>NW_027507718.1:238417726-239095861 GCF_037356315.1 Lithobates pipiens
GCTTTGTTTTATTGTTAACCATCATTTACTTAGCAGGTACGCAATTCAGCTGCAGCACGGGTTTATTTATTCTGACAGCAAAAGCATTTGCTCCCACGATACGTAAATCAGCGACTCCATCATTGTAGGAGGTGATTTCACCACCACAGTTAAAAAAATGGTGCCTGTATGCCCATCATTAGAAGTGGGTGGATGAAGCGTGGTATTTTAATTGTGGGCGTACCCACTGATCAATCTTTTTTTCATGCAGCCCACAGGCTGCATGAAAAAAAGAACATTACAATATATGCCCAACAAGGACCAGCAACGTACTGATATGTTGCTGGAGTTTGTGGTTATACTAGAATGATGCCTGAAGGTTTAGGTATGATCTTGGTACCATTCTTTTCAGCCAGCGGTCGGCTTTAATGTAAAAGCAATCCTAGTGGCTAATTAGCCTCTAAACTTTTTTTAGGGAGGGAAAGCCCCCCGCCCCACCACCATCTTCCATGGTTTTCTTGGGCTCTCCTGTCCCAACAGGGAACCAGAGAATGCAGCCAGTGGTTCCGCCAGCTGACCATAGAGCTGATCAGAGACCAGAATGGCTCCAAACACCTCTATGGCCTAAGAAACCGGAGGCTACGAGCATTTCATGACAGGTTTAGCCAGATATAAACAGCGCCACTGGGAAATTGGGAAAGCATCTTATCACACCGATCTTGGTGTGGTTGGATGCTTTGAGGGCAAAGGAGAGATCTAGGGTCTAATAGACCACAATTTTTTTTTTAAGAGTACCTATCATAGGGGATCATAGGGGATATTTACATTCCCTGAGATAATGATAAAAATGATTCAAAAAAATAATTAAAGGAACAGTTTAAAAATAAAATAAAAAAGCAAAATGAAATAATAAAAAAAAAGCACCTGTCACCCTGTATTCACGCACAAAGGCGAACGCAAGCGTCAGTCTGGTGTCATATGTAAACAGCAATTGCACCATGCATGTGAGGTATCACTGTGAAGGTCAGATTGAGGGCAGTAATTTTAGCAGTAGACCTTCACTGTAAATCTAAAGTGGTAACCTGTAAAGGATTTTAAAGGCTTTTAAAAATGTACAAAGTCTGTCGCTGCTGCACATTTGTGCTCAGTTTTAAAGCATGTCGTGTTTGATATCCATCTATGCACTCAACATAAGAGCATGTTTTTTATTTCATCAAACATTTGGGCAATATAGTGTGTTTTAGTGCATTCAAATGTAAAGTTTAGTGCATTATAATTTTTCTTTCAAATAAATTGCTATGAAAAATCGCTGAGCAAATACTGTGTGGAAAAAAAAATTGCAACACCCACCATTTTAATCTGTCGGACCGTTGCTTTAAAAAAATATATAGTGTTTGGGGGTTCAAAGTAATTTTCTAGCAAAAAAAATACATTTTTTCAGTGGTTAAAAGAGTGGATGATGTGTGACATAAGCTTCTAATGTTGTGCATAAAATGCCAGGACAGGTCAAAACCCCCCAAATGACCCCTTTTTGGAAAGTAGACACCCCAAGCTATTTGCTGATAGGTTTGTTGAGTCCATGGAATATTTTAGATTTTGCCACAAGTTTCGGGAAAATGACAAAAATATGTTTTTTTTGCACAAGTTGTCACTAAATGATATATTGCTCAAACATACCATGGGCATATGTGGAATTACACCCCAAAATATATTCTGCTGCTTCTTCTGAGTACGGGGATAGCACATGTGTGAGACTTTTTGGGAGCCTAGCCGTGTACAGGACCCTGAAATCCAATCACCGCCTTCAGGTTTTCTAAGGGCATAAAATGGTGATTTCGCTGCATCAGTACCTATCACAGTTACGGAGGCTCTGAAATGTCAAGATGGCACAAAACCCCCACAACTGACCCCATTTTGAAAAGTATACACCCTAAGGTATCTGCTAAGAGGCATGGTGAGTGTTTTACAGCTCTCATTTGTTTTTGAAAATGAAGAAAGCAAATAATTTTTTTTTTCCTTTTTTTAATTTTCAAAATTTTGTGACAAAAAGCGAGATCTGCAAAATACTCAACATGCCTCTCAGCAAATAGCTTGGAGTGTCTACTTTCCAAAATGGGGTAATTTGTTTTGTTTTTTTGCTTTCTGGGCATTTCATGGCCTCTGAAACTGTAATAGGCAGTGAGGAGTGAAATAAAAATTTACGCCCTTAGAAAGCCTGAAGGTGGTGATTGGCTTTCGGGGTCCTGTACGCAGTTAGACTGCCAAAAAGTCCCACACATGTGGTATCCCCATATTCAGGAGAAGCAGCAGAATGTATTTTGGGGTGTAATTTCACATATGCCCATGGCATGTTTGAGCAATATATCATACTATCATACAATACTTCAAAATGTGATAAGTAGTCGGGAGTGAAATCAAATTTACGCCCTTAGAAATCCTGAAGGCGGTGCTTGTTTTTCGGGGTACTGTATAACGTTAGGCTCGCAAAAAGTCTCACACATGTGGTATCCCCGTACTCAGGAGAAGCAGCAGAATGTATTTTGGGGTCTCATTTTACATGGCATGTTTGAGCAATATATCATTTAGTGACAACTTTGTTTATTTTTTTTTCTTTTGTCATTTTTCAATCACTTGTGACAAAAAATAAAATATTCAACATGCCTCTCAGAAATTTCCTTGGGGTGTCTACTTACCAAAATGGGGTCATGGGGGGGTTTACTGCCCTGCAATTTTAGCACCTCAAGAAATGAGCTAGGCAGTCATAAACTAAAAGCTGCGTAAATTCCAGAAAATGTATCCTAGTTTGTAGACGCTATAACGTTTGTGCAAACCAATAAATATACGCTTATTGACAATTTTTTACCAAAGAGATGTGGCTGAATACATTTTGGCCTAAATGTATGATTCAAATTGAGTTTATTGGCTTTTTTTTATAACAAAAAGTAGAAAAATATCATTTTTTTCCAAATTTTTTGTTTACATCTCAAAAAATAAATATCTCAGAGGCAATCAAATACCATCAAAAGAAAGCTCTATTTGTGGAAAAAAAAAAAAAGGACGCAAAATGGAAAGAGTATGGCACAATTGCAAACCTACCAGGACATGGCCATCGACCTAAAGTGACAGGCCGGGCAAGGAGAGCATTAATCAGAGAAGCAGTCAAGAGGCCCATGGTAACTCTGGGGGAGCTGCAGAGATCCACAGCTCAAGTGGGAGAATCTGTCCACTGGACAACTATTAGTGGTGCAATCCACAAATCTGGCCTTTATGGAAGAGTTGCAAGAAGAAAACCATTGTTGAAAGAAAGCCATAGAAAGTCTCGTTTGCAGTTTGTTGGAAGCCATGTGGGGGACACAGCAAACATGTGAAAGAAGGTGCTCTGGTCAGATGAGACAAAAACTGAACTTTTTGGGCTAAAAGTAAAACGCTGTGTGGTGAAAGACTAACACTTCACATCACCCTGAACACACCAGCCCACCATGAAATATGGTGGTGGCAGCATCATAACACTTCACATCACCCTGAACACACCAGCCCACCATGAAATATGGTGGTGGCAGCATCATGTTGGGGGGATGCTTTTCTTCAGCAGGGACAGGGCAGCTGGTCAGAGTTGATGGGAAGATGGATGGAGCTAAATACAGGGCAATCTAATGCTGCATACACAGGATTGGAATTTTGCCCAGCAAAAGACAGATGAGAGCTTTTCATCAGAAAATGCAACCGTGTATATGCTCCATCGGAATTTAGCTGGCCGAATTCCCGCCAGCAAAAATTTGAGAGCATGTTCTCAATTTTTCCGATGGAAAAACTTTCTATCGGAAATTCTGATCATATGTTTGCAATTCCGACGCGCAAAAACTCACACATGCTCAGATTCAACTACGAGATGGAAACTATTGGCAACTGGGTATTGAACTTCCTTTTTCTAGTCCCGCCGTATGTGTTGTACCACGTTCTTGATGGTCGGAATTTGGTGTGATCGTGTGTATGCAAGACAGCTTGAGTGAAAACCTGTCGGAATTACGGCGAGAAAACCATCAGAGCTTTTTCCGACCAATATTCCAATTGTGTGTACGCGGCATTAGAAGAAACCCTGTTAAGAGTCTGCAAAAGTCTTGAACCTACAGTGGAGGTTCACCTTCCAGTAGGACAATGACCCTCCCTAAATATACAGCCAGAGGTACAATGGAATGGTCTAGATCAGGGATCTGCAATTAGCAGACCTCCAGCTGTTGCAAAACTACAAGTCCCATCATGCCTCAGCCTCTGGGTGTCATGCTTGTGGCTGTCAGAGTATTGCTATGCCTCATGGGACTTGTAGTTCTGCAACAGCTGGAGGTCCGCTAATTGCATATCCCTGGTCTAGATCAAAGCATATTCATATGTTAAAATGGCCCAGTAAAAGTCTAGACCTAAATCCAACTGAGAATCTGTGAACAAACGTGAAAAATTGCTGTTCACAGACCCTCTCAATTCAGTCTGACAGAGTTTGATCAATTTTGCAAAGAGGAATGGTCACTCAAGTGTCACTCTTTAGATGTGCAAAGCTGATGACATACCCAAATAGACTTGCAGCTGTAATTGCAGCAAAAGGTGGTTCTACAAAGTATTGATGGTGGGGGGGGGGGGGGGGGGTTAAGGGGCGAATACAAATGCACGCCATACTTTTCAGATATTTATATGTAAAATAATTATGAAAAACATTTATCATTTTCCTTACACTTCACAATTATGTGCCAAGCTGTGTTGGTCTACCACATAAAATCCCAATAAATTACATTTATGTTTTTGGCTGTAACATGACAAAATGTGGAAAAGGCTGTGAATACTTTTTCAAGGCACTGTACAAGTTTATGGAAAATTTACCAGAGATTGGATCACTGTTAAAACCTTTAGGGATTTAAATTTTTAACGTTGAGATGTGAACTTTATTTTTTATTTTTTTGGAATACTTCTCAAGTAATACAATCGTTACAATACATTTTCATTAGTTAATGTAAAACCTTTCCACAAAAGAGAATGCTTTACTTACGGTATTAGACCTTGGAAGCAAAGGTTCTACTTTTATTTTTATAACGTATTTGCATTGCTCAAGCCTGGTTTAGGAGTTTTATTCATTTAGGAGTATTCATAGCATCATGCTGGCTCTTTTCAACTATACAGCTGTATCATTAAATTTCTAAATCCTTTATTGACAATCTGGACAATCAGGTTGAAAAGTCTGACCTTAGCCACATGGATGTCATATAGCACCTATCATATCCAGTTAAACATATATGCTGTTTGAACTTCTGATACATTATTAGCAAGAGTTTTCTTGGAAGGCCTTTGAAACATTGCCACAGTATGCCCCTAGGGTTTTAATAATATCACACTCGTTTACACTTATTGAGATCAAAAGGGTTAATGTGCTTTCTTTGAGCAAGGCACTTCATTAGTCTCATCATGAGCCTCATACACACGATAAGAATATCAGACAAACAATCATCCATTTTGTTGCATGCTAGTCTCATATAAAATAAGAGGTTACTAAAGTTATGAGAGTTCTCATACGACAGACTACAACTTCAGAAGTGATGTAATATGTTGTATTGTATTGTAATATATTATTTTGTTTAGGAGCATATGCAGTCTTAGCCTTCCAATTTTTGTCTGATAATTTTGCATGAACTGTCGTAATCGGCTCTAAAAAGCTATACTAATGTTCAGATTTCTGTATGATTGATTCCAAAGCGGTGTTTTTTATCCAATTTTATGATCTTGTGTACTAGGCATTAGATACCAGTAGAACCAAGGATAGTGTTGAATAATTGTGACCTTTCATGTGAGTCTTTCCTAATGCTGATTAAGAGATATTATTCAATGGGACCTGCCAATGATTGACATAGCACAGTATGTGGAGTTGATAAAGGTTTGAGTGTACCAATATAGTTAGCTAGTCTCTTCCTCCAGCCCTCTATTTCTCTCATCTTGCCTTTCATATCTTGTTAGACTGGGTTCCTCTGTTCATCCTTATTCGTAATTAAACCAAACCCTTCTTTTAAAGTGTTTGCCCTTGTACACACGGTCGGAGATTCCGACAACCAAATCCGTTGGATTTTGTACGACGGATTTTGTCCAAAACTGTTGTATACACACGGTCGGACAAAGTTGTCGGAAAATCCGACGTGATGGCGTTATTTCGTTACGACGGGATTATGTTCACGCTAGTAGCCAATAGCTTTGGTGTAGGAATTTGATCTGAGCATGCATGGCACTTTGTCCGATTGGAATTCTCTACACATGATCGGAGTATGTCCGATCGGAGCATTTTGTCGGAAAATATTTCCGGCAAGTTGGAAAAGTTGGTCCGACGGATATTCCGACTGAAACAGTCCGATGCAGACCACACACAGTCAGAATATCCGACAAAACGCTCCGATTCCGACGGAATCTCTGACCGTGTGTACAAGGGCTTTGTAAACCCCATTTATGAAATCTGACCTGGGCACTAAGTCCCATGTCTTTCATCTGCTCTGTTCCTCTGTGATCTTCAGCATGATAACTTCTGTCAAGTTCTCAGACACAGGAGATAAAATTAGCTGGAAATTTGTGCCTGGGAGGGAGCTTAGAGATTTATTTGCAGAGAGTTTGTCCATTCACAGCATAGTTTTGGAAGTTTCTTCATTCCTCTGCCTATATGGGGGAGGGGGGTGTCTTTCCTCCAATCAGCTTACACACAGTTTATACCCAGACTCCCCACCCACTGCTGAAACAGGAAGAAAGATTCGTAACATGATGTGCACATTCTAAACAATGCAGAAAGCCGAAGACAGCAGATATGCATGTAAATGTAGGAGGATTTGTTTCATTTCTGTGTATCATCTGAGGCTATTCAATTTACTAGGTGTAGGTGAGGGTTTACATCCACTATTTAGGTATGTTTCTTTTAAATCCACAAATCAGAAACAAAGCATAGTCTATCGTAGCAAAGGAAAAATGGCTGGTCACTTTGCTGGGGAAGTTGCACTTTATGGGGGAATTTTCCTTAGTAAATGAGAAGAAGCTCTGCTGACTTCCATCATCCAATCATGTGCAAGCAAAGTGTTTTTTGTTGTTGTTTTTATTGCACATGATCGAGTATTCTTTGCAACATAAAATTTTGCAAAGTGCTTCCCTTACTAAATCAACCCCAATATGTTTATTCCAACCTATATAGTAGTATTTAAAGGTTTTACATGTCAGACTGTTTCAATGTGAGATTCTTATGGTCAATAAGAATGAGAATCGTCACAGTGGTACCTTCGAGGAGATGTTTCCATTCTTCCAGGGCTAAAATGATTGCCAACAGCTCTCGTATTCTGTTTGATGGACATGAGGCACTTGGCAGCAGAAGCAGAACGTCAAATACTCTTTTAAACGAAGCCACAAACTAAGGGTAGTTCAAGACAACAGAGTTTTGTGTCTCCCATATAGGGTTTGCCCGGGCTAAGGCTCTCTCAGAAATTAAAGATATCATAAAACCTACTTTGCTTCTGTCCATGGGAAATGCCTGGGGCAGCATCTCAAAGTATATCTCAACCTGGATGAGAAACCCTCTACATTGGACTGGATTGCCCTCAAATTGCTGAGGAAGCGAGGCAGAACCAGACATACCTCTTATACAGGTAATACTCAAGGCGGGTGCCTGCACAGAGACTGGAGCAGCAGCAGGGTCAGCCTGCAACCTAGGTTATACCCGGGCAGCCACAATGGGAGATTATATGTGTGCCGTGCGACTCAGGAGCATTTTTAACACCATAGCAAACTGAACTATGCAGTGATCCAGTTCATCCAATCTGGAAAAAATATTACCAACAAGTGAATTGACTGCATCTTCTGAATTCATGGCCTTCGCCTACTGTCAGAAACCATGAAATCAGACAGAAGTACAGTTAAATCACACTTGTTTAATAATAAAAGTAAAACGAACATAGTCAAAACATAGCCAAAGTTCAGTAACTGGAATGGATAGTCAGCCAAGCGAAAAGTCAGGGATCAATGTAGTGGAACAGCAAGCAGGATCTGAAGCCAGAAGGGATGTCAGCAAGGTAAGTCTTGAACAGGATCGCAGGAGATAGTTTCTGTGATGTTGACCAAGGAGAAGGTAGAGATCCTCTAGGCAGGACTGACGAGTAGGAGTTAAGAGCTGGCAATTAGCCGACAGCTGAGCAGCCAGCTCAGAGAAGGAATGGCTGAGCCCAGCCCTGACAGCCAACCATCATACAGCAAAGCACTGCGATCTCGCAGTGCATTATGGGGTTGTTCCACAGTGCTCAAATTTCCCGTGAACACCCCATATGTTATGCTCATTTCTAGAACAAACAAATACTCGATGTTCAAGATGAACTTCCTTTCGACTTGAACCTCTGGACAATCCCTAGTAATGACTAATAACACTTGAATATACAAAAATATTAGACATTTAATAACTGAATAGGCCCAGAGAGCTCAATGGTGGAGGGGGGAGGGGGACTATGACTAGAGAAAGGCTGGCCTTCTACTCCTATGGAGGGGAAAAAGGTTAGGGAGCATTTGGGCCAACTCACACCTTGAAGGTGATGGGATAAGGGCAGTCCATGTGTCAGGCCTGAACAACGTCTTTGGTGGCACATTGGAGCTCAAAGATTTTGAAAGGAAAATCCCATGGAGGCAGAATTTTTCCATTTTTTTTTTCTCTGGACTGTAGGTGCCATGATTGACAATGGATTTACATTGCAGGATACTTTTTTATTCTTTTAATAAAGGAATTGTCAAAAACTGTCTGCTGTCGTTTTTTACTTTTTAGACACTTTTTTGATGAATGGGTAGGATACCCATTCACATGGGGGGGGGGGGGGGCCTTGTTAAAGGGGGCTTGCAGATTCACACACCATTTTTAAAAAACATTTTGCTGTGGAGTTTCCCTTAATATTCATTCCAGACCTGAAGGGCCTGGTATGGACTTTTTTCATTATTTGGCATGCGGTTTTCCTTTTTTTGCATTGATACATTTTCCTTGGAGTAGTACCGGGGTCCCCAAACACTTTTTTTGGCAATAACATGCATTTAAGCCTTTAAATTGAACACTTCATTTTTCACGTTCGTGTGCCATAGACTTTAACAGTGTTCGCACAAATTTTTTGTCTGTTCGCATGTTCTGGTGCAAACCGAACCAGGAGTGTTCGACTCATCCCTATTCATTATTGTCTGTTTTTGTTATTCAGAACATAACGAAATGCCAGGTGTCCAACTTGACCAGTCTTGGGTGCTATCCCAGGTTTTGGCTGACTGAGGCCGCGTACACACGGGCGGATTGTCTGCCCAACTAAGTTCGTCAGACAATCCGACAGACAGTCCGTTCAAAATTTGAATGAACGGACTTGACCACACACGATGAGCAGACAGTCCGCTGAAAGCGTGCGTGATGACGTGTACAGCACGTACGACGGGACTAGAAAAACGACGTCCTATACACTGCAATGCAACCTTCGGCCGTGTAAATCCTTTCTGAGCATGCGCCATACTTAGTCCGTCCAACTTGCCTACACACGAGCGGACTGTCCGCTGAAACCAAGTTTGGACGGACAAAACCAAGTTTGAACGGACAAAATTACGGAAATTCCGTAAGACTTTGTTCGTCAGACAGTCCGCTGAAAAAGTCAGCTGAAGCCCACACACGAGCGGATTGTCCGCTGAAACACGGTTCAGCGGACTAAGTTGGACAGACAATCCGCCCGTGTGTGCGCGGCCTGACACCTTTTTGCACCCACTGTTTGTATCAGTCAACACAGAAGTCTGCTGAATTCAGTTTACATTGTGTATGCAGCTCTTTTAAAGGGGGTATACATTACATCATGTCAGAACCTAGAGTGTCAGAAGGGCTGGGAAGTTCCCAGGGTCAAGGCAGCACAAGTGGACAAGCAATATACAGTGGCCTTTACAGGGGTAGTGCTACACTATGATCTGGGTTGGGGCGGAGCTAAACTGGAGCTGGTCACATGTCCTGTGACGTTCCTCAACTTTTTCAGGCCCCCACTTCCCAGGCCATGCAAATTGGACTGGAGCTGTCAGTCAAGGATCTGGTCCACCTCAAGGTGTTGGTGGGCAGATCAGATCCTCGACTGACAGCTCCACTCTGCTTTGCAAAGCCTTGGGAGAGGCCTGAAAAAGCTAAAATAACGTCAGAGAATATGTGCCCAGCCCCAGTTTTGTTCCGCCCCCAGCCAAGCTATGCTGCAGGTGGAAAGAAAAGAGAAGTCACGTGACCTGATTTAAACAAACTTTAAAAAACAATTTATTGATCAATTATAAACGTGTCAGCCTTTGTTAGATTGTGAATCAATGGCTGTTGGTGTGTCCCATAATTTATATAGGGCACTACTGTCAGGGCTTAGAATCACTTTAATTGACTTTCTTTTCTAATTCCAAGTAGGGAAGAGATGTTATATCCAAAGGGATGACTCCTAATTAGTAGATCACAGCATTGTTGATTCTTATAAGAAAAACAGAAATGGAAGGAGCACAAAACCTAGTGCATTACCAAAAATAATTTAATAATAATACATTTTTATATAAAAGTGGGTACTCACAAAATGCAACTGACAAAAGGCCATAAACATAGTGCATGGACATGCACAGAACACGGGGTACAGCTAAAGTGTTTTGGGGGCTTCCTCAGAGGTAGGCTAGTCTTGTACACCATGGGCAAGCGCTTTTATAGGGAATGGTGGAATTGAAAATTGTGTGTCATAAAGAGCCACGTCCTCAAAGGAGAGGCAAATTAAAAAAAAAAAAATATATATATATATATAGTCGCACTAATGAAAAAATGACAGAATCCATATCAAAAACCTGTAACCAAAACAAAAAACTCCATCATAAATACACAAAAAAAAAATGATAATTCATTCAAATATATTGCACATTCAATTATATTTATTCAGATGAATACAGGTGTAGGAACGCATAAGGAAAAAAGGATGCAAAATTGATAAATGGGTCAATTCATGTCAAGCCTAGCTCTGAGAAAGGGGATACGCCCCCGAAACGCGTTAGCTGTACCCCGTGTTCTGTGCATGTCCATGCACTATGTTTATGACCTGCTATCCCGCTTAAAGGAGCTGACATATAGCTACGACAGCTTGCGGGATCGTGTCGATCTGCCGCAGTATAATGACGGTGGCTGGTCGACAAGAGGTTACAAAAAAAAAAAAATGTAATTAATACATTTAAAAAATAAGAAAAATTTCCCTGGCAAAACTGGACCACTAGGAAATAGTAAATAATAAATATAAATAAATAAATAATATTTTTTTTTAATAATTAATTAATTAAAAATAAATAAATAAAATAAATAAAAATAAAATGTGTTATTGTGATGAACTTTGCACAACAATAATAATGATTCCCCAGTGTGTAACAATTAATGAAAAGTGCTGAGCCCTGGAGTACATGAAAGCCAACCGGCCGAATGTAATTTTCCGTAGTCCCAAGAACTTAAGGGGACATATTTCCCCAAGCAGAGTCCGTAAACCCAAAACTGTGGCCGACCAAAGTTGGAGCAGTTTATTTGACCAAAACGGTAGCTTTAAGTGCGGTGTCCCCAACTGTTTGGGGAGCATAAAAGGAATTTACTCAAGTGTCGACAACCATTAACCACCATTACATTTTTTGCATCAACATGATCATAATCCATCTATTCTTAGGCTTCTTGGCTTGGAAGTTATGGGTGAGGATGCCGATACTGGCAAGCACTTTCAGATACATTGTAGAAGAGAAACCTTAGGAGCCTTATCGCCTAGGGGCCTGAATGTGGGATTAGGCAGAGTCTTCATGTGGGAGTCCTTCCAGGAGCTCATTATACCAACATGTCTTGTTTCTTTGGTTTCTTATTCATTATTTCTTCTTCTTCATCCAAGTATTTGTGTACATTTTTATCTTTATTTTAATTTTACTTCATTTTCATATTCATATTTATATATTATTATTATTCAAATTTTTACTTGAATCTACCATTGTTCTTAACGACTAGCTTCTACTGATTACTAATTACTATACCAATAAACTTTTATAGAATTTTTTTGTAGGGTTGGCTTACACGTACTCCAGGGCTCAGCACTTTTCATTAATTGTTACACATTGGGGAATCATTATTATCCTTGTGCAAAATTCATCGCAGTAAAACATTTTATTTTTGTTTATTTTATGTATTTATTTTAAAAAAAAATGTATGTATTTACTATTTCCTAGCGGTCCAGTTTTGTCAGGGAATTTTTTGTTATTTTTTTATTACATTTTTGGAAAAATTATTTAAATTATTTTTTTTTTTTAAAAAGGTATTTTTTTTTTTCATCTATCTTTGCTCATTCATGTCCATAGGGACACCGTTGCACTGCTCCCACCCTGGAAGTGATGTCACGTGTCATCAGGCGTCTTCCTGAGTTTCCAGGAAGTGGCTTCCACCTGGCAATGATCTGGTTCCCTGGGGACTGGTAAGGTGCCTGTGTGACATTGGGTGTTTAATGATTCACTGATCAGCGTGGATGATCCTGCTGGCATCTGTTGGGGTTTTCCCCCGTTTCTGGCAATTCTGAAGCTTCCTGTCGGGTGATCCTAGTATGTGGTTTTTGGACACCTCTGAGTGCCCAATTCCACCCTCCCCTCCCTCCACAGCCACTTCAGGCATGTAGAGGTGAGACATGGATTGACCCATTTATTAATGCATCCTTTTTTGCTTATGTGTTCCTACACTTGTATTCAGCTGACTAAATCTAAATGAATATGCAATATATCACGGATTTGAATGAATTATCATTATTTATTTATTTATTTGTGTATTTATGATGGAGTTTTTTGTTTTGGTTATAGGTTTTTGATTTGTTCTGTTGTTTTTTCATTAGTGCAACTATATATATATATATATATATATATATATATATATATATATATATATATTATTATTATTATTATTTTTCCACCCCTTTGAGGGTGTGGCTCTTTTTGACACACAATTTTCAATTCCACCATTCCCTATAAAAGCGCTTGCCCATGGTTTACGAGACTAGCCTAGCTCTGAGGAAGGGGGTGCACCCCTGAAACACGTTAGCTGTACCCCGTGTTCTGTGCATATCCATGCACTGTGGTTATGGCCTTTTTTCAGTTGCATTTTGTGAGTACCCACTTTTATATAAACATTTCTTATTATTAAATTATTTTTGGTAATGCACTGGGTGTGCGTGCCTTCCATTTCTGTTTTTCTTGTAGTTCCTTTCGGATTACCCCATCTGAGGAAGGCAGCATCCACCCAGTTTTGGATCCCATCTATGCCTTTCACACCACCATTTTATCTGACATCTGTTACTCCACACCTTGGAAGACCCATTAGCGCTGGAAGTGACTGTGTTTTTTTGTTAATTCTTATATTTTATTAAACATATCAGTCATGTGCCAACAGCCATCTGGATTTAAAAAATATTTTGTATGCACAAAGTCCCCAAACACCTATAAACAAGCTGTTTTTATGTTTGTTGAATTAGCCACCTATTTTAAGAAACTGTGGGGGACAGTTATAAGAAGAAAACCTTTATGTAGAAAGACATTTGAATGTAGTAAATGAGAGCACAAAGCTCACATCATTTGCTAATCTGCTTACTAATGCTTTCCCCAATGGCCATGAAGAAGTGTATGTAATAATGCGTTTGGAAGTGAATTGAACACATACAAAGGCTCATGTGGAGTACTCTTGCAAAGAGCTCACTAATTGCTTGCTTTTTTCGGCATTGATGAAAGAATTGAGAATTAATGAATGATCGGCATCCTGTCACACCAAGATGACTCAGGTATTAGATGGCAGATAAAGAGAGAAGGCAAATGTTCATTCAACCATTGACATTTTCTATTCCAGCATCAACTAAACACCAAATATGATTTATTTTTTTCCAGCAGAAACCAAGGATGAAACAAATTTAACCCATTTGGTTGTGGACACAAATCACCGCACATACAGGTCCTATTAATGTGATTTTTTTTATCCTTACAGAAAAGGAAAAAGCACAGTAAATGGGAAAATGTCATCAGGAATAGGAGCTTTCAGACATGCAGCTCTAATTATGCCCCTTGCACAGGCAAAGGAGATGCATCTTTACAGAACCTTCCACACAACAGTAATACATGCATGCATGTGTATTTACAGCCTACCTACAACTACCTTCATGGAAAAAAACAGGCTGCCATGCACACGTAGTTAGCAGACCGTGCATCTCTTTATATCCAGGCATGTACCTCCAGGTTTTCTGATGCCTTTCAGTCTGGGTGTATTACACCTATACATAGCTCCCAACTGTTCCTGATTTCAAGGGACTGTCCCTGATTTCGAGCAATGTCCCTCTGTCCCTCTTTCATCCTCATTTGTCCCTCATTTTGGTCTGATCTATGTAGATGCATATAAAATGTGTTTTATCTTTCAAAAAGTGTTTCCCAGTGCTAAACCTTTCATCCAAATGCTATGCTGCATTTGTAAATCTTAAAAACCAATATAAAGAAATACAAGTGGTAAAAAAAGCTCTGGATTTAGTTAACCCTTTTTTCAGTTAAGTCTCTTTTAAGGGGGTGTGGCAGGGGGCGTGCCCTATGCCTACATACGTTTGCTGGTAGGTGTCCCTCATTCCCATCTCAAAATGTTGGGAGGTATGCCTATATTTAAAGGGTTTCTAAATCCAAAAGCAAACATTTAGGCTGGGTTCACACTATCTTCGCATACGGCTCACATCAGGGGTCCTGTGCGTCCCCGTTCACTGTTTTAAGTCTGAATTCACCCCGAATTTTTGGCTGAATTTGGACCTAAAACGGACCAAAAGACACACAGGGCTCCTGGGCAAATTTGGACCGGAGCCATAGCAGAGATATGTGAACCTGCTCTATAGAGAGCCAATGAAAATCTCCTGCTTTTGCACATGCGGGGAAGCCCAGCCTTAATATATTGCAACTTACTAGTCTTTAGCTGTGGGGGACTGCATTACTTTCATTTGGTTCAGGCTATTAACATTTTCAGTAAGTACAGAACATACCTGTGATAAAAGCAATCTTATCTTACCTTGTCCTATAAACTACTAATCTCGCCAACCCTTGTGCAATGGAGTTGAAGAGAGGAAGACAATGACATGCTTGAAGTCCAGGCTGGAGTAACCACTCACCCTAGTGTGTTAATTGCAGGATTACCAGGTTGAAAATTAAGGAGGAAAAAGCCTTAAAAATAGAGAAAACAAATGCACCTTCGACATCTAAAGACTAAAAATGAACACAAGGTGGCGCCAATGCAATATTTGTAAGTATTTAATTGAATAAAATAAAACCACCAAGTGTAAACTCACAAGGATAAAAGAAAGAGAGCTTATCTGCAACCATAATGGATGTACTGGAGCCAGTTCACCTGGGTGAGTCAGCAGGTATAGTTGGCTTGTGGCGTGCTTATCAGTGGAAGGCTGATTCAACCGATCCCTGAAGAAGGAAAGACTGCCCTGGAATGCAAGAGCCGGATGTGACGTTATTCTATGGGCTGGCCGATTGCTAACTATAGCTGCCTACTGAAGCATTAATCCATTTTATGGAATTTTATTTATTTGGATACCAGACAAGTGGACTTAAGTGTCCTTGGACACATTTTAGACTGTTATCTGACTGTAGATAGTGTCTCTATATTTCTTCTTTTTGCATCATAAACACACTTGTTTTTCACAAGACTAGTACATTACATTTTTGGTTTTTAGTTTAGGTGGTCTTTGCGATGAAGTCTGGAACTAGGTGTGAATGTATGCATGTTAACCACTGGAGCACTGGCTGCAACATGTTATTGCCCAGGCAATAAAAGTTTAAATTTGTAATAAAAAGTGAATTCAGGGTGCAATCTTTCTGAATAAATATACAGGCCCAGACAATGAGAATATACAAAGTTTGAGATTGTAATGGAAGATGCCAGAGCACTAATTTCTCACCACCAGTTACTTGCAGTAGCAGAGGGGATTAAATAATGTATCTAATATACTGTACAATATACAGTATCACATATACTATATATTAGTTTGCTTGACATTTGTTTGGTCTATGGACATAGCAGGCTAGCACATTATCACTCACTGTTGCTATTGTTTTTAAAAACTGAATTGAATTCCTTGAAGAGTTGTATGTTGCTTCTTAAGAATCTTACTTGTGCGTGCATCTCTGTTACTTGAAATTAGTGACGAGTTGATGACACACGTGGGTTCTAGACAAGTAGGGTTCCGTGAACATGACTAAAGCGCAAGTTTCAAATCCAAACCCTACGGAAGTCAATGAGAGTCGAATGTTAAAAAAAAAGTTTTGCCCATTTTTCTAGGCTAATATTCAAGGGCTTGTCAAACAAATGGCATGAGGGGCCTGGGTACTGCCATGGGTAACATGTATTAAAGCAAAAAATAAAAATAAAAAAATATTTGGATGGGAGTAGCAGTTTTAGTAACGCTTAAAGTTAAACATTTAAAATGCAAAATCCCATTAAATACTCTTGGGGTTATTTACGAAAGGCAAATCCACTTTGCAGTGCACTTGGAAGTGCAGTCGCTCTCAATCTAAGGGGTAGATCTGAAATGAGTGGAAGGTCTGCTGATTTTATCATCCAATCATGTGCAAGCTAAAGTGCTGTTTATTGTTTTCCTTGCATGTCCCCCTCGGATCTACAGCAACTATACTTCCAAGTGAACTTTCAGTACACTTTCAAGTGCACTTGCAGTGCAAGTGTATTTTCCTTTAGTAAATAACCCCCATATGTCTATTTCCCAAAGACAACCTCTGAATATGACGCTGAGCACGTGCACTCAACTTCTTTGGTTGACCATGACAAGGCCTTTTCTGAGTGGAACCCATCCTGTTAAACTGCTGTATGGTCTTGGCCACCGTGCTGCAGCTCCGTTTCAGGGTCTTGGCAATCTTCTTATAGCCTAGGCCATCTTTATGTAGAGCAACAATTCTTTTTTTCAGATCCTCAGAGAGTTCTTTGCCATGAGGTTCCATGTTGAACTTCCAGTGACCAGTATAAGAGAGTGAGAGCAATAACACCAAATTTAACACACCTGCTCTCAATTGTAACACTAACAAGTCACATGTCAACAGGGAGGGAAAATTGTTAATTGGGCCCAATTTTGACATTTTCATTTGGGGTGTACTCACTTTTGTTGCCAGCATTTTAGACATTAATGGTTGCGTGTTGAGTTATTTTGAGGGGACAGCAAATTTACACTGTTATACAAGCTGTACACTCACTACTCTACATTGTAGCAAAGTTTCATTTCTTCAGTGTTGTCACATGAAAAGATATAATAAACTATTTACAAAAAAATGTGAGGCATGTACTCACTTTTGTGAGATACTCTATAAAACTTATTTACAGTAACATTGACTATTTCAGAGAAAAAAGAAGTATGTTTAAATTGTTAGCAAAATGATAGCGCCTTTATTCTGTAAACAATCGATATCCTAGATGAGGGTCTGGTATAGGTGATAATAGGTGATCCCCACACAAAAAAAATAACATGGGGTTCTTCCCTAAGTCATACTAAGCCCGTTTAGTCTGGTATAAATTTTAATGGGGACCCCTGTGAGGTCCCCCCAAATTCTATTCCAGAATATTTGGATCTGGTGTAAGTTTGAAGAGTAAATCTCATGCAAAAATCAAGTAAAAGAAGTGGGGGTCCTCCCAAAAATCTAAGTCAAACATGCAGCTTGGCAGGACTGAATTATGCCATGCCCACAACATGGGGGGGTACCTTGCCAGGAAAAAAACCCTTCTGGCAAAGCAGCTTATCCCCATGTTGATGAGGACAAGGGCCTGTTCTCCACAACCTTGGCCCTGTGGGACTGTGGGACGGGGCTTGTTTAATTTTGGAAGCCCGTTTTACATGTCCCTCCATGTAAATGCCTACTCATTCACAAAGAAATGTAACAGTAAAAAAAAAAAAAAAAATTGACAAATCCTTTAATTAAGAAAAGTCCCATGATGTACATCCATCATCGAACACAATGCTGACACCCATTAAATAAAGAAAAACTCTGCTCATCGACACTTGTTTGTTTCTACCACTCCACTCCAACTGAATGACAGGTACAGCAGATGACATCTCATATATACAAATATACATATACAAATTCAAATATAGGATTTCTGGCCATGTAAGTGAATGGACATGGCGACTTTACTGGTTGTTAAGGACTCAGCATTGCCTGCACCCTCCAACATCCTTAACAACCATTTTCGATGTGAAACAGTCATGTATAATAGTGGCGGTAATACCCTCCATGCATTCTATGCATTAAGTTTAAAAAAAAAGCCTTCTGGGTGCTACTCCCCCCACAGCCACCCTAATACTCATCTGAGCCCCCCTCGATCAAGCAATGTGCACAAGAGCCTCTGCTGTGACGGGTCTCTCTCTTCTCATTGTCTGAGACACAGCATTGGATCTCACTGCTGTCAATCAGTGATCAATGAGGAAAGCATCAGGAACAAGGCCAAGCTACGGCTCTATGTGTCTTATGGATGCATAGAGCGGGGTTCTGAAGCGAGCATGTATGAGTAACCCCATAGTTAGCAGCTTGCTATTGGGGACACTGGTCAAGGGGGGATACTGAAGGCATCTTCTCAAGGCTAAGGCAAAGATGAAAAGGATATTAAGCAAAAATAGGATTAAACTGAAAAACAAATGAGGACTAGGAGCAAAATTGGCACCCAAAAAAAGTAAAGGGTTCATGGTTCACTCTTTAACTCAGTTGCCCCAGGTCAACCTTTCCTCTAGTGGCAGGTCATGTCTAGGGTATTCCACAGAGGGTTCACTTAAGGGTTATCAGAGACTGTGCACACACTAAGCTCCAGAGAACTTAAGACTATGTAGTACTAACCATCGAAGGAGCTGCTGGTTTTATTTGGGATTACCGTTACCTTCTTGTCTGCTTCTCCGTCTATGGATTCCTGTGGTAGATGGCCCAAAGAATGTGGAAACTGACACTGAATCTTCTTTTGGGTTATTTATTTAGAACAGAAACAGAGTCTTTCAATAAAGTGTAGAGGGTTAGGAGTGAGTTCCGGTGCTTGTATTGCAAAAATGGAAGTCTCTTATAGGAAAATCCAAAGAATAGCAACCGTTTCACAACTGGATTCAACAACCCCCAGATAGACCACCTCTCACTAGGGCTTTGGTACTTTCAGGTAGTCACACACATCCCTGGCATACCAATGCTCTCGGTTTTTCTCAATCTCTTGCATAATTTCCTTGGGAACATAGGGGAACTCCAAACCATATTCTGTAGCCACCCGCTTGTTCAGCAGCCGCTGGGATCCTGCAAGCCTAGGCAGAGCTCGGGCACTTCCATCCCCGAGAGGCACACAAGAATTTGGTGATTTCCATACCATGGTAAAAGACATTCTCTTAGATTCTGACAAACTGCCATTTTTAGGTAGTCAAGTCAATGGTTGTAGGGGTTCCCGTCTGAGGCAATACATTCCCCAAATTCAAAGCTAACCAGCCAGAAACATTGCATGTTGCGGCCACATCATCTGCATTGGCCCACAACATTTCTTTGGACAAGGTCTTGAACAGCTCATCATCCCCTGAGATCTCCTCTGCTGGCAAATATTTACGTACAGTCCCACTCATTACAACTTCCCCAGAGTTCTCACCCGTCTCTGCAGCAGATTCCTTGGGAGCAATCACTTTCCCGCGATCCGATCCAGGCGAGTTCTGAGTTAGGCCTCTACCACAGCCGCAGGAGGCTTTCACGTGCCCCACCTTCCTCTGAGCAGGTGTAGGGATTTTGGTAATGGTAGATGAAGCAGTGTCCATGATATCCAGAGTGGCTCTTCTGGTGAGGGTGGTGACAGCATCTCCCTCTGGGATACTGATTGTAGTGGTCGGTATACAAGATGCAGGCCTCGCCACAGGAGAATATACAGCAGACTCCTCATTGCGATGCCCGTGGCCCAGTCCGTACGGTATGCACGAGGCGGCATGGTGGGTTGCTCCACTTTGAATAGGTACTCCCAACATTTCAGGCATCAGACAAATGGCTGGAGACTTGCGACCAGTCCCTCGCACTTGTTGCTGAGTATTCCTAGTGCCTCGACATCTCCCGTCGTATACAGTACAAAACACCGCTGCGGTCTCAGGCGAATTCCTGTATTTGTGAGTAAAGTCCCAGGCAGTCTCACTCTTGTGGGGTTTCTCACTGAAGGCATCCTGGGTCCCATAATGGATGATGTTCCTGGCATCCGGAACATTTTTTTCTACTAGCAAAGAAAAAAACAACCTTTTTCTTCTTTCTCCTATGACACACTCATGCGGTGCCTCGTGCAGGAAAAGAACAGGCAAGACTTCTCACACTGGTTCCTCCGATCACTCGCGGGCTTTTCTCAACTCCTCCCACAGTTTATGCGCCAAACAGTGGCTTGCAATATCACTCCTTGTAAAAATGGCGCAGTCAAAAAAACACAACCCTCTACCGTATAAATTACACACAAACAGTTCTTTTTATTTGCGAGAGGTAACGAAAATCCCGGACGAGCCCCCACACGTAGCACTAACTACCGAAGGAGCTGCTGGTTTTATTTGGGCTTACTGTTACCTTCTTGTCTGCTTCTCCGTCTACTGACACTGAATCTTCTTTTGGGTTATTTATTTAGAACAGAAACAGAGACTTTCAATAAAGTGTAGAGGGTTAGGAGTGAGTTCAGGTACTTGTATTGCAAAAATGGAAGTCTCTTATAGGAAAATCCAGAGAATAGCAACCGTTTCACAACTGGATTCAACAACCTCCAGATAGACCTCCTCTCACTAGGGCTAGAAGCCGGTAGGCTGCTTGAAAAAGTCTCTGCCACAGACTTGTGATGTACACCCAAGCATCACCGAGGAACGTAGATAAATTTAAAGAGCTATCATATGGTACCAGGTTCTCTCAGCCGATCTGGCGATACCGTATGAGTGTTGATCCAGGTTGCATCAAGGAGAACCCAGTGCAACCCAGCTGGACTGGTACTCAAACCAGAAATTTAGAGAAATAGCCCAAAACCCAACTGTGGTTTCAGGCAAATTAACTTTTCAAAAAACCATAGCACCTGCTTGTCAGTAGCCAGCGCTACAACTATATAACAAAATAACAGGAGAGAGAATACAGGAACCGGACAACAATGAATAAGGAACTCACTGAGTTTAACAGGGATTCGTAGCACAAGAAAAACACAACAACAAAGACATACTACAGGGAGACAGACTGAAAAACAGTGAATGAGGCATGAAGTGAAGTGACTCAGACAGACAAAACAGGACACAGCTGAGACATAATCAATGATGGGAGTTGGGGTTGGCTTAAAAACAGGGACCTTAGACCAGTGTTTCATTTTTGGCACCCTTTAAAATCCTTCACAGTCTCATGGACCCCATTCTAAAATGTAGTTTTACACAAAACAGCAACATTTACACAAGTAAAGCAAATAGATTAGATGTGATTTATTTTTCCAAAGCAAACACAACTTTACACATTGGTACTGACTAGTATTCCAATGTTTCTCTTCTCCCTCAGCTCTCTACTGACGCAGTAAGACAGGGGAAGGGAAAACAAGGATGCTGCACAGGCAATCAAGGTTGTTTGTTAGTATGCTGGCAGCTAGAAGGTTGTAATGTTGCACAATGAAAACCTCTGGCTATGTGTAACTAAATGTAACTAAATGGCAGGCTTGCTTTGTATACAGTTTTTGGTCAATGTTTTGCCATTTTGTCAAGGCACCCCTGAAGAAACCTCAAGGCACCCCAGTGTGTCTGGGCACCCTGGTTGAAAAAGGCTGCTTTAGACCAATACAGAAAGAGAACAAGTGATGCCAGAGAGGGAACACACAGACATCAGAAAGCAACTAGACAGCAGCAGCTGGATCAAGGGACAGGGACACCACAAAGTGACAGAAGCAACCAAGACAGAAAAATCTAAAATGTTTGCCAGAACAGAATTTAAGTTGAACCTCAGTCATAAAAGTTTTTACTTAAATATATTACTTATTAGACCTGAAGGGTATAGATCCACTCTATGTGCACCAAATGTCTTTGGAAAGCAGATATTACATTGAAGTAGTGGTGACATCATCACAGGGTTGCATGTGGCCTTTGCTGGGAGCAAAGCCAGCAGGTTCTCCCACTTCAGGCACGCTGTAAAAAACTACAGAGAAGCAGATACAAGACCATTCACCCTGCACAAGAAGAGTAGCCATGACCAATCTTTATTATTGAGGCAAAGTATAAAAGTTGTTTCATGCTGAATTAATGCGCACAAAGACTAATACACATCTGTTTTATGTTTGCAATAATCGTTTACATTTAGCCTGGAATTTAGCTTTAAAAAAAAGTTCAACCAAGTTAAGGATTAGAATGAATGTAAGGCAATCACATAGAGCCAGATATACAGTATATTCAGTGTCCTAAGAAAGGATTCTAATGCACATACATTTATAGTCTCTCTCAGGAACTGATGAACCAGGTTAATGTGAGAATAAAAATGCATTAATGTAAAAAACTTTTAGCCTTTACAACCACTTTAAAAGCAGCAACAGTGGTAGAGATGCAGAAATTAGAGAGACAGGTAAGAGCAGGACAGGGGAGGGTGAGGACACTGACCAATGGGACAGGATTTATTTTTTTATTTTTTTTATTTCTTACTTCTTTATTGTAAATTTTTCATTATTACAAACCAAAATACATTATTATTAGATATGATACTTATCACTTATACAGTTTGTACATAAATTCCTTATTTCTAACACCTTACATATGGTCAATCCACCGCAAATTCTGAGTTTTCCTTTTTTTCTTACATATATTCTCTAAACAACATAACAAGTATTTAACCACAAATAATAACAACATATTCATGAACATAAAAAAAAACAAAGACAGACAAACAAAGGGAGAAAAAAATAAATTATCACCCCACCTCAAGCAAATCAAATAACTGTTCCATATCCTGCCAACCATAGTATTCTGTGTATCTGTACCTATATAAAAAGTTACCTCTACTGGCTGCTTAAGTCATTAATTATTTTGCTACCCACTGATTATGGGGATTTATATTCTAAACGCCAAATGATGTGGCCAGCAGGGATAGCACAAAAACAGAGGATATAAAAAAATAGAGCTTGAGAAAGCAAAATCAATTCCAGATATATGAGTAAGGATCCGTACAACTTTTTCTTCCAAGAGGGTATCCTTTGTATGTGCCTCTGCTTAACTATCACAATTACCTGTTAGGATATAAATAAGGGAGCTTCCAATGTTGAATTGTTTTTGAATGTGCAAGCTCCAAGCCTGTCATCCCTATCCCTGCTTCAGTACATCAAGATATGTTATATTTACTGTAGCCTTGTAAACCATTTATAATGAGTAAATTAACCTAATTTCAATACTGTTGTGATATGGCTGAACCGGAGTGACTCCATCTTTATAAGTTCATATAAGATTAACTTGGGTTAATCTGTTAGTTAGTTTAAACTCTGGATTTACAGACTGTAGCGGTTTCCTATAAAGCATACATATAAGAAAATATAGCTTGCATAAGCAGTTTTATTCTGTACTGTCTAAATAAAGAAATTGTGTCTCAATATGTCTGGGCCACAGGACTCATGACTATGAGTCATGAAAGCAGATGGCATAATTAATGATATGTAATAATATGTAATGTACACCTCTGTATTAACCACACCCATGTTCTATGCAATGATTGGCTAATAATAGCGTATATAAACAGGATAAGCGTTGAACATCAACTTTGGCTCATTTCTTCTTGTGTACAGAAATATGCTTTCTCCTTAGTGCTGCAGTGCTGAGTGGGTTTCGTAAGTGTGGTAATTGCTGTAATTATACCTAGCTGGTCTTTGTCAGGTATATAGAAATACCATTTTAATCATCTACATCTAGACTTCTTGTGTTCCTTTAACATTAGTACTACTTGGTACACCATCCAGCCCCTCATCCTTTCAGCCTCTGATGGAGTTTTACAGGCTGCTTGAAGTGGGGATGGATGGTGCACCTGTGCCTTCTGCCTGCACAGGTGTTCCCAGTGAAAATTCCGGTGTGCATGAGGTCGAATATGTTTTTAGGCTCATTGTCTGGCACTGTGATGCACCATCAGCCTGCACCTGCTCATAGTCTCCTGAAGAACTAAATCAGATACCATTCCTCAAGTCATCTGCTTCAATTTGCTTCAACTTGCCAGCGTCTTTGGCCATCTTCATTGGCTGGCATGGGGTGACATCACTTCTGTACATGAGCAGAAGTCAGTCACCCTGGCACATAGAGACCAGGTCAATGGTGTAAACTTAGCTGTGAAGAGAAGACAGCAAGCAGGCAGGTAGGTGCATCTTATTGCAGAGACTGCATGTTTGTGAGAGTGGAACTTTGGTTTTACTTTAAGTACAACTTAAGACTCCTGCACAACAGTCTAAAGAAGTATAAAATCTATTTCCAGTGTGATGCACAAGGCTTATAAAGTAAACAAAATGCTTCCTTTACTTCCCCTGACTGAGCCAAATTCTTCTACATTTGTGTCTCACATGCTCCCCTGTGATTAAAACACTCTCAGGCTGGGTTCACACCTATATGAATTGGATGCAGGTTCACCCGCATTCCAATTTGCATAGCAGGAGAATATGACTGGCTCTCTATGGAGCCGGTTCACATGTCTACAGGGCTGCACAGAAAT
This sequence comes from Lithobates pipiens, assembly GCF_037356315.1. Lineage (NCBI taxonomy): Eukaryota > Metazoa > Chordata > Amphibia > Anura > Ranidae > Lithobates > Lithobates pipiens. The sequence continues at coordinate 238,442,465 of NW_027507718.1, forward strand.
GTGTGCGTCTTTGCCTCCGTTTCAGGGCCGAATTCAGGCAAAGATTCTGCCCTGATTTATCCCTGAAACGGAGGACAGGGACAGACAGCGTTGCTGTGCAATCCGCGGGCGCTTTAGGTGTGAAACGAGCCTCAGGCTCACCCTGCACAGAGATTTTCAAGCTCGCAGGCAATGATCTAAGTGCCAGGAGACTGAAAGTGATCATCATTGGGAACAGTTAACTCTGCCTTTTACTCCTTCACACACACAAACAGTAGCTGTCATGTTTGAATGGAAACAATCCCCCTTCACAGTACCTTTTATATTCTGATGATAAGAAATCAAGAACTGTCTGCAACATCTTCTACCATGCCAGACTATAAGGAAAGTAGTTTCTGTTTAGAGCAATTAGATAATCAGCTTTTGCATATCCGTTTTTTAAAAGGAAAAGAAAGACAGCAAAAGAAAAACATTTACAGAAAAGATAATAAAAAAATAAACAATTCTAACAATGAAATAAACAGGATTAATAAACTGACTAATTGACTAAGTTTGCCTGACCTTTGGTTCTGTCCAATTCACTGCAGCATAAATCTGAGAGAGTCAATGGCCCTCAGGGAGGACTCTTAGCATTCGTGTTTAGTTCTAAAGCAAAATGAAGAGCCCCTAGCTAACTGAGTGTGTGGGGTGGGAGGCTGAAGTGATTGATTTAACTTCAGCGGCCACTCACTTTTATAATTATATCAATATTTCTACAGGTAGATGACTGTGTTTAACAGTCTTAGCCCTTGTACACACGGTCGGACATTCAGACGGAAAATGTCCGATCGGACCGCGTTGTCGGATAATCCGACCGTGTGTGGGCTCCATCGGACTGTTTCCGTCGGCACCATCCGACCAACAAAGTTTTAGAGCTGGGCTGTAAAATTTTCCGACAACATGATCCGATCAGACTTAGTCCGATCGTTTGTGGAGAATTCCGATCGGACAAAGTGCCACGCATGCTCAGATCAAATTCCTAGACCAAAGCTATTAGCTACTAGCCTGAACGTAGTCCCGTCGTAACGAAATAACGTCATCAGGTTCTGAACAATCGGATTTTCCGACAACTTTGTCCAACCGTGTGTATGCAACAAAGGTGCAATTGGTCCAGTGTTGCCAACCTCCCAAAGTGTAATTTACTGAAAGGACACCAAAAATTTACTGGCAGCACCAATTATTTACTGACACAACTGTCAGTTTTCAGTGCAAAACAGTGCAAATATCAATATTTAAGCTAAAAACATATAGCTAGTGTTATTAGCAATGTATTGAAGGTATACCAAAAGTCAAAAAACATATGTCATGAACATGAACATGAACGTCAGGTTACTATAACCCAGCAGCTTTGTCACCAGCATCCAACTTTAAGAGATTTCCCTTCAATTTCAGTTCCATAGCCAATTAGTCACCACAGAAAGTGTGAGGAAATCCCAGGTAGCCACCAGGATTAATAGAATAGAGGTCCCCTCGAATCCTGTTCTGGATTTGGTGATAATAGTAAACAAATAAAAAGCAAATAGAAGGTGAATCTCCCCAGCTGGGGCACAGAGACATCAATAAACAACTGACATTGCAGTTACCAAAGAGTATTCTATTTCATTTATTCATTATTGTCCCCACTGCTCCATTCATTGCATGTAATCATAGTTGCCCCAGAGAGAGTAGCCTGCTCCACTCATCCATTGCATTCATTAATTATTACCCCAGTACTTAGTATATTGGCCATTTGCAATTTTGCATTACATTCACCATTTTGCACTCATAGCACTAGTTTTCAGTTGAACACAATGATCTCACAATTTGAGAAAGTGGAGGGCACTGGGCACACATGGTCTGGTCACTGTTGTCTATTTACAATTTTGTCCTAAAATTCATAATTTTCCACTCGCAGCACTAGTTTGTACTTGCACACATGATCTCACAATTTTGGGGGTGGACACTGCAATTTTGCCTTAAAATTCACTGTTTTGCACTACAAATTTGCAAAGGCAACAATTTGCTATACAAATGACATATCAACTTGTGTGGGGCTGTGGGCACACTCGCTGGGCACTGGGTGGGCACAGGTGGTCTGGTCTGGTCACTGTGTGGCTGGCTAGTGGCAGCAGGGGCCTGGACTGGCCTGGCTGAGTGGCAGTGGCACTCTGGCAGACAGGAGCAGATCTCAGGCAGGACAAGAGGCTAGGGCAGAGAGGGCAGGCACTGAGAGCAGCAGGTGGAACAAGCAGAGCAGCCAGGGCAGGGCAGCATGACAAGCAAGCGCAGCGGAAGTGGCTGGGTACTTTCATATGAGGTCCTGTAATGCAAATGGCCCTGGCATGAAACGGTGTATGGTTTTATGGCCACCAAATGCATACGCCATGACGTCATGGAAATGCCCACTGCACACACATGGACCTGACATGCCACCGCAACGCGCATGGATGCCGAAGATGGCCAAAGGTAATTAGGCCAGCTTCAGCACTGCGCATATATGGGGCAAGAGCGGGAACAAATTGTATTTTTTAGGGCTAGCTGCCGTCCTTAACAAACATTTACAAACATCTTGTAAATAGCCCTATATTTACAAACTGTCTGTAAATTTTTCGGATGGCTGGCAACCATGGACTACAGAGCAAGTAGATATGAAACTACATAAGCAACACCAGCTGAATTACTACATGGCAGATAAATACCACTGAACTACATATTGCAGATTTTTGCTCTCCTGCAGCCTTCTGCTTAAGGTTTGAAAGGTCGCTCCTGTGCATCCATCAGGCACTCTCTCCTCCTGGCTGGACTCACCCCCTGCCCTGATTGGCCAGCAATAGGGATGAGCCCGGTTTTGGAATGGAACCCATGTTTGAATCGAACATCGATCGTTCGTCCATTCGTCAAAGCCAGAACTTTGGGGGCCATTCGCATCAAATTCGTGTGATACGAATGGCCCACAATGCACTGCGCCAGTCGCAGTGCATTGCTGGCTGATGATTGGCCAAGCATGCACTGTGACCCCGCATGCTTGGCCAATCACAGCGCTGGCAGCGAGGAGAGCCATAATTGGCCACAAGTTGGATGCTTGTGGCCAATTATAGCTATGGGGCTTTAGTACACGCTCCACACTATGTAAGGCCGCTAGCGCGGCGGCCTTGTGTAGTGTGTTGCGGCGTTCATAGAGAGAAGGATAGGCAGGGACAGTGTCAGCTGTGCTTTACTTCTTTAGATAGCGCTGTTACAGTGAGTGTAGTGTTCAGGGAGAGAGCAGGATTAAGCAGGGACAGTGTCAGCTTTGCTTTGCTTCCTAACCTAGCGCTGTTACAATGGGTGTAGTGTGCCTCCTGCACAGCATACACCTGAATATATCCTCCCCCCTCATTGCTGGTGTTGTGTAGTTGATTTGTGCAATACAGGTGTCTGCCTAATATTCAGTCAGTGTAGTGTGCCTCCTGCTCAGCATGCACCTGAATCTACCCCCTCGTTGCTGGTGTTGTGTAGTTCATTTGTGCAACACAGGCATCTGCCTAACATTAACATAACATATTTTGGGTGCGGGGTTCCCCTTAATATCCATACAAGACACAAAGGGGCTGGTAATGGGCTGGGGGGGGGGGGGTGATGGGGTAGCCATGCCATTTTTCTCAAAGATTTTCATCCATATTGCCAGGACAAGACATTACATTAAAGCCGCAAGCAGTTTTAAATAGTGATGGACGAACTTCCGACGGGACGTTTCGCGAACGCGAAACGCGAACGGACACAAACGTTCGCGAAAACGACCGTTCGCCGCGGGCTCCATTGACTTCAATGGGAGGCGAATTTCGCAAACCTTTAGGTCGAATTTGCGGCCACGGGGTAATTATTAGGGGGTAGCACGTAGTCCCACCACCTGGACAATAGCATAATACATGTATGAGGTGAATTTGGGATCGATAACTACAAGCATTTTTTTTTTATTTGGGAAATTGTTCTGACAATTCAGGACTATGGAGCTAATGAAGGCAATGGAGGAGAGGGAAGGTCAGGGACCAGGGTAGGCAAACAAGAGGGTGCAGGAGATACAGAGCACTGACAGCAGCACCGTAATACAGAGCACTGACATCAGCACCGTGACATACAGCGCTGACAGCAGCTCCGTGACATACAGCGCTGACAGCAGCTCCGTGACATACAGCGCTGACAGCAGCTCCGTGACATACAGCGCTGACAGCAGCTCCGTGACATACAGCGCTGACAGCAGCTCCGTGACATACAGCGCTGACAGCAGCACCGTGACATACAGCGCTGACAGCAGCTCCGTGACATACAGCGCTGACAGCAGCTCCGTGACATACAGCGCTGACAGCAGCTCCGTGACATACAGCACTGACAGCAGCTCCGTGACATACAGCGCTGACAGCAGCTCCGTGACATACAGCGCTGACAGCAGCACCGTGACATACAGCGCTGACAGCAGCTCCGTGACATACAGCGCTGACAGCAGCTCCGTGACATACAGCGCTGACAGCAGCTCCGTGACATACAGCGCTGACAGCAGCTCCGTGACATACAGCGCTGACAGCAGCTCCGTGACATACAGCGCTGACAGCAGCTCCGTGACATACAGCGCTGACAGCAGCTCCGTGACATACAGCGCTGACAGCAGCTCCGTGACATACAGCGCTGACAGCAGCTCCGTGACATACAGCGCTGACAGCAGCTCCGTGACATACAGCGCTGACAGCAGCACCGTAAGCAGCCCCAGGAGGAAGTCAGCACAGCACAGGGATGGTGTGATCCCCTCATAATAAGAACCCCCAGGAGGAAGTCAGCACAGCACAGGGATGGTGGGAGCCCCTCATAATAAGAACACCCAGGAGGAAGTCAGCACAGCACAGGGATGGTGGGAACCCCTCATAATAAGCAGCCCCAGTAGAAATATGACACCGCTCAACCTCTTCAAAGAGGAGGGTAGGGGCATATAGTACGGTGTGCTTTTTTGGGTCAGGGAAGTGAGCCAAATGAATTAAGAAGGTCTGTGTGCTTGATTCCAAAAATTGTTTATAGACATATACATGGTCTACTGATCACATGTGTTGAATTCCTCCGAGATCCATGCCTCATTCATTTTTAGAAATGTGAGGTAGTTAACACTGTGGTGAGCTAGGCGAGTACGCTTATCGGTCACAATCCCCCCTGCTGCGCTGAACGTCCTTTCGGACAGGACACTGGATGAGGGGCAAGCCAACAGTTCGATTGCAAATTGGGCAAGCTCTGGCCAGAGGTCAAGCCTGCCCACCCAGTAGTCTAGGGGTTCATCACTCCTCAGAGCGTCCACATCGGCCGTTAACCCAATGTAGTCGGACACCTGACGGTCTAGGCGTTCCCTGATGCTGGATCCGGATGACACCTGTCGATGGGTCGGCTGAAAGAATGACCTCATATCCGAAGTCACCAACACATCTTCAAACCGGCCTCTTCTTGCAGGCGCTGTTGGATTGGTACCCGCAAATCCTTCTCTGGGAGTGGGAATTGCTCCTCTGCCAGCGCACGCAAAAGCAGAATGCAGCATTTCTCGAAGCAAGGCCTGGAAGTGCTGCATTCTGACAGCCCTCTGCGACGGCGGTAACATTTCCGCCATTTTGTGTTTGTACCGGGGGTCTAAGTACGTTGCCACCCAGTACTGGTCCTTGACCCTCATGCTTTTTATACGGGGGTCCCTATTAAAACACTGGAGCATGAAGGCCCCCATTTGCACTAAAGTGGAAGCGGTGTGGTGGCCTGGCTCCTGCTCATCATCCAGGATAATGTCGTCCTCTTCATTCTCCTCTCCCCATCCTCGCACAACAGGGATCCCAGAAAGGTTTAAAGCATGCTCTTCTTGCTCCTGCTCATCCGCCCCGGCACCATCCTCCTCTGACTCCTCATCAGACTCCTGTTGTTGACTTGTCTCAGATAGAGTAGCCCCCCCTGGGAATTCATCCAGCATTGCGACTTCCTCATCTTCCCGCTCCTGCTCCTCCACAGCCTGATCAATGACACGACGCAATGCACGCTCCAGAAAGAAGGCATAAGGTACCATGTCACTGATGGCGCCATGGCTGCGACTGACCAGTTTGGTGATCTCCTCAAATGGCCGCAGAAGTCTGCATGTGTCGCGCATGAGCAGCCACTGGCGCGGTGAAAAAAAACCCAGCTCCCCAGAACCGTTTCTTTCGCAGAGTTCATACAGGTAGACGTTAACTGCACGTTTCTGCTGGAGCAGCCTATCAAGCATATAGAAGGTTGAGTTCCATCGCGTCGGGCAATCGCAAATAAGACGTCTGACCGGCAGATGGTGTCGCCGCTGAATGTCAGCAAGGCGAGCCATGGCCGTGTAAGATCTTCTGAAATGGGCCGAGATTTTCCTTGCCTGCCGCAAGATGTCCTGGACCCCAGGGTATTTGACAAGGAATCGCTGCACGACCAAGTTTAAGACGTGTGCCATGCACGGCACGTGCGTGATTTTGCCCTGTTTCAATGCGCTAAGCAGATTGGCACCGTTGTCACACACCACTTTACCAACTGTCAAATTGAGCGGTGTTAGCCACTCATCTGCCTGTGAACGCAAAGCTGAAAGGAGTGCCGGGCCAGTGTGGCTCTTTGCTTCCAGGCACAACAGACGCAGCACGGCATGGCAACGTCTCACCTGGCATGTGGAATAGGTTCTGGGGAGCTTGGGCGGTGCAGTGGAAGAGACGCTAGCAGCGGAAAAGGAGGAGGCAGCTGAGGAGGAGAGGGAGGAGGATGGAGTAGGAGGAGGAGAAGAAGAGTCAGGCCTGCATGCAATCCGTGGCGGTAAAACCAAATCTACACGGGTGCCACGGGTTACATGCTTGACGGCCGTCAGAAGGTTCACCCAGTGGGCAGTAAAACTGATATACCTTCCCTGCCCGTGTTTGCTAGACCACGTGTCTGTGGTCAGATGTATCTTGGCACCGACACTGTGTGCCAGAGATACATTCACTTGCCGCTGAACATGGCCATATAGCTCTGGGATGCCCTTCTCTGAGAAATACTTCCTTCCTGGGACCTTCCATTGTGGTGTTCCAATGGCCACAAATTTGCGAAAGGCCTCCGAGTCCACCAGTTTATATGGCAGTAGTTGGCGGGCTATGAGTTCTGACAAGCCAGCCGCCAACCGTTGGGCAAGAGGGTTATCCGGCGTCATCATTTTTTTACGCTCAAACATTAGGCCCACGGAAGCCTGCCTTTTTGCAGAAAAATGTGAGCTTGGCGTGATGGAAGGTGGAGTGGAGGACAATTGTGAGGAGAGAGGAGAAGGAGAAGTAGAAGACGAGGCTGGACGGTGAGAGCCTGCAGTGTGGCTTTGTGTGTTCCGTTGCTCCCACTGGGCTCGGTGATGGCTGCTCATGTGCCTTCTTAAGGCGGTCGTCCCTAGGTGAGTATTGGGCTTACCGCGACTAACGCGTTGACTGCAAAGATTGCAGATGGCAACGCTATTGTCAGCAGCGGACACGTTAAAAAAAGCCCACACTGCGGAGCCATGTGCCGGTGTCCTGGGAGCGCCAGATGTGACCGTACATGGTCGATGACTCGCTCCTGATACATTTGCAGTCTGCTTTGTCCCTGCTGTGCAATGTAAGTCATTGCTGCTTCTCCTCCCTATCTGCTGGTCCATATCTCCCTCTGAACTCCCCTCCTCTTCCTCTCTTGTGGGCACCCACGTGACATCACTAGACACGTCATCATCAACGTCACCTTCCCCACCGCTATAAGTAGAGATCTCGGAGTAGGCAGCAACACCGGGGACCAACCTCCTCCTTGGGCTGATCTGGGTACTGGCGTCAGACTGCTGAGTAGCGCTTGTTGCTACCTCCTCTTCCTGATCCAATACCAAGAGTGGCTGCGCATCAGAAATGTCCTCTTGATATGGATCGGAAAATAATTCCAGTGACTCAAGCGGAAGGTATGTGGTGGTGGTGGTGGTGGTCGTGTTGTTGGTGGTAGTGTCTTTGGGGGTGCACATAGCAGAGAGTGAAGAAGAGGGTGCAGATCGAGAGGATGAGGAGGGTGCAGAAGAGTAAGGCTGAGCGAGCCACTCAACCAAGTCTGGTGCATCCTTTAAAGTAATTGAACGCACCTTCTGCAACTTCCCACTTTGGCTCAAGCCTGTTGCTCCTGCCCTACCCCTACCACCCCTGCGGAAGGGCCTGCCTCTTCCTCTGCCTGTCATTTTTTAAATGACCCTGTGACAAAACTCTTAGTCCCTATACCGATGAAGGACTGCTGCAGTATAGGGCAGCGGTCAGCAGTGGTGCACGTCAACCCTATCTATTGTGGACCGATAGCGGTCCTTACAGAACAGCAGACTGTACCGCACTCAAGCCTATGTACCGTAGCACCCTATACCAAGTTACCAGTCCTTATAAGAACTTTTGTGGAACAAGCAGGTTGTGTGTTAGTGATTAGCAGACTGTACGTCAGTCCCTATACCGCTGAAGGACTGCTGCAGTATAGGTGAGCGGTCAGCAGTGGTGCACGTCAACCCTATCTATTGTGGACCTATAGCGGTCCTTACAGAACAGCAGACTGTACCGCACTCAAGCCTATGTACCGTAGCACCCTATACCAAGTTACCAGTCCTTATAAGAACTTTTGTGGACCAAGCAGGTTGTGTATTAGTGTTTAGCAGACTGTACGTCAGTCCCTATACCGCTGAAGGACTGCTGCAGTATAGGGCAGCGGTCAGCAGTGGTGCACGTCAACCCTATCTATTGTGGACCGATAGCGGTCCTTACAGAACAGCAGACTGTACCGCACTCAAGCCTATGTACCGTAGCACCCTATACCAAGTTACCAGTCCTTATAAGAACTTTTGTGGAACAAGCAGGTTGTGTGTTAGTGATTAGCAGACTGTACGTCAGTCCCTATACCGCTGAAGGACTGCTGCAGTATAGGGCAGCGGTCAGCAGTGGTGCACGTCAACCCTATCTATTGTGGACCGATAGCGGTCCTTACAGAACAGCAGACTGTACCGCACTCAAGCCTATGTACCGTAGCACCCTATACCAAGTTACCAGTCCTTATAAGAACTTTTGTGGAACAAGCAGGTTGTGTGTTAGTGATTAGCAGACTGTACGTCAGTCCCTATACCGCTGAAGGACTGCTGCAGTATAGGTGAGCGGTCAGCAGTGGTGCACGTCAACCCTATCTATTGTGGACCGATAGCGGTCCTTACAGAACAGCAGACTGTACCGCACTCAAGCCTATGTACCGTAGCACCCTATACCAAGTTACCAGTCCTTATAAGAACTTTTGTGGACCAAGCAGGTTGTGTATTAGTGTTTAGCAGACTGTACGTCAGTCCCTATACCGCTGAAGGACTGCTGCAGTATAGGGCAGCGGTCAGCAGTGGTGCACGTCAACCCTATCTATTGTGGACCGATAGCGGTCCTTACAGAACAGCAGACTGTACCGCACTCAAGCCTATGTACCGTAGCACCCTATACCAAGTTACCAGTCCTTATAAGAACTTTTGTGGAACAAGCAGGTTGTGTGTTAGTGATTAGCAGACTGTACGTCAGTCCCTATACCGCTGAAGGACTGCTGCAGTATAGGTGAGCGGTCAGCAGTGGTGCACGTCAACCCTATCTATTGTGGACCGATAGCGGTCCTTACAGAACAGCAGACTGTACCGCACTCAAGCCTATGTACCGTAGCACCCTATACCAAGTTACCAGTCCTTATAAGAACTTTTGTGGACCAAGCAGGTTGTGTATTAGTGTTTAGCAGACTGTACGTCAGTCCCTATACCGCTGAAGGACTGCTGCAGTATAGGGCAGCGGTCAGCAGTGGTGCACGTCAACCCTATCTATTGTGGACCGATAGCGGTCCTTACAGAACAGCAGACTGTACCGCACTCAAGCCTATGTACCGTAGCACCCTATACCAAGTTACCAGTCCTTATAAGAACTTTTGTGGAACAAGCAGGTTGTGTGTTAGTGATTAGCAGACTGTACGTCAGTCCCTATACCGCTGAAGGACTGCTGCAGTATAGGTGAGCGGTCAGCAGTGGTGCACGTCAACCCTATCTATTGTGGACCGATAGCGGTCCTTACAGAACAGCAGACTGTACCGCACTCAAGCCTATGTACCGTAGCACCCTATACCAAGTTACCAGTCCTTATAAGAACTTTTGTGGACCAAGCAGGTTGTGTATTAGTGTTTAGCAGACTGTACGTCAGTCCCTATACCGCTGAAGGACTGCTGCAGTATAGGGCAGCGGTCAGCAGTGGTGCACGTCAACCCTATCTATTGTGGACCGATAGCGGTCCTTACAGAACAGCAGACTGTACCGCACTCAAGCCTATGTACCGTAGCACCCTATACCAAGTTACCAGTCCTTATAAGAACTTTTGTGGAACAAGCAGGTTGTGTGTTAGTGATTAGCAGACTGTACGTCAGTCCCTATACCGCTGAAGGACTGCTGCAGTATAGGTGAGCGGTCAGCAGTGGTGCACGTCAACCCTATCTATTGTGGACCGATAGCGGTCCTTACAGAACAGCAGACTGTACCGCACTCAAGCCTATGTACCGTAGCACCCTATACCAAGTTACCAGTCCTTATAAGAACTTTTGTGGAACAAGTGAGTTGTGAATGTTTAGCAGACTGCAGCAGAAGGGCAGCAGTCAAGTATAATATCCTTTCTATATTTGGAAGAAAGAATATTATACATGTACAAGCCTATTACTGTACCACTGATACCAGTCCTGAAAAGAACCTTTGTGGAACTAATAATAACAGCAAGTCTTTAAAATTACCCTCACTGCCTGACAACACTGCTTCCTTCCTGTCCCTATACAAATTGGCAAAAAAAGAGAACGATTAGTGGTTACTGGAACAGCTCTTTTGTGGACCTTGATAGTAACAGCTAATGATGATGATGATGATGATGATGATGAAAGACTAATCTGGCTGTCCCTGTAGCATACACCGTCCTTTCCCTTTCTCTAAACTAACAAAAGACACTCAGGCTGCTGCAAGAATCAGCAGCACAGCAAACCTATCAACACCTAACACCTATACCAGTCCTGAAAAGAACTTTTGTGTACCAAATAGCTAGTGGTTTATCTCTCCCTACTCCACACAGGAACCTGTCCCTATCGTAACAGAAGAAAGAATGTAAAATGGCCACCGGATCGGGTGTATTTATAGGTTAGGGGGAATGTACAAGTGTCCATGTGCTGTCATGTCTCAATTGGCTGTCCTGTATCACATGATAAACGTGTCACCAAAGGTTAAAGTTCTTGTATACATTAAACACGTAAGTCCGCCGCGGCGAACGACGGAAAAAGGCGTTCGAACGTGCGGACCGCGAATGTCGGAAATTCGCCGCGAAACGACCGCCGGGCGAACCGTTCGGCCATCACTAGTTTTAAATGGCTTTTTTTCCTTTACAAATGTCATTTTGTGCAGGGACTGTTCTAAACATGGGAAACACATGCCACTTCACAGGCATATTTTAGACACCCCCCAGGTACAATATTTAAAGGAATATTTCACTTTTTTTCACTTTATGCATCATTAAAATGACTGCTCCAGAAAAAAATTCAGTTTTTAAAACTTCTTTTTGCATTGATACATGTCCCCTGGGGCAGGACCCAGTCCCCAAAGCCTTTTTAGGACAATAGTATGCATATTGGCCGTTATAATTAGCACTTTAGATTTCGAACGTTCACGTCCATTGTAATTAATAGGGTTCTAATGTTCGTGCGAACTTTCGGTCTATTCGTAGGTTCTGGTGCGAACGGGACCGGGAGGTGTTCGGCTCATCCCTAGCCAGCAAGCAGTATGCCCCTTCTAGCAGCATTTTGGCTGCTAAGAAATTGGTGTCCTGGACTGCCCTGCTTCCTCTCTTCTGATTTGCTAGGGTGACTAGGCACTTTGAAAATCACAAGCCTAAAGCTCTGGGCTTGTGATAGTGACACCTTCCTGGCTCCCTTCTTTTTGTGGTGTCACCCGTTGAATTTTTCTTTGCTGACCCCTGCATTGTACCTGGATTTTGAACTTGACCTCAGATTGTCCTCAGACAGTCAGAGAGAGTAGAATCCCAATGTCCTAGTGTACTCACAGCCCCCCATTCGTTGGCCCCACCAAGACCCTCAGCTCAGAACCCAAAAGAACCATTGCAGATAGGACCTAAATGGTTGTCCCTTGAAAGAGAAAGCAAGGAGAAGGCCATATTTGATGGATCAGAACACAATAGTCTAAGTTGGTGAAGTAAAATTCGAAAAATATATTCATAAAACTATTTTTCAGAAATAATAAACTGATAATTGGCATGTGCGTATGTATTCACCCCTTTGTTATGAAGCCCATAAAATGCTCCAGTGCAAACAATTACCTTCAGAAGTCACATAATTAGTGAAATTATGTTCCCCTGTGTGCAATCTAAGTGTCACATGATCTGTCATTACATATACACGCCTTTTTGAAAGGCCCCAGAGGCTCCAACCAAAGCAAGAGGCACCACTAACCAAACGCTGCCATGAAGACCAAGGAACTCTCCAAACAAGTAAGGGACAATGTTGTTGAGAAGTACACGTCAGGGTCAGGTAATAAAAAAATATCCAAATCTTTGATGATCCATAGGAGCACCATCAAATCTATCATAACCAAATGGAAAGAACATGGCACAACAGCAAACCTGCCAAGAGACGGCCACATACCAAACTCACAGTCAAAACTCACCAGGCAAGGGGATCATTAATCAGAGAGGCAGCACAGAGACCTAAGGTAAGCCTGGGGGAGCTGCAGAGTTATACAGCAGAGACTGGAGTATCTGTACTTAGGATGACAATAAGCCATATGCTTCATAGAATTGAGGCTAGGACAGAGGTTCACCTTCCAGCAGGACAATGACCCCAAACACACTGCTAAAGCAACACTTGAGTGCTTTAAGGGGAAACATGTAAATGTTTGGAATGGCCTAGTCAGAGCCCAGACCTCAATCCAATAGAAAATCTGTGGTCAGACTTAAAGATTGCTGTTCACAAGTGCAAACCATCCAACTTGAAGGAGCTGGAGCAGTTTTGCAAGGAGGAATAGGCAAAAACCCCAGTGGTAAGATGTGGCAAGCTCCTAGAGACTTATCCAAAGAAACTTGGAGCTGTGATAGCCGCAAAAGATGGCTCTACAAAGTATTGACCTTGGGTGAATAGTTATGCATATTGACTTTTTATGTTATTTTGTCCTATTTGTTGTTTGCTTCACAATATAAAAAAAAAAATCCTCAAAGTTGTAGGCATGTTCTGTAAATGAAATTATGCAAATCCTCAAACAATCCATGTTAATTCTAGGTTGTGAGGCAACAAAACACAAAAAATGCCAAGGGGGTGAATACTTTTTCAAGGCACTGTATGTATCCCTACCAGGCTTACTCTGGATTCCCTAATTCGTCACCTGTCGAATTTCATAGACTCTAATTCTACCAGTAACTCTATCAATAGGGGTCAGAGGTAGAGTGCCTCCAGCATCCTTCCACCACCCTGCAGAGTTCCTTTTTCATTATTACTATGCATGACTCCCCTCTGACCTTGGGCCCGGTCACTCAGAGTGTCTCTCCTGTTGCCTTGACCATTAGAACATTACATTGGGAGACTATTAACTTCTGCCTCATAGCGTCCTCACATCCACTCATCTTGTGCTACTCCTGGTTGAGACTGCACAATCTACATATAAAATGGTCTACAGGCAAAATCTCCTCCTGGTTCCCTTCAAGCTCGTAAAATTGTCTAGGTCACCCTAGGATCCTGGCCCACCTTTCCACTTCACCTCTTCTGCCTTGTTATGTGGACTTTAATTGTGATTTCTGTGAAAAAGCTACCTTAGGACCTCCTCCCCATCACCCATGCTGTCCTAACTAAGCCCTGTGAAAATTCCCTGATGCCAATCTATCCAGGTGTAGCACTACCCTGTAGGGGCTGCTGGATTTAAAAAGGTTCATGCTGTGCATGCAGTCAGGCAGTGGCCATTCCAGCCCAACAGCCAAGCAACCAGCATTTGTAACAGTAACTAAAAGTCACAGAACAGTCAATGAAATTGTAGTTTTTTTTGTATTTATTAGGGGATTTTAACTTTGATAGGGTATGGGAAAGGTCCAGGACACCATTAGTCAATTAACTTTGTACATTGAGGACTCTGTCACTTTAAGTAATCTTCAGACTGCCCAAGAGAAGCCTCTTCTATGTGGCACAGTCTCTTTCCCAAAAAAACTTCACATACACTGCAGCAACTGCAGCTGTATTTCCACTCCTCTTTACATCCCAACAAACTCACAATGCAGCATATCACAGTCCTCCTATAGCAAAGGGGTGTAATCCCTCCTGGGATCTCGGGAAACTAGTTGGGCTCTGTGCCTGGCTTCTTCTCTCCTTCTTCTGGCTATGGGTTAAATGAATAGATGCCCCACTTTCTCAGATCCTTGTTTCTAAGGGTGATGGTTACTCACAATACAGCTCTCTGGGGTGCCTGTTCTTCACCAGCCTTAGGAATACCAGCTGCCAAGCCTGAAAGTGGCACAGGAACAGCGGTGGACACCTCAACCGCACATCCAGCCAGATGCAGCACCCCGCTCACCCAGGGGCCCCCTCCTGGCTCAATACTCCATCACTTTATCTCCATCTGTCCACAAGACTACCCACATGGCAGGCCCCAGCAGCTTTTATGTGGTGCCCACCCCATCAAGCTCTCAGCCCTGGAATTGGCCAGGGCTCCCACGATACTGCTGTAATGCTACTCTCGTGAGGGCCACTGATAGAATCTGTACCCCACTGGTTGCCTCTGACACCCTGGGTTCAGTCATTTTTCTAGTGTTGATATCAATAACAAGAAACGTATACAATATCAGTGAAGCAGTTTAAGTTTGTTTACTGTGGTGAAAGTGACACATAAAAGTGCATAACATAACACTGCAAGTCATAAAGGATATTGTATCTGAACAATATGGCATCCATATGGAATGCAGTCTTGCAATTAAGAGACATGTTAGCAAAGCAAAAGTGCATAAAACAATTCATAAAAACAAAGTGCAATCCAACCCATTTAGATCACTGGGGCCTATATGAACAGGTAGCAGAAGGGCAGGAGACTGATACTTAATAGACTATGGGGGTTATTTACGAAAGGCAAATCCACTTTGCATTACAAGTACACCATAAGTGCACTTGGAAGTGCAGTCGCTGTAAATCTGAGGGGTAGATCTGAAATGAGGGGAAGCTCTGCTCATTTTATCATCCAATCATGTGCAAGCTAAAATGCATTTTTTTTTCATTTCCCTTGCATGTCCCCCTCAGATCTACAGCAACTGCACTTCCAAGTGCACTTTCAGTGCATTTGTAGTGCAAAGTGAATTTGCCTTTAGTAAATAACCCCCTATTGTCAGGCCACTCCAATCTCCTCAGCCCACAGGCATCTGGCACCAAACAACTGTCAAACATTAAGTAAACTTGTGTTTAAATTGGCTGGCTCCTTCAGAATTCCAGAGAAATTAGAGCACATTAGTCACTTGGGCAGATGAGGAGAGAATAAAAGGGGTTAATAATAACTCAATGGAATCCAGCAAACCTTGAGCTAGCACGTGGAGTGTGATGAATGGAATAATCCTTTAGGATAGAACAGAGCAAATTTAGCTGGTGTCCCTTCTTCAGTCACAATTTTTTTTTCCTGTATAACCTAAGGGCACATGGTCACCATACATGTTGTTTAATATTATTGTATCTAGTAAGATTACAGATAATATATATATGTGAGCAAAGTAAAGATGTCTGCATACAGTGTCTATTGGGATAAAGACCTTGCTTCCTGTGGAACTACAAGTGATGTCTATATGCAGTGTCTTATAGGATAAAATGGGCATAGGTCTGCTCACCGACAGCATCACAGCAGTTGCTGTCTGGTAGTGATACAGATGATGGTGATGACTTTTTCAGGAACTCCCTCTGGGTCCTGGCCCAGGAAATGGCGTCTGAACTCCGTTACACCACGCCGCGGCCTACCCGGATCTGAAGTGCAGGTAATGCTGAAGGATCAGGAACAGCCTCTGCTGTAGATAGGGAGTGATGCTGTCCACAGATGTCCCTCTGGATGCAGCTGTATAACTCTCTCCTATGCAGGCCGCAACTAGGCCACAGCTCACACTAGCACAGAGCTCCTGCTGGCAGATCAAGGCCGACGTCCCAAGAGTCCAATCTAGGCCTCAGCCAGCCTTTTTATATCCTCTCCAAGAGATCTGTTCTTCACTCCTCAGCAATCTGGTGGTTGTAGTTTGGGCCAGTTATCAGGCCACCTGAGCCTAAGTGACAGATGCACACCATTGGGGCCAGGATTGCACCGCTAAGGTAGTGCACCCTATGGCTAACTGCTGTGAATGTTACTCTGGGTGGTTCAGGAAAGCAGGTCCACTGGAGCACCAACACGGGTCCCACTGGGAGCTAGAGCATAAGATTCCCCCAGATTCTAAGATCCATCAGGTGTCCACCAGAGCCTCTAGTGGTGAGAATGAGGATGGACTGCACTGCAACCGGCTCCAGGTCCTGACCCCCAGGGTCTCTCAGATCACGCTCAAGGTAGGCTACAGGGGAATAGAGAGGAAGCAGCAGACCAGGAAAACAAGGGATAGTCAGGAGATAAGCCAAAGTTCGGGGCAACTAGCAGACAAGGATAGACAGAGAACATGCCAAAGGTCAGGGTAACAAGCAGGCAGGGATAGTCAAAGAACAAGCCAAGATCAGTAACAGAAACAGACGTAGAGCACACAGCAGGCAGGAGACAGGAAACCAAGCACACAATATTGCTCGGGCAAGACTGTCTCAAGCAACACGGTATCAAATAGTGTATCCTGTAGAGGCTAAGGTGAAGCCACCCTGAGGGAAGATTACTTAACCATGCAGGTGTGAGAGTGCAGCCCAAGGCTGATACACAGACCAGAGGTAAGCAGACAAAGGGCATGAAGGTATTATTGGCGATTCATGACACCAGTCCTGCTGAAATTGAGACTCCAGCATTCTGAACTACACATCCCACGATGCTTTACTCTACTCTGTTCTGTTGTTTTAGAAAATTACACATGGAGTCCAAGCCAACACGAGAGTGAGTTAGCTCCACATTAATAGCACTGCATACTGTCCCCAAATTGTGGGCACAATAGCCAGCTCCTGGCTACACTGCTAAGCAGTGGCCCCTTCCCTGTCAGTCAGTCCCTGGGAAACCCCTGTTGCAGAGGGGGACAAAGCAAAGCTAGTCCACCTGGGTCTGCCCTGCTTACCAAAATAAAAGATTAACTATTTAGAGACACTAGTCCTTGCAGAGTGCTACACAAGTGCATATTTAATGTTTCAGAGGATTCAGAAGTCTCCCCATTGTCAGAACACTAGAAATGGCCTTGCGGTTCGCCCGGTGGTCGGTTCGCGGCTAATTTTGCGTGTTCGCGATTTGCCAAACCTGCGGACTTCTGGCGCTGTTTGCCCGGCGGACATATGCGTTTACATTGTGAAAGAACTTTGACCCATGATGACACATCCATCATGGGGTACAGGACAGCCAATTGAGACATTTCAGCACACGGACAATTGGACATTCCCCCTACCTTATAAATAGACCTGATCTGATGGCCATTTTACATTCTCTCTTATGTCAGTGTAGGGACACAAATCACTAGCTATTAGGTCCACAAAAGTCATTTTAAGGACTGGTATAGGTGTACAGTATATAGTGTTCTGGTGCACTGCTGTGCTGGTGATTGCTGAGTGCACTGCTGACTGATTCTGCAGCTGTTTTTTGTCAGTGTAGGGACAGGACGCTGTGTGGAGCAGGGACAGTCAGTTTAATCACTAGCTATTACTACTAGGTCCACAAAGGTCCTTTTAAGGACTGGTATAGGTGTACAGTATATAAGGTGCTGGTGATTGCTGAGTGCACTGCTGCCCGATTCTGCAGCTGTCTTTTGTCAGTGTAGAGACTGAGGGAGAGTCTGCAAATCACTAGCTACTAGGTCCACAAAGGTAATTTTAAGGACTGGTATAGGTGTACAGTATATAGGGTTGTACACGTATAATCTACTTTCTTTCAAATATAGAAAGAATATTATACTTGACTGCTGCCCGATTCTGCAGCTGTCTTTTATCAGTGTAGGGACTGAGGGACAGTCTCTATCATGGTGCTGGTGCTCTCTATCATGGTGCTGGTGTCAGTGCTCTCTATTACGGTGCTGGTGTCAGTGCTCTCTATCATGGTGCTGGTGTCAGTGCTCTCTATCACGGTGCTGGTGTAGTGTCAGTACTCTCTATCTCGGTGCTGGTGTCAGTGCTCTCTATCTCGGTGCTGGTGTCAGTGCTCTCTATCTCGGTGCTGGTGTCAGTGCTCTCTATCACGGTGCTGGTGTCAGTGCTCTCTATCACGGTGCTGGTGTCAGTGCTCTCTATCACGGTGCTGGTGTGGTCTCAGTGCTCTCTATCATGGTGCTGGTGTGGTGTCAGTGCTCTCTATCTCGGTGCTGGTGTCAGTGCTCTCTATCACTGTGCTGGTGTCAGTGCTCTCTATCACGGTTCAGGTGATTATCTCCTGCACCATCTTCATAGCCTGCTCTGACCTTTCCTCTCCTCCATGGCCTTCATGTGCTCCTGAATTGTCAAAATTTCACAGATAAAAAAAAGAATGCTTGTCGTTGACGATCCCAGATTCACTTAATACTTTTGTTATGTCAGTGTCCATGTGGTGGGACTATGTGTGCACATCTAGTAAGTATTTTGTGGCTGAAAATATGACATGTAGGTTTTTAAGATTTGCCTGCCATTAAAGTCAATGGGGCCCGCCGCAAACTTTGCGGTTCGCAAACTTTTTCCCGCGTTCGCGAAACGTCCCGTCGGAAGTTCGTCCATCACTACAGAACACCATAGCTCCGCAGGAGTGTTTCCCCCATCCACATTGTGTGATTGGGCAATTGGGTCTGTTTTTTCATTCAACCCACTGGTTGAATGAAAAAAAAATGAACCATCTATGAGCTGCCGAAGTTCTCCTCTTCCAAATTGCTAGCTAGTTTGTTTGTGAGATGCTTACTGTATATTCAATGCTTGAGCCTCAAAACATTGGGAGTATTTTACAAAAGGCAAATCCCCTTTGCACTACAAGTGCAAACTACAAGTGCAAAGTGCACTTGAAATTGCACTGAAAGTGCAGTCGCTGTAAATCTGAGGGGTCGATCTGAAATGAGGGGAAGCTCTGCTGATTTTATCATTCAATCATATGCAAGCTAAAATGCATTTTTTTTTTCTTGCATGTCCCCGTCAGATCTACAGCGACTGCACTTCCAAGTGCACTTTCAGTGCAATTTCAAGTGCACCTTTGCACTTGTAGTTTGTACTTGTAGTGCAAAGTGAATTTGCCTTTCGTAGGTAACCCCCATTGGCACCAATTTGTCTTTCTCATTTGATTATCATCCTCACAGCAAAAGGAAGGCTTAGCGCACCAACTATCTTTGTTTTTTTGTTCCTGACGGTCAACTGGAATGGTCCTCTGCCTTACTCAGAATACAATACCTGTCCCTGTTTGCCCACGCAATATCAACAATGTTTGGGCAATCTTGCAAATCTCAAAGAAAATCCAAGCTAGCCTGTCCTCCAGTTTGGTCTCCTATAAACACTTTACAGAGTGGCCTCAGGCTAAGGTCAGGGATCAGACCTGGCTCTCCACAAAGAACCTAACCCTTTCAAGCCTAAGGGTAAAACAAATCTTAATGCCTAAGCACAATTTTGCAACTTTGGCATGTGTTAGTTAAACCGTACATATCATCACAACTACTTTGGTGGATACAGGTGGATCATACTGGGTTTTTTTTTCAAGACAAATTGGGCTTTCATTTGTTAGTAAATGGTTATGGATATCTCCTAATTTTTTTTTATTATCAAAAGAAAACTGGCATTGGTGTTGATTTACTAAAGCCAAATAGACTTTGCAGTTGCACTCTGCAATAGCAGTTGCTTCAGAGCTTGGTAAATGAGCAGAAGCTCTGCTGACGTCCATCATTCCTTCAGAGCTTGGTAAATAAGCAGAAGCTCTGCTGACGTCTATCATCCAATCATGTGCAGTTTTTTCCCTGGGTATTGGGTATTCTTTGCAATGTGAAGATTTACTTTATTTACTAATCATTGGAGCAACTGCACATGCAGAGTGCAACTGTACTTTGCAAAGTTCACAGCCTATTTGCCTTTAGTAAATCAACCACATTGTATTTTCCCTCTCCATTCACAGAAAGAGAGAGAGAGAAACACAGGGACAGGCTTCATAGTGACTGATCACTGTGGTAGCTAATCAGAGGCTACCACAGCAATCAGGTGACCTGGAATCGGGAGTGACAGGTCTCTATTTTATTATTGGGCCTGGGGTTCTCAGTAAGACCCCGGTCTCTGTGCTGGGAGCGTGATGTGTGGCGCGCTGCCAGCACAAAGGACAATGCGTTTATGCGGCCCCACAGAAAAAAAGCCCAGTGCAGTGGGGCCACATATATGTGTTACATCTGCATCAAGGATTTAACCCTGAATGTTCCTATCCAAAAAGCTTGAGTGTCACTCATGTGTGGCCAGAGTCTGCTCTCTCCCACAGGCTGGATGCACCCCCTGGCTTGATTGGCCAGCAGCAGCACATCCTGTCTGGCAGCATCCTGGAAAGTAAGCTTCCTGGCTCTGTTCTTGTTGTGCCCTGCTGTTTACTTGTCATTGGATTTCTCATTGCTGACCCTTGCCTTCTACCTGGATTACTCTTTGGATTGTCACCCAAACTTGACCTAAGATTGTTTACTAGTCTATGCTTGTTTACTGTCTGCCCTGACCACAGATCTGTCTTATGGATTATACTTGTTTGCTACCTGCCCTGACCTCAGAGCTGTTTTGGACTTCACTTGCTCATTATCTGCCCTTACCTTGGACCATCCCGGGATTCCACTACCAGCTGCTGTATATTGCCTAACCAACCTTGGGTCTACAGGTACTCTTCCTCTTTATCCTATAGTCAGAAGCCTGGCAGTCAGAGGAGTAGAGTTCTGGTCCAGTTGCCTGGAGACCCCCTGTGTTTGTGGGCTCTGCCTCTGGGCAGAAGAAAAGCGAGGAGAAAGGGAGAGAGCAGGGAGAAGATGGAAGGAGCAGTTGGAAGTCTCACACCCTTTACCAGTCTCAGTTAGGCTCTCTGAAGCCATCCTGAGAGCAAGGCCCAGCCTGTATAGCAGAGTGCCCATACAGCAGCCTCTTGGATTCTAGGAACTACTAAAAGGGACTGAGTGAGTAACTTCCATTTCACTTTACCCCAAGTCTGTATAGAGAGGACAGTAAGGCTGCAATAATTTACATGTCCAGGACCAGGGGACAGCATAGAGCCAGCGCAAAGAAGCCAGAAGCAACCCCATATCTCTAGCTTGGGACAGCAGTAGCCAGGCGCTTTGACATTCCTGCAAGGAGCAGCACCTGTATCTTCAGTTGGAACCTTTTTTTTCGTTATCTTAGCTGCGCCATTACTCCCATAGGTGGACAGTAGGGATGAGCCGAACACCCCCGGTTTGGTTGGCACCAGAATCTTCGAACAGACTGAAAATTCGTACGAACTTTAGAAATTTAGAACATAGAACCCCATTAAAGTCTATGGGACTCGAACGTTCGAAATCAAAAGTGCTAATTTTAAAGGCTAATATGCAAGATATTGTCCTAAAAAGGGTTTGGGGACCCAGCTACTACCCCAGGGGACATGGAACAATGCAAAAACATTTTTTAAAACGCCCGTTTTCTCAGGAGCACTGATTTTAATGATGATTAAAGTGAAAAAAAGGGAAATATTCCTTTAAATATCGTGCCTGGTGGGTGTCTATAGTATGCCTGTGAAGTGGCACGTGTTTCCCGTGTCCCTGCACAAAATGACATTTAACTGAAAAAAGGTCATTTAAAGCTGCTTGCGGTTTTAATGTAATGTCTGGTTCCGGCAATATGGATAAAATTCATTGAGAAAAATGGCATGGGTAGCCCCCCCTGCCCATAACCAGCCCCTTTGGGTCTTGTACGGATATTTAGGGGAACCCCATATCCAAATTAAAAAAAGGAAAGCGTTGGGGCCCCCAGGCCCTATATACTCAGAACAGCAGTACAGGCGGTGCAAACAAGACAGGGACTGTGTAGGTTTGTTGTGTTAAGTATAATCTGCCCAATGAAAGATAGACCACTGATATTGTGTCCCACCCTGTCACTGGCTTTGGCTATATGGGACAGACTGTCAAAAATACATAAATTCAGGTCACCCCACAATCCGCTAGCGCCATTATTGAACAACAATGAGTTCACCCCGGGCCTCTCTCCTCAACTATTTAGCTGGTGGACAAATAAAGGGCTACTGCGCATCGCTGACCTATGCGACCATAGGGGCATGCTTTCTGAACGAGCTCTGACAGATACATTTGATATGCCGTCCTCTGAGAAGTTTCGATATGCCCAACTGCGCCATTTTGTGCAGAGTGTGGCCCGTAGGGGAGACCTGGGGTCCCTGACAATATGACAAAATTAGAGGCCATTTATCAGCCATCTATACAATACTTAGGGGTGCAGCAAAGAAATTGAGTTATATGATCCAATGGGAGCAGGACCTTCAGGAAACCTTTGAATTAGATGATTGGGGCACACTCTCTGAGACGGCATATCGCTCACTCACCAACACATCGGTGATAGAGGCAAACTACAAGGTTTTGTTAAGGTGGTACATGGTCCCAACCAGATTGGCCGCTTTTATATCAGGAGCAACGTCCCAATGTTTTAGGGGCTGCGGCCAGGTGGGGACCACCTACCATATTTGGTGGTCATGCCCGAAGGTCAGAAGGTTTTGGATTAGAGTGTATAACCTTGTCTACACAATCACGGGACTGAACCTGAAAAAATCACCTAAGCTGGCCCTCTTGGGGGGCAAATCGGTAGAGGCCTCCAAGCATCAGCAGAGGCTCCTCACTTTTCTATTTATTTCAGCTAAGATTACCATAGCACGTAACTGGAGGTCTGCGGCATTACGGATAGCCCAGCTCAAACATAAAATGTCATGGTTAATGCTTAACGAATGGCTATCTGCGCTGTCTCAAGACAGGATGGGAATGTTTCACAGAATATGGGACCCATGGATTGCCTATCTAACTAACGATCCCAGGACACGTGTTGCTTAATGCTATTATAGTAGTGAGGACTCGAGGATCTAGGACCACAGCTCTCCCCCCCAGCTCTCCCCCAATTCTCTTCCTTCCCCACCTTCTCCTATTCTCTACTCTTCTCTCCCTTTTACTATTGGGTCTTTCCCCTCTTCTTTTCTGTTCTTTGTTCTCTTCAAATCTCTCATTTAGCGGTGCTAGTTGCACGATTAGATACCTATAAAACATAAGAGGTAACAGCATCGGCAGATGGGGTCATGTGTGATCCAGAGTCTTTGGCTATAGGACCTGAGTTGCCACCGACAGAGTGTTTTAGGAAATGACCGGTGTATTACTCAATTGTGCATTGTGCTAGATATAATACTTAGCCGCATTAATGAGACTTTTGTTTGTATTGTACTGAAAACCTTCAATAAACATATTGAAACATAAGTAGAATCTGCTTGTAATTTTGAACTGGTACATTTTTAATGTGTATCTCCAGTCAAAAAAATCTATTTTTAAGCTTTTTGGAAAACATAGGAAAGGGTTATCACCCCTGTATAATTTTTTTGGCCATCCATCTTTTTTCATCTAACTTCCTGTTGTCTCCTTCCGTTTGTAAGTAGGAGACGTTTATAAGTTGGATGTTTGAAAGAAGGGGCCAGCCCTATATGCTCTGCAGAAATTTGGCCCTAAGGTGTTGGTGTTAACACTGTAAGCCCTGAAAGTGACTCTTGGTGGGCTCTGGAGTATCCTGCTGTGAACTATTATATCAAGAATTGTAATTACATGCCATTGTTGAACAGTGGTAGAAAAATTGGTCCTTTGGTGGTTGTGGTGGTGGTGGTACTGGTGCCACAACACTGTTAGTGTTCACAGTTACTCTCGGTGGCTGCAGGAACGGGCCCTACTGTGAAATATTATATCAAGAATTGTAATTACATGCACCTGTTAAACAGGGGCTGAAAAACTGGGCCTTAGGCACTGGTGCCACAACACTGCAACACCTCATAGAAACTCTAGTTGGAGTGCAGGAATGAGCCCTGCTGCAAAGCATTGCATCTAAAATTGTAATTACATGCCCCTGTTAAACAGGGGCTGAAAAATTGGGCCTTAGGCACTGGTGCTGGTGCCACAAAACTGCGACCTCTCCCAGGTACTCTAGTTGGAGTGCAGGAATGAGCCCTGCTGCAAAGCATTGCATCAAAAATTGTAATTACATGCCCCTGTTGAACAGGGGCTGAAATATTGGGCCTTAGGCACCGGTGTCATGACACTGCAACCTCTCCCATATACTCTAGTTGTAGTGCAGGAATGAGCCCTGCTGCAAAGCATTGCATCAAAAAATTGTAATTACATGCCCCTGTTAAACTGAAAAATTGGGCCTTAGCCACTGGTGGCGGCACCCAGAACCAGAAATGTTATTCCAAGCAATCAGCAGGATCATTGAGGAGGAAGAGGATAGTCAGTCAACATAACAGGACAGTCACTCAGCATCAGCATAGGCAGTCTTGAAAGGATGTGACATTTCAAAAAAAAATTATTCAGTCACATCAGCTTCAGGTGCTTGGTAGCTGGTGGTGATTCAAGACTGATTATTCTTTATGAAGGTCAGTCGATCAACTGAGTCGGTAGACAGGCGCACCCTGTGATCGGTTACAAAGCCTCCAGCAGCACTAAATGTGCGTTCCAAAAGAACGCTGGATGCAGGACAGGCCAGTAGCCCAATTGCATACTGTGCAAGCTCTGGCCAGTGATCCATCCTCAAGACCCAGTAAGCCAGAGGATTTTTGGTGGGAAAGGTGTCCAAGTCTGACCTTGCCCCTAGGTATTCCACGTAATCATACGCTGGCAATGGTTGCTGGAAGCGATCATGCACCAGCAATAAGGGGTAGCTTCAGGTGTATACTGTGCAGGAGACACACTACACACACTATAAATGCTGTAGATTCCTCTTTTACAGAAACAGAACAACACCTGCAATAAGGGGTATCTTCAGGTGTATACTGTGCAGGAGGCACACAACACCCACTCTAACTGCTGCAGATGCCTATGTTACAGAAACAGAACAACACCCGCAATAAGGGGTAGCTTCAGGTGTATACTGTGTAGGAGGAAAACAACACCCACTCTAACGGCTGCAGATGCCTGTGTTACAGAAACAGAACAACACCAGCAATAAGGGGTAGCTTCAGGTGTATACTGTGCAGGAGGCACACTACACCCACTGCAAATGCTGCAGATGCCTGTATTAGAGAAATAGAACAACACCAGCAATAAGGGGTAGCTTCAGGTGTATATTGTGCAGGAGGCACACTACACCCACTGTAAATGCTGCACATGCCTGTGTTACAGAAACAGAACAACACCCGCAATAAGGGGTAGCTTCAGGTGTATACTGTGCAGGAGGCACACAACACCCACTCTAACTGCTGCAGATGCCTGTGTTACAGAAACAGAACAACACCAGCAATAAGGGGTAGCTTCAGGTGTATACTGTGCAGGAGGCACACAACACCCACTGTAACAGTGCTAGGTTCACAAGCAAAAAGAGACTGTCCCTCCCTATCCTGCTCTTTCCCTGCACGCCAACACACTACACAAGGCCGCCGTGCTGGCGGCCTTATATAGTGTGGGGCGTGTACTAAACCCCCCTGAGTTATAATTGGCCTGTGGCTGTGATTGGCCAAGCATGCGGGGTCACAGTGCATGCTTGGCCAATCATGAGCCAGCAATGCACTGCGATGGTGCAGTGCTTCGTGGGCCGTGAGCGCCACACGAATATGGCGCGAACGGCCTACAAAGTTCTGGATTCGCCGCACAGGCGAACAGCCGGTGTTCGAGTCGAACATGCGTTCCACTCAAACACCAAGCTCATCCCTAGTGGACAGCCTATTTGAAGTCAGTTTTTATAAGCCAGAGACATTAGCAAGTCCTCAAGAGTTTATTCAAGTTCTTCAGTTTTGGGCATCCCATGCATCGATATTACATATCAAAGTTATACCATAAATAAACAAAACCAAAACCTCTACATTGTTTATTGAGCCTGTGAAGAAATTCCTGTTGCCTGAATGTGTGGGGGAAAGACCCAACAAATCCAGCAGCTTCTGCAGGAGTGAGAGCAACACAAATGATACATATGTATGTAGCAGTACCCCCGTGGGGCCACTGAGTATAGTAGTTCCACCCGTCACCCTGTCCCATCCTGGCATTCACTTCCAGTCACTCTCAAGACAATAAACAGTCCATTAGCTTTGTTTTTGTCATTGTATTGAGGGATTAAACTTGGATAGGGTAAAGGGATTATGGGATGCCCAGAATCAATAGTATTAAACAATGAAATCATTGATTGAAACCTCTATTCACATCTTCTAAAGCTCAAGACTTCTCCAGCACAGTGCTTATTCGTAGACTGTTACTTTCTCTCCTGTGCAATACTTGATTCCTGGCACAGCTAGCACATGGTTAGGCCCAACACTGAATTAAGCCCAACTTCAATGGTTTGCCATTTGCTGGCAGGGGCTACGGACCCCTTTGATGTAGCAACCAATGATGAAAGTGTCAGGTACTCACCAGGGGCCGAAGTGCTGAGAGCGGCTACCCTTGCAACTGGGTGCACAGTACCCCTGAGGGTGGAACAGCGGGTACAGGGCACGAAGGGGCACGGGTTGCCAGCAGGTGACTGGTATGTAGGAAGTCTTCTGAAGGAAGAGATGCCCGTGCTGATGGCCTTGGGATATACTTGAAGAGAACACCTGGCAGGGGTTCTAACACCTGACTTGCGTGAAGGTCTGGAAGAGGGCTCGTGCAGGATGGACCGGACCAGAAGGAAGTAGCAAGCCAGTCTGTAAAACAGGTAGGAAAAATGCAGAAACAGGCTGAGGGTCAAACACAGGTAATCAGTCCTGGAGCCAGCAAGGCTGAATGTAGAGGATAATCCAGAGGCAGGCTGAGGGTCAAACACTGGTATCAGTCCGGGAGCCAGCAAGGCTAGGGACAGAAGACAGAGGATATTCCAGAGGCAGGCCGAGGGTCAAACACAGGTAACAGTCCGGGAGCCAGCAAGGCTAAGTCCGTTAAACAATCCAGTGGTCAGGTCAGGAGAGAGTCAGCGTAGTCTTCAAGCAATCCGGGTCACAACAGGAAGTGGTAAACAGGAACAGGAAGCAGAGGAACACAGGGGAGCTGAGGAGACAAACCAGCAAAGACACAGAGCGAATGGTTGCCTTTTATAGGCCTACCAGAGTGATCAGGTGATGTGCAAACCCGCCGTATCATGCACCCGTGTGCGCCTCTGCACAGGTCTACCCCGCAGGCGCACAGGGAAGCACCAACGTTGAAGTCTGTTGATCCTCTGACAGAAAGTCTTTTAGTGCTAGCTGTATTTGAGGTGAACTACTGATCCCAGTCAGTCCTGTAAAGACTCTGTCAGCCCTCCTGGCTGCAGCCTCCCTACTTCAATGTTGGTAACATCACAGTCTCTCCCGCTGGCTCTACATCAACTCCTGGCATGCCGCTCCCAGCTCTCCCGACTGTACCTGTCACTCAACGATACCTGGTGGATCCCTACTGTAGACTAGCCTGGCAGTGTTTCCTGCTGTCCTATCCAACCCATTGGGTTGTGTGGGGTTCCTTCACAGCTCCGAGCACCTTTCCCAAGGTCACCCCCCCCCCCCAGACAGGGGGACTCCCTCCAAGGCCACGACAGCCTAACACTCCATCTCTCAGTTCTTCCACCCAAACAATTCCTCCCCACTGGGCTGACTCTAGGTATTTTAGGAGGCCTGCCCCCTGCCAATCCAGGTTGGAGATTGGTCAGGGCTCCTCAGAACACCCCAGCCAGCTCCACCTCACTTCCCCACCTTCCTTCTAGAAGCCTCCAGAAGCAGAAGGGGGTAACCGAAAGATGAAACTAGCTGTGAGTCACCAGCCTACTCTAACCACTCCTAGCCACAGCTCAAAACAAACTGGCCTTACTTTCAGCTAGGCCTGCCTAAATTTGCCTGCACTGCCAAAAATCTCAACTCAAGCACCTACCTAGGTAGAGGGTGGTACATGTGATAATCTGCTGTCTGTTAGAGAAACCATAAAGAATCAGGCCTCATTGTAACCTGCAAAAAATAGCTCGCAAGCTGCTAAAGCTGGATAGCAGTGTTACATAAAACTGTAGAAAATGCTCAAGGATAAAAAAATTGTAAGAAGCTGTTATACTGTATTTCAGAAGAGATAACATTTATGTTTTTTAGGTATGTGTCTCAGAATAGAACAAACACACAATATATCTACTGCGATCCTCTTCATCTCAGCATTTGTAGGGTGTTGTGTTCTGTAGTCTAGGAAACAGAACAGCTTTACAGTGCTTCATTAGGAAGTTCATCCACATTAAAGATGCAGGCTTCTAAAAATCATAATAGGAACAGGAACTGTAACTACAATAATTTGTACAGAGTATAAAAAGTATTATATATGTAACATCTGTAAATAGTGACATATAAAGGACAAAGGTACTGTTGCAAAAAATGGTGAAGCACATGGATTGCCACTTTGCTGTTTAAATCTAATGTTACAATGGAATTTTAGATTTATAATGCAACCAAAAACATTATTTGTGCTGAAATCGTTTCAGAGATTTATTTTTCGCAAATCATGCTGAAAAGATAAAAGGAAATATTAACAAACCTGTTTGGGAAAATATGAAGTTAGGCAGTTGAAATATTGTATAATTTTCAAATTCTAATCTTTATCAGATTACTTAGCAACTGCAAATGATCTTGAGCATTATTACAGTAAAACGTTAAACTATGTATAATATAATTTACCTGTTATGATGTCATATACAATTTGTAACACAGCACTTAAAATGACAAAGTTATTTAATGATGATACATAGTGCTCTGTAACTTAGGGGGTAGATTTCACTTAAAGGTACAGTGCTACAGTGTCAGGATTCAGTGAGACAGAAGACTGAATCAATGTTTGACTTCTCTTTATTTCATGAATTGATCTTTATGTGCAGTGTATGGATTAAAGCAACACAAAACCTAGAAACTTCTCCAAACGCTGTGCTACATGCCTATAAAAATATTCCATATTTTAAGTGTGTAACACCCAGATGTTTAGGCGGGGTTGCTCCTAAATTTACCTGCCAGATGTAGTTACCTCGGCTCATTGTTAGGGATCAGTTGAGTTCACCTCAAGTCTGGAATTGCTGCACTTCTCTCTTCTGCCACTGGGTGGCCGGGTACCTGATGACATTAGATAAGAGAAGGGCAAAGCAAGGACAGATTAGGAGTATATGGGGTATCTCAGCCAATGGGCAGGGGCTTTCTTAAATCCCTTGGCCTGCTGGGAGAGCGTATATTTGGGTGGAGCCAGGTGATCAGTGTTCTGTGCCACATGGACAGCTGTCTTGGTGGACGTGTGTTGTACTGTCCATGCTGCTAGGCCGGAGTTTGGGCCTATCCTGTGCACATCTGGCTGCTAGGCTGTCTGAGGGCCTATCCAAAAGCAAGAGAGCAGCACAGGGTTGGGATTGTGGGAAGGGGCGCTTTAGGAGCGGTGTATTCAAAAGCGCTGCAAAGAAGCTGCTTGCAGGACTTTTTTTGACGCCCTGCCAGCGCAGCACTTCAGTGTGAAAGCACTCGGGCTTTCACATTGGGATTGCAGTTGAGGCTTCTTTCAGGCACTTTACAGGCGCTTATTTTAATGCTAAAGTGCCTGAAAAACGCCATAGTGGGAAAGGGGTCTCAGTGTGAAAGCACTCGGGCTTTCACATTGGGATTGCAGATGAGGCTTCTTTCAGGCGTTTAACATGCACTTTTTTTTAACGCTAAAGCGCCTGAAAAACGCCTGAAAAATTCCCCAGTGTGAAAGGGGTCTCAAGGAAGATACTGAGGAAGATATGGAAGTGACTGAACTGTTACACCTTGTGTTAGAAACTGTTAACCTCCCTAGCAGTGATCCCGAGTCTGGCTCGGGCTGGGAATTCAGTACCACGAGTGGTAACCCCGAGCTAGACTCGGGACTGCATCGCTGGATACAGGGAGAAGTTACTTACCTTGTACCCTGGATCCAGCGATTTCCTCCGCGCCGTGTGATCGAGCTGTCCTCCGCTCGATTCACACAGTGCCTGAGTGCCGCCAAGCTCAGTTCCCTGCGACGTTATGCGCACGGGAGCGGAGATCGGCGCCAAATTCAAAAAAGTTAAAATACACAAAACACACACAGTACTGTAATCTTACAGATTACAGTACTGTATAAAAGAAAATTACACACTCCCTTTGTCCTTAGTGGTCTGTGCAGTGCCCTGCATGCACTTTTATATTATAAATACAGTTTTTTCTGCCTGGAATTTGGAGATTGCCCATAGCAACCAAAAACTGTCCCTTTATGTCAAAAGTGATTTTAGACCAATTAGAAAACAGCGATAATAAATTATAATCACTTGCAGAATTGAGCGATAGCGATTTGTGGGGAAATGCGTCATCAAACACTAAATCTAATGACAGCGACAATTCTGCAAATGAGCAAATTTCAGTGTTTTTGGATTTGATTACATTATTGAATAATTTTTATTATATTTATTATCATTATTTATTATATTATAAATTTTATCATACTCAGGATGTCTGCTAGACTCTGGTTTGAACAGATTTAAGAGAGTTATTCCTAAGAATTGCAGGCCTACAATATAAAATGCCACATTTCCATGCAAAATAATTGTACCGCTTTCAGCACCTAAAATCAGAACTAATCATACCGCCAGGGAGGTTAAAGACTGTTGCCTTTCCCTGCATGGCTGTCCTCCTGTAGAAGTCTCGGAGTCTGCCAATTAACATTGCATCTACCTAAGGGTGTCCTGGCCCTAGCCCTCTCTCCCAAAGTTCTGTTTAAGAGAAATAAAATCTCTTTGCATGAATCTAACTTGCATTACACCCACTATGCCTCACAACCCTCTCTGTATGGAAGGATGTCAGCGGTTCTTGGTTCTGAGGCTCAGTTCACATCTAAACTGGCCGGGGATCGTACAGCATCGTTGTCCATCCCTGTTCTCTGTTTCAGGGATGAATCAGGGTAGAATCGTTGTCTAAATTCGGCCCAAAACAGAGGCAAAGATGCACAGTGTTTCCCTGCAGTGCACTCCGCAGATTGGATTTGGGGAAACAATTTGCTTAGGTGTGAACCCAGCCTGAAAGTTCTCATTAGACTAGAGGAGGCCTGGGACCTTGCTACAAGTGTATGATTTTTAGCTATAGGTAAGCCCTGGGCTTCTTTTCAGCAGGAAGTAGGGGGAACTCAGTTCCACCACCTCTGGCTCAAGTCTTCTGCTCCCTGCTCACCACTATCACTTGGTAACACTGAAGTCCAGATTCTGTGTTTAAAAGTGATAGCTTATCTCCCAGTACCTCCCACAGGTCAAATCTGCGCAGATCCCACTGAGCGCTGGACAGGGACAAGGGAGATACAAACAGGTGCCCAGGGTTCAGTGCAGTCATGGGCAGGAGAGGGTGCGTGGTAGGCTGCACCCTCTGTGGTCTCCATTTTTTCCCTGAAGACCAGTTGTTGATGCTCCTACTGTATAATCTCCCTTGCAAGTGACTGTAGTATAGTATAGTATAGTATGCTGGGAGGTACTAGAGCCGGATAGGTGTTTCAGCTTAATATTGCAACAAAGGTAAGACATATGACAGATGGTGGAGCTTTTAAGGAGGGGGTAGAAGTTGAGTGCAGTGGAGGGAGGGGTTGTATGCAGAGGGAAAAGCTACTATTTGATGCCATTTGGCAGGTATGCGAGTGTGGCAAGCATAGTTGAGTTTCCATACCTATTTTCTAAGAAAAAAAGCTCTGGGTAAGCCTATAATAAGGCTTACCTATAGGTACTGTAAATATTTCCTAAACATGCAC
Source organism: Lithobates pipiens (assembly GCF_037356315.1). Lineage (NCBI taxonomy): Eukaryota > Metazoa > Chordata > Amphibia > Anura > Ranidae > Lithobates > Lithobates pipiens. Next base: position 238,474,549 of record NW_027507718.1, read on the forward strand.
CGTTTAGAAGATATTTAGTTTAGATGCATGTGATATCACCAGCACATGTGCTATGTAGGAACGGCATACCTGTGACCAGCGACTTCCGCGTGCATGCCTTCAGCGATGACAGCGCGCCGCTGGAGGGCTTCATTTTCAGGTAAGTCTGTCATTATGTGCAAGTATGCAACACATACTAGCACATTATGAAATAACCTGTTATGTACCGCCCCATATACTGCAACCACTGGACACAGCGGGAGCCAATCTGCAATGTCTGCTGGGACACACCGATCTTTCTCAGGAGAGGCAGAAGAGCAGTCTGCCTATGTAAACAAGGCAAACCGCCGTTCTGTGAGAGGAGAAGATGGAGATCTTGTGTTCCTGCTAATCAGGAACAGAAATCTCTGTCTTCCCCCAGTCAAAGCACATACCCCACACAGTTAAAAGGCACTCCCTATGAGCACATTTAATCCTTTGATTGCCCCTGATGTTAACCCTTTCCCTGCCAGTGTCATTACTACATTGCCAGTGCATTTTTTAGCACTGATCACTGTATTAGTGTCACTGGTGCCCAAAAAGTTTCACTCAGTGTCAGATTTGTCCGCGGTCCGCAGTCTCGCTAAACGCTGCTGATCGCCGCCATTACTAGTAAAAATAAATAAATAAATAAATAAAATTCAATAAATATATACCATAGTTTGTAGATGCTATAACTTTTGCGCAAAGCAATCAACGTACGCTCATTGGAATTTTTTTACCAAAAATATGTAGCAGAATACATATTGGTATTTATTGATGAAGAAATTCGTTTTTTTACATTTTTTGGGGAGTATGTTTTATAGCATAAAGTAAAAAATAGAGTATTTTTCTAAATTGTCAGCTACCTTCTGTTTCTTGCACAAAAAATAAAAAACACAGAGGTGATCAAATACCATCAAACAGAAGCTCTATTTGTGGGGAAAAAAAAAGAAATCAAATTTTATTTGAGTACAGCATTGCATGACTGTGCAATTGTCAGTTAAAGTAGTGTCATATTGCAACAAATGACCTGGTCATGAAGGGGGGTAAACCTTTCTGGGGCTGAAATGGTTAAACTGCCCAGGGCCCGTTTTGTTTTTTTTTCAATGTGCTTTACTACAGCTTTAAAGCTGAACTCCAGGCAGACATAAAATACACTAATTAATGCAGCTCTGTATTTTAATACATCATTAAAAGTATTTTAAATGCAAGTGGTACAAGTACTTGAATTTGAACTCTAACAGCCTCTTGTAGTCCCTGTACAGCAGGGCTTAAGTGGAAGAAGAAACCGTACAAGACGTCAGTTGACGACGAACTGCAGTCAGGTCGAGAAACTGATTAGGACAATGAGCATGTAGATAAGCTTCCGTGAGACAGTTTCTGACAGTTTGTGCAGAAATTATTTGGTTATGCAAACCGATTGTTGCAGCAGCTGTCCGGGTGGCTGGTCTCAGACGATCTTGGGGGTGAAGATGCTGGATTTGGAGGTCCTGGGCTGGTGTGGTTACACGTGGACTGCGGGTGTGAGGCCGGTTGGATGTACTGCTAAATTCTCTGAAACGCCTTTGGAGACGGCTTATGGTAGAGAAATGAACATTCAATTGAAGAGCAACAGCTCTGGTGGACATTCCTGCAGTTGGCATGCCAATTGCACGCTCCCTCAAAACTTGCGACATCTGTGGCATTATGCTGTGTGATAAAACTTCACATTTTAGAGTGGTCTTTTATTGTGACCAGCCGAGGGCACACTTGTGCAATAATCATGCTGTCTAATCAGCATCTTGATATGCCACACCTGTGAGGTGGATGGATTATCTCGGCAAAGGAGAAGTTCTCACTAACACAAATTTGTCAACAATATTTGAGAGAAATAGAACTTTTGTGTGCATAGAAAAAGTCATAGATCTTTAAGTTCAGCTCATGATAAATAGGGGCAAACACAAAAGTGTTTATCATTTTGCTCAGTGTATATATTTATATACAGTATCTCACAAAATGAGTACATCCCTCACATTTTTGTAAATATTTTATCATATCTTTTCATGTGACAACACTGAAGAAATGACACTTTGCTACAATGTAAAGTAGTGAGTGTACAGCTTGTATAACAGTGTAATTTTGCTGCCCCCTCAAAATAACTCAACACACAGCCATTAATGTCTACATCAGACTGGTCTGCATGGCTGTCATCCCAGAAGAAAGCCTCTTCTAAAGATGATGCACAAGAAAGACCACAAATTTAACATCACAGATTTGTAAAGCATGACATTTCCAAGACCAAGCAGCAGATGGCGATGTGATTCTTTCCTAAGATCATGATACGAAGCCTGCCTACAAGTATGAAAAAAGTCATACTGTTGCTCAGCATATAAAAGTGGAATACTGAAAGGAATGTTAGTCCAACACCTGCTATTGACCCAAAAGAGTTCCAGTCACTTTTGTGAAAAACAAAAACATTGGACAAAAAATAGAAGGAATGGGCATCAAATTGTATTATACACTATATTACCAAAAATATTGGGACACCCGCATTTACACGCAAATTAACTTTAACCACTTCACCCCCGGAAGGTTTTACCCTTAATTACCAGGCCCTTTTTTGCGACACGGCACTGTGTTACTTTGACTGACAATTGCATGGATGTGCAATGTTGTACCCGAATAAAATTGATGTCCTTTTTTTTCCCACAAATAGAGCTTTCTTTTGGTGGTATTTGATCGCCTCTGCGGTTTTAATTTTTTGCACTATAAACAAAAAGGGAACGACAATTTTGAAAATTTTGAAAATTACTTTCTGCTATAAAACATATCCTATAAAAAATGTAAATGTTATAGCATCTACAAACGATGGGATATTTTTATGGTAATTTTTTTTTTTTTTACTAGTAATGGTGGGGATCAGCGATTTTTAGCGGGACTGCGACATTGTAGTAGACAAACTGGACACCTATCTGACACTTTTGACACTTTTTTGGGGACCAGTGATACTAATACAGTGATCAGCGCTGAAAATATGCACTGTCACTGTACTAATGACACTGGCTGGGAAGGGGTTAACATCAGAGGCAATCAAAGGGTTAAGTGTGTCCCTAGGGGGAGCTTGCTAACTGTGTGGGGGTTTCTCTGACTGGGTGAAGACAGAGATCAGTGTTCCTGCTTAGCAGGCATTTTCTTCCCTGTCAGAACGGCGATCTGCCTTGTTTTCATACCGCTGATTGGGACCCCCTGTGTCCAATCAGCATGCAATCGCATCTCCGCATGCGTGCGCGCACCACTCAGTGGCTATTGCATGAAATGATGTACAGGTACACCATTTCACGCAATAGAGCCGCCCTGCTGTAGTAAATATGCGGTAGGTGGTCAGCAAGTGGTTAATGGCATCTCAGTCTTAGTCCGTAAGATTCAATATTGAGTTGGCCCACCCTTTGCAGCTATAACAGCTTCAACTCCAACTTCTGGGAAGGCTGTCCACAAGGTTTAGGAGTGTGTCTATGGGAATGTTTGACCATTCTTCCAGAAGCACATTTGTGAGGTCAGGCATTGATGTTAGAGAGAAGGCCTAGCTCGCAGTCTGCCCTCTAATTCAGCCCAAAGGTGTTCTATTGGGTCGAGGTCATCAGAACTCTATGCAGGCCATGATTGGTGTCATCCGATGCTGACAAAAATTGGTGTCACCCCCCCTCCACCAACTATAGTCCCCCTTCGGTACAGACCCCACTCCCACAGTTTCGCCCCCCCCCCTCCCCACTACTTACAGACTGCCCATCCAGCAGTATTGGTCCTCCTCCCTCAGTACAGATCCCCCCAATAAGTACAGACCCCCCTCCATCAGTATAGATCCCCTCAGTGTAGACCCCACTCATCAGTATAGACTCCCTCAGTACAGACTCCTCTCCCTCAGTACAGATCCCCCTCAGTGCGGACCCCCATCTATCAGTATAGACCCCTCAGTACAGATCCCCCTCCATCAGTATAGACACCCCATCAGTGCAGCCCCCCCTCCTCTATCAGTGCAGACCCCCTCAGTGCAGAACCTCCCTCCATCAGTACAGATCCCCCTCAGTGCAGACCCCTTCCATCAGTGCAGACACCCCTCCTCTATCAGTGCACACCCCCCTACATCAATGCAGACTCCCCTCAATGCAAACCCTCCCTCCATCATTGCAGACCCCCCTCAATCAATGCAGACCCCCCTCAGTGCAGACCACCCCCCATCAGTGCAGAACCCCCTCAGTTCAGACCACCCCCTCCATCAGTGCCAGTGCAGACCTTCCCCTCCCATAGCGCCCCCTGCACATGTCCATTTGCATAATATTTTACAGACCTCAGAACAGTGCGGGATAGGCACAGCAGTGTGTCCCTTGGACTCCCTCCTCCCCCTCCTGTGTAGATGTGGGAGGCAGCTTTGGTCTGCTCCACTGTGTGAGACAGGGAGACAGCCGGAGAGATGCGAGAGATCAGGGTAGGGGGTGGAGACCGTGTGGTGTCACCTGGTGCGGACCGCACACCCGCCCCCCCCACTGATGGTGTGGTGTTGTTTTCCAAAGGTGGACTTGGTCCCTTAGTTCCAGTAAAGAGAACTCTTAAGGAGTCTGCGTACCAAGACATTTTGGGTAATTTCCCAACTTTGAAAGAACAGTTTGGGGATGGCCCCTTCCTGTTACAACATGACTACGCAACAGTGCAAAAAGCAAGGTCCATAAAGACATGGATGAGCGAGTTTGGGCTGCAGGAACTTGATTGGCCTGCACAGAGACGTGACTAGCTGTTTTTGTGAATGGCTGTGCTCTTAATATTACACAGTTAATTATGAATGTGCTTCCTGTCTCTGGGAGGCTGGGTTAAAAACCCCAGAGGAAGGAAGTAGATAGAGAGATTTTTGGAGACCATATGTTCTCATATAGAAGCAGCTGCTGTATTTTATCTAGGCCAGAAGAGAAATGTTTAAATAATTGTTCCATAGCTGCCCATAACATTTGAATCTGAAACCTAGTGGCAGACACATCTCTGTCCCATTGTCATTATTTGATATGCACAGTGCCAGATAGCTAGGTCTGTGCTACGTTATGTGTGTATACCACCCACCTTTTTGAGATGGGAACGAGGAACACCTATTAGCAAAAGTATGTAGGCATAGGACACGCACCCTGACACACCCCCTTAAAGGAGAATTTTACAAAAAAAGATTAGTTAAACCCATAAGTGCTTTTCTTTACCACTACTATTCCTTTATAGTGGATTTTTGAAATTGACAAATGCAGCCATTTAGAAATTGGACAAAAGGTTTAGAGCTAGGAGACATTTTTTGAAAAATAAATAGTGAATTTTTTCTACAACTTTATAGATCATACCAAAATGAGGGACAAATAAGGAGGAAAGCGGGACAGAGGGCCTTTGTTTCAAATCAGGGACAGTCCTTTGGAATAAGTCGCAGTTGGGGAGCTATGTGTATGTAGTAGCCACCTTCCAGTGTACTAGAAAGTGAACATTAGGGATGAGCCGAACACCCCCCGGTTCGGTTCGCACCAGAACTTTCGAACGGACCCCAAATTCGTACGAACGTTAGAACCCCATTGAAGTCTATGGGACTCGAACGTTCGAAATTAAAAGTGCTAATTTTAACGGCTAATATGCAAGATACTGTCCTAAAAAGGGTTTGGGGACCTGGCTCCTGCCCCAGGGGACATGGGTCAATGCCTAAAATGTTTTTAAAAATGGCCGTTTTGGCGGGAGCACTGATTTTAATGACGATTAATGTGAAAAAAAAGTGAAATATTCCTTTAAATATGGTGCCTGGGGGGTGTCTGTAGTATGCCTGTGAAGTGCCACGTGTTTCCCGTGTTTAGAACAGTCCCTGCACAAAATGACATTAAACGGAAATAACACCATTTAAAACTGCTTGCGGTTTTAATGTTATATCTGGTTCCTGCAATATGGTTGAAAATCATTGAGAAAAATGGCATGGGTAGCCCTCCCTGCCCATTACCAGCCTATTTGGGTCTTGTACGCATATTAAGGGGAACCCTGTACCCATATTTAAAAAAGGAAATGCGTGTGGCCCCCAGGCCCTATATACTCAGAACAGCAGTATACAGGCGGTGCAAACAAGACAGGGACTTTGTAGGTTTGTTGTGTTAAGTTGAATCTGTTTGTAATTTTCAACTGGTACATTTTTAAAGTGTAGCTCCAGTCAAAAAAACTATTTTTAAGCTTTTTGGAAAACATAGGGAAGGGTTATCACCCCTGTATAATTTGTTTTGTCGTCCATCTTTTTTCATCTCACTTGCTGTTGTCTCCTTCCGTTTGCAAGTAGGAGATGTTTGTAAGTTGGATGTTTGAAAGTAGGGGCCTGCCCTATATGCTCTGCAGAAATGGCGGAACAAGGTGTCGGTTTTGCCACAACATTGTAAGCCCTCAAAGTGACTCTTGGTGGGCGCTGGAGCGCCCTGCTGTGAACGATTATATCAAGATTTGTAATTACATGCCATTGTTGAACAGTGGTAGAAAAATTGACCTTTGGTGGTTGTGGTGCTGGTGCCACAACACTATAAGTCCTCACCGTTACTCTGGGTGGGCACAGGAAGGGGCCCTCCTGTGAAATATTATATCAAGAATTGTAATTACATGTCCCTGTTAAACAGGGGCAGAAAAATTGGGCCTTAGGCACTGGTGCTGGTGCCACCACACTGCAACCTCTGCCATATACTCTAGTTTTATTGCAGGAATTAGCCCTGCTGCAAAGCATTGCATCAAAAATTGTAATTAAACGCCCCTGTTAAACAGGGGCAGAAAAATTGGGCCTTAGGCACTGGTGCTGGTGCCACCACACTGCAACCTCTTCCATATGCTCTAGTTTTATTGCAGGAATTAGCCCTGCTGCAAAGCATTGCATCAAAAACTTGTACTTAAACGCCCCTGTTAAACAGGGGCAGAAAAATTGGGCCTTAGGTACTGGTGCTGGTGCCACCACACTGCAACCTCTTCCATATACTCTAGTTTTATTGCAGGAATTAGCCCTGCTGCAAAGCATTGCATCAAAAATTGTAATTAAACGCCCCTGTTAAACAGGGGCAGAAAAATTGGGCCTTAGGCACTGGTGCTGGTGCCACCACACTGCAACCTCTGCCATATACTCTTGTTTTATTGCAGGAATTAGCCCTGCTGCAAAGCATTGCATCAAAAATTGTACTTAAACGCCCCTGTTAAACAGGGGCAGAAAAATTGGGCCTTAGGCACTGGTGCTGGTGCCACGACACTGCAACCTCTCCCATATACTCTTGTTTGATTGCAGGAATTAGCCCTGCTGCAAAGCATTGCATCAAAAATTGTACTTAAACGCCCCTGTTAAACAGGGGCAGAAAAATTGGGCTGATGGCATCACCCAGAACCAGAAATGTTCTTCCAACATATCAGCGGAGGAGGAAGAGGATAGACAATCAACATAACAGGACAGTCACTCAGCATCAGCATAGGCAGTCTTGAAGGGATGTAATATTTCAAAACAAATTATTCTGTTACATCAGCTTCAGGTGCTTGGTAGCTGTGGGTGATCCAAGACTGATTCATCTTGATGAAGGTCAGTCGATCAACTGATTCGGTGGACAGGCACACCCTGTGATCGGTAACAAAGCCACCAGCAGCACTGAAGGTGCATTCCGAAAGAACGCTGGATGCAGGACAGGCCAGTAGCTCAATTGCATACTGTGCAAGCTCTGGCCAGTGATCCATCCTCAAGACCCAGTAAGCCAGAGGATTTTCGGTGGGAAAGGTGTCCAAGTCTGACCTTGCCCCTAGGTATTCCTGCACCATGTAAATCAGACGCTGGCGATGGGTGCTGGAACCGATCATACCTTGGGGCTCGGACTAAAAAATTGTCTGAAAGCATCAGTCAGACGGCCACCTTCTCCACCGCTCCTTCTGACCGATGCCTCAGCAACACGTTGTCCAGGACCAGGAGTTTGCAACCTCCCAGTCTCTGGGAACGCGTTGCACAGACCTTTCTGCAAGGCCTCCCGGAGATGTCTCATCCTCTGCTCCCTCTGCGATGGCAAGATAAGGTCGGCAACCTTACCCTTGTACCGTGGATCAAGGAGAGTGGCCAGCCAGTAATGGTCCCTCTCCTTGATCTGAAGAATACGAGGATCCTTCCGCAGGCTTTGCAGGATCAGGGAGGCCATGCAGCGTAGGTTAGCTGAGGCATTCGGTCCGGAGTCCTCTGGGTCACTAAGGACAACATGATCCGCAGCTACCTCCTCCCAGCCACGTACAAGTCCACGTGTTTCTTGGGACTGTAAATCATCCCTACAAGACTGCTGCTGCTGCTGCTGCTGCTGATGCTGAGTGCCAGCCTCCACCTCCATGCTGACACAATCATCCTCCTCCTCCTCTTCCTCCTCCTCATCCTCTTCCTGTGTGATGGGTGGCACAGCAGGAACACTGTCTGGATAAAGGGGGCCTTGAGAGGCAAGGAAGTCCTCTGTTCTGCCTCAAGTGCCCTGTCCATTATTCCACGCAGCGTATGCTCCAAGAGGTGGAAAAGAGGTACAGTGTCACTGATGCATGCACTGTCACTGCTCACCATCCTTGTGGCCTCCTCAAACGGTGACAGGACAGTGCATGCATCCCTGATCATGCCCCACTGGCGTGGTGAGAAAAAACCGAGCTCCCCTGACCCTGTCCTGGTGCCGTAGTCGCACAGGTACTCATTGATGGCCCTCTGCTGCGTGTGCAGCCGCTGCAGCATGGCCAACGTTGAGTTCCATCTGGTGGGCATGTCACATATAAGGCGGTTCTTGGGCAGGTTCAACTCCTTTTGGAGCTCAGCCAGCTGAGCACAGGCATTAAATGATCGGCAGAAATGCACACAGACTTTCCTGGCCTGCTTCAGGACATCCTGTAAGCCAGAGTACCTGCCCAAGAACCGCTGCACCACCAGGTTAAGGACGTGAGCTACACAGGGCACATGGGTCAGTTGTCCCTGTCGGAGGGCAGAGAGGAGGTTGGTGCCATTGTCACAAACCACCATTCCTGGCTTAAGCTGGCGTGGCGTCAACCACCTCTCGGCCTGCCCCTGCAGAGCTGACAAAACATCCGCCCCAGTGTGGCTCCTGTCCCCCAAACAAACCAGCGCAAGCACGGCATGGCATCGTTTTGCCTGCGTACTTGCGTAGCCCCTGGAACGCCTACGAAGCACCGCTGGTTCTGAGGACAGAGCACTGGAAGAGGCCATGGAGGAAGAAGAAGAGGAGGGGGTGGAGGAGAGAGGTGTGTCACAACCAATAGTAGCATTTTGGAGGCGTGGTGGCGGAACAACCTCCAACACTACTGCACCTTGTCCTGCATCCTTCCCAGCTGCCAGAAGAGTGACCCAATGGGCCGTGAAAGACAGGTAACGTCCCTGTCCATGCCTGCTGGACCATGAGTCAGCGGTAATATGCACCTTACCGCTGACCGCCCTGTCCAGCGAGGCAAGGACATTGCCTTCACATGCCGGTAGAGAGCCGGAATCGCCTTCCGTGAGAAAAAGTGGCGTTTGGGGACCTGCCACTGAGGAACCGCACATTGTACAAACTCACGGAAGGGGGCCGAGTCTACCAACTGAAAAGGCAGCAGTTGAAGTGCTAGCAATTTAGCCAAGCTAGCATTCAACCGCTGGGCATGTGGATGGCTGGGAGTGAACTTCTTTCGCCGGTCCAGCAGCTGGGGCAGGGACATTTGCCTGCTATAATCGAACGTGGGTGTACCGCTAGCAGAGTTCCCGGAAGCACTTGGCTGTGACACACCTAATTCTACACCTTCATTCCTCTCAGAGCAGGTTTCAGAGAGGACTGAAGGTCTAGTGGGGTTGGAGATGGGGTTGGAGATGCCAGCTGATGAGGAGCAAGGAGAGGTCCGCTTTGTTCTTTGGTGTGGGTCTTTGAGGTACGCTTGCCAACGAGCTGCATGGCAGGTCAACATATGTCTGGTCAAGCATGTGGTGCCCAAGCGGCTGATGTTTTGGCCACGCGAGATACGCTTGAGACATATGTTGCAAATAGCAGCGGTGCGATCTGATGCACTTGTCTCAAAAAAGGCCCACACCAAAGAACTTTTAGAATAACGCGCAGAGGCAGCGTCCTGCACAGGCGGAGCTCTGCGGTGTGATTCAGTCGGTGTGCTGCCCCTAAGCTGGCCCCCGGAGGACATCCTGCCTCGTTGGACATGTGCCTCCTCCTCCTCCTCTCTCCTTCCAGGCACCCACGTGGAGTCAGTGCCCTCATCATCCCCTCCCTCTTCATCGCTGTAGCAAACCTGGCAGTATGCTGCAGCTTGTGGAACATGACTGCCAGATTGCTGTCCTTCTTCAGCATCCGCTCTCTCTGCGCTCACGCTACTGCCTTCCTCTAGCTGAGTGTCATCATCAGAGCCCACAAAACACTGGGCATCCTCCTGGAGCATGTACCCAACACTGTGCTCAAAGAGTTCAGGAGACTCCTCAGGAGGACGTGGTGGGTCTAGGGAAGGAGTCACTGATGATGACATTGAGAGGAGGGAAGACGATGCGTTGGCAGCTGCTTTTCTAGTACCCTGAGACTGGGTGAGAGAGGATGAGGAGGATGAAGAGGGCTTGGTCATCCACTCTACCAAGTTGTTGGCATGTTGCGGCTCAACATGTCCAGCTGCCGAAAAGAAGGACGAGCGTGTCCCATGGCCACGTGCTGATGACAATGCACCGCGTCCACGACCAGCACTGTTGTCTCTAGACACAGAGCCTGCTTGCCCTCTTTTATCGGCTCGCGCCTGTCTGCCTCTCCTTGCTGGCCTTCCAGACATGGTAATGGCCTGAAGAGAGTTGGGTAAAAAAGCAGTTGGGTAGTGTATATTGTGCTAGAGGCACACAACACCCACTAACTCCTGCAGATGCCTTTATTATAGAACACCAGAGATAAAGGGGTATATACAGATGCATACTGTGCTGTGCTGGAGGCACACACAACTTCCAATAACGGAAGTTGGCAAGTGGTCTCAAATAGAGAAGAGCTATGTAGGTGGATATAGCGGTATGTACTGGGTACAGAGCATGCAGACAGCACGCACAAGCTCCTAACACTACTGACTGCAAGCTCTATTATAAAAGATAGATCACTAGCTATATAGGTGAGGTGAATATAGCGGTGTATACTGCGGTCAGGGCACGCAGACAACAACCACTACACAACAGCAAGATCGAAAATCGTCTGAAAACGATCGGTGTGTACTGTGTTGAAGGTACACAGAACACCCACTAACTCCTGCAGATGCCTTTATTATAGAACACCAGAGATAAAGGGGTATATACAGATGTATACTGTGCTGTGCTGGATTCACAGACAACTTCCAATAACTCCTGCAGATGGCAAGTGGGCTCAAATAGAGAACAGCTATGTAGGTGGATATACCGGTATGTACTGGGTACAGAGCACGCAGACAGCACGCACAAGCTCCTAACACTACTGACTGCAAGCTCTATTATAAAAGATAGATCACTAGCTATATAGGTGAGGTGAATATAGCGGTGTATACTGCGGTCAGGGCACGCAGACAATAACCACTACACAACAGCAAGATAGAAAATCGGCCGAAAACGATCGGTGTGTACTGTGTTGAAGGTACACAGAACACCCACTGCTTCAGACGCCAACACACTACACGAGGCCGCCGCGATGGCGGCCTTATATAGTGTGGGGCGTGCACTACACAGCCTGAGCTATGATTGGCCACAGGCATCCTGCCTGTGGCCAATCATGGCTCTCCTCGCTGCTGGCACTGCGATTGGCCAAGCATGCGGGGTCACAGTGCATGCTTGGCCAATCATGAGCCAGCAATGCACTGCGCCGTCGCAGTGCATTGTGGGCCGTGAGCGCCACACGAATTTGGCGCGAATGGACCAAAATGTTCGGACTTCGCCGAACGGACGAACAGCCGATGTTCGAGTCGAATGTATGTTCGACTCGAACACGAAGCTCATCCCTAGTGAACATCATGTATCACATGACCGTAGATTCAGTTAAGTAAATAGAGAGATTAATTAGGTTTTAAAAACAAATGGGCTTTATCAGAAGTGGAGCTTATGTGTATGACAGCATTCCATTTTTCGTCTCGTGGGATAAGCATAGTTGTTTGGCTTCCATTTTCCATGGATTGCCTTTAAAAATGTTTAAATGTTTGAATAAAACGTCAAAAGATTTTGCACTATTCATGATTGTCGTTGCATGCATAAATGATACAAATAGTATCCCTTGGCACATACTCTGAGCTCTATTAACCGCTTGCGGACCAGCTGCCACAGTTTTACTGCAGCAGGCTGGCTCCGCTGTGCGAGATCACGTTATTGTACGTGATCTCGCGAGGTTGGCTAGCGGGTGCACGAGCGTGCCCGCCGCGAGCTCCGTGAGTCCGACAGAGGGTCCCGCGGACATCGAGCATACCCACGATCGCCTCATGGAAGAGAAAGAATGGGGAGATGCTAGTGTAAACATGCATCTCCCCATTCTGCCTAGTGACACTGTCACTGATCAGCACTCCCTGTAATCGGAAGCGCTGATCAGTGATGTGTCACACACAGCCCAGCCCCCCCACAGTTAGAATCACTCCCTAGGGCACACTTAACCCCTACAGCGCCACCTAGTGTTAACCCCTTTACTGCCAGTTCCATTTACACAGTAATCAATGCATTTTTAATCGCACTGATCGCTGTATAAATGTGAATGGTTCCAAAATAGCGCAAAAGTGTCCGATGTGTCCTCCATAATGTCGCAGTCATGATAAAAATCACCAATCGCCACCATTACTAGTAAAAAAAAATAATAAAAATGCCATAAAACTATCCCCTATTTTGTAGACACTATAACTTTTGAGCAAATCAATAAACGTTTATTGTGATTTTTTTTTTTAACCAAAAATATGTAGAAGAATACATATCGGTCTAGACTGAGGAATTAAAAAAATGTTTTATATATTTTTTGGGGATATGTATTATAGCAAAAAGTTAAAAAATAATGTGTTTTTTTCAAAATTGTCGCTCTTTTTTTGTTTATAGAGTAAAAAAATAAAAACCACATTGGTGATCAAATACCACCAAAAGAAAGCTCTATTTAAGGGGAAAAAAGGATATCAATTTTGTTTGGGAGCCACGTCGCACGGCCGCGCAATTGTCAGTTAAAGCAAAGCAGTGCCGAATTGCAAAAAGTGCTCTGAAAAGTGCCAGCCAAATCCTCCGGGGCTGAAGTAGTTAAACATCCAGAGGATGCTTTGGATTTCTTCAAAACAGTGACACAACAGCCAGAAACAGACTCTGACCTCTGTAATAGAATATTGTGGTTTAATCATCTGGTAAGTCTGAATTTTATTTGTGGTGGAGGATGCAGCGTTCATTGTGCACAATGGTGAAATAAGTACTGAAAGGTCACTAAAAGGTAGTTTTTATTATAGTTTTTCAAAAAAATTAGCATGCCAGCATTTAAACATGTTTAGAGGGCACGTTATTCTGTTTTATTCTCTGCATTTATTCCCTGCACTGGAATATTGTGCAACAGAGGCGGCTCTAGGCTTTGTGAGGCCTTAGGCAAAACCTTGACATGAGGCCCCACTCACGCCCATAATGGGAAAAATAATTCAAGCAATAAAAATTAACTGTATAGATTGCATATAATAAGAGCCTTAAACGCCATGAACTATAATTTCACAGTTTCTAGAATTTTCTCTAGCAAAATCATTAAACATATATATATTACATGCACACAAATATAAATACAATTTGTGCAGCTGCTACTAGTAATGTGTAGTAGTAGAATAAAAGTCAAAAATCATATTTCTTCATTCACATGAAGCTCAGGTTAATATAACCCAGCACAGAGTTCCACCTTACATCAGAGTCTGCAACAAGATTCCCCCTTACAGTGCAAGGGGAAATTTGATGTAAGGGGAATGCTGCAGACTGGAGTAAGGGGGAACTTTAAAGTACGGTGGGCTCTGGTGACCAGAGATCACCTTATATCAGAGTGAACAGCATTCCTATTTACATCAGAGTTCCCCTTTTTATCAGGGTCCCTGGAGTGCCAACTTGCATTTAAAATGAGAACGCCAATGTGGGGGATACGCTGGTGACCACAGACCACAGAGTTAATACACTAAGGTGAAGGGGAGGTTACTAATATAAGGGGGAACCTTTATATCAGTGCCTCCTTACCTTACTGTATTCACTCCACCTTACATCACTGACCCTCATCAGACTATCCTGTCACCGACGTCCTCTCAGGTTCACCGGTGCAGGGCTCAGCCAGACGGTCCTCTCTGGGCTCCGGCTTGGTGGCTCTAGTTTCATCCTCTATTATCCTCTACACAGTCTACACAAGTCAAACTCCTCTTGTGACCCCTATCCTAGCAGCGCTCCAGCTCTTGACTCCTCTGCAGAATGCACAATAAAGATGATGGTCAGAGACTGTGCAGACATGATTCAAGAGATGGTCAGAGACTGCGGAAATTATACAATAGGTGGTCAGAAACTGTGGACAAGATACAAGAGATGGTCAGAGACTGCAGACATGATACAAGAGATGGTCAGAGACTGCAGACATGATACAAGAGATGGTTAGAGACTGCAGAAATTATACAATAGATGGTCAGAAACTGCGGACATGATACAAGAGATGGTCAGAAACTGCGGACATGATACAAGAGATGGTCAGAGACTGCACACATGATACAAGAGATGGTCAGAGACTGCACACATGATACAAGAGATGGTCAGAGACTGCAGACATGATACAAGAGATGGTCAGAGACTGCACACATAGATGGTCAGAGACTGCAGACATGATACAAGAGATGGTCAGAAACTTCGGACATGATACAAGAGATGGTCAGAGACTGCAGACATGATGCAAGAGATGGTCAGAGACTGCAGACATGATGCAAGAGATGGTCAGAGACTGCAGACATGATACAAGAGATGGTTAGAGACTGCAGAAATTATACAATAGATGGTCAGAAACTGCGGACATGATACAAGAGATGGTCAGAAACTGCGGACATGATACAAGAGATGGTCAGAGACTGCACACATGATACAAGAGATGGTCAGAGACTGCACACATGATACAAGAGATGGTCAGAGACTGCAGACATGATACAAGAGATGGTCAGAGACTGCACACATAGATGGTCAGAGACTGCAGACATGATACAAGAGATGGTCAGAAACTTCGGACATGATACAAGAGATGGTCAGAGACTGCAGACATGATGCAAGAGATGGTCAGAGACTGCAGACATGATGCAAGAGATGGTCAGAGACTGCAGACATGATGCAAGAGATGGTCAGAGACTGCAGACATGATGCAAGAGATGGTCAGAGACTGCAGACATGATGCAAGAGATGGTCAGAGACTGCAGACATGATGCAAGAGATGGTCAGAGACTGCAGACATGATGCAAGAGATGGTCAGAGACTGCAGACATGATACAAGAGATGGTCAGAGACTGCAGACATGATGCAAGAGATGGTCAGAGACTGCAGACATGATGCAAGAGATGGTCAGAGACTGCAGACATGATGCAAGAGATGGTCAGAGACTGCAGACATGATGCAAGAGATGGTCAGAGACTGCAGACATGATGCAAGAGATGGTCAGAGACTGCAGACATGATACAAGAGATGGTCAGAGACTGCAGACATGATACAAGAGATGGTCAGAGACTGCAGACATGATACAAGAGATGGTCAGAGACTGCACACGATACAAGAGATGGTCAGAGACTGCAGACATGATACAAGAGATGGTCAGAGACTGCAGACATGATACAAGAGATGGTCAGAGACTGCGCACATAGATGGTCAGAGACTGCAGACATGATACAAGAGATGGTCAGAGACTGCAGACATGATGCAAGAGATGGTCAGAGACTGCAGACATGATGCAAGAGATGGTCAGAGACTGCAGACATGATGCAAGAGATGGTCAGAGACTGCAGACATGATGCAAGAGATGGTTAGAGACTGCAGACATGATGCAAGAGATGGTCAGAGACTGCAGACTTGATACAAAAGATGGTCAGAGACTGCAGACTTGATACAAAAGATGGTCAGAGACTGCAGACTTGATACAAGAGATGGTCAGAGACTGAAGATATGATACAAGAGATGTTCAGAGACTAAAGACATGGTACAAGAGATGGTCGGACTGCAAACATGTTACAAGAGATGGTCAGAGACTGAAGACATGATACCAGAGATGGTCAGAGACTGCATACATGATACAAGAGATGGTCAGAGACTGCATACATGATACAAGAGATGGTCAGAGACTGCAGACATGATACAAGAGATGGTCAGAGACTGCAGACATGATGCAGGAGATGGTCAGAGACTGCACACATAAAAACAGGAGACGGCCAGAGATTTCAGAGATAAAAACAGGAGACGGTCAGAGATTGCAGAGGTAAAAACAGGAGATGGTCAGAGATTGCAGAGATAAAAACAGGAGATGGTCAGAGAATGCAGGCATGATACAGGAGATGGTCAGAGACTGCAGACATGATACAAGAGATGGTCAGAGACTGCAGACATGATACAAGAGATGGTCAGAGACTGCAGACATGATGCAGGAGATGGTCAGAGACTGCACACATAAAAACAGGAGACGGCCAGAGATTTCAGAGATAAAAACAGGAGACGGTCAGAGATTGCAGAGGTAAAAACAGGAGACGGTCAGAGATTGCAGAGGTAAAAAACAGGAGATGGTCAGAGGTCGCAGAGATAAAAAGAGGAGATGGTCAGAGGTCGCAGAGATAAAAACAGGAGATGGTCAGAGGTCGCAGAGATAAAAACAGGAGATGGTCAGAGGTCGCAGAGATAAAAACAGGAGATGGTCAGAGGGTGCAGAGATAAAAACAGGAGATGGTCAGAGGGCGCAGAGATAAAAACAGGAGATGGTCAGAGGTTGCAGAGATAAAAACAGGAGATGGTCAGAGATTGCAGAGGTAAAAACAGGAGACGATCAGAGAATGCAAGCATGATACAGGAGATGGTCAGAGACTGCACACATAAAAACAGGAGACGGCCAGAGATTGCAGAGATAAAAACAGGAGATGGTCAGAGATTGCAGAGGTAAAAACAGGAGACGGTCAGAGGTTGCAGACATAGAAACAGGAGATGGTCAGTGATTGCAGAGGTAAAAAACAGGAGATGGTCAGAGGTCGCAGAGATAAAAACAGGAGATGGTCAGAGGTCGCAGAGATAAAAACGGGAGATGGTCAGAGATTGCAGAGATACAAACTGGAGATGGCCAGAGATTGCAGAGATACAAATGGGAGACGGTCGGAGATTGCAGAGGTAAAAACAGTAGATGGTCAGAGGTTGCAGATATACAAACAGGAGATGGTCAGAGATTGGTAATGACAAGCAAACTCACTTTGCTGCAGCATCCATCGAACATTTGCAGGGGGTGGTTCCTTGGGAAGGGGAAAGACTTGTGCTGGGGGGTGAGGGGAGTGGATTTCATATCCATCCCCCCTTGAAGCACCAAGTCTTCTACAATCCTAAAGTGCCCATATATCCTCTCAAAGTGGATATACAAACAAATCCAAGTGTAATGCATGTTTACCCCCCCGTAAGTCTCACTTTTAGTCTATTAAAAAAGACCTCAGATCAGCGCTGTCCCGGCAGAGCTGCGTGGCTGTCCTTCCTCCCCGCCTCCTCCTCTGTGTCCAGGAAAACATCACAGCAGGTGGAGGAGGGGGCGGGGTCAGCGCGCAGAGCTCCGTATGTGAATGTCAGCCAGGGAAAGATGGCACTTTTCGGCTGTCATACAAAGCGCTGCTCATGGGAACCAAGGCATCCCGCGGGCATTCCGGGACTCTGATTCGCCAGCACTCCAGATTGGGACATGGTGGTACAAGTTGCGTGGCGATCCCAGGGATGTTGAGCTATGGGCAAATTAGGCTTTTGCGAGGCCCCTCGGATTGCGAGGCCTTAGGCAAACGCCTAAACTGCCTAATTAGAGAGCCGCCTCTGTTGTGCAATGCCTCGCACAGTACACAAATCTTTTCCTTAGTTCCCAACTGTCCCTGATTTCAAGGGACTGTGCCTGATTTGGAGCAATGTCCCTCTGTTCCTTTTTCCTCCTCATTTGTCCCTCATTTTGGTCTGATCTATATAGTGGTATATAAAATGCACTTTTTATCTATCAAAAAGTGTTTTCCATTACTAAACATTTCATCTGATTTCTAAATTGCTGCATTTATAAATTCCAAAAGCCAATATAAAGGAATAGTAGTGGTAAAAAAAAGCACTTGTGGGTTTAACCAGTCGTGTTTTTTGTACAATTCTCCTTTAAGGGGCGTGGCAGGGGGTGTGTCCTATGCCTGCATACTTTTGCTGATAGGTGTCCCTCATTCCCATCTCAAAAAGTTGGGAGGTATGCTATTCACTTGAGTTTCGGTCCCACCGCAGAATCTGATGAAAGCTTTCAGAGATGAACCAGCTGAATTAGAAGCAAGTAAAAATAAAACGTATAGTCTTAGAATGCCATATACTCATAATTTGCATATTGTACCTTCAAGCCACATCATTTAAAGCACTGCTAAATTGCGCTTGCCAATTGTGTTTTGCTTAATTTTTGTGAGTGAGGAAGTACTGTATCTTTTTCATTAACATAGTGGATACATTTACAACCCATCTTAAGTAGAAATTTAGGTCTCCTGCAGGGTAAAACATGAGGCATGGCACTGAGTTGTTATCCTTATAATACGAAAATGGTATATCATCATCTCAAAGGAAAGAAAACACATTATCTCGACTGTTAGGCTGGCTTGTTTGCTAATTTAAGTCATTGCTGTTCTGCATAGTGAGCCTAAAAAAAAAAAATGCAAATTTCCCATCACCCAGGATAAATTACCCAGGATATAACATGATCTAACATGACGCTGTACCAAACAAAATATTACTAATATGCACTCAGTAATCTTTACTAGTCAAGGATCATTAATAAGTAAATTTTATCTTCTGATAACAGCACAAACACACCATAGTGTAGTAAGTGATAAAAGCATATAGATTTATTAAAGATTGAAATTGTGCTCACAAAGGTGACAAAGCACTGGCAGGTAATGCGGGCTATGTTGGAACATCAGTGCCAACAACCTAACAACAAAAAAAAGTCTTTCCAGCCTTGGCCAAAGGAAAGGGACAGCATGGAGGGCTGGTGCCGATACCATTGTTGGATCCCCTGGTTAGTGTACGGAACCTGTAAAAGCAGCCATGGACACAAGGAACTCCCCCTTCTGATGTCAAACTCCAGGCATGGGCTGTTGGGAACACGTTTCGAGTCATGCGCTCCTCTTCATCAGCCCAATTGCGCTGGGCTACCCACTAGATTTAAATAGCTTCATCTGACAGCAGGCTGGAGACAAACCCTCCAGGCAGTAAAACTTGATACTGCAACATGGGAACGGTGCACTGGAGAGTGCTACGAATGCTGGTAGAAGTGAATCCATAATTAAAAACATCAACATGTAAAAGATCCATGTATTAACATGGAATCAATGTTGGAAGAAATACGAATTTAAATATAAACACACCTCAGAATGAGTAAAGGTAAATAATATTCATTAATAACAATATGAAATTCAAGATAACAATAATAATTGTAATGATGATAATTATAAATCCAAAAAGCATACCTTTAACTAGAACAGAATGACATTCAGTCACTATAGGTGTCTGTAATGCATTCCTTCCCTTTCCCCTTTTTTTTTCTACATCCACCTTGGTCTTTTGCAAAGTGAAACTTCACCCTTATTGTGAAGTTCCCTCCTCTACAGTCCTCCTCCTCTCCTCCCCATGTAAAGCGCACATGTTTTGGTTTGTTTGCTTAAAATTTCTGTGACGCCCCCCCCCCCCCCCCCATTTGCCTAAGCGAATGACAGGCATTATTCCTACTATGGCTCCTGGTATATGAACATCACATATCCCAGGAGGCATAGTGCTTCATAGAGAAAAGAGGAGGGGGTGGGCTTAACAGCCATGCACAAAGCAAGGTCCATAAAGACATGGATGAGTGAGTTTGGAGTGGAGGAACTTGACTGGCCTGCACAGAGTCCTGACCTCACCCCAATAGAACACCTTTGGGATGAATTAGAGCAGAGACTGTGAGACAGGCCTTCCGGTCCATATCGGTGCCTGACCTCACAAATGCTCTTCTGGAAGAATGGTCAAACATTCCCATGGACACACTCCTAAACCTTGTGGAAAGCCTTCCCAGAAGAGTTGAAGCTGTTATAGCTGCAAAGGGTGGGCCAACTTAATACTGAACCCTACGGACTAAGACTGAGATTCCATTAAAGTTCATGCGTGTGTAAGAGTAGGTGTCCCAATACTTTTGGTAATATAGTGTATACTGTATGTATCGTTTACACATTGATGCTTTTAGTTATTTATTCACTCCTGCCAGAAGTCGTAGTACACTCTGTTATGCTGTGCCTGTGGTGCAGGATCAGGCTTAACCACCTGGGTGGTCTGTCGCCAGCTTTCTGTCAGATGAACACTCAACACTGTAAGAAATATTTGATCACTGAGAAGCGGTGACCAGGTGTGGTTCTAACACCAGATTGAAATCCCTCTTACAAGGATAGTCCCTTTTGCAAATTCTGTCAAGAGGTGAAGACACCACATTATTGCCATTATTTGCTTATGAATTGGAGAAATCAATAGAGATTGGCACTTGTAAAAACTTTGTTCCAGAGCTGAAATTTAAGAAAAAGATACCGGCCATTGAGATTGGCCACATGCTCCACAGGCAAGATTGGAAGATGCTTATGAATAGTGATGGAGACTCCCCTAGTCTTGAAGGAAGACAAGGTGCTATGGAACCATCTGGAATAATATCTACGGGAGCACGTTGCAATACAATTTGCTCTAAAATGGGTCTCTTGAAAAAGTATAATATCTACCCTAGCTTTATGGAGAGAATATAAAATCTGGCCTCTTTTTAATTTATTGTTAATGCCATTAACATTGTTTAACCACTTCAGTACAGTGCAGTTACACCCCCTTCCTGACCAGACCAATTTTCAGCTTTCAGCGCTCTCACAGTTTGAATGACAATGACTCGGTCATCCAACACTGTATCCATATGAAACTTGCGTCCTTTTTTCCACACAAATAGAGCTTTCTTTTAGTGGTATTTAATCACTAGTGGGTTTTTTATTTTTTGTGCTATAAATAAAATAAAACGTAAATTTTGTGAAAAAAATGCCTTTTTCTTTGTTTCTGTCATAATTTTTTGCTAATTAGTAATTTTTCTTCATAAATTTTGGCCAAAATTTATACTGCTACATATCTTTGGTAAAAATAACCCACATTAGTGTATATTATTTGGTCTTTGTGAAAGTTATAGAGTCTACAAACTATGGTGCCAATCACTGAAAATTGATCACTTCTGATCAGGCCTTCAGTACATCAGGTGTACCTCATTTCTTGAGACACTAACAAGTCAGGAAAGTACAAATACCCCCCAAATGACCCCTTTTTACAAAGTAGACATTCCAAGGTATTAAGTAAGTAGCATGGTGAGTTTTTTAAGTTGTAATTTTTTCCCACAATTCTTTGCAAAATGAAGATTTTTTTTTTATTATTATTTTTTTTTTTTTACAAAATTGTCATATTATCAGGTTATTTCTCACACACAGCATATGCATACAACAAATTACACCCCAAAATACATTCTGCTACTCTTCCCGAGTACGGCGATACCACATGTGTGAGACTTTTACACAGCCTGGCCACATACAGAGCACCAACATTGATGTAGTACCTTCAGACGTTCTACGAGCAAAAATGACGCATCTCATTTCTCAACCACCTATTACACTTTTGAAGGCCCTGGAGTACCAGGAAAATGGAATTTCCCATAAAATGACCCCATTTTGGAAAGCAAACACCCCAACATATAATCTGTGAGGCATAATGAGTCTTTTGAATGGTTAATTTTTTTCCAGAAGTTTTTGGAATATGTGGAAAAAAATTAAAACGCATTTTTCTTTTACACAAAATTGTCAATTTATAAGATATTTCTAACACATAGCATGTATATAGCAAAAATTACACCCCAAAATACATTCTGCTACTCCTCCCGAGTATGGCGATACCACATGTGTAGGACTTTTACACAGCCTGGTCACATAGAGAGGCCGAACATTGAAGTAGTATGTTCAGGTGTTCTAGGAGCATAAATGACACATCTCATTTCATTCCTACCCATCACACTTTTGAAGGTCCTGGACCACCAGGACAGTGAAATTACCCACAAAATGACCCCATTTTGGAAAGCAAACACCCCAACGTGTATTCTATGAGACATGGGCTGCAAATAGGTACTCTGGTACTCTGATGGCCTGGTGACAGGTACTCTGGTACTCTGATGGATCGGTGACAGGTACTCGGGTACTCTGATGGCCTGGTGACAGGTACTCGGGTACTCTGATGGCCTGGTGACAGGTACTCGGGTACTCTGATGGCCTGGTGACAGGTACTCGGGTACTCTGATGGCCTGGTGACAGGTACTCTGATGGCTTGGTGACTGGTATTTGGGTACTCTGAAGGGCGGTGACAGGTACTCATATGGACTGTGACAGGTACTTGGGTACTAAGATGAACTGTGACAGGTACTCGGGTACTCAGATGAACTGTGACAGGTACTCGGGTACTCAGATGGACTGGAACAGGTACTCGGGTACTCAGATGGACTGGGACAGGTACTCGGATACTCAGATGGGCTGTGACAGGTACTCGGATACTCAGATGGGCTGTGACAGGTACTCGGGTACTTTGATGGGCTGTGACAGGTACTCGGGTACTCAGATGGGCTGTGACAGGTACTCGGGTACTCAGATGGGCTGTGACAGGTACTCGGATACTCTGATGGACCGTGACAGATACTCGGATACTCTGATGGACCGTGACAGGTACTCGGGTACTCTGATGGCCTGGTGACAGGTACTCGGGTACTCTGATGGCCTGGTGACAGGTACTCGGGTACTCTGATGGCCTGGTGACAGGTACTCGGGTACTCTGATGGCCTGGTGACAGGTACTCTGATGGCTTGGTGACTGGTATTTGGGTACTCTGAAGGGCGGTGACAGGTACTCATATGGACTGTGACAGGTACTCGGGTACTAAGATGAACTGTGACAGGTACTCGGGTACTCAGATGAACTGTGACAGGTACTCGGGTACTCAGATGGACTGGAACAGGTACTCGGGTACTCAGATGGGCTGTGACAGGTACTCGGATACTCAGATGGGCTGTGACAGGTACTCGGGTACTTTGATGGGCTGTGACAGGTACTCGGGTACTCAGATGGGCTGTGACAGGTACTCGGGTACTCAGATGGGCTGTGACAGGTACTCGGATACTCTGATGGACCGTGACAGATACTCGGATACTCTGATGGACCGTGACAGATACTCGGGTACCCTGATGGACTGTGACAGGTACTCGGTACTCTAATGGACTGTGACAGGTACTCGGGTACCCTGATGGACCGTGACAGGTACTCGGGTACCCTGATGGACCGTGACAGGTACTCGGGTACCCTGATGGACCGTGACAGGTACTCTGATGGGCCGTGACAGGTACTCGGGTACTCTGATGGGCCGTGAAAGGTACTCGGGTACTCTGATGGGCCGTGACAGGTACTCGGGTACTCTGATGGGCCGTGACAGGTACTCTGTTGGGCCGTGACAGGTACTCGGGTACTCTGATGGGCCGTGACAGGTACTCGGGTACTCTGATGGGCCGTGACAGGTACTCGGGTACTCTGATGTGCGGGGACAAGACCTCGGGTACTCTGATGGGCCGGGACAGGTACTCGGGTACTCTGATGGCCTGGTGACAGGTACTCTGATGGCTTGGTGACTGGTATTTGGGTACTCTGAAGGGCGGTGACAGGTACTCATATGGACTGTGACAGGTACTCGGGTACTAAGATGAACTGTGACAGGTACTCGGGTACTCAGATGAACTGTGACAGGTACTCGGGTACTCAGATGGACTGGGACAGGTACTCGGGTACTCAGATGGACTGGGACAGGTACTCGGATACTCAGATGGGCTGTGACAGGTACTCGGATACTCAGATGGGCTGTGACAGGTACTCGGGTACTTTGATGGGCTGTGACAGGTACTCGGGTACTCAGATGGGCTGTGACAGGTACTCGGGTACTCAGATGGGCTGTGACAGATACTCGGTACTCTAATGGACTGTGACAGGTACTCGGGTACCTTGATGGACCGTGACAGGTACTCGGGTACCCTGATGGACCGTGACAGGTACTCGGGTACCCTGATGGACCGTGACAGGTACTCGGGTACCCTGATGGACCGTGACAGGTACTCTGATGGGCCGTGACAGGTACTCGGGTACTCTGATGGGCCGTGACAGGTACTCGGGTACTCTGATGGGCCGTGACAGGTACTCGGGTACTCGGGTACTCTGATGGGCCGTGACAGGTACTCGGGTACTCTGATGGGCCGTGACAGGTACTCTGATGGGCCGTGACAGGTACTCGGGTACTCTGATGGGCCGTGACAGGTACTCGGGTACTCTGATGGGCCGTGACAGGTACTCGGGTACTCTGATGTGCGGGGACAAGACCTCGGGTACTCTGATGGGCCGGGACAGGTACTCGGGTACTCTGATGGGCTGGGACAGGTACTCAGGTACTCTGATGAACTGTGACAGGTACTCGGGTACTCAGATGGGCTGGGACAGGTACTCGGGTACTCAGATGGGCTGGGACAGGTACTCGGGTACTCTGATGGGCTGGGACAGGTACTCGAGTACTCTGATGGGCTGTGACAGGTACTCGGGTACTCTGATGGGCTGTGACAGGTACTCAAATACTCTGACGGACTGTGACAGGTACTCTGATGGACTGTGATTGACAGGTACTATGAGGGGTGGTGACAGGTCCTCTTTATTGGGGGGGGGGCAATCAGTGTGTGTTGGTGTACACTGTAGGCGCTAACGAGATGTTACCGCAATCTCCTCCTCACACACGAACATCTCGTTACCGCGGTTTGTTTACATTTGAAAGGATCACAGCCAATCACATGGGTAAACAGCCGGCCAATGGCTGTTTACCAGCGTCGGTGACGAGCAGTGTTCCCTGGGGGAACACGCCGCCACCAACGTGCACGCGCAGCGCGCTCACGATCGCGCGCATGCGCCGTGCACAGTGGGGGTGTGACCATCTGTGATCGCCCATGACTTCATCACGGCCGATCACGTGGTAAACAGCCATAACCAATGGCTGTTCACCCCCTTTCGGTGGCGAGCGGTGTCTCCGTGACATGCCGCCACCGAAGAAACAGGGATGCGCGCGCACGATCGCGCGCATTCCCTGTTTAAACGGGAGGCCGTCATATGACGGCCTCCCGCCGCAATAGGTGCGCCACCTGGCCGTCATTTGACAGCCGGCGGTCAGCATCAAGTTAAACACGGTTTCAACAAAGATGGTGAAGACATGTCAGTTGCCATTTCCTGGCTGGGGGGGCACAAAAAATAAGAGAAGGCGAGCAATAACTCTCTCTGAGCCCAGAACTACCCAGGAACCAATACCATCTGGATAAAAAAATTTTTTACTGAACTATACAGAGGGAGTAATACACAAAACACAAAGGAAATGGAATTGTCCAAAAACAAAAGTAACATTTTCACCCAGAGAACAACTCAACTACTATGAGCTATAATGGCAAAATAGCAAATTGGTCCAAAAACGATAAACACAACCCCTATCCATCATCCCCAATACAGACACCAGCTTCTTAGCACAAATAAAAAATATCAAGTGGTACCTACAGCTAGGTCCATTCACACCCAGACACAGGCAGACCTCCAGACACTTTAGGCATAGAGCTTTTGTAACATTAGGTCTTTAGCACACTTTTTTTCACTTCTTTCACACAGGTCATAGAACTCTGAGGTGACCATGATTCTTTTTATTCTATAGTTACAGAACTCTGTTTAGAATTCACATGAGATACATTAACACAGATACATCTTTGCAAAAGCGTAACATACACTGACATCACAATCTGGTTGCCATAGGACCCAAGGCTTTATGGAAAAAGGGTGTAGCGCCAAGATTATTCTTAAAGGGGTTGTAAACCCTCATTTTTTGTTTTGTTTTTTAAATAACAAACATGTCATACTTACCTCCACTGTGCAGTTCGTTTTGCACACAGTGGCCCCAATTCTTGACTTCTGGGGTCAACTTCCCTAGGACCCCAGTTCTCATTTACACTGGTTTAAGCACATTACAAAGAGGCAGTTACCACTATATGTGAATTGGGCAAAATATGGTTTCAGAATCCTTTTTGAGTTCTTGGCTCATAGTCTGAGTGTGCCTTCCCTTTCTCACTTATATTGTTTATGCTATTATATTGAAATTACTACAGAAAATGCCCATTCCTCTTCACCTACACATTCAGACTTACTTGAAATCATCAAGTGGCTTTTGCCTGAGTATAATTTCAAATAATGATACCCGCAATTTAAAGACAATTTACACCCACTCGGTTTTACTAGATTGGATTAATAGGTTAGATTAATAGATTTGATTAATAGATTAAAGCTGAGGCAACAGTTTGTGGGATCGTTTCAGATTTCAGCTCAAGTAACCTAGTCACTTTTCACTTTAAACTTTCTCACAGTATGAGGATTGACCCCATGTTTCACGTATCTTTGCTTAAACCATTTTATGAAAACCCCTTGTTTGGGCAAGTTCTCCCACCCCCTCCACCTGGTAAGGTGCAAGGTGAAGAGGGATTTGTGGTTGAGAAAATTCTTCATTCCAGGATCTTTAGAACAAAATTAAAATATCTTATTCAATGAAAGGGATACAGGACAGAAGAAAATTCTTGGGATCCTGAGGAGAACGTTCATGCCCCTAGATTAACAAGAGAATTCGACCTGACATTTCCTCACAAACTGGGTCCTAAAACATCCAGGGAATGATCTGGAAGGGGGGGGGGGGGGGTACTGTCATGACCTGGGTGTGAATCCATGGCCTCTGCTGTGTCCAGTGGTAGCTCTTCTTTCTGAGCCACCTGACATGCTGGAAAGCTCTCTGTCTGATCTTGCCTGGTTTCTTGTTTCTGGTGAACCTTGAACTCTTTGCTTCTCCCGTGAACTTCCTGACTTAATCCATGTCTCTGCACATCCTGCTTGCCAAATTATTGTGCTCTCTCCAGCCGATATTTTTCTCCTTTGCGTACCTGCAGCTGTCAGTATTTCCACTACCACTCGTTACCGACCTTTGGCTTGTTCCTCAACTATGCCTCCACTTGATCCCAGCCTGCAACCATTCATTATTGACCTTTGGCTTATTTACTGAATAGTTTCTGCTTGATCCCTACCTGTTATATCTGCTACTGGACCCTGGCTTGCTCACCTCCTGGTGGGTAGATCCTATGGACCGCGACCTGGTATTAACAGGCACAAAAACCCATCTTTACCATCAGCTCTGGTGTATACCAGTTAGTATTTAGACCCTGAATCTTGGGTGAGCCTGTGCCATCCATCAGGGTGACCTGATTGTATATTTATCCAGCTGGTTGGTGGGAGACTCACTACTGCTATAGCTAGCTCTTATAGCTGGTCCCTGAGCTTGACCCCTAATGATGACACTTTCTCTGAACCTGACGTTATGCAAACACAACAAAAATAGTTTAAAATTAAGTTTTTATTTTTATTGTCAAGTACTAATTTATGGCTAGGTTAGTTGAGGTTTCTCAAATAGTGATGAATATACCTTTTGTGCTTTCCACCAAATACCTTTCCAAACCTCATTATGTTTAGCACACGACCTTTGCCCATGCTCTACAATAGGTTGGGGATGAGAAGACTGGGAAAACAAGAAGCTCTCTGTATAAATAAAATATATTAAGTGAGTGGCATAAGGGTGAGTCATAGATTTATTTTCAAACAATGTTACCTCATTGGAAGGATATTCTTTAAACAGACTGCGCACATAGCTTAATTATAGATACTTGTAATATTAGGAGGCATGAATTTTATAGTTAGACCTGAGATAAGAAAATGTTTTCCTATTAGGATCAGATAATTGGTCCTAAATATATTATAACAGCAACTCTCCAAATTTAAAAAGGATTTAAAAGGATTTTACATTTTGAAAACCTGGAATAAAGAAAGAAGAGCCATTCACTAAACTCCTCTACAGAACTAAAAGTGCTCAGCTTTTGTGCATGTCCAACTATCTGCATGAGTGCAGGCAGAGGAGACATCATGCTTATAATAGAGCATGCCAATACTTTTACTTTATCAAATTATGCTTTTTCTTTAAATTCACTGAGCCACACAGGTGTTTGAGCTTCAAAAAAAAATAAAAATTAGTCAGAGAGCTATGGTCTGTCAAAATAGACTATCTTTAAAATAGTCAACAATAATAATGAAAACTAATCAGCAGAATGCAAGAAATTATAAATACTAACACTCTGTCCTTTCAAGAACAATACAGTAAAGTTATACAACATTTTCAATCACATATAAATTACTCAATGGCGCATTTTAGAAATTAAAGAATAGCAGGACATTTCTAAAATGTTATCCTTAAAGAGCTAACCTAATCAACTATTTGTAGGGATCGAGGAAAGTGTACGGATCAGTTCACAAGTTTCTACAAATTTAGAATTCAATTTAGGATGACTCCAAAATGGGCAGTTAGCATTTTCCTTTAAAGAAAAATGGTGATAAACCCCTTTCAGTATAGTAAAATACACACTTTAATATATGGAGCTCCTTTATTCAAGTTAGATTCATAAATTAAATAAAAAATATTCATTTATATTAAATGTTTTAAATATACAGTACAACATGTACATGTACAAATGTATCATGGTTGTGCTTACTGCTTTTATTCATATTGGTATGAATAGGGTTGCCTCTCCCAATCCTCTTTAAGTTTTTAGCTTTAGTATCTCCTTCAAGATAATTGCAGTGTTTAGTGCAGAAAATAGCTTTATCAGAATAATTTAAATGGGCAGATAATAATTTTTGTTAAGTTCCCCATGTGTGAATTAGCCTCCATTCACACTTGTACGACTCCAAAGTTACTTTGACTTTGGAGTGCAAGTTAGGTGCAACTATAGATAGGTGCAACTTGGATACAACTTTGGCTTTGACCAGTGATAATGGACAACTGTTGTACAACTGTTGCATTGTAGAAGGAGACTACAATGCAACATTCATTTCAGGTACAGCTTTCATGCAACTTTTGAGGGTTAACATTGAAGTCTATGGCCCACAGGTTGCATGAAAGTCGAACCAAAATGCATGAACTACTTTGAAATTGCTGCAACTTTAAATCACACATATATGAATGTTTATCATTGTAAAACATGGCATACGACTTGTCATGTGACTTTGAAGTCCAACAAGTTGTACAAGTGTGAATGGAGACTTAAAGAAATTTCATTACATTTTTTTTTTCAGTTTTGTCCCACAAGCAAAAAAGTGCATGTAGACCTTTGCCTTGTCTTTCCAGTTTGAGATATCATGTCATCCATCCCCCACTACTATCTAATGTACATCTACCAAAGAAGACAAATATTTAAAGTGGAACTTCACTCTCTGAGTCAGCATTGACTATTGTAAATGCTTATGCTGCTAGCATTAGTAGATAGGAAAGTATATCATATTTACTTGTTTTAATCTTTTTTTTTACATTTCTTCAATTACTTTCTGGTTTCTAGGCCTAGGCAAATGATGTCATACACCCCAGGAGCCTTCAGCAGGGTGGGAGGGGCTTTCTCAGCTAAGCACACCCTCCTGCATGTATGCCTGAGCTAAGGGCAGATGGATTCCAGGAAGTAAATGCTACATTAATCATCTGCCCTTACTCAAGATGGCCACAGCCAGAAATGCTGGGGGGGTGTTTCTCAAAGTGACTTCCCAACAAGAAAAACATGGAGACATGGATCGATGGGGGAGTTTGCTTTGAATATTAAAAATTAATCAAATAGCATTTTTGTTTGGTGGTGCCCAGATGCAGCGTAGTTCCGATTTACCTCGCAATGCTTGTCTCGGAACCAGATGCTTACCTAAACAATCGCAATACTTTTATTGGTTGCTAAACTATTATTTGAAAGGACCTGAGATAAAGTCAATCTTATAATATCAAGTAAAAAAATATAATTTATGTGTAACTGAATATTTGTATTTTCTGTGTGCATGCCGCTAGATGTCAATAAGAAGAAAGGTTTTAAATGCATTCTGGACTCTCTTCTGTTAATAAGGGTGAGAATTCAAACATGATTTTGTTATATTGTATAATTCCAGTCTCCTTCTAGGCTTGCAAACATGTAAAAGCTTTTTTTGAAAAACAATATTTAAAAGCTCATCTAATTTTATTAAGGTCATATATACAGTATCTTTGCTAAGCCCAAACTGGTTAAAGCGGTTATTAACCCCCAAAATAAAAATGTAATATTTTGTAGCTTACCAATTATTAGATGTGGTGGCTGCAGTAGTGTTCTTTTTAAAGTTTTTTTCCCTCTGTTAACCTGGTGATCCGGCCAGTAACACACCTCCTGTATTAGAATGCCTACACACCAGATAAAGGAATGAGACACTTTTGGACAGCAGCACTGCCAGCCTGGGAGGAGGGTAGTGTTAGGCCAACTAAGTCCGTCAGACAATCCGACAGACAGTCCGTCCTACTTTTGAATGAACGGACTTGACCACACACGATGAACAGACAGTCCGCTGAAAGCTTGCGCGATGACGTGTACAGCACGTACGACGGGACTAGAAATACGACGTCCAATACACTGCAATGCAACCTTCGGCCGTGTAAATCCTTTCTGAGCATGCGCCATACTTAGTCCGTCCAACTTGCCTACTCACGAGCGGACTGTCCGCTGAAACCAAAGTTGGACGGACAATATTACAGAAATTCCGAAAGACTTTGACCGCGTACACACGGGCGGACTGTCCGCCCAACTAGGTTAGTCAAACAGTTTGACAAACAGTCCGTTCAAAATTTGCATGAGCGGACTTGACCACACACGACGAACGAACAGTCCGCTGAAAACTTGCGCGATGACGTGAACGGCACGTACGACGGGACGAGAAATTAGACGTCCGATACACTGCAATGCAACCTTCGCCGTGTAAATTCTTTCTGAGCATGCGCGAGACTTAGTTTGCCGAACAAGCCTACACACGAGCGGACTGTTCGCTCAAACCAAGTTTCAGCGGACAGTCTTACGGAAATTCCGAAAAACTTTGTTCGTCAGACTGTCCGCTGAAACTGTCCGCTGAAGCCCACACACGAGCGGACTGTCCGCTGAAACACTGTTCAGCGGACAAAGTTGGACGAACAGTCCGCCCGTGTGTACGCGGCCTTAGTCCGCCAGACTGTCCGCTGAAAAAGTCCGCTGAAGCCCACACATGAGCGGACTGTCCGCTGAAACACGTTTCAGCGGACCAAGTCCGTCAGACAGTCCGCCCGTGTGTACGCGGCCTTAGATGTACTAGAAGATTTAGTTACACTAAACAAATTGAGGCCAAACACACATGCAGCTAACACTTTTAGGCAGTTATAGCAACAGTTTCTTTCTTTCCTTTGGGAATAAAAGTTTTACATAAATGAATAAAAGCCTATGATAGTAAGCACCCCTGCCAGAGTTAATTGGTTTGTGTAAACTAACTGATACATCTATTGGACAGCTTGTTCTTACTGGCCAGATCACCAGGTTAAAATAAGAGAAATAAATCTTAAAGCAGAGTTCCACCCAAAAGTGGAACTTCCGCTCATTTGTTCCCCCCCCCCCCTCCAATGCCACAATTGGCACCTTTTGGGGGGAGGGGGGACAGGATACCTGTCTTTGACAAGTATCCTGTTCCCACTTCCGGGAGCCACAGATATAGACGTCACTGGTCGGCTCCCTCCTCTTCCCTCTGTCGCTGGGCCAGTAGAAAAGTGGAGCAGAGCTTTGCGCATGCGCAGTAGGGTTTTTCCGGCGTGAAGCTGTAAGGCTACACTGCCAGGTTCCCTTACCCGCAATGGTGGCGACAGCACCCGACAGCTGATGGAAACATCAGCTGTGGTACCGACATCGATGGACTCCAGGACAGGTAAGTGTCCTTTATTATTAAAAGCCAGCAGCTGCAGTATGTGTAGCTGCTGGGTTATAATTTTTGTAGCGGTGGGTGGCCCTCTGCTTTAACCACTTCCCGCCAGGTCGTAAATGGACGTCCTCCCGTTTCAGTGGTTATACCGCGTTGATACCTGCACTTACAAGCATCAACCCAGTATTGATCTTTTCAGCTTGCGATTCCCTGCATCGTAAGAACAATCATAGTGGCTGTTCAGCTGCTTAATTGTTCTTACAAGCTCCCCCACAGCCCTCCGGTGCCTCTGCCGGTGAGCCTGTGCGATTGGCGAGCTGGAAAAGCAATTTGCCTCCGGCAGAAGTTCACCATAGAGAATACCGGTGACCAGATGGTCCCTGGCAGGCTCTATGATTATCAGGGGACCGGGCACGACGTTATGACATCACATCTGGCCTGGCAGATGTAAATACTGCTGTGTACTTACTCAGCTGGAAAGCCAAGATCATTTTCTTTTGTTTTCTTTTGGCAAATTTGTTTATTGAAGCTTAACAAGTTGCATAGATAAATAAAAACAAATGAGTACAAATGTGGTAGCAGAAAAATAGCGTATGAAGTTACAATAGGTTATTGTAGTTTTGAAATTTAACTGGAGTTGGCATATATAACTAATAACTATAAACCTAATCTAATGTCTAATATCTTAAGGAACACTTTTATATTTTATTCAATTCAGAAGAGGTTAAAATCAAATATGAGTAAGAAAAAATATAACAGAGCCTCAGTTTAAGTGTTAGTATTAATTATCAAAAAGTATAACTTTAGACGAGCGTAGGAATACCATCTACCTGTATATCTTAAAACTTATTGAAGCTTATATTGATAATACAGTGGAACTAAAGTAAGTAGATAAAGTTTCTGCAACCTGAGACTGACAAGAAGAAAAAAGGGAAAGGATAATTAATTTGAAAAATAGAAAGAAAATCGTGAGATGGGAGGAGAAAGAGGAAAGAAGAAAGGGGGGGGGGGAGGAAAGTAAAGATCCCCGGGGTAATGTGTGATCCCAGTCACACGGTATGTATATAAAGAGTGAGAACACAAAGGTCAAATTACCAAGGCATTATTAGGGACTCATCAAAATTAGGAGGCAAAAAGTGTGTGTCACCCAAGGTCCCCATATATTCTCAAAGTTAGTTACTTTATCACAAGTAATAGCCTCTATTTTGGCATGAATCATTGCTTGTTTGATTCTATGCCTGTTTTTGGTTAATATCAGGGTTGGGGATTTCCAGGCTTTGG
The DNA here is from genome assembly GCF_037356315.1 of Lithobates pipiens. Taxonomy (NCBI): domain Eukaryota; kingdom Metazoa; phylum Chordata; class Amphibia; order Anura; family Ranidae; genus Lithobates; species Lithobates pipiens. The sequence goes on from NW_027507718.1 coordinate 238,508,002, forward strand.
AGATTGTTTGCTTCACAGCTGTAGTGATCTGTAGCAAGAGTTTAAATTGACAGCGGAAAAGAGAAGCCGGTTTTAAGTTTAAAAGTGCTATTGTAGGTTTAGGAGAGATAGATGATTCAAATAATAATCTTTTCAAATTTTTTTTACTACCTGACATTCCCACCAGGTACGAAGGTGTGATCAAATATTAGTACAGCTTCGTAAACAGGATCAGGAGTGGTTGGGAGCATATTTTGTTCTTCTGGCAGGGACCAAGTATGAGCGTGTGGGCACTTTCTAATTTGTCTCCAATGCAACTGCATTATGCGAAGTTGATTATGTCGCATTCCAAATCTCATCCCCTTTGGCTGCTTCCAGCAACAGTCCAAGATCAGACCCCCACTTAGCTACATAAGATGGTGGATCCAAATTAGGTTTGTAATGAGTTGTGTTTTGTTTTTTGTCTCAGGCTCTCCAGCCTGGTGAAGAGATGTGGGGTCTTATTGACCCCACATCTCTCTATTAGGAGGACCTATTGCTATTACAAGGGATGTTTACATTCCTTGTAATAGGAATAAAAGTGATCCAAAACATTTTTTTAAGGAATACCGCAAAAATAAAAAAATGAAAATAAAAGAAAAATATGTAAACTGCGTTCAATCCACACATGTGAGGTATCGCCACGAACGATAGAGCAATAATTCTAGCACTAGACCTCCTCTGTAACTCTCAACAGGTAACCTGTAAAAAAATTTTAAAGCATTGCCTATGGAGATTTTTGAAGTACTGAAGTTTGGCACCATTCCACGAGCGTGTGCAATTTTAAAGCATGACACGTTAGGTATCTATTTATTTAGGGTAACATCATCTTTCACATCATACAAAACCATTGGGCTAACTGTTTTTTTTTTAAACGCATTTTAAAAATTACCATGTGACATAAAAAGCTGCAACGATCGCCATTTTATTCCCTAGAGTCTCTGCTAAAAAACCTATATAATGTTTGGGGGTAATTTTCTAGCAAAAAAATTATGAATGCCGAATTGACCTGGGTAGCATGTGGTTAAAAAAGAAAATTAATGCAGCCATCACATCTAAGAACTGGAAAACTGCAGTATAATAAATGGTTATTTTGGGGTTTAATGGATTTTGGGGGGACCCCACGCCATTTTTTTTCAATTTTGGTGCGGGGTTCCCCTTCCCCAAAGGGCCTAGTAATGGACAGGGGGGCACCCATGCCATTTTTTTTTTCTATATTCTCAGGATCCAACAATATATTATAGCCACAAGCAGTTTTAAATGACAATTTTCCTTTTAGAAATGTAATTTTGCTGTGGTACTGTTGTAAACATGGGAAAGATGTGCTACTTTACAGGCAGACTAAGAACACCCCCCAGGCACGATATTTAAAGGAATATTTCATTTTTATTGTTTCATTTTAAGCATTATTGAAATTTTTTGGCACAGGGTTTCACGTAATATCCATACCAGACCTGAAGGGTCTAAAAGTATTTCTGTAGGTTGGGCAGGTCAAGCCCCCCTTTCTGTTTTGGAGTGTACATTGCCCCCTGTTTGGAGATCTTTTCAAACCAATGTCACAGGTATGGTATGAAATAAATATAGTACCCTTGGCAACACGTTAATTTTTATCGAGTGTAGTCTGCCAAACCACGATGGAGGGTGAATCTGCCATCTAGCGAGATCCTCTGTCAACCACTTAAACAGGGCAAGGTCATTTCTTTTTATATAGCATTTGAATTGATGAGGTCAAATTTATACCGAGATTTAGAAGAGCCTCTGACTCCCATAGAAATTGGTAGGACTGTTCTAACGTTTTCTGGGTGGAACTCTGCAATGAGAGATTTAACGCCCTGGATTTGCTGTGGTTAATTTTTAGCCCGGAGATATCAGAAAACGGTTGTAATATTGCATATAAATTGGGGAAGGCAATAGGTCATCGGCAAAGAGTAGGCATTTATGTTCAAAGTCTCCACAGATGATCCCCCTGATATCCTGGCATGTACGAATCCTGATAGCCAGAGGCATTATCGCTAGAGCGAATAACAGCGATGACAGAGGGAATCCCTGTCTAGTTCCCCTTCTAAAGCAAGGGGTTGGTAAGAGTACCCTCTAAGCATTAATGAAACCGAGGGAGTGTCATACAGTGTCCGAAGGAGGGCCAGAAAGCACTCGCTAAATTCAAAGCGATGTAATACATCGAACAAGTAATCCCAGGAGAGGGATTTAAATGCTTTCTGGATGTCCAGCAAAAGCAACATTCCCCATCTAGACCCCTTGCAGTCCCAATCAGACTGAACTGCTGAAATCAGGTCTATTATCCTATGGGTTTGATCTGATGCCTGTCGGTTCAGGACAAAGCCAGTCTGATCTGGGTGGATATAGTGTGGGAGGAAAGTATTTAATCTTAGGGCCAGCCTAATATATTGGCACAATCTCCACGGTCCTTCTCTTGTTTTGTTATAACATTTATCTAAGCAGCATTTTCGTGACTGAGAATTTTATTTCCCCGTCTAAGGTCATTGAAATAAGTGGGGAGCCAGAATTTCTTGGTACTTTCTCTAGTAGTGGCCAGAAAAGCCATCCGGGCCTGGGGCCTTAGAGGGGTGGGTATTTTTGATAGCTATCTTAATCTCTAGTTCTATAAAATCTTTGTCCATCAGTTCCATGTGGGCTTGTGTCAAGTTGAGCAGTTGAATATCACAAAAGAACGTCTCCAAAACAAAAGGAAAACACAGCGCTAATTCAAACAAAAACAAGTGCCCAGCTGCTAGCACACAAACAAACCAAGTTCACATAACATAAATACAATAAGTGCTGCGCTTGGAGGCACCTATTTAAATAGGTGAAAGAAATAAATAATGTGTATAAATAACAATATAAACGAGTGAATACAAAAGTTCATGAAGTGTTTGAGAACAGTCCCAAAAAATTATTCACTCTGGTGCGTCTCAAGCTGAATTACAAGTCCACAGATGGCATTCAGGGTGAATTATCCTACCAAGTTCTCCGCCCTTGGCGATTCTTGGAGCTCAATTATAAGCAAGTAGAAAAAATAGGTACCCTTACCAGATGAGTTGGACACATCCACCTTATAGTAGTGTGTCTTGCGAGCTTATGGGGGGGGCTCCGGCCACTCACCCCAGTACACCGACTCGATATATTGTCCTCTCAGAGTTCCTCGTGGTCTGCGGATAGGAAAGGTGAGTGGGATTTTCCGTGCCAAACGCTGCGATCGGACTTGATGCCAGACGTCCCGCAAAAGTTCACCATAAAGGAAATAGAGCATAAAATACACTTCGCATGGTGAAATACAACCAATGATGGTTTATTGAAAAAAAAATTTTGATGAACAAAATTAAAATTATAAAATCACGTGATACATAAAAAATAGCAATGTGGGAAGCAGACAACTGCTGGCCCTACGTGTTTCGACCTCAAAGTCTTCAACAGGGGCATAACCTGACTCCCCCACATTGCTGCAATATATAGACTGAATACTCAATTAGAAAACAAAGGCTCATGGGAAAACTCCACCCCCAAAGTTAACCCCATGTATGCTCACACCGTGTTAAGAACGCGAACACACAGGACTCTGAACGCTTCTCAGCATACTCAAATTCCATGCCCACAGTCACAGCACGACACACAGTACCTGTCGTTGGTGTAGCACTCCTACATAACCGGCTACAGGCTCAGATGGATTCAAATTGTCACACTTCCTGCGTTCCAACTAAAACCGGAAGCAGGAAGTGTGTTAGTGTATCTATGTAATGACGCCGGTGTATCAATTAGCCAGCGCCATCGGATCCCTCTGGTGGCTCTGGGCGAACATCTATACCCGTCACACCTCAAACAACTATTTGTATTGACATGCAATCATCCCCGTATCCCGGGGGCAACCTTATTAACAAGGCCGGAACGCTGGCTTGCGTTCCAAGCCTCACGTCCGGCTCCGGAAATGACGTCTGCCCATCCCTAGAGCTAGAACGCCGGCCTGCGCTCCAAGCCTCGCGTCCGGCTCTGGGACTAAATTATACTATCTCCAAAGCGGAAACGGCGTCGCTGGTAAACAAAACCAGCGACGTCACATCCGCATGGACTTCCAGTGTGAATCACGTTGGCGGAAATGACGTCGCCGACAAATCAGCGACGCCATATAACCCCGTGCCCCAAGCCTCGTCCTGATATCTAAAGGAAGGAGGAAGTGATGTCTGATAGTAAACAACGGACGTTCACTCGCCGTGGAGGACCATTACAGTATATAATCAAATGAATAAATGAATGAAAAAAATAAAATGAGAATAGAGTGATGAAGAGCGAGAAAAGAAAATAGGAATAAAAATCAAAAATAAATAAATCAATAAGCAAATGAAAAATAATAAAAATAAATGAAAAAATATATAGAAAAATAAAATAAAATAAAATAAAATAAAAATGAAATAAAAATCCAAAAAAATGAAATAAAAATCCAAATCAAAATAAAAATAAAAATAAATATAAAATAAAAATAAAATAAAATAAAAATAAATTAAAAAAATATTATTTGTAAAAATAAAAAAAAAATAAAAAATTGTGAGTAAATTTGAAAATAAATATAAAGATATAGGCATGAAAATAAAACTAAAAATAAAATGAAAAGGAATGTAAATAAGAAAAAATATTATACAAAATTTTTAAGAAAAAATACAAAAAACAAAAAAAATCTATTAAAATCGGAAAATAAATGGTGAAAACAAAATAAAATTACAAAAAAGATGGAAATGGAGATGAAGACGAAAGTACAACAATACCTAAATAGAGGCTGGTGAGGTGCCACTCAACCCCGGTCGATTAAACAATTAATGTCCCATTCGACGTTCATACCATGGGGTGAGTAGCACCTCAACTCATGTATCCAATAGGTCTCAAGCCGGGATATACCTCTAACCCGTGGTTCTCCTCTCCAATGAGGGGTGAACTTGTCAATTATCTGGAACATAGTCCCTTTAGGGTCTTTCTGATGATGCTCCAGATAGCAACGAGGTACAGTATGTTTGTCGCATCCTTTCTTGATCTTCGCAATATGTTCATTAATGCGAACCGAAAACTCTCTCTTGGTGCGACCGACATACTGCATTTTGCACGGGCAAGTAATTAAATATACCACAAATTTCGTGGCACAGGTAGCAAAATGTCTCATGTTATACACACGTGATGTGGTGCTGGACATAAAAGAATCAGATTTCCGCTTCAAAACATTGTGTGAGCACACATTGCAGCTTCTACAAGGAAAATATCCCTTACACTCCGGAAAGAAAACAGGCTTTCTATGAGGGTCAATGACATTAGGAGCTAATTCCCCCCTCACTGAACGTGCTCCCCTAAAAATAACTGCAGCTCGTTCTGGTAAAGATGGTCCTAATATTTTATCGTTACGTAAGACCTTCCAATGCCTATTCAATATTTTGGTAATTTCTCGAAACTGAACAAAAAAGGAAGTGAAAAAGGACCATTTCCAATGGTCTGCTTCTCTAGTTTTTTGTTTAGGAACCAACAATGATTTTCTGTCCACTTGTTGTACGGCTACAATATCCCTATCAAGAGTTTCTGGTTTATAACCTTTTTCTAAGAACTTCTGTCTCAGAACCATTGCTTGTGACCGATAGTCCTCCATATTTGAGCAATTGCCGTAAAAATTGACCTTTAGGAATGGACTTCAGCCATTGCTGGTGATGGCAGCTATCTACCGGAATAAATCCATTCCGGTCGGTAGGTTTGAAATGGGTACACAACACCCGTTGTCTATTGGAGATGGAAATCTCTAAATCTAAGAAATGTATCATATTAGTACTGATTTCAAAAGAAAGTGAGATCCCTCGGTCATTAGTATTCAATTCTGCTATAAAATTAGAAAGCGACAAATTGTCACCCCTCCATAGGAGGAGGATGTCATCTATATACCTCGCCCACAGGACCAACTCCGGTCTCTCGTGGGCATAGATGACATCCTCCTCCCACTGGGCCATGAATAAATTGGCTAAGCTGGGGGCATATTTCGCCCCCATAGCCACGCCCTTGATTTGAGAGTAAAACTCACCCTGAAACCAAAAATAATTATGGTCTGTTGCAAATTTTAACAGTTCCATAATGTAATTTTTATGGATCAATGACAAGGTGGATTTTCTACGAAGAAAGGATTCTACTGCAGCTAAACCTAAATCAAGCGGTATAGATGTGTATAAAGATGATACATCCGCTGTTCTCAAACACTTCATGAACTTTTGTATTCACTCGTTTATATTGTTATTTATATACATTATTTATTTATTTCACCTATTTACAGTGGTGTGAAAAAGTGGTTGCCCCCTTCCTCATTTCCTGTTCCTTTGCATGTTTGTCACACTTAAGTGTTTCGGAACATCAAACCAATTTAAACAATAGTCAAGGACAACACAAGTAAACACAGAATGCTATTTGTAAATGAAGGTGTTTATTATTAAAGGTGAAAAAAAATCCAAACCATCATGGCCCTGTGTGAAAAAGTGATTGCCCCCCTTGTTAAAACATACTATAACTGTGGTTGTCCACACCTGAGTTCAATTTCTCTAGCCACACCCAGGCCTGATTATTGCCACACCTGTTCACAATCAAGGCATCACTTAAATAGGAGCTGCTTGACACAGTAAGGTTCACCAGAAGATCCTTAAAAGCTACACATCATGCCGAGACCCAAAGAAATTCAGGAACAATTGAGAAAGAAAGTAATTGAGATCTATCAGTCTGGAAAGGGTTATAAAGCCATTTCCAAAGCTTTGGGAATCCAGCGAACCACAGTGAGAGCCATTATCCACAAATGGCGAAGACATGGAACAGTGGTGAACCTTCCCAGGAGTGGCCGGCTGCCCAAAATTACCCCAAGAGCGCAGCGACGACTCATCCAAGAGGTCACAAAAGACCCCACAACAACGTCCAAGGAACTGCAGGCCTCACTTGCCTCAGTTAAGGTCAGCGTTCATGCCTCCACCATCAGGAAAAGACTGGGCAAAAATGGCCTGCATGGCAGAGTTCCAAGGAGAAAACCACTGCTGAGCAAAAAGAACATCAAAGCTCGTCTCAATTTCTCCACAACACATCTTGATGATCCCCAAGACTTTTGGGACAACATTCTGTGGACCGATGAGACAAAAGTGGAACTTTTTGGAAGGTGTGTGTCCAAGTATATCTGGCGTAGAAGGAACACTGCATTTCATAAAAAGAACATTATACCAACAGTAAAATATGGTGGTGGTAGTGTGATGGTCTGGGGCTGTTTTGCTGCTTCAGGACCTGGAAGACTTGCCGTGATAAAAGGAACTATGAATTCTGCTGTCTACCAAGAGATCCTGAAGGAGAATGTCCGACCATCTGTTCGTGTACTCAAGCTGAAACGAACTTGGGTTCTGCAGCAGGACAATGATCATAAACACACCAGCAAGTCCACCACCGAATGGCTGAAGAAAAACAAAATGAAGACTTTGGAGTGGCCTAGCCAAAGTCCTGACCTGAATCCTATTGAGATGTTGTGGTATGACCTTAAAAAGGCCGTTCATGCTCGAAAACCCTCTAATGTAACTGAATTAGGACAATTCTGCAAAGATGAGTGGGCCAAAATTCCTCCAGGACGCTGTAAAAGCCTCATTGCACGTTATCGCAAACGCTTGGTTGCAGTTGTTGCTGCTAAGGGTGGCCCAACCAGTTATTAGGTTTAGGGGGCAATCACTTTTTCACACAGGGCCATGATGGTTTGGATTTTTTTTCACCTTTAATAATGAACACCTTCATTTACAAATTGCATTTTGTGTTTACTTGTGTTGTCCTTGACTATTGTTTAAATTGGTTTGATGTTCCGAAACACTTAAGTGTGACAAACATGCAAAGGAACAGGAAATAATACTTATGTTTGGACCAGCTAATATGTTTCTCTGCTTGGGTGGTCAGACTCAGATTAAGTGCCAGTCTCGCTTCATCTATTTTATGCCTAATGTCAGTCTGAGGGGTCCTATGCTGTTCCTCCATTAACGAGTCTAGTTTCGCTTCCAATTGTTTAATTGTTTGTTCTTGGGACCGTTTAGCTCTGGCCGCTAGTTGAATCAATTTCCCCCGGATCGTAGCTTTGATGGCCACCCAATTAATTGTGGGGGATGTGTCCGATGATTTATTGGTTCTAAAATACCCTTGTATCTCTTTCTCAATTTCAGTATAGAGTATAGGGTCGTTCAGTAAAGTTGCGTTAAGTTGCCAAGGAGAGGGGCTAGATCGTCCAGAGTCCCATTGTGGAAAGTTTGATTGAGGAATGATCAGATCAGGGAGTGAACAGTATTTTGACCAACATTAGATACGGGAGCAGGGGGGTACGCACTAAGAGATGATCCACCTGGAATAGGTGTGATGTACCTGTAAAAAATGTGTATAGCCTCTGGTAGTAGGGTCAGTCTCCCTCCAGGCGTCAATCAAATTGTATAGTGAAATAGGCATGCTACTTTATTACTCCCAGTTGACGGTCATTTAAGAATCAGTTTGTTAGGGTCTGATTTGTCCATAATCCTATCTAGCGGGATATTGCTGTCTCCCCCCATGATCAACTGTCCGTGCACCTTATGCATCAGTATCCTGAGCGTCTTACTAAAAAATTCTGTCTGTCCCGTGTTCAGGGCATAGTATGAGATGAATGAGACTACCTGATCGTGGAGATGTTCCACTGCCATAAGATATTGGCCTCCTTTATCCTTCACTATTGTGATGGGCATAAAGGAGGTCCACTTTGCAAAGCAAACCGCCACTCCACCCTTTTTGTCTGGACCACATAAGTAAAACTGTGGATATTTACCATTCAGGTATCAGGGGGCCAATGTTTTAGAAAAGTGGGTTTCCTGCAACAGGAGGACTGCAGCTTTTTGTTTGTGATAGAATTGAAAGGCCTTAGTTCTTTTGGTTAGTGACTTGAGACCATGTACATTATGGATAATTACCGAGTAGTCAGTGGAGTATGTCTTAGCCATCGTGGTAGGGCAGAGTCACGAGTCACGAGGTTGTGACGCAACGCGTCAGGGAAGGAGCTTAGGTGTTACACTCATCACTTCCGGTCGCGGCCGAGACCGGAAGTCTGGGTTTGCTATGAATTCGCTGTCATCTGCTTATATGTAAGTGAGGATATTTATCTATTAAAGTTATTGTTTTGGATACTACACATGAGAGCCCCCCCTTGTCTTTCTTCCATTCTCTATGCACCACCAACTGTAACTGGATCTATTTGGAGAAATTGGGGAAGTTATAACCGTATATGTACAGTGGTATTCAACTGAGGCTGGACGGATAAGGATGGAGTAGCATCTGGGTATTTACAGTGCCTTTATGCTATATATTTGAGGTGAGAGGCTGGGGGAAACTGGTGGTGCACAAGCTTGGCACTGAAGTTTTGGCGGTGGACAGTCACGCATTGGAAGTCACTTTGTATTTTTTGCATGGACTTTGTTATATGGTCACTAATCATTTTGCATGGACTTTATTTGAGGATCACTATTTATTATTACATTTTGCACATTATTGCTTATTTAGCATCCTTTTTGTATTTTGTACTCTGGAATTATTTCACATATGAGTTTTTGAATATTTATGCAAGTATATGATTATCAATTTTATTCTATATTAGATGCAATATATTTTATGGTTTAATATTGCACATTTTATCACTTTAGTGAGGTGGATTCACTTTTGCACTTTTTATTTATTGTAGGTATTGTATTTTAGTGTATTAATTTTTTAAGGTAGCGCCGCAATTTATTTATTTTACATATCATTTCTTTGGTGTAGAGATCAGTATTTTTTTGCTGGCCGCTTCCACACATATATATTTTTTAGACATTTCTAGATATTTATTGTTAGTCAGGTGGAGCGCATTAGTACCTTTCGTTTACATTCCCAATATTTTCTACTTTCTGTTATAAAACATATCCATTAACTAGATGCTGACCGCCGGCCGTCAAATGACGGCCAGGCGGCGCACCTATTGTGGCGGGAGGCCGTCATATGACGGCCTCCCGTTTAAACAGGGAATGCGCGTGATCGGGCGCGCGCATCCCTGTTTCTTCGGTGTTGGCGTGTCACGGAGACACCGCTCGCCACCGAAGGGGGTGAACAGCCATTGCTTATGGCTGTTTACCACGTGATCGGCCGTGATGAAGTCATGCGCGCGATTGCGAGCGCGCTGCGCGTGCACGTCGGTGGCGGCGTGTTCCCCGGGAACACTGCTCGTCACCAACGCTGGTAAACAGCCATTGGCCGGCTGTTTACCCACGTGATCGGCTGTGAAAGGATCACAGCCGATCACTAAAATGTAAACAAACCGCGGTAACGAGATGTTACCGGGTTGTTCTCCTCCTCACACACCGATCGTGTGAGGAGGAGATTGCGGTAACATCTCGTTACCGCCTAGTGTACACCAATCACACTGATTGCGCCCCCCCCCAATAAAGAGGACCTGTCACCACCCCTCATAGTACCTGTCAATCACAGTCCATCAGAGTACCTGTCATAGTCCATCAGAGTATTTGAATACCTGTCACAGTCCATCAGAGTACTTGAGTACCTGTCACAGCCAATCAGAGTACCCGAGTACCTGTCCCAGTCCATCTGAGTACCCGAGTACCTGTCGCAGCCCATCAGAGTACCCGAGTACCTGTCCCGGCACATCAGAGTACCTGAGTACTTGTCACGGCACATCAGAGTACCCGAGTACCTGTTCCAGCACATCAGAGTACCCGAGTACCTGTCACGGCCCATCAGAGTACCCGAGTACCTGTCACGGCCCATCAGAGTACCCGAGTACCTATCACGGGCCATCAGAGTACCCGAGTACCTGTCACGGCACATCAGGGTACCCGAGTACCTGTCACAGCACATCAGGGTACCCGAGTAACTGTCAAGGTCCATCAGAGTACCCGAGTACCTGTCACGGTTTAACAGTGTACCCGAGTACCTGTCACAGCCCATCAAAGTACCCGAGTACCTGTCACAGCCCATCAAAGTACCCGAGTACCTGTCACAGCCCATCAGAGTACCCGAGTAGCTGTCACAGCCCATTAGAGTACCCGAGTACCTGTCACAGCCCATCAGAGTACCCGAGTACCTGTCCCAGTCCATCTGAGTACCCGAGTATCTCTCCCAGTCCATCTGAGTACCCGAGTACCTGTCACAGTTCATCTGAGTACCCGAGTACCTGTCACAGTTCATCTGAGTACCCGAGTACCTGTCACAGTTCATCTGAGTACCCGAGTACCTGTCACAGTCCATATGAGTACCTGTCACTGCCCTTCAGAGTACCCAAATACCAGTCACCAAGCCATCAGAGTACCTGTCACCAGGCCATCAGAGTACCCGAGTACCTGTCACCAGGCCATCAGAGTACCCGAGTACCTGTCACCAGGCCATCAGAGTACCCGAGTACCTGTCACCAGGCCATCAGAGTACCCTAGTACCTGTTACCAGGCCATCAGAGTACCCTAGTACCTGTTACCAGGCCATCAGAGTACCAGAGTACCTATCTCCAGCCCATCACAGTACCCCAGTACCTATTTGCAGCCCATGTCTCATAGAATATACGTTGGGATGTTTGCTTTCCAAAATGGGATCATTTTGTGGGTAATTTCACTGTCCTGGTGGTCCAGGACCTTCAAAAGTGTGATAGGTAGGAATGAAATGAGATGTGTTATTTATGCTCCTAGAACGCCTGAACGTACTACTTCAATGTTCGGCCTCTCTATGTGGCCAGGCTGTGTAAAAGTCCTACACATGTGGTATCGCCATACTCGGGAGGAGTAGCAGAATGTGTTTTGGGGTGTAATTTTTGCTATATACATGCTATGTGTTAGAAATATCTCATAAATTGACAATTTTGTGTAAAAAAAAATGCGTTTTAATTTTTTTCCACATATTCCAAAAACGTCTGGAAAAAAATTACCCATTCAAAAGACTCATTATGCCTCACAGATTATACGTTGGGGTGTTTGCTTTCCAAAATGGGGTAATTTTATGGGCAATTCCATTGTCCTGGTACTCCAGGGCCTTCAAAAGTGTAATAGGTGGTTGAGAAATGAGATGCGTCATTATTGCTCGTAGAACGTCTGAAGATACTACATCAATGTTGGTGCTCTGTATGTGGCCAGGCTGTGTAAAAGTCTCACACATGTGGTATCGCTGTACTCGGGAAGAGTAGCAGAATGTATTTTGGGGTGTAATTTGTTGTATGCATATGTTGTGTGCGAGAAATAACCTGATAATATGACAATTTTGTATTAAAAAATATTAATAAAAAAAAAATCTTCATTTTGCAAAGAATTGTGGGAAAAAATGACAACTTAAAAAAACTCATCATGCTACTTACTTAATACCTTGGAATGTCTACTTTGTAAAAAGGGGTAATTTGGGGGGTACTTGTACTTTCCTGACTTGTTAGTACCTCAAGAAATGAGACTCACCTGATGTACTGAAGGCCTGATCAGATGTGATCAATTTTCAGCGATTGGTACCATAGTTTGTAGACTCTATAACTTTCACAAAAAACAAATAATATATACTAATGTGGGTTATTTTTACCAAAAATATGTAGCAGTATAAATTTTGGCCAAAATGTATGAAGAAAAATTACTAATTAGCAAAAATGTATGACAAAAACAAAGAAAAAGGCATTTTTTTCACAAAATTTACGTTTTATTTTATTTATAGCACAAAAAATAAAAAAACTCACTAGTGATTAAATACCACTAAAAGAAAGCTCTATTTGTGTGGAAAAAAGGACGCAAGTTTCATATGGGTACAGTGTTGCATGAGTAGTTGTCATTCAAACTGTGAGAGCGCTGAAAGCTGAAAATTGGTCTGGTCAGGAAAGGGGTGTAACTGCACTGCACTGTAACTGTATTGAGGTGGTTAAAATCAAATTTCTTCATAAATTTAGGCCAAAATGTATTCTGCTACATGTCTTTGGTTAAAAACAAAAAACAAACAAAAAAAATGTGTATAATAATTGGTTTGTGTGAAAACCAGGATCATGCTGCGTGCCCGAAGGGGTGTGCCAGTGCAATTGTGCCAAGTGTCCCACAGCCTGGCCTGCAGCTGCCGCCCACCCAGTAAAACTACTGTGGGCAGGTGGAGAGTGGTTAAAAAAAACCCCATTAAAACATTAAAGAGTTATTACATTTGTGAAATTTCTTACCATTTAAGAGATATTACTGATTTAATTTTTAGGAAGTCAGTTTTTGATTAAAAAATGCATCATCTTTTCTGGTAGGTAGAAGTTGTTAGAACAGTGATTGCATCATATCCTCTTCTCTCTCTCTGTAATCAGCCTACATTTTCCATGAATCCTTGGGGTGGGAGGGAATGTGGGAGGTGCACTAAATGTGAACTCGCCCACTTCAACATAAATCACACCCCTCATTCTGTAGCCAGCAAGCCATACACAAGACAAGGTATGGTAGGTTACAGCCTTATAAATGCAAACCAGTGCAACGTGTCAGTGTCCACCAGAGCCAAATGTCAGGGACCACCAGAGCCAAATATCAGGGACTACCAGAGCCAAATATCAGGGACCACCAGAGCCAAATGTCAGGGACCACCATAGCCAAATGTCAGGGACCACAAGTTCAGCATGTCTGTCCCACCAGAGCCAAATGTCAGGGACCACCAGAGCCAAATGTCAGGGACCACCAGAAACGAATGTCAGGGACCACCAGAGCTGAATGTCAGGGACCACCATCAGTGCCAAATACTAGGGACCACCAGTGCCAAATGTCAGGGACCACCAGAACCAAATGTCAGAAACCACCAGTGCCAAATGTCAGGGTCCACCAGAGCCAAATGTTAAGGACCACCACCAGTGTCGAATGTCAGGGACCACCAGAGCAGAATATCAAGGAACCACCACGAGTGGCGAATGTCAGGGACCACCAGAGCCAAATGTCAGGGACAACCACCAGTGCCGAATGTCAGGGACCACCAGAGGCAAATGTCAGGGGCCACCACCAGTGCCGAATGTTAGGGACTACAAGTGCAGCTTGTCAGGGACCACCACCAGTGCAGCTTGTCAGGGACCACCACCAGTGCAGTTTGTCAGGGACCACCACCAGTGCAGCTTGTCAGGAACCACCACCAGTGCAGCTTGTCAGGGACCACCACCAGTGCAGCTAGTCAGGAACCACCAACAGTGCGGCTTGTCAGGGACCACGACCAGAGCAGCTTGTCAGGGACCACCACCAGTGCAGCTTGTCAGGGACCATCACCAGTGCAGCTTGTCAGGAACCACCACCAGTGCAGAGCGGGGATTATTATTAGAAATCGCTTGTATGACACAGAGGGGATCTCCTGCGATGTCAGGTATTGTATATCAGAACATCATTCGCTGATGTTCCGCCTCCCAGTATTGTGATTGACAGTGCAGTGTTCCTATACCAGAGGGAGACAGGACATCAGAGATCGGTGTTCTGATATCAGGGCTGGACTGGGACAGAAATTTGGCCCTGGATTTCATCCAGACCGGCCCACTTACATTTTGAATGTCCAATCGGCACCCACTTACACCTGAATGTCCCATTACTAGCCCCCTTACAACAGAGTGTCCCCATTACCACCCCCCTTACATCAGAGTGTCCCATCAGCAGCCCCCTTACAACAGAGTGTCCCCATTACCACCCCCCTTACATCAGAGTGTCCCATCAGCAGCCCCCTTACATCAGAGTGGCCCACTGAGCCATCGGCCCACCGGGAAACTCCCGGTAGTCCCGATGGCCAGTACATGCCTGTCTGATATACTATACCTAACGCCGCGGGACATCCCCGCTATGTCATACAGCTGATTGCTATTGCTAATAATAATCACCACTCTGTACAGAGATAGCAGGCAGGGAGGGCAGTGCGGAGGGGTGGATTGTTGGCAGAGAGGAGGAGGAGGGAGGAGAGAGAAGGAGGACACCTCCTCCATGGGCGGCACAGACCAGGTGCTGTGAGACCCCTTGCACCCACAACATGTCTGCTTCCTCCCTGCTTGGTTTTCAGAGGACTATAAGGGGGCGTGTCAGACCGCTGGCTGAGCTTAGGAGAGGGATAGCAGCCAGCGGTTTTACACACAGGATGTCAGCAGGCAATAACTGTTTCTCAGCAAGTTCAGCAGCCTATTACAGAGGAACTACAGAGCTCAGAAGAACATGCATGGCAAACTTGGTGAAGGTAGGAAATCAGCAACAAGGACATGGAAAAATTGCAGAAGTTCTGCTTTAAATTACACAGTGCCTTCATATTAAAAAATGTTTATAATACATGTGGTTAATGCAGTACATTCCTGCATTCCAGCACTTTAGAAGTCTTCTTCCTCACTATCCACACAGCAATGGCTTAAATTAATGGAGGATCTGACTAGTTCCCTCAAGGACACACACTCCAAATTCTGAAATACTTGTTTTTACTGCATAGATTAAAAATATTGCATTACATAATACTATGATCAATCTTGTCTACACTTTAGTGGTCCACCTCACTTGCATCTTGCTACTTTATATTTATGTATTTGATGGTTCTAAATAGGTACCACTTTTTTTTTTCTGTTTATTTGTGGAATATCTCTGGACCATTCTTCTTTTGCATGTGTAATCTGTGCTACTGTTTCTCATGGACATTATATTTGATGTACAATTCCTGATGTTATCTCAAAAATAAAGAATGCATAAAAAAATTAAAGCTTTTGTCTGGTGGATTGTTTGAATTCATTGCATGCCATCACTTGAGTTTTTAGTTATTATTAAAAGGTCCACAAGACCTACTCTAGGATAGTTATCCTTTACTATATTGCCCAGTTTCACATATACTTTCTGGAAAGGGCTGTTGTATTACAAACTACAGTTTCTGGTCAGGCACCTGTAACTATACAAATTTCCCTACCAGACTGGTCATGACAGCTGAGCAACAATTGTTTAGTTGGCATCTCAGTACCCCAGTTAAATCTACCATGAAATAACTGAAATATATTTTCCTAGAGAGGAGCCCACAAGCTTAGTATAGGAGGAAAATAAGGCTGTGAATTGAGGTGAATTTTTTTCCCCATGCTCTTGCCTCAAGAAAGCAAGCACAGAACTTTTGCAACTTATTCAGGAACTTCACACTTTGGAAATTAAACATAAATGGCAGAGATTGAAGAGTGATGAGTGCACGCTGGATGTCCTATGCCTCACAACTATAAAACCACAAAGCAAAAATGTTGATATTTATCCCAAAAATTCTATGACCAGGGGAACAAATTTAGCTGAATATTTGCAAAATATATTAGAAACCTGGGGGATGTGTCCATAAGTTGAATATCGCTGATGGAGGATCCGCTGCAAACACTTTTCTGTTTTTCCTTTTCTGTTTTAAATAATTTTTATTCAAGTTTAACAAGTAGCAAACATGCAATAGTTATGCTCATGCAGGTGCTAGCATTGACAGTTATCACACAAGTTAGCCAAAAAAAAAAAGCCAAAAGAGGCACTATAAACATAAAGGAGAAAATAAGAACTAACACAGTGGCAGAAAATAGGCCTGTTTCATAAGCCACCAGGAGCAGGAGGTCCTGAGAAGGTTCCCCAAACCAATAGGGCATCCCCTGGCCCATACACATACAATGGTGCCATATACAGCCTATACAGGTCTGAGGGGAGAGGCAAACTGGAACTCAGAAGAAAGTTAAACAGAAAGGTAGCGATAAAGAAACACGAATGAACGTGAATGCGTACCTGACAGGAAGGCAACCAAGAAAGGCTAAGGGAAGTAAGAAAGAAGGAGGACCAGAGGGTTAGAGAGTGAGAGAAAGGGGAAAGGAAATGGCTTGGGAGCATTGGGACCATCCATCATAGGCAACCTAAACTGGCTGGGGAGAGAGTGGGAAAAGCATGATAGCCATTGCTCCCAAACATTAAGGAATTTAGCATGGGAGGAGCATGCTGAACAATGGACATATGCTGGTTAAGCATCAATGCTGTCATGGGATCTCACACACCCTGGAAGGGGACAGATGTTATTTTCCAGGCTTGGCAATTGTTCTTTTGGCTGACAAAAATATGGAAGAAGCGAGCTTCCGCTGATGGGAAAATTAGCCCAGTTTGGAACAATGCAGTAAGACAAACTTGGCTTCTTTTGCTAATGGGAGGTGAAACAAAGTAAAAAGGAGGCCAAATACACGGGACCAGAAACAAATTTTTCTAGGGCACATTCTCCATGTATGTGCTACATACCCACAATGGGCACAGCCCCAGAAACAGCAGTCATTGGAGTATGGATTGGCATGGGCAATGAGGGTCAGAACCCAATACCAACGTAAAAGCACCTTATATGTCACTTCCAAAGTGGCTGTGTTAAATGAGCATTTAACCCCAGAGGACCAAGCCTTGCTCCAGTCAGCTAAGTCTACCTCAGTTGCCAAGTCTTGTTCCCACTGAACTACATAGGTGATAGGAGGGGAGGAGGGACGGTTATTCAAAAAAGAATAGAGGGCTAGGGTGAGGCCCGGGGATCCCAGAGAGTGCTGGCAGATGTGTTCAAAAGTAGTTTTTTGGAATGGATACATGGCGGCTCTGTGCAACGAGTCGAGCCAATGCTGAAGTTGAAGGCAGTGGAAGAATTCCATCTCTGGGATGTCACAGGACTCCCGCAGCGAGGCCCACAGGGGAAAAGATCTGGCGGTTAGAAAGTGTCTGACCTGTGTGAACCCATCAGCAACCCAGCAGAAGAATGCCTGTGAGTGGTCCAGGCCTGGGGGGGGGGAGCGTTATTAGCAAGCTCTTCCATTTATAAGAGAGCATGTGTGCTCACCCCATGATGCATTTATATCCCAGAGCATTTTCACATTATAGAGGGGATCACATCACTGCTACCTCTGGGATTTGACATCTGGAATTTCTTTAAAAGTTGTGACAGAAAAGAGATTGGAAGGAGAATGCTGAATATATGAATATACAGTGCCCAGGGGGTGGGCTTTACATAGACATTGTCACTTTGTCGAAAAAATGGGCAAGGTGACGAGGGTCTTTAAATACACCGAACTAGAAGAGAAGACAAGTAAATCTACAATGTACACTGTAACGGTATGTCCCACACTCCGCTTGAGTTATTCTGTCATATACCCCTTCCTCCAGTCTGAATATAGATATTAGATATTATAGCCGCATAATATAGTCAAGAACTAGGCAAGACTCATTTGGCTGCAAAGCTGGAACTGTTTATTTGGACAAGAATACAGGCTTTTATGCACTTGAGAAGAAGGTCACTTACCACTTTAACAATGTCCCAAATATTTACCCAAAACATCACACAATGGTCTAGCTAACGAGGTACAGCTGACTCATCCCAGAGGATCCTTAATTAACCGCCTGGATGACTCAAATGTCTCATTGCAGGTCAGACTTCCTGGCTTCAAGCGCAGAAGTTACAATACACATTATCATAAGTATAAACACAGACACTTCAGACAATAGCTGAGTTAATTAGCAAAAATAACAATGGGTGAAAGAACCTTAGGAGGCACACTAGACCTACTTGCAATAAACACATTATGGCAGACAACCCCCGCAATGAGTCCCACACTGATAAAAGCAGTCCTTGCTCATATAGGCCCTTACATGGATCCCAGAGTCTGTGTGTCTTGGGGAGACATGAACTTGGATCCAAAGTAACTTTACTCCAATGGTCCCTGGGCATACACCAAACAAAGTGTAGTGTTGCCTTAAAAACCAGGGCCCATAGTCAGTAGGCAAGAGGCTAGAACTCAGTCCCCTACAAAAGCCTCTGTCCCAGGTGAGTCTGTCACATACACATTTGGAAAGATAAACCATATTATCAGGGAAGGCTTATCAGAGGAAGAAATGTTTCTTGCAGGCTAACTCCTCTTCCCCAAACTTCTCTTGGAAAAGCTACGTTAGCGTGTGCTAATGTACGTTGAGGTCGCCAAATGGGCTATTTAAACCAGATCAATACACAGATCCAGTGCTGTCTTGTCTACAGCGTTCCCGTGAGTGTTCTGTTTCCTGTTTATGTGCATCTGATTCCAGTTACCTACCCGGCTTGTTTTGACTATTCCTGCTCTCAACCTGCATCGACCCCGGCTTGAACTTTGACCACTCTCCAGTCTCTGCATCTGTACCTTATCTAACCGCACTGTGTATGACCCAGCTTGTCCGATCCTGCTCCAGTCTACTGCTTTCAGCCTGTGTAGCTCTAATATTGCTGGGCTGCATCCACAGCATACCTGCATCTGTTGTCCTGTATTTAAAGCTTGCCTGCATCCGCTGTTCTGCATACGCAGCATCCCTGCATCCACTGCACTGCACCTACTGCTTACCTGTATCTGCTGTTCTGCATCCACAGCATACCTGCATCCACTGTCATCTGGCACACTACTCAACCAGAAGCCCAGCAGCTAGCACGACTAGCCCTCATGCGACTCTGCACTCCTGTGCCATCTGTCTGCTCTACCAGGGGCCCGAGTCAAAGGAGTAAGAGAAGCCTTCCTCTGCATACCAAGCTCTTCCTATGGGTACATGACACCTATAGTTGTTATAAGATAGGGTAACCAGACATCCCCGGTTTCCGGGGACAGTCCCTGGCTTGAGAACACTGTCCCTGGACCAAGTCTGTCCCGGATTTTGTCCCCGGATTGGATTTGGGATGGGGCAATTTCAAAGACAGTCAGTGCAGAATAAAAAAAAATCAGAATTACGCCCCCCCCCCCCCACTCTGCCGCTCCTACTAGCTTAGGGGAGTGTATTTTTTTACATTATCTTTGCCCCTTTCTGATGATCATGTGCTGGTCGGAGCAGAGGAAATATTTCTTCAGTTTCGGATACATGCCCATCCAGCTCTGCTCGCGTGTTCTTCTGCCTTGGCTCAAGTCCCGGCCAGCCGCCTACCTGCTTATCTCCTTGTCTTCCCTGGTGGAGTGATTTTCCTCCGCTCCCCACCCAGTAGAAGCCGGGGCCCAGAAAGTGAGACTTGACAGGCTGTGAGGCATGCGGCAGAGGCGATGGGCAGAGTCCGCTGATTGCTGCCATTACTAGTAAAAAAAAAATATGTCCCTGGATTTCATTTTAAAAATCTGGTCACCTTATTATAAGAACAGTTTATTAATTTACAATGCAATCTTTGCATTGGTACCCTGTATTTATATGCAGAAATATATGTAAAATTTACTAGAGCAACCATGTGTGAAATTAACTTCACACTAGAGTATATGGTTTTAAGAGTATCACAAATGCAAAGATTAGTCTGTTTCATTCGTACTGGCTTCTTTTCTATGACAGCATAACTGATAGTGATGTTATAAGCATTGCCTGAACATAGATTCTCACAGGGCTGTTAAATATCTGTTTCTTAATTACTGTAAAATGTTTTCAGTTAAATACACTGACACTAGTTAAATAGTCAGTCTGCAGTATGCAGCATATTGCAATTTTGGCGAACACTGGAGAGTTAAACCAACTGATGGTTACTTATATCATTCACTGCCTGAAGGTAAGGTTAATGTGTTTGAGCTCATATACCACCATTATGAGGAATATAAAGTCCAATTAGCAGTCATACACTATATGTAAAAATTGGCCACTATAAGCAGAGCTGGGTGCTGATATGATCAGGTGGATGGTACAATCTATTATCAATCAGAAAATGGTCTCACCAGTTCACCTTCTTTTTTCTCAGGAACAGATATTTTTTAAAACACCATTATCCCCATTGTAGAATAACTGTACGTATCAAAAGGGTGGATTTGATTTAAGTCAAGTCGATTTAAATCACAATTTAAATCACTAGTAAAAAGGCTTGATTTAAATCAGCTCAATTTAAATCATGATTTTTAAAGAGCAACTGTTATCTCTGTCCCAGAGCAGCTGCTCTGACCCGCTGTTGACTCACTGACAGTCCCATTCACTTCAATAAGATGGCTGGTGATGCGGCAGTGACACGACAAGTTGAAGGACGTGGCGGCAGCAGGTCAGTGGATGCCCGCTAGCAGGCACTGCCATTAAGGATTTGAAATTAAAGGTGCTCTTTAAATTTAAAGGACTTAGTTATGCTGGTAGTTAGAATCTTTAATATTTTCAAACAAAATGAAGGCTTCCTATTTAGAATAATAACCTGACAGGTTAGTAAAACAGCGATATCAGAACCGATTCAATCATATAGTTTGTAGTGTACATAGATTTGCAAAACAATGGGATAAAGGAATATTCTTGAACTTTGTTTTATCTCATGGTTACTGTGAAATTGTGTGACTGCATCAAGGCATCAATGCAATGATATCTCAACTTGCAGAGCTGGGATTCATTGAATGAGTTTGCAGAATATACAGCCTCATGCTATATAACTAAGTTCTATTTCATGCTGAATAAACTAAATTATTAATGTATCTTAAATAGAAAACTATCTTTAGATAGATTTTTAATGCCCCGTACACACAATCAGAATTTTGGTCAGAAAAAGCTCTGATGGTTTTCTGACAGGATTTCACTCAAGCTGTCTTGCATGCACACGGTCAGACCAAATTCCGACCGACAGGAATGCAGTGATGTACAACACGTATGAAGGGACTAGAAAAAGGAAGTTCAATAGCCAGTAGCCAATAGCTTCCGTCTCGTAGTTGAATCTGAGCATGCGTGAGTTTTTGCACGTCGGAAATGCATACACACAATCGGAATTTCCAATAGAAACTTTTTCCGTCGGAAAAATTGAGAACCTGCTCTCAATCTTTTGCTGGCGGAAATTCGGCCAGCAAAATTCTGATGGAGCATACACACAGTCGCATTTTCCGATGAAAAGCTCTCATCTGTCTTTTGCTGGCTGAAATTATTGATTTTTATCCACCCTGGGTATCAAGCTTTTTCATTAAAGAAACTAGGAAAGCCCATCAAAATGTGAATAGGAGTTGAGGACTCCACCTCCTAGCTAAACTAAAAAAATTATTAAAATATTAATATACTGTACATAATGTCATATACCCCTGATAATTAAAAACATGAACATAATAAATAAAAAATATGTACAAACCACTAGACCTTACCTATAATGAACATATAAACTGATGATTTTGCATGATTGGTGAATTTATCAAAATTATTTTAAAATTAATTTATGAACATTTATTAAAAACAAAATGGTTGACCAGGAATGGCTACTGGTACCGAACATATAATAATCATTCCCTGTTCCTTTCAAAAGTACTTGGATCATGTTATGTTCGAGGATTCTGGTGTCGCTAGGCTACAGCAATCCAGTGTATCGTAATATTTCTTTAATAAATAAAACCAGCGAAGATACTGTAAGCATCTGAACAGTAGGAAATACAGTTAATAATAATTTTTAAAAAAATAGCAATTAAAATGAGCATACAAACAGAAAACGGTCTATATTCTTTCCCAGGAATACAAATGATTCTATGTGATCATTTTACACTTTTCCTTTCCTTGTGCATTTCAAAAAGAGTTAGCATTGTCAGACAGATCAAGATCTTTGAAGCAGGAGCAGGATGAAGTCTCCATGGTAACCGCTTTCACCGGGTCCCGTGGGAAAAGCAATGAAGTCAGCAATTAACAGGAAGATGTGGGAGCGATGCCACTCCTGCCTCCGTAACAATCATATTATGATTACTCGATTCCAAGCCTGTCTGCTGCTCTAGGAAGCTGTTCCATTTCCATACAATAACAAAACGCAAATATAGATAAAAAGGTCAAATACTGATGGGACGGCTATTTAATTAACAGATTATTTAACTTGATTTTATGCAGTCTTAATTGAAATACATTTTAAGGTTCCTCTATTGGAACAAATGTAAACGGGATATAGATTCAATTAAACATTTAATCCCCATCCCCAGAACTAATTTTTAACAGTTGTGTTTTGCTCCAGATTTTTTAGCCTGCTCAAAAAGTGATGACTATTTGCTCAATTCTTCATTTTTTTGCAGCTTACCAGGGTCCTCTCTAAAACATTTGGTCATTTGCTTCTCAGCGGACACGTCAACAAAATTCAAAAATCATATTTTTGAGATAAACAAACTTATTTGAAAATGTATGGGGTTCCTTGCCTTATCTGGTCTCTGCTAAAGGTACTGTTGGATTTAAAACCAGGATTAACCTGGACTCTAAAGTGCACTTACAGTACCTATTTTAACCAATCACCTGTCTAAAGCCCCTACACATGGGCCGAATGTCGGGCAGCATCGGCCAGTTCAATAGAAACTGTCCAACATTCAGCCCATGTGTACTGCAGCGGGTCTGACAGAAGTTGGCCATTTGGCTGAAGGGGCATGACTATAAAAGGTCTACCAACCTTCTCCCGATCAGCGTTCTCAGCCAATGGCTGTCCCCCTGTCAGAACACAATAGAACAGCAGGGTAGACCGCTGTACTAACATTAGTTTGTTAGTACAGCAGCTCCGCACTGAGCTGACACTTTTTTCATTCAGACCACTGGGTTGAACGAAAAAAGAAAAACTAGCAGTGTGTACTAGGCTTAAGGAAAGCTCTGTTACACTACTTAGGGTAAATGTGGTCAGCTATGCAAAATAGAGATAGTAGCTGACGGCATGCCGACATCCCTAAGATAGAGTATCTCACAAACCTGAGTACAACCCTCACATTTTTGCAAATACTTTATTATATCTTTTCATGTAACAACACTGAAGAAATGACACTTTGCTACAATGTAAAGTACAGCTTGTATAACAGTGTAAATTTGCTGTCCCCTCAAAATAACTCAACACACAGCCATTAATGTCTAAATTGCTGGCAACAAAAGTGAGTGCACCTCTAAGTAAAAATGTCCAAATTGGGCCCAATTAGCCATTTTCCCTCCCCGGTGACATGTGACTATTAGTGTTACAAGGTCTCAGTTGTGAATGGGGAGCATGTGTGTTAAATTTGGTGTTATCGCTCTTACTCTCTCATACTGGTCAATGGAAGTTCAACATGGCACCTCATGGCAAAGAATTCTCTAAGGATCTGAAAAAACAATTCTTGCTCAATATTAAGATTGCCTAGGCTATAAAAAGATTGCCAAGACCCTGAAACTGAGCTGCAGCATGGTGGCCAAGACCATATATTGGTTTAACAGGACAGGTTCTACTCAAAACAGGCCTCGCCATGGTTGACCAAAGAAGTTGAGTGCACATGCTCAGCATCATATCCAGAGGTTGTCTTTGGGAAATAGGCATATGAGTGCTTACAGCAGTGCTACAGAGGTTGAAGGGGTGGGGGGTCAGCCTGTTAGTGCTCAGACCATACAATACACGCTGCATCAAATTGGTCTGCATGGCTGTCATTCCAGAAGGAAGCCTCTTCTAAAGATGATGCACAAGAAAGCCTGCTAACAGTTTGCTGAAGACAAGCAGACTGGATTACTGAAACGATGTCCTGTGGTCTGATGAGACCAAGATAAACTGGCGTCAAGCGAGAGTGGCGGCAACCAGGTGAGGAGTACAAAGACAAGTGTGTCTTGGCTACACTCAAGCATGGTGGTGGGGGTGTCATGGTCTGGGGCTGCATGAATGCTGCCAGCACTGGGGAGCTACAGTTCATTGAAGTACTGTGACATAGAGAAGCAGAGCATGATCCCCTTCCTTTAAAAACTGGGCCGCAGGACAGTATTCCAACATGATAATGACCCCAAATAGACCTCCAAGACGACCACTCTCTTGCTAAAGATGCTGAGGGTAAAGGTGATGTCTCCAGACCTAAACCCTATTGAGCATCTGTAGGGCATCCTCAAACAGAAGGTGGAGGAGCGCAAGGTCTCTAACATCCACCAGCTCTGTGATGTCAACATGAAGGAGTGGAAGAGGACCCCAGTGGCAACCTGTGAAGCTCTAGTGAACTCCATGCCCAAGAGCAGTGGTCATCAACCCTGTCCTTGGGGCCCACTAACAGGCCAGGTTTGCAAGATAACTGAAATACATCACAGGTGATATAATTTGCTGCTCAGTGATTGCAGTATTCTAGTCTGCATCTCCTCAAGGTAATACATAAAACCTGGCCTGTTAGTGGGCCCTGAGGACAGGGTTGATGACCACTGCCCAAGAGGGTTAAGGCAGTGCTGAAAAATAATGGTGGCCAGTGACCACACAAAATATTGACACTTTGGGCCCAATTTGGACATGTTCACTTAGGGGTGTACTCACTTTTGATGTCAGTGATTTAGACATTAATGGCTGTGTGTTGAGCTAATATGAAGGGACAGCAAATTTACACTGTTATACAAGTTGTACACTAACTACTTTACATTGCGGAAAAGTGTAATTTCTTCAGTGTTGTTACATGATAAGATATAATAAAATATTTACAAAAATGTGAGGGGTGTACTCACTTTTGTGAGATACTGTATATACACGAAGAAAAAAACCCAAAGAATGGGATTTTAATGGCAATGGGTCATTTTAGAGTGAATAGAAAGTATCTATGAAAAGATCTTTAAAAGTTTTAAATTTAAAACTTAAAAAAAAAAATTAACTTTTTAAACTTTAAAAAAAAATCTTTTTTTTTATATTAAAAAATTGTATACAAATAACAATACATATTACAAATGGGTTGGATAATATTATAGATAGAATGTACTTAAAAAGGTACTCACCAGACAGAGGGTGAAGATGGAGAACAACCAGAGCATTTCCAAATAGATTTTCTTCTTCAGGGGTCATAGACATTAAAGAAAGAAGATTGCCTTCTTTTAAAATAGTGAGTACATCTAGAAGTAATAACCAAGATTAAAAGTTGGCTGCATATTGTCCTCTAAACATCACCAAATGGTGTCAGAACCAGTGCCCTGTCAGTGATTCAGTAGGGTTGTGTGCGAAGTGAGTGTTAATGTGTGTGCTAGATCTGAAGTGGCAAAGCCAGCAACAATAGAAATTCATCTTGTTACACGGTCAACAGAAATGGGGCAGTACTGTGTTAAATAGCATTTAAATTGTTTTGTATCATCTGTATGTTTGAACTATACATTTGGACATCATAAAATGGTCATTATATATTTTTTCCAAAGAACTATAGGTCAGTGTATGGTCAAACAGGTCAAAGGAGAGGGATCTATCTCAGGGTCATGTCTCCAAAAACTGGAGTTTCAGAATGCATCTGTGCTCATGGTTCTATGGTCAGAGGGCAGGGCATGTGGTCAACTAAGGCAGGACAAAGGTGAGTATCATTTTACTTATTTAGAGCTGATCCTTTTCAAATATACTCCTCAAAAGCTCACTATGGGGAATTTATCAAAATTGGAGCAGCTGGAATCCGGAGTAGCTGTGGAAGCAAACCAATCAACATCTATCTTTCATTTTCAAAGCTTAACTGAACACAGTGAAGATAGAAGCCAATTGGTTGCCAAACACAACTGATCCAGATTCTGTCTGCTATAGTCTTGATAACTTTTGTGCATTTAATTCCTTTGTAAAGTCAGATATTACATTGTAAAAGCAGAGGTGATATCATAGGCTGCACATAGCTTGATTAGTGCACAGTTTTGAAGAACTTTGCAGCAAATTTCTCAATATATCAACCAACCACCTGTAGGCGGGTGCAGGCTGAAAAACTTCCTCCAACTTGAAGATGGCACTGCACCATTTTTTCAGGCTAGCAGGTGTCTAGTGGGAGGAAATGTATTTTGGGTTACAGATGACCATCTTAGGGAGGTCAGTTTTTCTAAAATATTCTGAAGTCTTACAAAATTGGGGCTGCCATCCTGACATAGGATCCCATAAATATAGGGGCCAATGTAATTTGACATGAGTTAATATGGTAGGGAGAGAGCTCCAACTCATTTAATCAGTGTAGAGCCTTAGAACAAACCATCATCCCTTCGGGGATCCAAGGTCCCCACGTCAGAACTGTTTTGCATGAGGGTAAGGGGTATCAGGATGAGCAGCCTTCCCCTGCTCCTGGAACCTCAGAGATTTCTGTCAAGGGCATTCTACCTTCAATTATTGAGGTGAGCAGTGGCGACTGTATCCCTACAAGGGCTACTAGAGAACTCAGGTCCACCAGATGATGTGACTATGTTTTGGGAAGCTCTGTTATTGCTTATGGTATTGTTGGCTGTCTTTATCTGGGTTGATTACTTTTTATGCCATGGACTGCTTTCGATAAGAGTGGGGAAATGTAGGAAACCCGAGGCTGCAGTACTTCTTCCAACCTTAAAGCGGCACTGCACTGTTCCTTCAGGTTGTCCAATGGAAGGAAATGTCTGTTATCTTAGGCTCCAGGAAGTCATCTTGGGAAGGACAATGATCCTATAGAATAGCAAAGTCCTGCGAGATTAGGGTGGCAAACTTGACATTGGGTCCAATAAATATAGGGAACAACGTAATTTGGTGTGCCCTCAGGGAGAGAGCTCCACTGAATAGGGAATGCACAGGTGCAGAAGTAGGGAGAGGTTCTGCATAAGCAGGTAAATGTAAATTTCCTTTTCAGGGGTGGTTCTGTTGCACTGCACTTAGACTGACTGCCTCTGGCTGTCATATGCTGCAGAGGTCTAGAACAACCCAGTGTCATTTAACTTTACCACCCCCTCTACAATGGAGCATTCATCCTCCTTAAAAGTTTGGGTACACCACTTAGACCCTGCATGCAGGATGTAAACCTAGTTGTTGCAATGGTACCCTTGGGGACAGTATTGGCACTGATCCCAAATTTCAGTGGCACAAACATTCCCATGGCTGATTGGGCAGAAAGACTTGAGAGTGCAGCCCAACTGTTTCAGGTGTACACAACACACATCCTGAATCTGGCAATTAACTACTTGGAAGAGGATGCTAGAAGAGCCATACGTGTATTGCCAGATGCAGAGCGGACCACCCTGGTGTAAATAGTGGCCTGGTTAGAGAACCTATATGAGAAAATCACCTTGATAGCAGAACTACACTAAAAATTCTTCTCACAGAAGCAACAAGAAGGGGAGACAGTGCTCCAGTTTGCGGTGGCTATTCAGGAGTAGTGATGGACGAACTTCCGACGGGACGTTTCGCGAATGCAGCCAAAAGTTCGCGAACCGCAAAGTTTGCGGTGGACCCCATTGAATTTAATGGCAGGCGAACCTTAAAAAGCTCCAGGTCATATTTTCAACCACAAAATACTTACTAGCTGTGCACACATAGTCCCACAACATGGACACTGACATAACAAAAGTATTGAGTGAATCTGGGATCGACAACGACAAGCATTCTTTTTTTATCTGTGAAATTTTGTCAATTCAGGAGCGCATGAAGGCCATGGAGGAGAGGCAAGGTCAAGGCAGGCTATGAAGGGGGTGCAGGAGATGATCAGTGCCACAGTCAGGGCAGGGCAGTCCTGTGCCATTGTCCCAGTGTGCCAACCTGTGCTTAAGCCCCTCCCTCTGCCCGGCCCTTACCCCCACCTATGCAGGGCTCCACTGCGGTGGTCCGGGGGTGCCAATCCAGTGCTGATCCTCAGCCATAGTGCTGGCACTGCCTGCTGATTGGCTTCTCTGCTGCTATCTCCCTCACTGTCTGATATCAGCACCGCGCTAGAGACTGAGCACTGACACCAGAACCGCGATAGAGACTGAGCACTGACACCAGCACTGAGATAGAGAGCACTGACACCAGCACCGTAATAGAGAGCACTGACACCAGCACCGTGATAGAGAGCACTGACACCAGCACCGTGAGAGCACTGACACCAGCACTGTGATAGAGAGCACTGACACCAGCACCATGATAAAGAGCATTGACACCAGCACCGTGATAGAGAGCACTGACACCAGCACCCTGATAGAGAGCACTGACACCAGCACCATGAGAGCACTGACACCAGCACTGTGATAGAGAGCACTAACACCAACACCATAATAGAGAGCACTGACACCAGCACCGAGATAGAGAGCACTGACACCAGCACCGTGATAAAGAGCACTGACACCAGAACCGAGATAGAGAGCACTGACACCACATCAGCACCATGATAGAGAGCACTGACACCACACCAGCACTGAGTAGCTAGTGATTAGGACCTAGTAGCTAGTGATTTGCAGACTGTCCCTGCTCCAAACACCAAACTGTGCCTCAGTCCCTACACTGATAAAAGACAGCTGCAGAATCGGGCAGCAATCAGCTCAGCAGTCAAATATAATATGCTTTCTATATTTGAAAGAAAGTATATTATACGTGTACAACCCTATATACTGTACACCTATACCAGTACTTAAAATGACCTTTGTGAACCTAGTAGCTAGTAATTTGCACACTGTCCCTGCTTCAAACACCAAACTGTCCCTCAGTCCCTACACTGATAAAAGACAGCTACAGAATTGGTCAGCACTCAGCAGCACAGCAGTCAGCAGTGCACCATAATATGCTTTCTATATTTGAAAGTATATTATACGTGTACAACCTTATATACTGTACACCTATACCAGTCCTTAAAGGGACCTTTGTGGACCTAGTAGCTAGTGATTTGCAGACTGTCCCTCAGTCCCTACACTGATAAAAGACAGCTGCAGAATCGGTCAGCACTCAGCTCAGCAGTCAAGTATAATAGGCTTTCTATATTTGAAAGAAAGTATATTATACGTGTACAACCCTATATACTGTATACCTATACCAGTCCTTAAAAGGACCTTTGTGGAACTAATAGTAATAGCTAGTGATTAAACTGACTGTCCCTTCTCCATACAGCGGCCTGTCCCTACACTGACAAAAGACAGCTGCAGAATCGGTCAGCAGTGCACTCAGCAATCAGCAGCAAAGCAGTCAGCAGCAGTGCACCAGAACCCTATATACTGTACACCTATACCAGTCCTTAAAAGGACTTTTGTGGACCTAATAATAATAGCTAGTGATTAAACTGACTGTCCCTGCTCCACACAGCATCCTGTCCCTACACTGACAAAAGACAGCTGCAGAATCGGTCAGCAGTGCACTCAGCAATCAGCAGCAAGGCAGTCAGCAGCAGTGCACCAGAAGCCTATATACTGTATACCTATACCAGTCCTTAAAAGGACTTTTGTGGAACTAATAGTAATAGCTAGTGATTAAACTGACTGGCCCTGCTCCACACAGCGTGCTGACCCTACACTGACAAAAGGCAGCTGCAGAATTGGTCAGCAGTGCACTCAGCAATCATCAGCACAGCAGTCAGCAGCAGTGCACCAGAACCCTATATACTGTACACCTATACCAGTCCTTAAAAGGACTTATGTGGAGCTAATAGTAATAGCTAGTGATTAAACTGACTGTCCCTGCTCCACACAGCGTCCTGTCCCTACACTGACAAAAGACAGTTGCAGAATCGGTCAGCAGTGCACTCAGCAATCAGCAGCACAGCAGTCAGCAGCAGTGCACCAGAACCCTATATACTGTAGACCTATACCAGTCCTTAAAAGGACTTTTGTGGACCTAATAGTAATAGCTAGTGATTAAACTGACTGTCCCTGCTCCACACAGCGTCCTGTCCCTACACTGACAAAAGACAGAATGTAAAATGGCCGCCAGATCAGATCTATTTATAAGGAAGGGGGATGTCCAATTGTCCATGTTCTGAAATGTCTCAATTGGCTGTCCTGTACTCTATGATGGATGTGTCATCATGGGTCAAAGTTCTTTCACAATGTAAACGCATATGTCCGCCACGCGAACAGCGCCAGAAGTCCGCCAGTTTGGCGAATCGTGAATGAGCAAAATTCACTGCAAACCGACCGCCAGGCGAACCGCAAGCCAGTCCCTATTCAGGAGCTGTGGAAAAGGTTGGAAGAAAAGGGCCAAGAAATCTGTGCCACTATAGATGCTCCAGATCAAGTGAGACCAGTTCATTTTGAGAATCCAGGTGAGACCACTTAAAAGGGCTCTGCAGGACTATGTGAGGGCTAAACGCCTTCATCCTAGAAGCAGTGAGTCAATCGCTTCCATCATCGAGTCAAGAGACATCTGCTGTTAAACGAGAGCTGGGTCAGGCTCTGCCTGGCAGTAATCCCTTCTGAAGAGACCCAGATGTACTGTAGATCAATGATATTGGATGTGTGGGTGCCACGGACATATCAGCAACTGTGGATGAGGGGGAGACTAAAGATAATCTGGGCATGCCATTATTCCAGATGTTTCCGCAGTGGTAAGACAACCTGATAGACCTACTTCCAGTCCCAGGCTTGATGCCAAGATGATTTTTTTTTGTTGTCCGGTGGTGCCCGTGGTTTTGAATGTTCATCAGGCAAATTGCTAAGTTGATACTAGGCTCGCGGTGACCTCCATGGATTATGCTTTCTACCAGAAACAGTTAGGGCAAGCATTGTTATTGGACCTGTATTGACTCACCTTAAAACCGGTGAACAGTCTTCCCAATATGGTTAAATGGATCACCTGGATGTCCATCGAAGTGTTTGATAAGATAATAGAACAGATTGGGGTGGTGGTAACCCATGACTTGACCATAACAGACACCCCAGTTGTTTTGGGCATGAATGCTCTATGGGAGCTGGATTTATCACTACTGCTGCAAGACACCACAACAAGTTCAGTAGTCCTCCCAAAAGGAACAAAAGGAAAAAATCCAGCTACAGCACTTAGTTAATGCTTATCAAGCTCAACATATGAGGGATACCCATCAAACAAAGTGCGAGTGGTGCGGCTACCCCCTCTCCATAGAGTTAAGATACTACCGCAACAGGGGGCAGTGTGCTCTTGCCCAATAATGGTCAGAAAAAACTGCAAGGTTCTACTGACATGGTTGAGCCCAGGTGAGATGTGGAGGTGAAGGGTGAATGGCTGGTAGCAAGAACTTTGAAGGTAGTGCTGGTTTAAATATTTAGATTCATTAGTCTCTTTCTCTGCAGTTTCAACTGTACAGATGAATGAATAGGAAGAAAATTGAACCAGAAGTGATCGATTTAACGTTTCAACAGAATTCTTCTAGGCATGATTCCTACCTTACAACAAGGACATTGTGACCAATGGCCACAACTTGCTGACGGTGTGGTGTGGGCCAACAATCAGACAGTTGACAAAGCCACAGGGTATACATCCTTCTTCCTGATGTTTGGACGATGCAGTAGATTGCCTATGGAGCTATTATTGAATGCATCTCTGTCTAACCATTCACCTAATAAATGGGTACAGGAACACTAACAATGCCTGACAAAAGCAAAGCAGGTGGTGTTGGAGTGTCATCAAAACTTGGCAGATGATCCTGCAATTAGTCTACTACCTGTTCATCCTGGAGATAAGGTGCTTGTCTGAAATACAAACAAGTGCAAACAAGGCAATAAATTGGAGTTACAATGGAAACCTGGTCCTTATCATGCACCGCTTTTATGTTGCCATGCATGCACAACTGCATGTTTCTGAACATGAGGTAACCTGAGCAGAAAACAAACTGCAATTGTGTATCATGCTTGCATTCCCATTATGGTGTCACAGGAATGATGTGTGTTTGTAGCACGTTTCTGAAACATGTGGCAAAGTGTGCGGTTTCTGTGCAAGTTGCCACACGTTCAGAAATGCATAGATGTAAATGTAGCTTAATTGTCAATGACACCGCAATCGCGGTTATCATGCCATTATAGCAGTGCAAGTATGAGGCGTGTTTGCAGCTCATTTCTAAAATGCGCCGCCAAGCATGCATTTTTTGTGCAGGTTGCCTCTCATTGGAAAATGTACGGATGTGAATGCGGCCTAATTGTTAATGACACCCCAATCTTGGTTAGCATATAATTTTGGAGATGCAAGCTTGATGTATGTTTGCAGCTCATTTTCTGTGTGGGTTGCCACATGTTCGGAAATGTGCAGATGTGAATGTAGCCTAATTGTTAATGAAACCCCAATACTGGTTAGCAGAGGAATGAAAAAGCAGACACAAATCACACTAGGTCTTTGATTCAAGGCAAGTACACTCTAGTAGAAGGATATTGGCCACTCTGCACTGTGCAGCCAGGTTGGGGGACATTGCAGCTGCTCTGTCCACAGAATTTCCAGAACATTGCAGTCTACATGATAATTGGAACGTAGGGCGAGGACACAATTGATGTTTATACTAAAGAAGATTGTTGAACATCCCTTGATGGCTCATACATTAAACCACCCCTAAATTGGGGATCAAGTGTTTCTAGACCTAGTTTATTGGTATATGAATTAGGTACAGGTCCAACCTATAGTCACTGCATGGTGGAGCACTGGAGAGGAGATTGGATTTGCACTAGGATTGGGTGATACTTTACCAACAAGAATTTTGTGTCTGTAACCATTTGGGGTTAAGGCTACTTTCACACTGAGGCATTTAAAAATGCCCATTTAATGCCTAGCGCTATTGCTGCGTTTTAGAAACGCTTTTACCGAATTAGCGCTAAAATT
Source organism: Lithobates pipiens (assembly GCF_037356315.1). Lineage (NCBI taxonomy): Eukaryota > Metazoa > Chordata > Amphibia > Anura > Ranidae > Lithobates > Lithobates pipiens. The sequence continues at coordinate 238,541,365 of NW_027507718.1, forward strand.
ATTGATAACCCGCAAACGTTTTTTCTGTGTTTTTTAAGAGTTAAGTGTACAAAATCTGAACAAAACTCTGGATAGCCGCACTCCGGATTGAGTAAAAAGTAAAGTGCCTTTATTTCTTCAAATGCAAATGCAAAAACTCCATTGAACTACACATCACAGCAAAGGGGAACAAAAATAGAACAAGGTTGCTGACGTGTTTCACGCTACAAACAGCGCTTACTCATAGCTTTTTTAAGAGTTAGTATGAAAACCCACCCACATTTACATCCCATCCTGTACACTTCCTGAATTTCGTGGGTGAAGAGACTGAATAAAGAGAAAATGAAGTTTACTGAGCTACTGTTACTTTTTCTGCTTATGTTTTGGGAACATAACCTGAAACAGAGGCAGGAACGTCGCTATTGGATCCATCCCATCCTACAAACACACTCCACAAGAGGACAATTTGTGATGTTCTATCAGACCTTGAGAGAGCACCCAGAAAAGTTAAAAAATTACACACGGGTGACCATGGCAACATAAATGATAATATCCCAACCTATTGAGACTATTCACAAAATCCAAAACTCTCAACCCTAACCTTAATCACACTTTTCCTAGTCCCAAACTCTCAACCCTAACTCTAATCCCCCTTTTCCTAGTCCCAAACTCTCAACCCTAACCCTAATCCCACTTTTCCTAGTCCCAAACTCTCAACCCAAACCCTAATCCCACTTTTCCTATTCCCAAACTCCTAATCCTAACCCTAATCCCACTTTTCCTAGTCTGCAACTCTCAACCCTAATCCCACTTTTCCTAGTCCCAAACTCTCAACCCTAACCCCACTTTTCCTAGTCCGCAACTGTCAACCCTAACCCTAATTCCATTTTTTCTAGTCCGTAACTGTCAACCCTAACCCTAATCCCACTTTTCCTAGTCCCAAACTCCTAATCCTAACCTTAATCCCCCTTTTTCTAGTCCCAAACTCTCAACCCTAACCCTAATCCCACTTTTCCTAGTCCGCAACTGTCAACCCTAACCCTAATCCCACTTTTCCTAGTCCGCAACTCTCAACCCTAACCCTAATCCCATTTTTTCTAGTCCCAAACTCCTAATCCTAATCCTAATCCCACTTTTCCTAGTCCCAAACTCTCAAACCTAACCCTAATCCCACTTTTCCTAGTCCGCAACTGTCAACCCTAACCCTAATCCCACTTTTCCTAGTCCCAAACTGTCAACCCTAACCCTAATCCCTGGATTATGGTTAGCAGTGGATTTCCAAAATTATTCTAAGCATTTTTTGTTTTTTATTTACCGGATTTGACTTTCTGCTTGACATCTTAACCCCTGACTTGTTAAAACAGGATACCAATTGCAGATTGGCAATATCACCATGTAAACGTTTATTATAACGCTAAGGTAAATTCCGTATATACTCAGAGTATAAGCCGACCCAAATTTAAACCGAAGCACCTAATTTTACCACAAAAAACTGGGAAAACATATTGACTCAAGTATAAGCCTAAGGTGAGAAATGCACAGCTACTGTAAGTGGAAAAGAGGGTCAACAATGCCCATTTGCAGCCTCTTTGTGCCCATTTGCAGCCTCACTGTGCCCATTTGCAGCCATAGTTCCCCAAACTTCAAACTCTGTAATTAAGGGTTCCTAGATGCTCCCTAGCTGCAGCCAAAATTTGGGGTCTCTGGACCCAAAGGGTCCTGAAATAACATTGCTGCAGATGGACACAGTTGACCAAATTTGTGGCCCCGTATCCCGGGGTCACTTGGTGCTAGGAACTCCAAATTTGGTGTATAAAACCAGTGAAACTAGCACTACAACATATGCAAACTGGGATTCCTAGCACTAAGAGATACGGGCCCACAAATTAGATTCAGAAAATGTCATTCTCTGCTGCAGAAAAGTGCTTGACTGTATAAGCCGAGGGGGACATTTTCAGCATAAAAAAAGTGCTGGAAAAACTCGGCTTATACTCGAGTATATATGAATAATCAAGAAGTGCATGTTTAAACACGTAATAAAATGGCCCTCCAATTTTGAACGGAAAATTGTATATTTTTTATTGCATATAATATCAAAAATGCACAACATGTGCAGAACTGAAAATAATTTAGGATAGACCATCAACATGTGGCTTTTACAGACTAAATTATATTAACAAATGTAAAACTTTAATGATATCAAGCAAGAAATAGATGCCGGACGGGAACACTGGAGCAAGAAGCAGAGGATCGGAGGAAGAAGAAGATGGGGGAAGAAACCAAAGGATGAAGGAAAGAAGAAGGAAGAAGACTCGAAAAAGATGGAAAAAAGAAGACTTTAATAAAGGAATTGTCAAAGACTGTCTCTTGTCATTTTTAACTCTTTTGTCACTTTTTTGGTATGTAGGTGTACCCTTACCATTTTACACGGGAGCGAGGCCGGGATCTGGGGGTCCCCTTGTTAAAGGGGGCTTCCAGATTCCAATAAGCCCCCCACCCACAGACCCCCACAACCACCGGCCGGGGTTGTGGGGATGAGGCCTTTGTCCTCATCAACATGGGGACAAGGTGCTTTGGGGGGTACCCCACAGCACCCTCCCAATGTTGAGGGCATGTGGCCTGGTACTGTTCAGGAGGGGGTGTGCTCTCTCGTTCCCCCTCTTGTCCTGCAGCCTGCCAGGTTGCGCGCTCGGATAAGGGTCTGGTATGGATTTTGAGGGGGAGCCCCACACCATTTTTTTTTATATTCATACCAGACCTGAAGGGCCTGGTATGCTCTTGGAGGGGAACTCATGCCGTTTGTTTTTTTATTAAAGTCAGCTGGCCTGGGGGCGACCTACAGTCATGTTGTAAGTCGCCCCAAGTCGTGCTGTGATTCATACTCAAGTCATGTCCAAGTTGCCTCCAAAGTCGCGCTGGAAGTCGTGTTGCCCCTGTGTGAATGGATTGTTAATGATACGGCGTGCGCTATTATCAATGGAATATCATTAGCGCTTGCGCCGGCATATTATCTGTTGCTCTTATGCGTGTTTCGATTCACACGCTCAATTAATAATTTATCAGGCGCACAAATTAAGGTACGAACCGGCGCAGCGCATTCATCTTAGTAAATTACCCCCATTGTCTCACAGTTTAGAACCTGCTGATTTACCTCATGTCCGTGGTCCAACAGTGGGTTTCAGAATTAGGGATGAATTAGCAGATTATTTTATGAGCCCTGCAGGAGCAGTAAATTGTCAAGAAAATATGATTTAAAAACTATAGGTATCACATTAAAATGATCATTAATATGTTTAATACAATTTTTGTTTTTGTTTGCAACCTACAAACCAAATAGCATATTGTTATTGATTCTGAAAATGTATTTCGTATTATGTTGATTCAAGACAATAAAAAACATATTTACTTTGACCTTGTTTAGACTTACTTTAGGAGTTCACTAATAACAATAATATACAGTATCTCACAAAAGTGAGGACATCCCTAAGTGAAAATGTCCAAATTGGGCACAATGTGACAATATTTTGTGTGGCCACCATGAATTTCCAGCAATGACCTAATACTCTTGGGCATGTAGTTCACCAGAGCTTCACAGGTTTCCACTAGAGTCATCTTCCACTCCTCCATGATGACATCATGGAGCTGGGAGATGTTAGAGACATTGCGCTCCTCCACCTTATGTTTGAGGATGCTCCACAGATGCTCAATAGGGTTTAGGTCTGGAGACATGCTTGGCCAGTCCATCATCTTTACCCTCAGCTTCATTAGCAAGGCAGTGGTCATCTTGGAGGTGTGTTTGAGGTCATTATCAGGTTGAAATACTGCCCTGCGAACCAGACTCCAAAGGGAGGGGGTCATGCTGTGCTTCAGTATGCCACAGTACCTGTTGCCATTTATGGTTCCCTCAATGAACTGTAGCTCTCTAGAGCTGGCAGCACCCATGCAGCCCAAGACCATGACACTCCCACCACCATGCTTGACTGTAGGCAAGACACACTTGTCTTTGTACTCCTCAGTTGCGGTCACACATGCTTGACACCATCTGAACTAGACATGTGCAATTTGTTAAGCTCAGAAGTCATTTTGGAGCAAATTTGGACTAATTAGTTAATTCAGAAATTTATAAATTTTTACATTTAAGAAATTTTATAAGTAATGAATTTACGAAATATGGAATTTCAGAAATGACAAAATACGAAAATTTTAAACTTAAAAATTCTATACATTCTAAATTAGGAAATTCTTAGGGTTAGGGTGTTAATGTTAGAAGGTTAGGAGATAGGGGTTAGGGTTGACAGCTGCGGACTAGGAAAAGTGGGATTAGGGTTAGGGTTGACAGTTGCGGACTAGGAAAAGTGGGATTAGGGTTAGAGTTGAGATTTTGGGACTAGGAAAAGTGGGATTAGGGTTAGGATTAGGAGTTTTGGACTAGGAAAAGTGGGACTAGGATTAGGATTAGGCTATGGGACTAGGAAAAGTGGGATTAGTGTTAGGATTAGGAGTTTGGGACTAGGAAAAGTGGGATTAGGGTTAGGGTTGACAGTTGCAGACTAGGAAAAGTGGGATCAAGGTTAGGATTAGGAGTTTGGGTCTAGGAAAAGTGGGATTAGGGTTAGGGTTGAGAGTTTGGGACTAGGAAAAGTGGGATTAGGGTTAGGGTCGAGAGTTTGGGACTAGGAAAAGTGGGATTAGGGTTGAATTTTTTGGTCTTGGGACAACTCTGACTGGGATTAGGATTGGTATTGCGGGTGAACTTTTTGGTCTTGGGACAACTCTGACTGGGATTAGGATTGGTATTGCAGTTGAACTTTTTGGGCTTGGGACTACTCTGGCATGCACTTTAATTTTAAGAGGGAAGTTTCAGGGAAAAAATCTTCAATTTTAAATACATAACTTTGAAGCAAAATAAGGGTAGAACTTTTTTTTATTAATCAAATGCAGCCTCACCAGTGCCCAACAATGCAGCCTCACCAGTGCCTATCAATGCAGCATCACCAATGTCCATCAATGCAGCCTGATCAGTGCCAATCAATGCAGCCTCACCAGTGCCCATCAATGCAGCCTCACCAGTGCCCAATATGCAGCCACACCAGTGCCCATTAATGCAGCCTCACCAGTGCCTATCAATGCAGCCTGATCAGTGCCCATGAATGCATCCTCCCCAGAGTCCATCAATGCAGCCTCACAAGTGCCCATGAATGCAGCCTGATCAGTGCCCATCAATGCAGCCTCATCAGTGCCAATCAATGCAGCCTCACCAGTGCCCATGAATGCAGCCTCACCAGTGTCCATGAATGCAGCCTCACCAGTGCCCATGAATGCAACCACAACAGTGCCCATGAATGCAGCCTCACCAGTGACCATGAATGCAACCTCACAAGTTTCCATGAATGCAGCCTCACCAGTGTCCATGAATGCAGCCACAACAGTGCCCATGAATGCAGCCTCACCGGTGGCCATGAATGCAACCTCACGAGTTTCATGAATTCAGCCTCACCAGTGCTCATGAATTCAGCCACAACAGTGCCCATGAATGCAGCCTCACCAGTGGCCATGAATGCAACCTCATGAGTTTCCATGAATGCAGCCTCACCAGTGTCCATGAATGCAGCCTCACCAGTGCCCATCAATGCAGCCTGGTCAGTGCCCATCAGCGCAGCCTTACCAGTGTCCACCAGATTATTATAATTATTATTATTATTCACGGTTTATGTAGCGCCAACAGTTTACGCAGCGCTTTACAATGAATAGGGGACAACACAATTACAGTACATTACAAAAGGTACAGGAGGGCCCTGCTCGTAGAGCTTACATTCTAAAGGGAGGGGGTGGTGGTACAAAAGGTAATAGCTGCAGAGAATGATTTGATGGGGGTTACACAAAGTGGGGATCTCCCGCTTACCTGGCAGTCACTGTCATCTCCTGGACCGGCTCCTATGATAGACATTACACATCCCGGCATTGGACCAGTGTGCTGTCTATCATAGGAGCTGGTCCAGGAGGTGGGACCTCGTATGACAGTGACCGCTGGGTAAGCGGGAGATCCCCACTCTGTGTAATCCGGTGGCACTTGCCCCACTTCCCCTCAGCCCAGCCTTGGACGCTCCCCCTCTGTCTCTGAATGTGGCGCATCCTGTGCACCCACCCAGGATCGGCCTTGCCTGACGCCCTTCCCAATCGCCATTTTTTTTTTTCAAATATCGGTGTATAACATGCACAGATTATTTGGACTCTATTTTCAGGAGGAAAAAGTGTTTGTTATACTTCGGTAAATACAGTATGTTGTATACATGCTTTGTTAATTTTTAATTTCAGAAGTTTACAACCACTTTACGCTTTTCTTTTTCATTTTCCTACTATTGTAACAACCTACAGTAATACAGGAGTCCTCTAATTCTAAAACAGGAAATTGCAGCCATGCTTTATATGAAAAAAAGGATGAACAATTACAAATAACAAGAACTATAAAAATGTCATTAAACACTCTAGTAAGCAAGAACAGATTTGCTTTAGGCCATCTAGACCACAGCCTGGCCCGTATTACATTATTTTATCATATTTGCAGCAAGCCTGAAAAATCCATCAAACAACAAGGAACTTAGAAAGAGATTGTGCTTATAAATTTTTTATTAGGCTGGCCATGCACGGTTCGAATCTGCTGAGCTGGCCGAGATTCAAACTGTTAATGGGCAGGCTGAATGTACCAAGTTGATTAATCGATCAACTTTGGTAAAACCAGTCTGCTGCATTCTCTTGCGATTATTGCTAGCGGCTGCTACAGCTGCTAGCGATAATGACTGTCTTCTCCTGGCGGCTCCTGTTCCTTTAAAGCATGAATAACAGCACAGTGCTTGTATAGTGCTAATATAACCTGTAGTATATACTGTTTGCCTTTATTGTAAAATTCTTCTTCTTAAAACCTTATTCCTTCTCCCTGATCAGCAGTCACGTGACCATCCCTTGCTGTCTTCCTCCGATGTATACAATAGGGAGGGAGGTTATGTGACCTCCCGGCAGAGGTCAGAAGGTTATCCCGGCCCCTCCCTCTCTATTACATACAGCGATGGGCAGTCATGTGACCGCTGATCAAGGAGAAGGAATAAGGTATTCAGAAGAGGAATTAAAAAAAAAGGCATGCAGTATATACTACAGCTTATACTAGCAGTGGGGCTGGCAGTGCTTGTGCGCACTGCCTTACCAACCTATTTAATGCATTCTGTTCTAGAGGTCAACCTGTCTAAATCTAAGGCCTTATAAGTCCTTGCCCCAGGATGAGCTCAATTATATCCAAAATACGTTTCAATTCCTATGGTTTCCCAATACCTTATTTGGGAATTAAATTGAACTATTTTCCCATGTTATCACATTAATCCTCCTTACTGGCCAGTTGGCAGCCACTGTGTGTCTTTTGGCTAGGTTGTATAACGGCAGTGAAAATAACCTTACTGCCTAAGTTATTGTATCTCTTTAGAGTTTTCCTGGTTCTAATCTCCTTATATTTCTTTAGGGCTCTTCAGAGTCAATTATATAGGTATATATGGAGCTCCATTAAACCCAGAGTTACTCGCTCCATGCTACTGCGTGGCAGACCCCAAGATGGATTGGGGGTACTACCATGCTGCTCAATTAGCTCAGCTCACACTCTATCATGAATGTTCGAGATTCCGCTATGAGTAGGTCTTAAGGCAATCAACTTTTATAAGTTACCAACCTGTTATAGATGGTGTGTAAGCGTGCGCTTATGGCAAATCCAATAACCCAGCACTCCCTAATGTTATGGGATAAACTTTGGGGCCCAGTCAAATTAGTGTCTCCCCATACACCGCTACTTTCTTTCCTACATCACCCAGGTTTTTATCTACCTTAATGACCCCGCTCAATTTAATCTTTGACACTCTGTTGGCTTGACCCACATACAGTATGTGACCTTGTGACTGATAGTGGCCTGGAAACATTTGCCGTCATGCAGGAGAAGGATCAGCTTCCCTCTCTGGAATATTTCTCTTACCTCTAGATCTCTAATTTTTTCCAGATGATTATACGTACACACTCAGCTCTCACCTGTCTTACTCTGTATGAAGGTATATGTAACGCTGACCTGTATGCTCCAGGTATTATATGGCGTTTGTATAATCATCTCACATCCTCTTCAGCCAACATGCCCTCTTATACTGCATGGTGGACTAGAAACTTGGAGATTGATCTAGAGGCAGAGAATTGGGATGATATATGGGTGACCACTAAATCTTCCTCTCAAAACATCTGGATACCCTTCTGTTTGCTTTTGTGCCTGTGGCAAAGAAGGCATCCATGTCCATGTCTGGTGGACCTGCCCCATAGCTCTACCCTGCTTAACACCACACTAGACCCAGACCCATCTCTCACGCTGTTGAACCATAATACCCAGGACTGTACCAGAGCACAGTTCCATCTTATCCTGCAGGTCATGACGTTAGCCAAACAAACCATAGCACGAGCCTGGAAGACCCCCCACATTCTGCACTACTGAAATCAATCATAGAATAACCCAGAACATGATCCATGGTAAAATTCAAGCTACCATTCAAGACAAAATAGCTAAATATCTCAAAATCTGGCAACCCTGGGTAGATTACTTTCTACCCCATGGTTTTGATGACCCTTCTTGAACCTTGAGCCATCTCAAATTGCAGTTGTTATAGTCTAGTTCAGCCTCTTCCGCTTTTCTTTCTATTTTCCAACTTCTCTCCTTTGTTCCTTCTCTTGACTTATTGTCCTAATTCCATGCCTTAATTCACTGGAACATGATATAGTGATTTTATACTACATTACATCCCTTGTTTATCAGTGCTGACCAATTTACATTATTTAGTTACTGACTAAGATGTTACTTGTATTTTTCTCTTATTATATGTTCAGGAGGCATTGTGCCTTTTTTTGTTATGTCTGTTTCTAATCTTATTGTGCAAGTTTTGCACTGCTAATTCTTATTGGAGTACTTCAATTTTATGTAAATTGTATATTATACTTTATTTTGAAGTAAACCCTGTGAAGCAGCCCCCTTCAGCCTCCCTAATACTTACCTGAGTCCCATCTCGATCCACGAGTGCCTTGGCTGTCCGTGATTCTCCCTCCTGCTTGGATGAGACACAGCAGGGGCACCATTGGCTCCCGCTGCTGTCAATCAAACTAAGTTAGCCAATCAGGAGAGAGAGAGGGTGGGGTCGAACCGCCACTCTGTGTCTGAATGGTTACACAGAGCTGCAGCTTGGCTTGGGTGCCCCCATAGCAAGGGAGGAGGGGCCAAGAGAGCTGGCGAGGGACCCGGGCTGCTCTGTGCAAAACCACTGCATAGAGAAGGTAAGTATAACATGTTTGTTATATTTAAAGAGATTTTAGTATCACTTTAACTTCCCCAAGCCATTGTTTTTTACTTCTGTACAGTTGGTTATTATACTGCCATCTTGTGGTTATTTTGGGTTTTGCACCTTCTTTTCTTGTCTTTCCTCTGTGTTCCCGCCCATCTTGTGATGTATTTCCTGTTCCTTCTTACACTGTCTTGTGTGAATTGAGATGGCCACTTGTCTCAAAGACACATCCAATCTGCTGACATCAGGGAACACATTACAATGCTTGACCTGCAAATATCATCTTTTCATTCATCTGTCACATCTGTTGTCTGCTATACCTGCTGCTTCAATAAAGATCTATGCTGATATGGTATTTGGTGAGTTTAGCTATCTGATAAAGACTGTCCACAGTGATTGTATATGCTTATAAAGGCCAGAAATAGTGGTCTCAGCAAGGGATAAGTCACTATTACAACATATTACTAACAGAATATAGGGTTTTAGCAGCTGCTGTCTTTAGGTGAGCGTAAACCTCCCTCTCCTGAATGCAGAAGAATCACGCTCACAATAGGAACATTTTGAAGGCAAAGGAAAATGCAAGTCCCCGCAAAATCACAGTAAAAACACAGTTTGAGTTTTTGCTGTGTTTTGCTTTTTGCCAGCATAGGCTAGTGTACGTGTAAGGAGGTTTACCACTGAAATTTGGACAGAAGCTAGCCATACACAGTTCAAATTTTGGCTAGGTCCTGCTGAATCAGCTGAAATTCAATTCATGGGTAGCTGTCACGATCGCCCTAACGTCTCGACTAGACATAGAAACCTTACCCGTCGGAACCTGTCGTGGAGAGTCCGTCGTTTCCCGTCAACGCGCGTCAAAGCTAACGAACGTACTCGCGTCGACACGAACGCGCACACGCGCACACGTAGGTCACGAACGGGTGCACGTCTACGTGCGAGGGCGCGCTGACCCGTCGTACGTTCGCTTGGCGCCCTGAAGCCTTCTTTAGTCATTGGCTCCCTTCCATCTGTGCTGTCCAGTCTACAGCGTGTCCGTGATCCGTGCTGTTTGTATCCGAACCTGTTATCTGATTCCTGACATCCGGCTTGTTCCTTGACTCTGATCGATTGCTGCCTGCCTACGACCTCTGCCTGTTTGACCACGTTTTCTGCCTCATCCCTTTGTACCTTGCTGATCGTCTCCTGCTGACCCGGCCTGTATCTGACTCCGCTGTTCCTGCTACCTACCTGAGTTCCTGCATTACGGAACATCTGCTCACCAGCCAGTTCCCGCACTTGTGCCTGCCAGCGACAGTCAAGCACCATCCGCTATACCAGCCTGTTATCTGTGCCCAGCTGACCTCCCGGACCAATACCGTCTACCAGGCACTTGTGCCCTCTGGACTGTTGAATACCTGTCTCCACCTTCAGGGGTTCAATAGCCAGGGGATACGAGGGGCCGCTCCCTGCATTCCAGGCTCAACCACCAGGTACGTGACAGTACTGGACAGCCATGTCCGAGCCTGCGCAGGGAGCCTCCCCCATGGACGAACTCTGCCACCATCTGGCCGGCCTTACACAGGCAGTTAAGAACCTACAAGAGGGCTACGGCAGACTGGAGGAACAAATCCAGGCGCTATCCGCCTCTGCACCAACGGCTCCTGGGGCCCATGCCCCGCCGTCAGTCGTGATGCTGCCACCTGAACCCAGGGTCCCAACCCCGGAACGGTTCACAGGGGACCGGAGCAAGTTCAGGGCATTCCGCAACTCCTGCGAACTCTACTTCGCCCTACAGCCCAGAACTTTCTCCCTTGAGGCAACGAAGGTGGGGTTCGTCATCTCCCTGTTAAGCAATGAACCCCAGGCCTGGGCACACCGACTGTTGGAACAGAAGGATCCGTCCCTAGACTCCATGGACACTTTCTTCCGGGCAATGTCCAGGCTTTATGAGGATCCCCAGCTAGCCGCCACTGCCGAAGCAGCCCTACATGCCCTACAACAAGGTCGCAGACCCGTAGAAGACTACGTCTCTGAATTCCGACGTTGGAGTGCAGACACGGACTGGAACAATGCGGCCCTGCGGTACCAGTTCCGCATGGGGCTTTCCGAGGCCCTGAAAGACGAGCTGGCACGAGTGGGTGTTCCTGAAACCCTGGAGGCCCTGATTGACATTGCTATCCAGATTGACAGGCGTTTGAGGGAGCGCCGCCAAGAACGATCCACCACAACTCCCCGTCCGGTTTGGATGTTACCACGGGTGCCTAGTCACCCACATCCGCCTGCTCCAGTTGCATCCACATCGGACGCTCCGGAGCCTATGCAGCTGGGGCTACTTCGCCCATCCCTGACCCCGGAAGAACGCCAGCGTCGTCGGGTCAATAACCTATGCCTATACTGCGGGGAACCAGGGCACTTTGTTCGTTCCTGCCCGGCGAAGATGCGTAAGTGCCTCCGTGTTCCACCTGTCTCGTCTCCTATGTTGCCAGATAACATCTCCCATCTAGCTGTTCCTGTTCTCTTGCAGCTCCCAGGAAGGACTATCTCAACCCACGCGGTAATTGATTCCGGGGCATGCAGTGGCTTTATTGACTCGTCTTTCGCCCGAATGAACAGGATCCCTCTTAGACCACGAGGGAAGGGGCTCTCGGTATACCTGGCTGATGGGTCTACCTTGGAATCAGGACCAGTAATTCAGGAGACCAGTCCTCTACCCGCCATCATCGCCGGGTCTCACCAAGAACTCCTTTGCCTAGATGTCATCCAGTCTCCCCTGTTCCCCATCATCCTAGGCATGCCTTGGCTGAAGGCACACAATCCACACATCAACTGGGCCACCGGAGTAATCAAGTTCCCCTCTGACTACTGCCACCAGCATTGTTGTCCGACTCCCAATGGGGACTCGTCAGTCCTTCTCTGTCTGGATGCGGATGAAGAAACCCGACAAGCTGTACCTGAGCAATACCATGCGTTTCTCGATGTTTTCAGCAAGAAGGGCGCAGAAACTCTCCCTCCTCATAGGCCTTATGATTGCCCTATTGAACTGCTCCCGGGGGCAGAAATTCCGTTCGGAAGGATCTTCCCACTGTCCGAATCCGAATTGAGTACTCTAAAGACCTACCTGGACGATAATCTTAAAAAAGGGTTCATCCGACCTTCCACCTCCCCAGCCGGCGCTGGGATCTTCTTTGTAGAGAAGAAGGACCAATCCTTACGTCCGTGTGTGGACTATCGGGCACTAAATAAAATCACAGTTAAAAATCGCTACCCTCTGCCATTAGTACCTGAACTTTTCCAGAGACTGGGTTCCGCTAAACTATTTACAAAGCTGGATCTTCGGGGGGCTTACAACCTCGTCCGTATCAGAAAAGGCGATGAGTGGAAAACAGCTTTTCGTACCCGCTTCGGACACTATGAATATTTAGTGATGCCTTTCGGGTTATGTAACGCCCCGGCTACGTTCCAGCATTTTGTGAACGACATTTTCAGAGACTATTTAGATTTGTTTGTTATCATTTATTTGGATGATATACTAATCTTTTCCTCCACTTTAGCCACCCACAGAGAACATGTCAAGAAGGTCCTGACTCGCCTCCGCTCTCACGGCCTGTATGCCAAGCCTAAAAAATGCGTTTTCGAGAAGGAGAGTATCCAGTTCCTTGGTCTGATTATCTCGATTCGAGGGGTCGAGATGGATCCCCAGAAGATAACTGCAATCCAGGACTGGCCTGCCCCATCCGATAGAAAAGGAGTTCAGCGGTTTGTGGGCTTCGCGAATTTCTATCGCAAATTTATAAAGGGATTCTCCTCCATCATCGCCCCCATTACCGGGCTAACCAAGCTGGGCACCAAGTTCCGCTGGACACCTGAGGCACAAGAGGCCTTCGAAACCCTGAAAAAGCTATTCGTTTCAGCTTCGATTCTGAAACATCCTGATCCTACCCTGCCATACACTCTTGAGGTTGACGCTTCGGAGGTGGCAGTCGGAGCTGTGCTGTCCCAGAGGCAGGGACCTAAGTCCTTACTCCACCCAGTTGCGTTCTTCTCCCGCAAACTATCCGAAGCCGAGAGAAACTACGACGTGGGCGACCGTGAGCTACTGGCAATTAAGTCGGCACTGGAGGAGTGGCGCTATCTGCTAGAAGGGGCTATCCACCCAATCCTGATTTATACAGATCACAAAAACCTCGAATATCTGAAGACAGCTAAAAGGTTGAAGCCTCGTCAAGCCAGGTGGGCACTCTTTTTCTCAAGGTTCGTATTCCACATAACCTTCCGCCCCGGATCCAAGAACACGAAGCCAGATGCTTTATCTCGTATGTTTAGCCAGCCGGAAGATCCACCTCTCAGTGACACCATCCTTTCTGCTGGAAACTTCCTCTTACTCCAAGGAGATGTGGTCTCTCAAGTTAAACAGGCTTCCAGAGGCGCCTCACCTCCATCCGGTATCCCGCTGTCCTCCAGCGATGATCTTATGTGGCATGGGAACAGGATCTTCGTCCCCCAGACAGTTCGGACCTTGGTTCTGGCTTCCTGTCATGACCATCCCATGGCTGGCCACTTTGGAACATTCAAAACATTAGAATTACTCAGGCGTAACTTCTGGTGGCCGCGGATGAAGAACGACTGCAAGAGTTACGTACAGGCCTGCACGACCTGCATTCGGAGTAAGGGCAACAAGTCCAGAGCCTGGGGCTTACCAAGACCTCTACCTGTTCCTGATAGACCATGGAGAATGATCTCCATGGATTTTATCGTCGAACTCCCCCCTTCGGAGAACCATACAGCGATCTTCGTCGTAGTCGACAGGCTCACGAAGATGGCTCATTTCTTGCCCATGAAGGGCACTCCCTCTGCCGCGGAGACAGCTAACGTCTTCATAAAGGAAGTTATAAGACTTCATGGCATCCCCGCCAATATCACGTCTGACAGGGGGGTGCAGTTCACATCTAGATTTTGGAAGGCACTCTGTGCAACTCTGAAGATCGACCTCTGCATGTCCTCAGCCTACCATCCGCAGACCAACGGTCAGACCGAGAGGACGAATCAGACCTTAGAGCAGTACCTGCGTTGCTTCTCGTCCTTCTCACAAGACGATTGGGTCTCCCTGCTACCTATGGCCGAGTTCGCCTACAATAATTCAGTCCATTCAGCCACCAAACAGTCCCCTTTTTATGCAAATTTCGGATACCATCCGTTGTTCTTGTCTGGCGATCTTCCTGAATGTCCGGTACCAGCGCTTCAGAAGAGACTTGCTTTCTTTGAAGAGAATAATAAACTCTTACAGGAAACCTTGACTAAGTCGCAGGAACATAATAAGAAAGTCTTCGACAGAAGAAGAAGAGGGGAGCTGGATCTCAAGACCGGGGATAGGGTCTGGCTGTCCACCTTAAATCTCAAGTTATCCTGTCCCTCCAAGAAATTGGGTCCAAAATTCCTGGGTCCCTTCCCGATCAAAAGGAAACTAAATGACGTGGCATTTGAGTTGGAACTCCCTGAGTCTTTCCGAATTCACCCGGTGTTCCACGTATCGCTCCTCAAGCCTGCAGTTGAGGATCCTTTCTCTGACAGGACCTCCTGCCCTCCGGAACCTGTGTTGGTCGATGGAGAGATTGAGTTCGAAGTTGAGGCCATCCTGGACTGTAGGAAAAGAGGAAACCAGGTCCAATTCTTAGTTAAGTGGAAGGGCTACGGACCCGAGGAGAATTCCTGGGAGCCAGAGGCTAATATTCATGCCAAGAGACTTATCCGCGCCTTCAAGAATTCTCACCCGAACAAGTGGGCTCGGTTGGGCATCCGGGGGCTGCCCCTTGGGGGGGGGCAATGTCACGATCGCCCTAACGTCTCGACTAGACATAGAAACCTTACCCGTCGGAACCTGTCGTGGAGAGTCCGTCGTTTCCCGTCAACGCGCGTCAAAGCTAACGAACGTACTCGCGTCGACACGAACGCGCACACGCGCACACGTAGGTCACGAACGGGTGCACGTCTATGTGCGAGGGCGCGCTGACCCGTCGTACGTTCGCTTGGCGCCCTGAAGCCTTCTTTAGTCATTGGCTCCCTTCCATCTGTGCTGTCCAGTCTACAGCGTGTCCGTGATCCGTGCTGTTTGTATCCGAACCTGTTATCTGATTCCTGACATCCGGCTTGTTCCTTGACTCTGATCGATTGCTGCCTGCCTACGACCTCTGCCTGTTTGACCACGTTTTCTGCCTCATCCCTTTGTGCCTTGCTGATCGTCTCTTGCTGACCCGGCCTGTATCTGACTCCGCTGTTCCTGCTACCTACCTGAGTTCCTGCATTACGGAACATCTGCTCACCAGCCAGTTCCCGCACTTGTGCCTGCCAGCGACAGTCAAGCACCATCCGCTATACCAGCCTGTTATCTGTGCCCAGCTGACCTCCCGGACCAATACCGTCTACCAGGCACTTGTGCCCTCTGGACTGTTGAATACCTGTCTCCACCTTCAGGGGTTCAATAGCCAGGGGATACGAGGGGCCGCTCCCTGCATTCCAGGCTCAACCACCAGGTACGTGACAGTAGCCATATTGGCACCAACCAGATCAACAAAAATAAAATTGAGATGGATAGAAAATTATCAGCGAACAGTAATTTAATCCTATCAGATACAGTCATATTTTCAAGTAATCAGGCAGCCACAGGGGCTGCACCTGTGGCTGTCAAAATACAACAGCTCACAAAGCATATTCTTCCATCCAGGCTGTTTAGCCTGGATGCAGGAATCTATTGATTGCCTCTAGTTCTGCCCTTTGAAAAAGTCACGTTTTAAGTGACGCAACGCGTCAGGGAGAAGCCAGGTGTCGATCGTCACTTCCGGTCACGGCCGAGACCGGATGTTTTGAATGCTGTACCCGCGATTTTCATATCTTTTATGTAAGTGTGGATATTTTAAATAATTTTATTTTTACTTAATACTACACATTGGAGCCCTCCTCTCTTTCCTCTTCCTTATGGGCCATCTTATGGGATAAATATACTCATAATAGGGGCGCTAGACCAAATAACAAACAATAAAAAAATGTGAAACTAGTGATCATACAACATCTAAAATGATACACACCATATCACAAAAAACTGCAATATACCAAAAAAATTGCAAACAAAATAAGGTGAAAAACAATAATAAGTGAAGTCCCAATTAAGTGATGACACCAAAAAAGAAGAAGAAACAGATAAATAAATAAATAAATCCAAAAGTCCAAAACAGTGTTTTTTTCAGTGAAAAACTTCTTCTGAATCCATAAAACAGAACAACTGCTGGGATCTTCTATAACGTAATGAAACAATGTCCCTTCACCAAGAATTTACGGACATAGAAAAAACACCCCACTTGTGAAGGTATAGATGTCTTCTTACCAGATGCTGTTGACTACTTAAATTAAAAAGATAGTCAAATAGGCTTATGCATTATTTTTTATTATTAATTTTAGTGGCGCGGGGTTTAATAGTTGCTGTGTTGTCAGCCACTCCTTTTCACATTTTCCCATCTTATGGGATGCTGATGTTTATTATGCTGGCTGCTCCAAGTATATGAATTAAAGGAGACAGGAGACTGCAGCTGATTATACAAATAACATCATATGGTCCTGTGTGACCTATTCTAGAGGTGAGAGGCTGGGGGAAATAAGGGGTGCACTTGGAGCACTGAAGTTTGATCATCGGTGGAGGGGCACTTGATGTGTTTTTCTTTTTTGCACTGCATGGATATTTGAACTGTGGGACTTTATTGCACATTATTTTATACTATTATTATTATTTTTATTTTTTTAATGAATTTTTTGCACTTTGAATTTTTTGTACTTATTTATTTATTTCAGTTACTTATATAGCGCCATCAATTTACACAGCGCTTTACATATACATTGTACATTCACTTCAGTCCCTACCCTCAAGGAGCTTATAATCTAAGGTCCTTAACTCACATTCATACATACTAGGGACAATTTTACACAGGATCCAATTAACCTACCAGCATGTCTTTGGAGTGTGGGAGGAAACCGGAGTACCCGGAGGAAACCCACGCAGGCACAGGGAGAACATGCAAACTCCAGGTAGGTGGTGGTCGTGGTTGGGATTCGAAACAGCGACCCTTCTTACTGCTAGGCAAAAGTGCTACCCACTACACCACTGTGCCGCCCATTTTGCACTTTATAGGAATATTGCACTATTCGACACGGTCATCCTATGGGTATATTATTAATTTGACCTTATTTTGCACTATTGCGTATTTGCACATTCAGTTTTGTGTGGAAAGTATATTGTATGTATATTTATCTGATGCACTTGTATATTTTAAATAGCCTATTTTGATTGCTATATATATATATTTTTTGGGCATTTAGTATAGAGTTTTCCCTGGGTAGCGCCACATTACCCCCCCCCCCCCCTTTTTTTACTGCTTTAGAGCTTACATTCTAAAGTGGCACAAAAGGTAATAGCTGCAGAGAATGATTTGATGGGGGTGGCTGTATGAGAGGCATTTTCTGTATGTCCTCCCTGGTACCCCTACCCAACGTTCACCCCAAAGAAAATCTTGTGCCAAGATAGCACAACCCCCCAAATGATCCCATGTTGGAAAGTAGAAACCCCAAGGTATTTTCTAAGAGGCATGCTGAGTATTTTGCAGCTCTCATTTGTTTTTCAAAAACTTTGTGACAAAAAGCGAGATTGCAAAATACTCTCATATAATATTCCCGAAACTTGTGGCAAAATATTAAATATTCCATGGACTCAACATGCCTCTCAGCAAATAGCTTGAGGTGACTACTTTCCAAAATTGGGTCATTTGGGGAGGTTTTGTCCTATCTTAGCATATCATAGCCTCCGAAACTGTGATATGTCGAGTGAGGATTGAAATCGTAATTTTACGCCCTTAGAAAGCCTGAAGGCGGTGCTTGGTTTTCGGGGTCCTATACGCAGCTAGACTGCCAAAAAGTCACACATTTGGTACCCCCATACTCAGGAGAAGCAGCAGAATGTATTTTGAGGTCTAATTTCATATATGCCCAAGGCATCTTTGAGCAATATATAATTTAGTGACAACTTTGTGGAAAAAATAAATGTTTGTCATTTTTCTGAAACTTGTAGCAAAATATAAAATATTCCATGGACTCAACATGCCTCTCAGAAAATATCTTTGGGTGTCTACTTCCCAAAATGGGGTCATTTGCTATCTTGGCATTTCATGGCCTTCGAAACTGTGATAGGTAGTGAGGAGTGAAATCACAATTTTACACCAACCTGAAGGCAGTGATTGGTTTTTAGGGTCCTGTACACAGCTAGGCTCCCAAAAAGTCCCACACATGTGGTACCCCTGTACTCAGGAGAAGAAGCAAAATTTATTTTGGGGTGTAATTTCACATATGCCCATGGCATGTGTGAGCAATATATCATTTCATTGACAACTTTGTGCAAATGTTGTTTTTTTTGTCCTTTTTCAATTACTTGTGACAAACAATAAAATATTTAATGTGCTCAACATGCCTCTCAGCAAATTCCTTGGGGTGTTTTCTTTCCAAAATGGGGCCATTTGGGGGATTTTGTACTGCCCTGCCATGATAGCACCTCAAGAAATGAGATAGGCAGTCATAAACTAAAAGCTGCGTAAATTCCAGAAAATGTACCCTAGTTTGTAGACGCTATAACTTTTGTACAAACCAATAAATATACGTTTATTGATTTTTTTTATAACAAAAAGTAGAAAATATTATTTTTTTTCAAAATGTTCTGTCCTTCTTTGTTTATATTGCAAAAACGAAAAAAACACATAGGTGATCAAATACCACCAAAATAATTATTTCATCTATTTGTAGGGAAAAAAGCATATAAATTTTGTTTGGGTACAGCATTGCATGATCGCGCAATTACCAGTTAAAACAATGCAGTTCCAAATTGTAAAAAGTACTCTGGTCAGGAAAGGGGTAAATTCTTCCAGGAAGAAGTGGTTAAAACCTGTAGGAGGGGATTTAATTCTACTCTGTCTGTCCTATGAGGCTTCAGGACCCCTGACCCTCTGTCTGGACAGTGCTAATTGGCCCTGTGCTGATCCCATGCACCCTCCCATGAAAAAAAAAATACACACCAAACTGAGCATGTGCAGATTGCCCCCAAGGCTCTACTATTAGAAGATGAATTTGGAACTTGTGGAAGAAGAGGATCAAGCAGCCTTTTTACACAATGCAGAGGATTAACCCCACAGTGAGTATTTAGCATACTTTACTGCATATACAGACTGATTTTACTGTTGTGGGTTTAGTAATAATAAGTGTGTGTGTGTGTTTTCATGCCTGTGTGTGTTTGCTTTAGCCATGCAATTTCTTTAGACATATATGCTCACACTTTACTGTTGACCTCTATGCGCCATTTGCTTTGCTTTACTAAAGCAAACATTTGTTACTTTTGTGTGCTCTTTTCCACATTAAATGTCTCATTTTTAAATCTTTTACAAATATTGTAGTATTAGACATGCATAGCTCCCGACTGTCCTTGATTTCGAGGGACTGTCCCTGATTTGCAACAATGTCCCTCTGTCCCTCATTCCTCCTCATTTGTCCCTTATTTTGGTCTGATCTATATAGTTGTTTATAAAATGCACGTTTTATCTATCAAAAAGTGTTTTCCAGCACTAAACCTTTCATCTTATTTCTAAATTGCTGCATTTGTAAAATCTAAAAGCCAATATAAAGGTATATATAGTGGTAAAAAAAAAAAAAAAACACTTGGGTTTAACCAAGCTTGTTTTTTTTGTACAATTCTCCTTTAAGGGGGCATGGCCAGGGGTGTGTCCTATGCCGGAATACTTTTGCTGATAGGTGTCCCTCATTCCCGTCTCAAAAAGTTGGGAGGTATGGATATGTCTGTTTACTAGCTTCCCATTTTTGTTACTGGAAATATGCAAAACATCCATGTTTTCCAGTGCTGCCAGTGGTATCTACACTGGACACTGTATAATAATACTCAGGCAACTATCATTCTCATAAGTAGGCCAAAAAATCACAGGCTACATAATTTTCACCCACCCCCTGATTGTAGATTGCTGTTAAAATATATACTTTCACCCCGTTCCTTCTATCTAGACTGTGTGGCCCTGCCTACACAGCCTTTCCAACAAAACATTATTTTCTTACTTTGCATGCACACTGCAGCCCTATTCATTGCTAGGTGTTTTGTCCCCACTACACATTTCCCAGTGTGTAGCTCAGCATGAAGCTAAGCCTTTCTATTCGCAATAAGTCAGACTGAATGTCATTTTGAAGCTTTATTCACAAAACAGGGTGGGGTGAAACAATCGAGAAAAAACAAATACGGATACATATAATCAGTATATGACGTATACAGAAATACAAGTAATAAGCCAAGCTGTAGATGGTGATAAGTAATTCTCACCAGCGATTCTGAATTTAAGGTATGCAAGCAGATGCAAGTTTTAGTCCAACATGTTCTCTGATAGCAGGTTCTGTTCTTTCTTTAAAAATAACAAACATGTTATACTTACCTGCCCTGTGCAGTTGATTTACACAGAGCAGGCCAGATCCTCCTTTTCTCGGGTCCCTCTTCTGTGTTCCTGATCCCTCCCTTCTGTTGCATGCCCCCACAGAAAGCAGCTTGCTATAGGGGCACCCTGTGTCCATTCAGACATGTAGCCGTGGCCCGGCCCCTGTCCCCTCTCTCTCCTGATTGGCTAGCTGAATTTGATTGACAGCAGCTGGACAATGGCTCCACTGCTGTGTCTCAGCCAATGAGGAGGGGGACTCTTGGGCAGCCAGGGCACTTATGGACACCGTTGGATAGAGATGGGGCTCAGGTAAGTATTAGGGGGGCTGAGGAAGCCTTTTTTATCTTAATGCATAGAATTATAAGATAAGATAAAAAAACCTTCTGACTTTACAACTGCTTTCAGTCTTTAAGATGGAGTCTGAGTTCCCAGGGTGCACCTGTTTCTCTTTGTCAGACTGAAGAATGATGGGAACTTTTGTTAAAGGTGAACAGTTTCTAGCTTCTACAAAAACAGTAAATTTACAACTGCTCCCTCTTGTGGTTAAATCTGATATTGCAGGCAAAATAACTTTATAGCCTGCTGGAAGCAGAACAGCTAGGGGTGAGTGATATCCCATAGGGCAACTGAGTACAGCTCATCCATAGCATGGAATGGGACCCTAATATATTAAAAAATATATGAAATATGTCCCTAATTAAAGATTTATTAACCCTTAGGTAATCATAATCAACCTTTAATAGCTACTTTCCTGGCAATGACTATAGTGGTGTAGTAAGGAACTCTCTAGCCGGAGGGAATTTACTGTGTCGCTGGGGTTTATTATAACATCAGGGTGAAGCTGATGGAACATAAAGCTGAGAAAGTGGGGAGGAAAACAGTAGGGAAAAAAAAGTGTGTGTGGGGGGGGGTTGGTTGTATTTTTTTAACCATCAATGTTTAAACTTTTTTAGCTTTCTCTTGTTTTATCCCTTCTTTTTTTTTCAGCGACACATTTTAAAAAATTAGCAAATTGGGAAAAAAGCCTTTATTTCTTTTGTCAACAACATCACCACTCTTTGTAATTTTAGTGTCAATATAAACGGGACAATATAATGTTTTATAGTAACATGAGTAACACAGTTGTTTAAAACAAACAAATTATCAGATCAAATTATATGTAAGAAATATTATTTTTTGCAAGTCAATATTGGCAAGTGAAAGCCTTGTTTGCAACAAAAGCTATATATATATATATATATATATATATATATATATATATATATATATATATATATATATATTATTTTGTTATCTTAAAGAGACCCTGTCATCACATCCACTTTTTCATTCAAGTGCTTTTATTAGAGCATGAAGCAGCATAAATACATGTGTAATGAATTAAGAAGGGAGCGCAGTGGTGCGCTGTGGGGGATAAAGGGAGGGGGGACTGATGCCCTGTGGAGGAAGGGGGCAGCATTGGTGCTCTGTGGGAGAAGAGGGGGAATATTGGTATTCAGTGAGAGTATAAGGGTGCTGGTAGAACCCAGTACTCTGTGAGGGGAGAGCAGGACACTGGTATTCTGTAGAGGGAGATAGGGACACTGGTGCTCAGTGAAGGGAGAGAGTAATTGAGTAGTCAGTGGTGCTCTGTGGAGGGGGGGGGGGGGGCGCTGGTGCTCTTTAGAGGGAGAAGGGGGGCACCAGTGATCTGTGGATGACATGGCTCCCCAAATCATCACTGACTTTCATTTGGAATTCAAGGTCCCAGAATCTGGAGGAAGAGTGGAGAGGCACAGAATCCAAGTTGCATGAGGTCCAGTCTGAGGTTTTCACAGTCAGTGATGATTTGGGGATCCATGTCATCATGCTGGTGTTGGTCCACTATGTTTTATCAAGCCAAAATTCAGTGCAGCCCTCTAGCAGGAAATTCTAAAGCACTTCATGCTTCCCTTTGCTGACCAGTTTTGTGGAGATGCTGATTAATTTTCCAGCAGGACTTGGGACCTGCCCACAATGCCAAAAGTACCAATACCTGGTTTAATGATCATGGTATCACTTTGCTTGATTGCCCAGCAAACTTGCTTGACCTAAACCCATTAGAGAATCTGTGGGGTATTGTCAAGAGGAAGATGAGAGACACCAGACCCAACAATACAGATGAGCTGAAGGACACTATTAACCACTACAGCCCCGGACCAATAAACACCTTAAGGACCAGAGGTCTTTTTCCAATTTCGCACTGCGCTGCTTTAACTGGTAATTGCGCGGTCATGCAATATTGCACCCAAACGAAATTTGCGTCCTTTTCTTCCCACAAATAGAGCTTTCTTTTGATGGTATTTGATTGCCTCTGCGATTTTTTTTTTTTGCGATATAAATGGAAAAAGAGCGAAAATTTTGAAAAAAAAATATATTTTCTTCTTTTTGTTATAAGAAAAATCGAATAAACTAAATTTTAGTCATACATTGAGGGCAAAATGTATTCAGCCACATGTCTTTAGTAAAAAAAATGTCAATAAGCGTATATTTTTTGGTTTGCGCAAAAGTTATAGCGTCTACAAACTAGAGTACATTTTCTGGAATTTACACAGCTTTTAATTTATGACTGCCGATCTCATTTCTTGAGGTGCTAAAATGGCAGGGCAGTACAAATCCCCCCCAAATGACCCCATTTTGGAAAGTAGACACCCCAAGGAAATTGCTGATGGGTATGTTGAGCCCATTGAATATTTATTTTTTTTGTCCTAAGGGATTGAATAATGACAAAAAAAAAAAAAAAATTTTTTTTTACAAAAAGTTGTCACTAAATGATATATTGCTCACACATGCCATAGTTATATGTGGAATTGCACCCCAAAATATATTCCGCTACTTCTCCCGAGTATGGGGATACCACATGTGTGGGACTTTTTGGGAGTCTAGTCGCGCATGGCACCCCGAAAACCAATCACCACCTTCAGGATTTCTAAGGGTGCAAATTTTTGATTTAACTCCTCACTACCTATCACAGTTTCGAAGGCCATAAAATGCCAAAATAGCACAAAACCCCCCAAAATGACCCCATTTTGGAAAGTAGACACCCCAAGCTATTTACTGAGAGGCATGTTGAGTCCATGGAATATTTTATATTTTGCCACAAGTTGCGGGAATATTACAAACTTTTTTTTTTTTGCACAAAGCTGTCACTAAATGATATATTGCTCACACATGCTATGGGCATATGTGAAATGACACCCCAAAATACATTCTGCTGCTTCTCCTGAGTACGGGGATACCACATGTGTGGGACTTTTTGGGAGTCTAGTCGCGCACGGCACCCCGAAAACCAATCACCACCTTCAGGATTTCTAAGGGTGCAAATTTTTGATTTAACTCCTCACTACCTATCACAGTTTCGAAGGCCATAAAATGCCAAAATAGCACAAAACCCCCCCAAATGACCCCATTTTGGAAAGTAGACACCCCAAGCTATTTACTGAGAGGCATGTTGAGTCCATGGAATATTTTATATTTTGCCAAAAGTTGCGGGAAGATTACAAACTTTTTTTTTTTTTGCACAAAGTTGTCACTAAATGATATATTGCTCACACATGCTATGGGCAGAAGTCAAATTACACCCCAAAATAAATTCTGCTGCTTCTCCCGAGTACGGGGATACCACATGTGGGGGACTTTTTGGGAGCCTAGCCACGTACGGGACCCCGAAAACCAAGCACTGCCTTCCGGATTTAAATATAAAATGCTACCAAAAAACCTGTTAGCGATGGCAGGGATCAGGCCATCGGGGGGGGTTTGTGTGCCTGTGTGTACCTACATGTCAGTGTAGTGTTGGTGCACACTTACTTTTACTCTTCTCCTCGTAGTCCGGTCAAAAAGACCGCCCCGAGGAGAATGACATCACTTCCTCCTTCCTGTGTAAACAATACACAGTGGGAGGAAGCTTCTCATTGGCCAGGAGCGATCCAGAGGGGGTGGCCGAAAACGAACGGCCATCCCCTCATCACGGAGCGCTCCTGGAGGGAACCGGACCGTCGTATCCAACGGGAGGGGGTCCGATTGGACCCCCCACCCGCTGGAAGGCAATCACGTACATCTACGTGATTGTGCCTGTCTGTGCCATTGTGCTGACGTACATTGGCAATACGGCGGTCCTGAAGTGGTTAAGCAACCTGGGCTTCCATAACACCTCAGCAGTGCCACAGGCTGATCGCCTCCATGCCACGCCGCTTTGATGCAGTAATTCATGCAAAAGGAGCCCCGTCCAAGTATTGAGTGTATACTATACTGTACATGTACATACTTTTCATTAAGCCAACATTTCTGTATTAAAAATCTTTTTTTTTTATTATTGGTCTTATGAAATATTCTAATTTTCTGAGATAATACATTTTGGGTTTTCACTAGCTGTAAGCCATTATCATCAAAATTAAAAGAAAGAAATGCTTGAAATATAACACTGTGGATAACGCATCTATATGACTTTCACTTTTTGAATTTAATTACTGAAATAAATTAACTTTTTGATGATATTCTAATTTTATAAGATGCACCTTGTCACAGGAGTCACTTTGAGTAGGGGGTTTGTGGAACCTAGCTTACCTTAGAGAGTTTGGGAAACTCCTTGCCCAGCTCCCCCTGGCCCCTCCTATGTGTAAGTCACATTGTGTCTATTAGAGGCATAGGGTGACTGAGAACCCCAGTCGGGTCTGCACTAACCAGACTCACCGTACAACCATACCGGACTCAGCATTTCATGTTACCCCTGTTATCCAGGGTTCTATATGTGTGGTTTGTGTTGAAAGAATGAAGGGGCTCTTTCATTTGGGGTAGTAATATTTCTGAACAATCTCCCTCAAGAAATATATGAAGATAAATTCCACCTTTGTCCCATTGCTAGATAGTTTGAGGTGGGGTGGGGGTTGTTATGTGTTTGGTAAGTGCCTTTATCCCATTCTTCTATTGTTTCTGTCTGCCTTGGGAGAAAAGGTTTATGGAATGTATATGTGTATGTGGATTAGCTTACATGTTAATGAAACCCCTGTCAGCTATTAGATGCTAGAAAGGGGGGGAGGGGGGGGCAGCAGCAGCCCCTCCTAAAGATGGTTGAAAAATTGAATATGCATGTATGTCTCTTGTTACTAAATGTAGTTTACCCTATCCTGAGTCATTATACAAAAAAGGGGGATTGTAAATCTCTTTGTGCCTGTGTTTGAATAGACAGTCTTATGCTTCCTCCCACCCTACACTGATGCCTCATCAAGTGACTGGGTGGGCTAAGGAACCTTGGATCATGCCGGTACCGGATAAGGTAAGCTTATACGGCGGACATACTCCTCTTGAGTACAGGGATCCATCGCACACCTGTATATTGTAAATATATACACACATATCTACAGTATCTCACAAAAGTGAGTACACCCCTCACATTTTTGTAAATATTTTATTATATCTTTTCATTTGACAACACTGAAGAAATGACACTTTGCTACAATGTAAAGTAGTCAGTGTACAGCTTCTATAACAGTGTAAATTTGCTGTCTGCCTCAACACACAGCCATTAATGTCTAAACCACTGGCAACAAAAGTGAGTACACCCTTAAGTGAAATTGTCGAAATTGGACCCAATTAGCCATTTTTGCTCCCAGGTGTCATGTGACTCGTTAGTGTTACAAGGTCTTAGGTGTGAATGGGGCGGAGGTGTGTTAAATTTGGTGTTATCGCTCTCACTCTCTCATACTGGTCACTAGAAGTTCAACATGGCACCTCATGAGTATCTGAAAAAAAAAGAATTGTTGCTTTACATAAAGATGGCCTAGGCCAGTGATGGCGAACCTTGGCACCCCAGATGTTTTGGAACTACATTTCCCATGATGCTCATGCACTCTGCAGTGTAGTGGAGCATCATGGGAAATGTAGTTCCAAAACATCTGGGGTGCCAAGGTTCGCCATCACTGGCCTAGGCTATAAGAAGTTTGCCAAGACCCTGAAACTGAGCTTCAGCATGGTGGCCAAGACCATACAGTGGTTTAACCTCCCTGGCGGTATTCCCGAGTCTGGCTTGGGTTGGAGATTTTATACCAAAAGCGGTAACCCCGAGCCAGACTCAGGACTGCATTGCTGAATGCAGGAAAATGTTACTTTCCTTGTCCCCTGGATCCAACGATGTCCCCCCGCTGTACGAGCGAGCCGTGCTCCGATCGATCTATCACGGAGCCGATCTAGGTTCCCTGCGTGCGTTGCGACGCACGGGGACGGAGAACGGCGCCAAATTCAAAAAGTGAAACACACACATTACATACACTATAATGTAATCTTACAGATTACATTGCTGTATGTAATTATTTCACGTCCCCTTTGTCCCTAGTGTTCTGCCGTGTCCTGCATGCAGTTTTATAATATAAAAACTGTTCTTTATGCCTGGAAACTGGAGATTGTCCATAGCAACCAAAACTGTCCCTTTACATCAAAAATGGTTTTCGACTAGCTAGAAAACAGCGATAATAAATTAGAATCACTCACAGAATTGAGCGATAGTGATTTGTGGGGAGATCCGTCATCAAATACTGAAAAGCAATGACAGTGACAATTCTGCAACTGAGCAAATTGCAGTGTTTTTGATTTGATTCCATTATTGAATAATTTTTTATTATTGTTATATTATTATTTGGTATAATTATTTATAGTTATTTATTATATTATAATTTATGATTTCATTTTTCAAACTTTATCATAAGAATTACAGGACTACAATAGAAAACGCCAAATTAATTGTACCGCTTTCAGCACCTAAAATCAGATATAATCATACCACCAAGGAGGTTAACAGGACAAGTTCAACTCTGAGCAGGCCTCGCCATGGTTGACCAAAGAAGTTGAGTGCACCTGCTGAGCATCATATCCAGAGGTTATCTTTGGAAATAGATGTATGAGTGCTTCCAGCATTGCTGCAGAGGTTGAAGGGGTGGGGATTCAGCCTGTTAGTGCTCAGACCATACGCCGCGCACTGCATCAAATTGAATGGCTGTCATCCCAGAAGGAAGCCTCTTCTAAAAATGATGTACAAGAAAGCCCACAAACAGTTTGCTGAAGACAAGCAGACTAAGGACATGGATTACTGGAACCATGTCCTGTGGTCTGATGGAACCAAGATAACCTTATTTGGTTCAGATGGTGACAAGCATGTGGGGCGGCAACCAGGTGAGGAGTACAAAGACCAGTGTGTCTTGCCTGCATTCAAGCGGTGGGAGTGTCATGGTCTGGGGCGGCATCGCTGCTGGCACTGGGGAGCTACAGTTTATTGAGGGAACCATGAATGCCATGTACTGTGACATACTGAAGCAGAGAATTATACAAGCTGTACACTTGATACTTTACATCGTAGCAAAGTGTCATTTCTTCAGTGTTGTCACATGAAAAGATATAATAAAATATTTACAAAAATGTGAGAGGTGTATTCACTTTTGTGAGATACTCTATATAATGTATAAGTCCCCTACAACCTCTGTTATTTATTATTTAGGTGTTGTTTTTCCTGCTTCATATTTTAATTCTCAGTGTGTAGCTGAGCCATAGGTGTGCACATCCTATTGCATTAGGGTGTGCACCCCAAAGCTCAAACACACACTATCGATCACTCACGATATTCACTCAGAAAGAGAAGGGGCCAGTAAATTACATGTTTACCGGCCACTTCCCCCACTCATCCTAAAACATCCCCTCAGCATCAGTCAGCAGGGTAGGAGAGGAGGGAAGCCAGAAGCACATGTATAGCTTTCTCTTTTCTTCTCCGTCAGAGAAGTGCAATTGTTGGTAAACATGCTCTCCACTGAGTGCTTGATAAGTGGTTAAGGTAAGTAGCTGCAATTGGTTAAGGTATGCTAGATTGTACCTTAATAAATTGACACCTTTGTGTTTTTTCTTATCTTAGAAATCTGGGGGGTATGACAGGCTCATTAAGAAATGTTTTTATTAAAACATGAAGCTTTTTCATTCACATTCATGCTGTTTTCACACTAGCAGTAGTGTTTATCTCCCCCTAAAAAGTAATCCGTGGGGGGTTGCTTTTCAGAGGATGGTGATAAGAGGTTTGCAAATGTTCAAGAGGAGATCCTATTGCCTCCTGATGCCTTTTTTTTTTTTTACTTTTTTGCTGGGGATTTAAATTTTATATTGCAGGACTGTGTTGACAACTACGAGTCAAGCTGCCCTATTCACTTACTCAGGAGAGTGTGACAGGCAGTGCCACCTGTCAGTCCTTGCATTTAGCATTACAATTACTGTGGCAATGTGTCCTCCTCAAAGCACCATATCCGATTATAGGTAGGTGGTCGCCCCCTGGCCTCCTATGTAGAAGAAGCCTTATTTAACTATTTAAATAAAAACATTGTGAAAACAACTGTTTGTTCGATGTTTATTTCCTGCACAAAAATTATGACAAGTCATTAGGTCATCCCAAAAGTAACACTGGCCTCAAAGTAAATGAAACAGTCAAAATCTTCCTGGGATGTTTATTTTTAGCTACTACAATTCTGACTAAAATCTTGCACAAACAATCAGTGTCCCTCCTCGTGGGCTAACAGGAAGGTGTCATGTCTTTACAGTATAAGTAAACAAGCTTTTTATGCCACAGTACTGACAGTATTTATAAAACACGTTACTGTTTTTCCATTGAAAGTTTAGCTCAGATTGCTGGCATATCATTGCCTTTGTTCACTCTCAAGTCTTGTTTATGCTGTATTGCTGTTTTTCGAGGTAAAAAGTAGTCAGCTGCACCCTGCACAAAGATTTTCCAGCTCGCGGGCCCAGAATCTAGGTGCCAGCAGCCTGAGAGCAATTAAAATATACCCGTCTATCTCAGCTTCCTGCTGGAGGTGTGTTGCACTATCAGTGAGTTTTATTCATGTATTCTGGACCTGTCCCCAAATAAAAAACTTTTGGAAAGAGGTCACTACAGTTATTTCCATGGTTAACACCATCCAGATCCCACTGATGCTTGATAGGTCTTGTTGACCCCCCTGGCTCACAGCCGAGAGGTCAGAACCCTCATGAGATTATCAGTCTAATATGCAGGCAAGGCCATTGTACTCTGGTGGAAATCCTCTGCTGCACCATCCATCAATCTTTGGAAAAGGTTATTTAACTCCGCCTTCCCTAGTTTTTCAGACACTTGCCGCTCTTCACCTTTGAAAAAGTATTCACACCCCTTGAAATTTTCCAAATGTTGTCATGTTACAACCAAAAACCTAAATGTATTTAATTGGAATTTTATGTGATAGACCAACACAAAGTGGCACATAATTATGAAGTGGAAGGAAATGTTCAACTTTTTTTTACAAATAAATATGTGAAAAGTGTGGCGTGCATTTGTATTCAGCCCCCTTTACTCTGATACCCCTAACTAAAATCAAGTGAAACCAATTGCCTTCAGAAGTCACCTAATTAGTAAATAGAGTCCGCCTGTGTGCAATTTAATCTCAGTGTAAGTACAGATATTCTGTGAAGGTTTGTTAGAGTACCTTAGTAAACAAACAGCATCACGAAAGCCAAGGAATACACCAGACAGATCAGGGATAAAGTTTTTGGCAGAAGATACATGCAAAATATGTAATGCCATACAACTATAGTTTTTTTATTCTCTACAATGTATCAAACAAATGCTGCCTAGTGTACATTTTGGTTCCTTCCTGACATCTGTAAAATGCCTGGGAACGGAGCTGGGTGCCGGAGTTACATAATCAATAGCCCAATGGCCTTGAGGAAGATGGAGGACCCGCAATTAGCATCAAAGGAGATGGTGGCAGTGAGGGATGGAGTAGCGACTGATAGCATATAATTTAACTGTGAAAGTGGGCTCATATTTTTGTGAAGTGAAAAGGTCAGTATAATAATGACCACCTTAACAGAAAAATGAGAACTGCATGTTACATAAGTAGATTCCATACTCAAGTTATCAAATACAATTTAAAATATGTTCCAAAGGCCTTCAGCTGTTGCAGAACTACAAGTTCCATTAGGCATTGCTCTGACAGCCACAAGCATGTGTACATAAAATGTCATACGCATTGAAATTTTGTTTTTGCCTCAGAACAGTAAGGGTTCTGAGGGTTAATTGAGTAGGTAGGCCTTAACACCAGTCTGGCAAGGCTGCGTTTGGAAGTTCTGCCTGGTCATGTGAACGGTGAGGTGCACATGACAGGCCAGAACCAGGTCTGGTTGGATGTTTAAGTATCAGCCTTCTCGGAACCAATCAGTGGGAGAGTCGGGGCCCGCTGAGGAGTCTGGGAAGGGGTACTTAAGGGGTGTGGGTCACATGTTAGGGGAGAGGAGTTTGTGAGACCCGTGAGGTCTGGTCTGGTTCCAGGACCGGGGTAGCCCCGCGAGGGGTCCCGGTCACGGGGTGTTCAATACCCTGCAACATGTTCCTATGGAAGGCCCCTGATGGACCCGTCTAGTCTGGGGTAGGGATCCGTCTGTTCCCGAGTCTCGGACCCGGCTGGTCCGAGGCGCAGTAACTGAGGGAGAATTCAAGTTGTCCGGGTGTGCTTCGGAGGAGGGCCGGCAAGTGGCATCCTGGGAAGTGCCTGGTTACTGAGTTGGGAAGGACACTGACGAATTCACGCTTTTCTAGTACAATTGAGGAGACGGGAAACGTTACGGGTACTGAGGAAAAGGTTCCTGTTCACCTTTAGTTACAACTTGTCCACGTTCACGGGACTGTTTCAAGTTTTGAGTCAACGTGCTGACTGCCATGATCTCTGGCTAGAGATCTGTTCAGCCTTGAAGTACCCAGCTGCGAGTGGCTACTCTCTGGGTGGAATCAGAGACTTTGCTAGACCTGCAGTTCAAGGTGTCTGAGTTCTTCACCTGTGCCCTCTGTTCCCTAAGAGACTGTGTTGTCTGGAAGTTTTTACCGCAAAATAAAACCTTTTAAAGAGGACTTCATCTGTGTCAGTGTTCAAGTTGTTGGGTATCAACCCTAGACGTGGAAGAGCAGGCCGAGAGAAGGTAGCTGGTAAGCCCAACAAGTCAAGGCCGCACAGCAAAGGTTGTGGTCGCTACATATGACACCCAGAGGGAGAGGCATGATGGGACTTGTAGATTTGCCACAGCTGGAGGTCCGCTAATTGCATATCCCTGGTGTAGGGCCTGTGTACTGGAATTCCCAGGACCCGCTGCCGCCACATACAGCAGTTCATTGAGATGCATGATTAGAAGAGGAGGCTGTAACCAGTGCAGCACCCTCTAGTGCAGGGGCATTGAATTAAAATTAACAGGGGTCCGGTCAGCAAAATTTTCTTCTAGCAGAGGTCCGAACATCATATCAGTATCTGTGATGCCTTTTAACATGCGCCAAACTGCATGTTGCTACAGCACAAGGCGGCTTGGTGTGGTGCTATTTTGGAAAAAAAGCCCAAGGACTTCTTTCTTCGTGTTTCTTGCAGATATTGTACCTAATTCACAGATGTGAACCCATTCTTACATCAGACTCCTCAGTCCCCCCCTTTACCTCCCGAAATACTAACCTGAATCCTAGGTTGATCCAGTGCTGTGCCTGTCTGCAATTGCACTTTCCCCGCACTCTATCCTCACAGGACGTGGAGGCCATTGGCTCCTGTTGCTGTCAATCAAATCCTGTGAGGAGGGCTAGGGTGGGGCCAAGCCAGACTGTGTGTGTATGTGGTCACAAAGAGCCTGACTTTGGGGCAAGTCTGCAGGTGTGCCCCAAGGGAAGTGGCTTGCTGTGGTGGAGCACAGAGAAGAGAAGGAGTCAAATGGGACGACAGGGGACCCGAGCAGAGGAGATTCCGGGCCACTCTGTGCAATGCCATTGCAACATATTTAGTGTTTAAAAAAAATATATGTTTACAATCACTTTGACACATAAATTTGTAAATAGTAACTACTATAAAACCCTAGAAAACAGTGATTTACAAAACCTTACACTGTACAATCTAGTGATGTGCAATAAGTAAATGTTGGAATGAACAAAATAATAGAAACAAATGGAAAAAAGTTGTTTCGCTAACACAACTAAAGCAAAGCTGCAAAGTCATTTTAGGTTGATTTCTGTATTGGTACGGTATTGGTATTTGATATGTATGTTTTCAAATCAAACTGGGTTTTACCTCTTGCCGACCACCCACAATGTACTGCGGATGGGCGACGCTGCCTACATCTGGGTTTAGGGCACGTGAATGCGCATTTCACCTTTCCCACTGCTCATTAGAGTCTGGTTGACAGTAAAGTACTCATGCCTATGGAGGGGACATTTGACTAGCAAGTTAACAACAAACTTAGATGCAAATCAAGCTGACTTCAGTTTGGAAAATTCAATGCAACAGTTTTGTCTTTTTGTGTATTTGGGACTAGACTTCTGGGTTACCATATGAGACAGATTTACAAAGGTCGAAGACAGATTTGGTACTAAGGGCTCGTTTACACATGCGGTAAATCCAGGGTGGATCACTTTTCACAGGGCGTTTGACAATAAATGAGGATATTCCGCCTCCTCAGTGCCTGTTTTAACATCTAAAATGGGTTGAATGGGTTGCATTTGGTACTACCCGCTAAACACTTCAGAGGGGAAATTTGTGCCAAGCATCCCATTTAAAGCATATGTTTACGCCCTGCCTTTGCAACTAAACAGGTGCACAATTAAGAAGATACCAGGAACATGTTTTGTAGTTGCAGTACTACTTTGGAGCAAAAGGAGATAAGTGTATACATCAAACTACAGCCTTACAGTACATATGCCTCATAATTTATCCTACTGCTCCTAATTAGAATTGCAGTGAGGCAGAATTGATAAATGACCCCCCCCCCCCATTGTTTTGAAGATCAGCGCCATGGGACTACATCATTAACACCATGATGAAGCCAAACACCTTGACCAACCCCTGCACCAGATCTAAATATCACAGAGACTTATGCCCCGTACACACGAGCGGACTTTTCGACATCCAAACTCCGACGGACTGAGTCCGGCGGACTATCCGATCGTGTGTGGGCTGCAACGGACTTTAGCGAAGCTAAAGTCTGACGGACTTTAGAAATGAAGCATGCTTTAAATTTTCCCGACGGAACTCCGCCGGACCCGGTCCCCTTTGAAAAATCCGCTCGTGTGTGTGCTACTCCGACGGACTAAAACCGACGCTAGGGCAGCTATTGGCTACTGTCTATGAACTTCCTACGTCGAATCCAGTCGTACGTCATCACGTTCGACTCCGTCGGAGTTTGGTGTGATGGTGTGTGGTCAAGTCCGTTCGGTCGAAAAGTCCGCCAGAACTCCGTCGGAACTCCAGCGGAACTCCGGCGGAACTCCTTTGGAGGTCTGTCAGACTTAATTCCTCTCGTGTGTACGGGGCATTACTGGGCCTTTTTTGGGATCCACAGTGCAAAGTAGATTTTCATCTTTTTATCCCTCAGAGAACTGATGAATTTTCTTCTGGAATACTGGTAAAATATCCTATTACACTGTTCAAGGCATGAATGAGAGCATTCCAAGGAGGATTGGAACTCTTCGGTATGTAAGGGGTGACCCTAATGCTTATTGGGTCAGTGATTTTAGTGTATTGTTAAATTTTTCTGTGATTTATTTTTTCACCCCCCCCTTCTCACCCTATATATAGAACACATAGGGACAGATCCCTTAACATACATTCTGCCTGTACACAACATTGTAGTGCATTTCCAGTAACTGTACTTTTATCTTCTCCAGCAGCCCATCACCCTCCAGTTAATACTTTTTGTATCACGTGAGCCTACCTTTTAGATTGTAAGCTCTAACGAGCAGGGGCCCTCTGATTCAGGGGCGGATCCAGGGGGGGGGGGCAACGGGACAATTGCCCCCCCCCCCCGAGATAGTAGCACTGTCTGCACTGATATTACATGTCTCCCATTCTCTGTCGCTGCCTCTGCCGACTGCCGAGTCTCTCTCACATCAGACGATCAGCGGTGCAGAGAGAGAGACTCGACTAATACCAGGAGCAGGAGGAACAGGTGGGTGGAGCCTCTTCCCTGCACTCGTTGCTAACGCCTAGGCCGCCTGGCGTCTAGCAACGAGTGACGTCAGTGAGTCACGTCGGACTCCAGTCTCACTCTGAGCCGACGCGACTCACTGTAACAGCGGCCAGGGAGAGAACAGTCGCACTCGCAGTTACACTGAGACTTGAGTCTCAGACGAGTGACGTCAGTGAGTCACGTCGGACTCAAGTCTCAGAGCCGATGTGACAGGAGCTGAAGCCTCAAATAGGGGAACAGTTGTTGCTGCAGTTTACAGTTTAGACAGACTGTTAAAATGTCCAGCGTCCACTGTAAGTGGCTGAGCGCCAGTATTCTTCCTTCTCCGCCCCCAACTTGTGGCAAGTGACAATCTGCAAAGTGTGGCAGGTGACGTGGCAAGTGACAATTCACAACATGTGGCAGATGACGTGGCAGGTGGACAATCCGCAACGTGTGGCAGGTGACGTGGCAAGGGACAATCCGCAACGCGTGGCAGGTGACGTGGCAAGTGACAATTCACAACATGTGGCAGGTGGACAATCCGCAACATGTAGCAGGTGACGTGGCAGGTGGACAATCCGCAACGTGTGGCAGGTGACGTGGCAGGTGGACAATCCGCAACGTGTGGCAGGTGACGTGGCAAGGGACAATCCGCAATGTTTGGCAGGTGACGTGGCAAGTGGACAATCCACAACACGTGGCAGGTGACGTGGCAAAAGACAATTTGCAACATGTGGCAAGTGACAATCCGCAACGTGTGACACGTGACGTGGCAGGTGGACAATCCGCAACGTGTGGCAGATGACATGGCAAGTGACACGCTCAGGGCTCCCACTGATTCTGCATTAAGGTGAGTTGAACCATTTCATTTTATATTGCAGTGTAATAATATAAATAATGCTCTTCAATCATCCTGACACCATAACAACTATGGTGCCATGATGATTGAAGCGCCAACACCAGCCATTTCCCTCATAAATTGCCCGCAAAAAAAACAAACTTATTTTCTGGCAGTGCCCCTCCCGAGACTAGACTCTGGATCCGCCCCTGCTCTGATTCCTCCTGTATTGAATTGTATTGTAACTGTACTGTCTACCCTCATGTTGTAAAGCACTACACAAACTGTTGGCCCTATATAAATCCTGTATAATAATAATAATATTAATAATAATAATATTAACTGAAATCATTGAGTTATTAGAAAGTAAATAGTTAATCCAAAAACCTGTCAGCGTGGTTTGAGCTATCAAATGATTGTGAAAAGACTACTAGGGATATACTGTGGGGGGGAAAGGTGCAAGTACACCAATGCAACAGGATTAATAATTTTAAAAAAAATCCTACAAATTTACCAAAGAGGTCCATACATATACAGATTTATGATCTATCTACAGTATGTATGAGCAATTGTTAATTAGCGTATTAGCTATCTCAATCCTCTCAGCCTGTTGGACATGGAATCTCCACTCCCACATGGAGTGCTGTCTCTTGAGTGGTGCCCACAACTGTACCCTGACAGGAGTATGCCGTCTCCTGGATAGAACACATGTCTGTCTCCTGAAGGGACCCCTGAGCTATGCCCAAGCCTATAGTTATAAGGGCTGTGCACACCTGGATACACACCCTGCTGGTCTACAGCAAGACATGGGCATTGGGCTGGAGCTTTCATCCCTCCCAAAGTACTTTGAAATCTCCAAAATCTGGAGCCCAATGCCCAACGTGGGAATACCAAAACAGTTTTGTCCACTCAACCTTGCATTCGCATTTCCTTTCTACATCCATTTTCATACTGGCAGGGCCATATCGAACCGTGCAACAAATATGGTATTGATCGAAAACACAATCTATCTCTTTTTTTGTGACAAAGAAAGGGACTGAATACCCAGAGTCCTCGTTTCCTTTCTCTGATGCCTCAGCTGCATTACATAGGAATTAATGGAAGTCTCTGTACAGAGACTTCTATTCATTCTATTCATTCACAAGCTGAAGTATAGTAAACATAGTTTACTATGCTCCGGTGATGAATTAACGATTGGCACTGATTGCTCACTGTGTTCATTCAGGAAGAGCTGGTAAACATAAGATGTTTACCAGAACCAACGCCTGACATCTTGTGGCGGGAGCTGAATTGCTGATGGTCAGGCAGCAAGCCTTTTGAGACTTTGGGGGCGCTCTAGATACTGAGTGAACAGGAAGAAGATGCACACTTCTGAGCTGAGAGGAAGAGGGAGGCCAAAAAAAAAAGTGTTATAAACTCACTCACTGCTTCCATTTCTACAGAACCCTTCCAATGCGACAGCCATTTTCAAAAAGTCCAACGTCCAAATATAATTTTTTATTTTTTTTACCCATGCTATGTAGAACACAATACCACTATTGATCACTTCTCCCTCCTAAACTATTAAACCCTCTATATTATTATTTTAAACATGCAATCTCTATATTAGGTCAACACTTAGAGGAAACTAAAACCCCTTTTATTCCTTTCTACAGTAAGCATAGGTGAATAGGATAGATTATAAAAACCCAAGTAGAGAATAGGAATGTCCCCATAACGCAGATGTACAGAACCAGGACCTCAAGCACATAGAGTCTTGTAATAAATTGTCAAATGTTTAAATTCTCTGGAAATATTCTTTCCAAATGACTCTGAAGACTACTCATGAGTCATAACTACTAAACGCTGATGTGGAAATTTTCAATTCAAGGCTACTGAATTCACTGAACATTGTAGACTATAAAGAAGTAGGATTTGCATTTCATGTATCATACAAAAATGCTATACATACATAAAATGTATCAGCTTGGAGAAATGCTGTTGTGGTTGTTTTCTATCCTTTACTAAATACTCTGTATTTAGTGAAATAGTTAAACTATAAGGATAAAAATATTAGTACTCCATCTGCTGATTTTTTTCTGGAACGTCTGGGCTTCGGGGATCATCCTGATCCTGACCTTACTACTGAATGAGCTACTGATCTGGAAAAGGCAAGCAACATGGGAGTTCAGACAAGCTTATTTCAGGTTGACGTACATAAACCCAAAATAAAAAATGAAGTTCCTTTAACCCCTTCCCATCAGCTGCATGCATATGTGGAAGCACAGCAGTGGGCTTTAATGCCAAGCTGTCACATATATGTATACAGCCATAGTGGAGTGTACTCAGTTGGGCCTGCCAGCACTGTGGGCATGCTGTCAACGACAGCTGCTGGTCACTGTTTTCTATAGGTAGCTGATAGGGAGGGCCCTTAATCACTGTAAAAGCCATTTACTGTGATCACATCACTAGGAAGCACATGTAATGCTTTCTCCTACCATGGCCAGTGTTGGGGGGGGTGGTATGGTAGAGCTGGGCCTCCTGTACCTTGCTTGAAACCATTCAGCTCATCAAAGGGCCCAGGGGCATAGAGAGGACACTATAAATACCTTTGGTCACCTGCACAATAATCCCACAGAGAATAGATGACCGGGGATAGAGTGGGGGCTATTTTCTCATTTTTGGGAGCAGGCAGAGTAATCCCACATGCAGTGGATGCTGGCAATTAAATAGAGTGCCTTGAAAAAGTATTCACACCCCATACAATTTTCCACATTTTGTCATGTTACAACCAAAAACCTATTTTATTGGGATTCTATGTGATAGACCGACACAAAGTGGCACATAATTGTGAAGTGGAAGGAAAATGATAAATGGTTTTCAACATTTTGTACAAATAAATATCTGAAAAGTGTGGCGTGCATTTGTATTCAGCCACCCTGAGTCAATACTTTGTAGAACCACCTTTCATCTGCAATTACAACTGCAAGTCTTTTTAGGTGTGTCGCTACCAGCATTGTACATCTAGAGAGTGACATTTTTGCACATTCTTCTTTGCAAAATAGGTCAAGCTCTGTCAGATTGGATTGAGAGCGTCTGTGAACAGCCTTTTTCAAGTCTTGCCACAGATTCTCAATTGTATTTAGGTCTGGACTTTGACTGGGCTGTACTAACACATGAATATGCTTTGATCTAAACCATTTGTATTGTAGCTCTGTGCACAGGACAACTATTAATCTGTGCACTCCACAAATCTGGCCTTTATGGAAGAGTGGCAAGAATAAAGCAATCATTGAAAGAAAGAAATAAGAAGTCCAGTTTGCACTTTGCAAGAAGCCATGTGGGGTACACAGCAAACATGTGGAAGAAGGTGCTCTGGTCAGATGAGACCAAAATTTTACTTTTTGGCCTAAAAGCAAAACTCTATGTGTGGCAGGAAAATTAACACTGCACATCGCCCTTAACACACCTTTCCTACTGTGAAACATGGTGGTGGGGATGCTTTTCTTCAGTAGGGACAGGGAGGCTGATAAGAGTCGATGGGAAGATGGATGGAGCCAAATACAGGGCACTCTTAGAAGAAAACCTGTTAGAGTCTGCAAAAGACTTGAGACTGGGGCTGAGGTTCACCCTCCAGCAGGACAATGGCCCTAAACATACAGCCAGAGCTACAATGGAATGGTTTAGATCAAAGCATATTCATGTGTTAGAATGGCCCAGTCAAAGTCCAGACCTAAATCCAATTGAGAATCTATGGCAAGATTTGAAAAATGCTTTTCACAGATGCTCTCCATCCAATCTGACAGAGCTTGACCTATTTTGCAAAGAAGAATTGCCAAAAATGTCACTCTCTAGATGTGCAAAGCTGGTAGAGACATCCCCAAAAAGACTTGCAGCTGTAATTGCAGTGAAAGGTGGTTCTACAAAGTATTGACTCACGGGGCTGAATACAAATACACGCCACACTTTACAGATATTTATTTGTAAAAAAAATTGAAAACCATTTCTCATTTTCATTCCACTTCACAATTATGTGGCACTTTGTGTTGGTCTATCACATAAAATCCCAATAAAATAGGTTTTTGGTTGTAACATGACAAAATGTGGAAAATTGTATGGGGTATAAATATTTTTTCAAGGCACTGTATATTTTCTGGCCTCTTTTTCTATATCAGCTGAACAGCATTTTAGTTTACTGTAATTGTCTGGAGCTGCCAACTACTGCAGATTACTCTGCCCAATGCCAAAATAGCTCCCCCTCTCCCCCTTGCCCTTGCTGCTGAACTGATGAGGCTCAGGGAAATTTTATTTAATCACTTGTCTACTAGGCACTTTCACCCCCTAGCTGCCCAGGCCAATTTTCAGCTTTCAGTGTTGCCGCACTTTGAATGACAATTGCGTGGTCATGCAGCACTGTACCCATATGAAATTTATATAATTTGTTGAGACAGATGAAGCTTTCTTTTGGTGGTATTTTATCACCACTGGGTTTTTAATTTTTTGCTTTTTTTAAAAAAAAACCTTTTCAGTGTTTCTGTTATGAAATTGAGCAAATGAGTAATTTGTCCTCTTCACTGATGTGCACTGAGGCTGCACTGATGAGGCTGCACTGGTGGGCACTGATGAGGTGGCAGTGATGAGGCTGCACTAATAGGCACTGATAGGCTGCAGTGATTGATGGGGCTGCACATATAATCAGTACACTGTAAATATGCCCTGTCACAGGATAGTTGGTTATCGGCTCTCCTTTCCTCACACAGTGACAGTACTGAGTAAAGAAAATGCTGATAACCAGCATTTGCTTACATGGGATCAGCTGTGATTTGGACACAGCTAATCACATGGTAAAGGGCTGCTGTGATTGGTCCTTTACCTAAATCTGTGATAAGTTGTGTCTGAAGAAGATAGTGAGCACAGAGCTTGTCTGATGTGCCAAGACGGTGCACAGGGGGGCAAGGTTCTGGGAGGACATTAATAGACGCCCTCCTAGAACTGGAACACTGTGTTGTACCTATCTTTCAGCTATAGCACGGTTGCCAAATGGTTAAACACTGGGATTCGTAACTGGCGGTATTACTGTGCATATTTAAAGTCCATTCTTTGTATGGAGTGGAGAGGGGTCAGTCCAGTTGTATGGGGGGAGCCCTGTCAGGCAGGCTGTATAGGAGCCCCACAATTTATTTTTTAATGGTTTTTATGCTATTTTTGTCAAAAATACAGACATACAGTACTTTCTCTTTATGTTGATACATGACACCAAGACAATATGCATCAGAATGCCTAACATTTGACAATATTGAGCTATGTTTACCACATATAGAAAATTGTTGATGGATCGATGTACAGTGTAAAACTAGGTATAAATGCATAATGGCTGACCCATCGTGTAGCCTTTGCAGAGATCAGATATAACCAAGAAAAATAGTGTGTAAGAATAGAAAGGTGAAAGGAGATAAAAAATGGATTGGGGTCACCAGAAAATAAAGCAAAGAAGGAGGGGGATTTGAACTCAAATTAAATAACCTATTATCTATTATCTGCGGGGTCAAGATATTAAGTTCTTTATGTTCCACCAGTGATTTATTTTATTCATGGGCCCCAAATCTTTTCAAAAACTTTTACTGTACCATTTAGGATGGCAGATCATTTTTCATTTATCATTAACCATGATAATTTAGAATTTACCCATTCAAATGGGTTTGGATGTCGAATTCCATGATGTGGCAATTGCTATTTTTGCTGCTGGCATTTCTAATGGCAGCCATGTCTCCTATAATTAATACATTTTACTTGTTGATCCTATCAGTAAGTAGCATGTGGAACCTACACAGGGTAACAATGCCCACCCACTGGTTATCAAAACAGCAGTGCAGTTGTCACCCTTCACAGTGCAAACTTGTTGAGTCAGGTGGTCAGGGCTACGCACAACACAGCTTCACTGCAATTTATTCCCGCTTTGTATTGGTTGAGTGGCAGAGGCACACTATTCTGTTTTCACTTCAGGTGGCGGTCAAGTTGCAGCTTCTCCCCACTCACAGCTTCTTTCATGCTAAATGACAAAGAGAGAAAAAGAGTTAGGTGAGCATTGTAAAAAAAAAAAAAAAAAAAAAATCTGATAATGGTACTTTGGAGCACATATTTTACAATCTAGAAGCATATGTCACAGTTCTATCCCTGCACCCCGCTTTTATTGTGTGTCCTATAAGCTTCAGATATATTCTAGCACGACAAAAAAATAAGGAAACCACAAAAGCACCAGTAAAAGGAGAGACATTCTACCTGCCTTGGTGGTCGTTTGTAAAATCTTCACTCTACAGCTGGGCTAAACTGTCTGAAGGATCTTCACATCTGATCCACTGCAAGGAGGAGATTGAACATGTAGTTGGGTAGGGTGCATCAAAATCTGACACAGGTCCTGCTTTGTCACATCTACAGCTATCCAATCAGCAACACTCACTTCAGCGACAGCAAGCACTAATGATTGGATAGCTGTATATTTTACACAGGAGGGGAGTGTCAGACCAATGCAAAGAGGCCGCTTCTCCTGCAGAGAGCACAGCAGATCTTTTCCATAAACAAATATTTGGCTGGAACTGGGGAGTGATTAAAGTGATTTAAAGGTTTTTCTTTCTTTTTTTAAAATAACAAACATGTTATACTTACCTTTTTACGGATTTGGACACAGCTGCCCTAATCCTTCTCTTCTCAGGTCCTCCATTAGCGCTCTGGGCCTATTCCCTTGCTTTGTGCCCCCCATAGGAAGTCACTTGCTCCTGAGTCTGCTTTCTGTGCCCATAAGACACAGAGAACAGGGCTCAGCCCCACACTCCCGCTTTACTGGCTGTGATTGACAGCATCTGGACCCAATGGCTCCTGCTGCTCCATCTTAGCCAATCAAGAGGGAGACCTGGGAGAGCCTCGGTTCTCGTGCACATTAATGGATCGAAATTGGGCTTAGTGTGGACTGAGGGGGGAGCTGCACACTGAAGGTTTTTTACCTTCCTGCCCACAATGCATGAAGGTAAAAAAAAAAAAAAACTTCAGCCTTTACAACCACTTTAACCAAAGAAGGTGTAGAAATCTTAGAATTTTGCGGCACTCTTATTTTATTTTTATAATTTGGGATAAGACTTAAATTTGGTTTCAAGCTTGGTGGTTGTAAATGCTGATGAAATGTATATTTTATTTATACAGCACAGTGGGTTTGTGGTTATCACTTTTGACTTGCAGAACTTGGGATCTCAGATTAGATCCTGGCCAGAGCACTATCTGCAAGGCGTGTGCTTATGTGGGTACCCTCCCTCACTCCTGCACTGGAAGGTGAATTGGCTCCTGTCTAAAAAGGCCCTAGTATGTATTTGTATCCATGTGAAATAGGGATCTTAGATTGTAAGCTCCATTAGGGCAGGGACTGATGTGAATGTACAGTATGTAAAGTGCTGCATAAATTGTTGGTGCTATACAAACCACCAGGGGTGGACTGACAACTCATGGGGCCCCCGGGCAATAGGAGATTATGGGGCCCACAGGCAATCAGAGATTATGGGGCCAGACAGTATACACAGACATGTTTCTATTGGCTGAGAAGGTACTGGAGAGGTGGGGCAGCTATAATCTTGGGATTTTTAGATCAAAAGGATGTCGGTAAGGGACATTTCAGAGACAGATGTAAATAAAACACAGATTTTTACATACTGTCCCTGCTTTTACTGAGGCTGGCAACCCTGATGGGGCCCCCTAGTGGCCCGGGGCCCTCAGGCTGTGTCCGAGTGGCTGAATGGTCAGTCTGCCCTTGCAAACCACTGTACTAAAAAAATAAAAATGAATTTTCTTAAAGCTTAATTCTGGTAAAAACTAAAAGTCCTCCCTTGGAGTGGGGCCATGCCTGCACTGCAAGTGTTAACTGCTTGTTTCTGTTTGGGGGGCTCGGTAAAGCACTTACCCGATCCTCTGTTCCTGCAGGCAATTCCACTCTGCTGGAACGGTCCCTGGAGCCGCTTCTTCCTAGCATTCCAGCAGTCTAAGGTCTTCTGATGTCATCAAGAATAATTCAGGGCTCAAGCCCTTCATTGGACATGAGGTCGCCAAGGGACAGTCCACTGCCGATG
Source organism: Lithobates pipiens (assembly GCF_037356315.1). Lineage (NCBI taxonomy): Eukaryota > Metazoa > Chordata > Amphibia > Anura > Ranidae > Lithobates > Lithobates pipiens. The sequence goes on from NW_027507718.1 coordinate 238,585,091, forward strand.
CATAGGGGACTGTTGTCTGCCAGGGGGGCCAGAGGATCGGATAAATAAAAATGATTTTCTCACCACCTGGACAGAAACACACATTTAACTAAGGACTTTTAGTTTTCCTGGAGTTGGACTTTAACCCTGATTAACTATCCAGTTAACTATAGTTTGTAAGTTCTGAAAGTAATCCATTATTTCTGAGTCTACTAATATCAGAAGAAAAAAACACTGGAAACACATATTGTGCAATAGAAATGGCCAGACTTGAAGTACCATCTCTCAGGCTTGCAAATTGGACATTGAGTGCTTTTAGAAGTCTCTTTTTTGTGAAAAAAGCCACTATTTTCATAAGAGACAAAACAAATATTATGTGAATGCTGAACAGCACTGCCTGGAGAGAGCTAAAAGCATACAGTATACCCTGTGCTTTGCCCAATTAATAAAGGGTTTGCTTTAACCCCTGAACTCCCCTCTCGACACACACTTCCTAAAAGCATATACTTTAAGAAGCAGGGCAAATGTACCAATGGAAACATAAAAAAAAATACATAACATGTATGTGGCTTCAAGGGTGACATTGAAAACACTCAACTCCACCTTTTATACCATGTTACATGTTACACCCATATTTAGGGTGTAACGTAACGTGTTTGCAAGCAGAAATTGGCCACTGGTTTACTGAGGCTGTCCCCAATGTCGCTAATGCAAAACTATCCCGCCACTTGCCATTTTCTAACAAACACTCATTAAGAATTTGGAGACCACAGATGATAGAGCAGTGTAAAATTGCCCAGCAGTAGGACAGGTTTAATAGTGGATAAGAGGTCTAAGCGATGTATGCCTGACTTTATGCTTGCTATGGGGATAGGAGGGTGTGATAAAGTAGAGTGGTTTAATCCCTTCTCGCCTAAGCCCTTGTACACACGGTCGGAGATTCCGACGGAATGTGTCCGATCGGACCGTTTTGTCAGATATTCCGACTGTGTGTGGTCTACATCGGACTGTTTCCATCGGAGTATCCGACGGACCAAGTTTTACAACTTGTTGGTAAAATTTTCCGACAAAATGCTCCGATCGGACATACTCCGATCATGTGTAGAGAATTCCGATCGGACAAAGTGCCACGCATGCTCAGATCAAATTCCTACACCAAAGCTATTGGCTACTAGCGTGAATGTAGTCCCGTCGTAACAAAATAACGTAATCACGTTGGATTTTCTGACAACTTCGTCCGACCATGTGTATGCAACAGTTTTGGACAAAATCCGTCAGACAAAATCCGACGGATTTGGTTGTCGGAATCTCCGACCGTGTGTACAAGGGCTTTGGGTAAAACAAATCTTAATGCCTAAGCCCAATTTTGCAACTTTGACATGTGTTAGTAAAACCGTACATATCATCACAACTACTTTGTGCCTTCCGGTGGATTATACCTTGTTTGCTTAACCACTTTCCTACCAGGCACTAACACCCCCTTCCTGCCCAAGCCATTTTTCAGCTTTCAGCGCTGTCGCACTTTGAATGACAATTGCATGGTCATGCTACACTGTACCCAAACAAATTTTTTATAATTTTCTTCACACAAATAGAGCTTTCTTTTGGTGGTATTTAATCACTGCTGGGTTTTTTATTTTTTACAACAAAAAAAAAATTTGGAAAATAAAAGTTTTTTTACTTTTTCTCTGTCAGTAAATTTTGTAACTGAGTAATTATTCACCTTCACTGATGTGCGCTGATGAGGTGGCAGAGATGGGCACTGATAGGCTGAACTGGTCGGCATTGATGAGGTGGCACTTATGGGCACTGATGAGGTGGCACTTATGGGCACTGATGCGGTGGCAGTGATGAGGAGGCAGTAATATGCCGCACTTATGGGCACTAATATGTGGCACTGAAGGGCGGTACTGATGGGCACTGTTAGGCGGCACTGATGAGCACTAATAGGCGGCACTGGTGGGCACTGATAGGCAGCAGTGGCAGGCACTGATAGGTGGCACTGGTGAGCATGGATAGGCAGCATGAATAGGTGGTACAGATGGACACTGATGGGCATTGATGGGTGTCACTGATGGGCGACACTGATGGGCATTGGTGGACAGCAATGATGGGCAGGACTGATAGGCGGCACTAATTGCCAGCACTGACTGGGATGGCTAATGGGCACTGAGTTGTGGCACTTGTGGGCACTGATTGCTGCCACTGGTGGGCTCTGATCACTGGCATTGATGGTCACTGTATGCTGGCATTGGTGGGCACTGCATTTTTACACTTTATTTATATATTGTAATCAGGGCACTGATGATCAGTGCCCTGATTACTTCCCTAGCTGTCCCCTGTGAGGAGATTCCGCTGATCGGCTCTCCTTTCCTCACACTCTGTCAGTGTGAGGTGAGGAGCGTCGATTACCGGCATCTCTGTGTTTACATGTGACCGGCGCCGCATTACATGATAAACATGTGACAACACCCCAAGTGACCTGACATGGAAGACGCCGCCGACAACATGACATATCACTCCACGCCGCAACAGCCCACCCATCACCTGGGGAAATAACCCTTGATGCTGTACGTCTAACCGCTAACTGCACGGAGCATCGTCACATGACAAACAGGTGAAGATGCCCCTAGCACCTGACACTGAAGGTACCGTCAGCATGAGGCATCGCGCCGTGGTGCCGGCTCACCAACCCGCCGAGAGCCAAACATCCCAGAAATCAACCAGGACACTGGTAATCACAAAGCCACCAAAATGCTATAAAATAAATATGAATATATATGCACTAAAAAATAATAATAATATCCGCATAGCGAGGCTGCGCCACAATGCAACTGGTGAGTGCTGCAAACCAAAGAATGGAAATATACAAATCCCTATCTTGTAGGGATCTGTATATTTCCATTGTTTGGTTTGCAGCACACACCAGTTGCGTTGTGGCGCAGCCTCACTATACGGATATTATTATTATTTTTTAGTGCATTTATATTCATATTTATTTTAGACGTACAGCACCAAGGGTTATTTCCCCACGTGATGGGGTAATGTTCAATCACTACCCTCTCTCAATGATTGGCCAAAGCCAGGCATGTGAGCACATGGTCTGTTTCGTAGACTTTTTGACACGATTGAGGTTTGGAATTCAAGTTATCAGCTCCAATATGGGGCCTTTCCATTTCCATGCTCAATTGGTTGATGTTGATTGGCTGTGATGCTCTTATGTTATCTATTTATATATGTGCAATGTCGGGGAGCAGTTAGATGCCCCCCTAGATGTCCTAGGAGGACAAAATGCGCCGGGAAAGGTTCATAGCTCCCCACTTTGCTTTTATCTAACTTGATCACTTTTTATTCCATGTATGTCAGTTTTTAAAAATAAACCTACTTTTTTGACCTGCACTATTGGAGCCCCCCGTTCTTTTTCCTACATACTGTGTTGGATGTAAGTTGCTGTGGTGTTCCTTTTGGGCTACCTGCCCCTCCAGTGCGGTTGATACCCATGAAGATCTTTGGAGATACCATCAGAGGTCCCGGGTCTCTTTAATCGTTTGGGAGATTGATCTATCTGGATATCCATGCTTTTATGATTCGGTGTTCACCAGTCTCGGTAAGAGTATTTATTCTTATCCATCTAGAGAGGATTCATCATCCTGGATACTTCACATACCAGCTTTCTTATTAATTTATTTGAAGATTATCACTTTATGGTTGTGGACTTTTATTAAGTTTTCCTTTTTAGGATCAGATTTATGTCACTGGATTTATTTTTCACACATTTCACTGTGTTGGACTCTATTATTCATTTTTTATTGAATGTTTATTTCATTGTTCATCATTTATGTGTGCCCCTTACACTCTTGTGTAGCAGCTTTATCACGTTGTTATTTCTTTTTGATATAGTTTGCGCAGTATTATCCCACATTCCCAGGTACACAAATATGCAGTGACACACATAGGGCAACCCATTGTTTTTAATGGGCTGTGCTACACATGTCAAAGTAGCTAATGGGACATTTTGGCGTGGTGCGAGTGTGTTTTTTACCTCTAAATTTGTCACCAATTTTTTCATGTGGCAAAATGTGCGTTTGCTTCTGTGTTTGGTGTGCCATTAGCAATTAATGACACTGAAAGCACAACTAGGAAATTTTAGGTGTATAAAAGTGGCCACTATATAATCTGATTGCCCAATCTCTGTATGATTTCCTTTAGATTTACCAAAACTATATAACAGATGGACAAATCATCTATCCAATCATTCTGTATCCAATCAGGCAGGCTTTTGCACTACATCAGGGGTGTCCCATGGGCTGCATGCGGCTCCAGGTGTTTAGCATGCAGCCTGAGCCCATCTGAAGGGATGCAAGTAAAATTAACGTGTGGAGGGATGCCCGGGATGCTGTGAAAATATAGCTGATGAGTGAAGGTGTGCTAATGAGGTCAACTGGTAAACTCCTTCCTGTCAATTACTGGTTTTTCCATCCTACATCTAATGTCAGGACACGATGAAGCTTTCTAAGAAACACAGCAAGGGCTAAGGTAAGGATTTGTTCTCAAAATCAAAGAAAGCTTGTATTTTTCTACAACAGAGGTACATTAATGGTATATTGGTTAACTGGTACATAGGGGAGCTGGATTTTAGAAAAACAAAAGGTGAAATTAGCCTTTCATGAATAGTGTTTGTGCATTAGTATTTTTTTGTTAACTATTGCAATCCATCCACACGTGAAGCATTCAGTTATTGCTGAACAAAAGAAAGGAACACAACTTCCGTCTCTCTCTGACCAGTGCATAGCTTGCCAGGAAACGAACATGCTTTTCTTTGCTCCTTTCCAGAGGGCCAGAGAGACAGAGAGCTGTGATTCTTTCTTTTGATCAATGACAAGTGAATGCTACACTTTAAGGACTGCAAACCCAATGACAAGTGAATGCTACACTTTAAGGACTGCAAACCCAATGACAAGTGAATGCTACACTTTAAGGACTGCAAACCTAAAAAGGTCCTATTAAAGCGGTAGTAAACCACTGCAAAATTAAAAAAAAATAAAAAAACTATAAAACAAAGGCATAATGTGCTAGTATGCATTGCATACTAGCACATTGTGAACTACTTATCTTAGAATGAAGCTCTTCCAGCAGCACTCTGTCACCGCTGAGAGGGCTGACATCTTCCCCTGGTTTTTCTTCCGGGTTTGCGGGCTCCATCGATGTGAGTTGGGCAGAGCTGTGATGACATCACTCCTGCGCTCTGAAGGTCCGGCACAGTATGCTGGACCTTCAGTGCGCATGCGCTGGTGATGTCAGCGGCTGCATCTAGGGTGAATATCTCCTATACAGTGCATGTTTAGGAGATATTCATTTTACCTACAGGTAAGCCTTATTTTAGGCTTACCTGTAGGTAAAAATCCCCAAGCGGGCTTTACGGTCGCTTTAACATAAACTAAAAATAGAAGTTAAAACCCCAAAATATCAACCCCTAAATAAAGGCATTTTTTTTTTAAGAAAGCCTTACAGTAGAAAAATCCAGTATTTCACAGATGACAAAGCAGCTAAAATACAAAAAACAATCAACGCATTAGGGGTTCAGAAAAAAACTTTCACTTTATCAGTGCTTCAGATAAAATAAGAACCCTGAATGGACTCAAAATAGAGCTTTCCTGTGTCTTGCTATAGTGTGAGGGGGGCTCCAGCTGTTGGTGGGAAGGGGCATTCTTCCTTCAGAGGAAAGGCAGAAGCTGGGGTGTCTACACTTCCATCTCCTGCGCACTCTGCCTCTAAATTCAGCACTGAAGAGGGCCCATTAATGGGACAGAGAGCAGCGACCCTGGCTTCTGGCTTTCTCCCGTACAGAGAACCTGGCCTTGGTGTCACATTATATGCGCCATTATGAAGGCATAAGTGGGGCCAGGTCATCCCTTGCTGACCAGGCTGAGAAAGACCACCTGTGGAATGAGATTATAGCAGCAGTTAATGCAGTGGGGGGGGGGGGGGGTTGCTGTTCCACGTGGAATGTCAAAAGGCAAAGGCCTGATCTGAAGCAACTTCTCAAAAGAAGGCTTGCTCTGTGGGTATGTCCCCAGACAAGGGGTGGACCCCGCCTATCTGCCACTCTATGACAACTTTCAATGGACACTGCTGCTGATCATCAGTCTGATTGTGCTGTTTGGAGTCTAAACTTGGGATGACACAGATGACTGGCAGAGTGGTAAGTAAGTAACTCACACATGTCCAAATTTGTCTTAGAAGTTTGTTTCAAATTTGTTCAAATTCTGTCTTCTTTGGTTTTAGCCCATCCTGAGAGAGCGGCAGCCCCTGCTAGCCATCCTGAAGAGCAACAAGCAAGGGAGGATGTTGGCCAATGCATATGCTGATGTAGAACGTATGTCCCCTCCTGGTAAGCACTTAGCCCATGGTCAAAACTGCATCAGTAGCTTATGGGCATAATGTAGCCATACAAACACATCTGCCTCCTTGTTGGCAAGGATAGGGGGACCCTAATAGTCGTGGCCCCTGCTTCTGACCCATGATGTGCCTCTTCCTTCTCACAACCCTGGTCTTTTGATGTGTGGCCGTAAGTGTCCCACTTGTCAGAAAAAATGGGAGGGAACAAGATCCCAATGTTAGTAGTATTTCCCAATGCCCGATACATCAAACCTTGATCAAAAATGTCAGCTCATCTACAGCCGTGGCTTTAAGTTTTAAGAATGATACAAATATTAATTTTCAAAAAGTATGCTGCCTCGGTTTTTTATTCTTTTTAAATTCTTTGTATTAAAGGTTTTTCACATAGAGAAAAAAGAATACAAACTTGGAACATAGTAAACATGCAGCACTACAATTTTACATCACCAATGTACAATGGAGCTCCAGGACCAAATAAAAGAAAATGTCAGAGCAGGGGCATACCTAATGCATTTGGCACCCGGGGCGGATCCTATATCTGGCACCCCCCCTTCCCAGGCGGGTGGGCAGCGCACCACACATCAACGTCAAGTGACGTTAGGGTAGTATACTGTCAGGTTAGGTGATATAGTTCAAGGTTAGGGTGGTATATAGTGTCATGTTAGGGTGGTATATAGTGCCAGGTTAGGGTGATATACAGAGCTAGGTTAGGTAGGTATATAGTGCCAGGTCAGGGTGGTATATTGTGCCAGGTTAGGGTGGTATATAGTGTCAGGTTAGGGCAGTGTTTCTCAAATCCAGTCCTCATGCCCCCCCAACAGGTCATGTTTTCAGGATTTCCCTCAGATGAAACGGGTGTGGTAATTGCTAAGGCAGTGAAACTGATCAAATCACCTGTGAAAAATAATGGAAAACCTGAAAACATGACCTGTTGGGGGGGCCTGAGGACTGGATTTGAGAAACACTGGGTTAGGGTGATGTATAGAGTCAGGTTAGGTGGGTATATAGTATCAGGCCAGGGTGGTATATAGTGCCAAGTTAGGGTGGTATACAGTGCCAGGTTAGGGTGGTATATAGTGTCAGGTTAGGGTGGTATATAGTGCCAGGTAGTGATGGCCGAACGGTTCGCCCGGCGGTCGTTTCGCGGCGAATTTCCGACATTCGCGGTCCGCACGTTCGAACGCCTTTTTCCGTCGTTCGCCGCGGCGGACTTACGTGTTTAATGTATACAAGAACTTTAACCTTTGGTGACACGTTTATCATGTGATACAGGACAGCCAATTGAGACATGACAGCACATGGACACTTGTACATTCCCCCTAACCTATAAATACACCCGATCCGGTGGCCATTTTACATTCTTTCTTCTGTTACGATAGGGACAGGTTCCTGTGTGGAGTAGGGAGAGATAAACCACTAGCTATTTGGTACACAAAAGTTCTTTTCAGGACTGGTATAGGTGTTAGGTGTTGATAGGTTTGCTGTGCTGCTGATTCTTGCAGCAGCCTGAGTGTCTTTTGTTAGTTTAGAGAAAGGGAAAGGACGGTGTATGCTACAGGGACAGCCAGATTAGTCTTTCATCATCATCATCATCATCATCATCATTAGCTGTTACTATCAAGGTCCACAAAAGAGCTGTTCCAGTAACCACTAATCGTTCTCTTTTTTTGCCAATTTGTATAGGGACAGGAAGGAAGCAGTGTTGTCAGGCAGTGAGGGTAATTTTAAAGACTTGCTGTTATTATTAGTTCCACAAAGGTTCTTTTCAGGACTGGTATCAGTGGTACAGTAATAGGCTTGTACATGTATAATATTCTTTCTTCCAAATATAGAAAGGATATTATACTTGACTGCTGCCCTTCTGCTGCAGTCTGCTAAACATTCACAACTCACTTGTTCCACAAAAGTTCTTATAAGGACTGGTAACTTGGTATAGGGTGCTACGGTACATAGGCTTGAGTGCGGTACAGTCTGCTGTTCTGTAAGGACCGCTATCGGTCCACAATAGATAGGGTTGACGTGCACCACTGCTGACCGCTGCCCTATACTGCAGCAGTCCTTCAGCGGTATAGGGACTGACGTACAGTCTGCTAAACACTAATACACAACCTGCTTGGTCCACAAAAGTTCTTATAAGGACTGGTAACTTGGTATAGGGTGCTACGGTACATAGGCTTGAGTGCGGTACAGTCTGCTGTTCTGTAAGGACCGCTATAGGTCCACAATAGATAGGGTTGACGTGCACCACTGCTGACCGCTCACCTATACTGCAGCAGTCCTTCAGCGGTATAGGGACTGACGTACAGTCTGCTAATCACTAACACACAACCTGCTTGTTCCACAAAAGTTCTTATAAGGACTGGTAACTTGGTATAGGGTGCTACGGTACATAGGCTTGAGTGCGGTACAGTCTGCTGTTCTGTAAGGACCGCTATCGGTCCACAATAGATAGGGTTGACGTGCACCACTGCTGACCGCTGCCCTATACTGCAGCAGTCCTTCAGCGGTATAGGGACTGACGTACAGTCTGCTAATCACTAACACACAACCTGCTTGTTCCACAAAAGTTCTTATAAGGACTGGTAACTTGGTATAGGGTGCTACGGTACATAGGCTTGAGTGCGGTACAGTCTGCTGTTCTGTAAGGACCGCTATCGGTCCACAATAGATAGGGTTGACGTGCACCACTGCTGACCGCTGCCCTATACTGCAGCAGTCCTTCAGCGGTATAGGGACTGACGTACAGTCTGCTAAACACTAATACACAACCTGCTTGGTCCACAAAAGTTCTTATAAGGACTGGTAACTTGGTATAGGGTGCTACGGTACATAGGCTTGAGTGCGGTACAGTCTGCTGTTCTGTAAGGACCGCTATAGGTCCACAATAGATAGGGTTGACGTGCACCACTGCTGACCGCTCACCTATACTGCAGCAGTCCTTCAGCGGTATAGGGACTGACGTACAGTCTGCTAATCACTAACACACAACCTGCTTGTTCCACAAAAGTTCTTATAAGGACTGGTAACTTGGTATAGGGTGCTACGGTACATATGCTTGAGTGCGGTACAGTCTGCTGTTCTGTAAGGACCGCTATCGGTCCACAATAGATAGGGTTGACGTGCACCACTGCTGACCGCTGCCCTATACTGCAGCAGTCCTTCAGCGGTATAGGGACTGACGTACAGTCTGCTAATCACTAACACACAACCTGCTTGTTCCACAAAAGTTCTTATAAGGACTGGTAACTTGGTATAGGGTGCTACGGTACATAGGCTTGAGTGCGGTACAGTCTGCTGTTCTGTAAGGACCGCTATCGGTCCACAATAGATAGGGTTGACGTGCACCACTGCTGACCACTGCCCTATACTGCAGCAGTCCTTCAGCGGTATAGGGACTGACGTACAGTCTGCTAAACACTAATACACAACCTGCTTGGTCCACAAAAGTTCTTATAAGGACTGGTAACTTGGTATAGGGTGCTACGGTACATAGGCTTGAGTGCGGTACAGTCTGCTGTTCTGTAAGGACCGCTATAGGTCCACAATAGATAGGGTTGACGTGCACCACTGCTGACCGCTCACCTATACTGCAGCAGTCCTTCAGCGGTATAGGGACTGACGTACAGTCTGCTAATCACTAACACACAACCTGCTTGTTCCACAAAAGTTCTTATAAGGACTGGTAACTTGGTATAGGGTGCTACGGTACATAGGCTTGAGTGCGGTACAGTCTGCTGTTCTGTAAGGACCGCTATCGGTCCACAATAGATAGGGTTGACGTGCACCACTGCTGACCGCTGCCCTATACTGCAGCAGTCCTTCAGCGGTATAGGGACTGACGTACAGTCTGCTAAACACTAATACACAACCTGCTTGGTCCACAAAAGTTCTTATAAGGACTGGTAACTTGGTATAGGGTGCTACGGTACATAGGCTTGAGTGCGGTACAGTCTGCTGTTCTGTAAGGACCGCTATCGGTCCACAATAGATAGGGTTGACGTGCACCACTGCTGACCGCTGCCCTATACTGCAGCAGTCCTTCAGCGGTATAGGGACTGACGTACAGTCTGCTAAACACTAATACACAACCTGCTTGGTCCACAAAAGTTCTTATAAGGACTGGTAACTTGGTATAGGGTGCTACGGTACATAGGCTTGAGTGCGGTACAGTCTGCTGTTCTGTAAGGACCGCTATCGGTCCACAATAGATAGGGTTGACGTGCACCACTGCTGACCGCTGCCCTATACTGCAGCAGTCCTTCAGCGGTATAGGGACTGACGTACAGTCTGCTAATCACTAACACACAACCTGCTTGTTCCACAAAAGTTCTTATAAGGACTGGTAACTTGGTATAGGGTGCTACGGTACATAGGCTTGAGTGCGGTACAGTCTGCTGTTCTGTAAGGACCGCTATCGGTCCACAATAGATAGGGTTGACGTGCACCACTGCTGACCGCTGCCCTATACTGCAGCAGTCCTTCAGCGGTATAGGGACTGACGTACAGTCTGCTAAACACTAATACACAACCTGCTTGGTCCACAAAAGTTCTTATAAGGACTGGTAACTTGGTATAGGGTGCTACGGTACATAGGCTTGAGTGCGGTACAGTCTGCTGTTCTGTAAGGACCGCTATCGGTCCACAATAGATAGGGTTGACGTGCACCACTGCTGACCGCTGCCCTATACTGCAGCAGTCCTTCATCGGTATAGGGACTAAGAGTTTTGTCACAGGGTCATTTAAAAAATGACAGGCAGAGGAAGAGGCAGGCCCTTCCGCAGGGGTGGTAGGGGTAGGGCAGGAGCAACAGGCTTGAGCCAAAGTGGGAAGTTGCAGAAGGTGCGTTCAATTACTTTAAAGGATGCACCAGACTTGGTTGAGTGGCTCGCTCAGCCTTACTCTTCTGCACCCTCCTCATCCTCTCGATCTGCACCCTCTTCTTCACTCTCTGCTATGTGCACCCCCAAAGACACTACCACCAACAACACGACCACCACCACCACCACCACATACCTTCCGCTTGAGTCACTGGAATTATTTTCCGATCCATATCAAGAGGACATTTCTGATGCGCAGCCACTCTTGGTATTGGATCAGGAAGAGGAGGTAGCAACAAGCGCTACTCAGCAGTCTGACGCCAGTACCCAGATCAGCCCAAGGAGGAGGTTGGTCCCCGGTGTTGCTGCCTACTCCGAGATCTCTACTTATAGCGGTGGGGAAGGTGACGTTGATGATGACGTGTCTAGTGATGTCACGTGGGTGCCCACAAGAGAGGAAGAGGAGGGGAGTTCAGAGGGAGATATGGACCAGCAGATAGGGAGGAGAAGCAGCAATGACTTACATTGCACAGCAGGGACAAAGCAGACTGCAAATGTATCAGGAGCGAGTCATCGACCATGTACGGTCACATCTGGCGCTCCCAGGACACCGGCACATGGCTCCGCAGTGTGGGCTTTTTTTAACGTGTCCGCTGCTGACAATAGCGTTGCCATCTGCAATCTTTGCAGTCAACGCGTTAGTCGCGGTAAGCCCAATACTCACCTAGGGACGACCGCCTTAAGAAGGCACATGAGCAGCCATCACCGAGCCCAGTGGGAGCAACGGAACACACAAAGCCACACTGCAGGCTCTCACCGTCCAGCCTCGTCTTCTACTTCTCCTTCTCCTCTCTCCTCACAATTGTCCTCCACTCCACCTTCCATCACGCCAAGCTCACATTTTTCTGCAAAAAGGCAGGCTTCCGTGGGCCTAATGTTTGAGCGTAAAAAAATGATGACGCCGGATAACCCTCTTGCCCAACGGTTGGCGGCTGGCTTGTCAGAACTCATAGCCCGCCAACTACTGCCATATAAACTGGTGGACTCGGAGGCCTTTCGCAAATTTGTGGCCATTGGAACACCACAATGGAAGGTCCCAGGAAGGAAGTATTTCTCAGAGAAGGGCATCCCAGAGCTATATGGCCATGTTCAGCGGCAAGTGAATGTATCTCTGGCACACAGTGTCGGTGCCAAGATACATCTGACCACAGACACGTGGTCTAGCAAACACGGGCAGGGAAGGTATATCAGTTTTACTGCCCACTGGGTGAACCTTCTGACGGCCGTCAAGCATGTAACCCGTGGCACCCGTGTAGATTTGGTTTTACCGCCACGGATTGCATGCAGGCCTGACTCTTCTTCTCCTCCTCCTACTCCATCCTCCTCCCTCTCCTCCTCAGCTGCCTCCTCCTTTTCCGCTGCTAGCGTCTCTTCCACTGCACCGCCCAAGCTCCCCAGAACCTATTCCACATGCCAGGTGAGACGTTGCCATGCCGTGCTGCGTCTGTTGTGCCTGGAAGCAAAGAGCCACACTGGCCCGGCACTCCTTTCAGCTTTGCGTTCACAGGCAGATGAGTGGCTAACACCGCTCAATTTGACAGTTGGTAAAGTGGTGTGTGACAACGGTGCCAATCTGCTTAGCGCATTGAAACAGGGCAAAATCACGCACGTGCCGTGCATGGCACACGTCTTAAACTTGGTCGTGCAGCGATTCCTTGTCAAATACCCTGGGGTCCAGGACATCTTGCGGCAGGCAAGGAAAATCTCGGCCCATTTCAGAAGATCTTACACGGCCATGGCTCGCCTTGCTGACATTCAGCGGCGACACCATCTGCCGGTCAGACGTCTTATTTGCGATTGCCCGACGCGATGGAACTCAACCTTCTATATGCTTGATAGGCTGCTCCAGCAGAAACGTGCAGTTAACGTCTACCTGTATGAACTCTGCGAAAGAAACGGTTCTGGGGAGCTGGGTTTTTTTTCACCGCGCCAGTGGCTGCTCATGCGCGACACATGTAGACTTCTGCGGCCATTTGAGGAGATCACCAAACTGGTCAGTCGCAGCCATGGCGCCATCAGTGACATGGTACCTTATGCCTTCTTTCTGGAGCGTGCATTGCGTCGTGTCATTGATCAGGCTGTGGAGGAGCAGGAGCGGGAAGATGAGGAAGTCGCAATGCTGGATGAATTCCCAGGGGGGGCTACTCTATCTGAGACAAGTCAACAACAGGAGTCTGATGAGGAGTCAGAGGAGGATGGTGCCGGGGCGGATGAGCAGGAGCAAGAAGAGCATGCTTTAAACCTTTCTGTGATCCCTGTTGTGCGAGGATGGGGAGAGGAGAATGAAGAGGACGACATTATCCTGGATGATGAGCAGGAGCCAGGCCACCACACCGCTTCCACTTTAGTGCAAATGGGGGCCTTCATGCTGTTTTAATAGGGACCCCCGTATAAAAAGCATGAGGGTCAAGGACCAGTACTGGGTGGCAACGTACTTAGACCCCCGGTACAAACACAAAATGGCGGAAATGTTACCGCCGTCGCAGAGGGCTGTCAGAATGCAGCACTTCCAGGCCTTGCTTCGAGAAATGCTGCATTCTGCTTTTGCGTGCGCTGGCAGAGGAGCAATTCCCACTCCCAGAGAAGGATTTGCGGGTACCAATCCAACAGCGCCTGCAAGAAGAGGCCGGTTTGAAGATGTGTTGGTGACTTCGGATATGAGGTCATTCTTTCAGCCGACCCATCGACAGGTGTCATCCGGATCCAGCATCAGGGAACGCCTAGACCGTCAGGTGTCCGACTACATTGGGTTAACGGCCGATGTGGACGCTCTGAGGAGTGATGAACCCCTAGACTACTGGGTGGGCAGGCTTGACCTCTGGCCAGAGCTTGCCCAATTTGCAATCGAACTGTTGGCTTGCCCCTCATCCAGTGTCCTGTCCGAAAGGACGTTCAGCGCAGCAGGGGGGATTGTGACCGATAAGCGTACTCGCCTAGCTCACCACAGTGTTAACTACCTCACATTTCTAAAAATGAATGAGGCATGGATCTCGGAGGAATTCAACACATGTGACCAGTAGACCATGTATATGTCTATAAACTATTTTTTTAATCAAGCACACAGACCTTCTTAATTCATTTGGCTCACTTCCTTGACCCAAAAAAGCACACCGTACTATATGCCCCTACCCTCCTCTTTGAAGAGGTTGAGCGGTGTCATATTTCTACTGGGGCTGCTTATGATATCCCTGTGCTGTGCTGACTTCCTCCTGGGGGTTCTTATTATGAAGGGATCACACTATCCCTGTGCTGTGCTGACTTCCTCCTGGGGGTTCTTATTATGAGGGGATCACACCATCCCTGTGCTGTGCTGACTTCCTCCTGGGGCTGCTTACGGTGCTGCTGTCAGTGCTGTATGTCACGGTGCTGCTGTCAGCGCTGTATGTCACGGTGCTGCTGTCAGCGCTGTATGTCACGGTGCTGCTGTCAGCGCTGTATGTCACGGTGCTGCTGTCAGCGCTGTATGTCACGGTGCTGCTGTCAGCGCTGTATGTCACGGTGCTGCTGTCAGCGCTGTATGTCACGGTGCTGCTGTCAGCGCTGTATGTCACGGTGCTGCTGTCAGCGCTGTATGTCACGGTGCTGCTGTCAGCGCTGTATGTCACGGTGCTGCTGTCAGCGCTGTATGTCACGGTGCTGCTGTCAGTGCTCTGTATTACGGTGCTGCTGTCAGATGCCTCTATCACGGTGCATGTGTCATTCCGGTATGTCACGCTGCTGGTGATCATCTCCTGCACCCTCTTCTTTGCCTACCCTGGTCCCTGACCTTCCCTCTCCTCCATTGCCTTCATTAGCTCCATAGTCCTGAATTGTTAGAACAATTTCCCAAATAAAATAAAAATGCTTGTAGTTATCGATCCCAAATTCACCTCATACATGTATTATGTCATTGTCCAGATGGTGGGACTACGTTTTACCCCCTAATAATTACCACGTGGCCGCAAATTCGACATGAAGGTTTGCAAAGTTCGCCTCCCATTGAAGTCAATGGGGCCCGCGGCGAACGTTCGGTTTCGCGAACGTTTGGGTCCGTTCGCATTTCGCGTTCGCGAAACGTCCCGTCGGAAGTTCGTCCATCACTAGTGCCAGGTCAGGGTGGTATATAGTGCCAGCTTACGGTGATATATAGTGCCAGGTTAGGGTGTTATATAGTGTCAGATTAAACTGGTATATAGTGTCAAGTTAGGGTGAGCTTCTATGCAGAGCATTTCCTCCCTATCATATCTGAGTAGCCCATGTGACTATAGAGTCACACATGTGGGCGTATACACAGTGGTAAACAGCCCACTCCCTCCATGCCCACTAACCAGCTAAACATGGGGGTGGGATATTACATATAGTTCTCTGAGGGGAGAAGAGATAGATCGTCTGTTCATACAAAGTGTGAACAGTGATCTGTCATCTCCCCTAGTCAGTCCTCTCCCCCTTCAGTTAGAACACACATTAGGGAACACAATTAACCCCTTGATCGCCCTAGTGTTAACCCCTTCGCTGCCAGTGACATTTTTGCAGTAGTCAATGCATTTTTATAGCACTGATTGCTGTATTAATGCCCAAAGCCCAAAAATGTGTCAGAATTGTCCGATGTGTCCACCATAATGTCCCAGTCACGATAAAAATTAACAGATCGCTGCCAATACTAGTAAAAAAAAAAAAAATGCTATAAATCTATCCCCTATATTGTAGATGCTATAACTTTTGCGCAAACCAATCAATATATGCTTATTGTGATTTTTTTTACTAAAAATATGTAGAATACATATCGGCCTGCTTTAAAAAAAAAAAAAAAATGTGGATATTTATTATAGCAAAAAGTACAAAATATTGTGTTGTTTTCAAAATTGTCGCTCTTTTTTTGTTTATAGCGCAAAAAATAAAAACCACAGAGATGATCAAATACCACCAAAAGAAAACTTTATTTGTGGGAAAAAAAAGAAGTCAATTTTGTTTGAGTACAACGTCGCATGACCACGCAATTGTCAATTAAAGTGACGTGTGGTGACCCCCCCCCCCTTTCTTATTCTAAGGCACAGGTTGGAGGCGTGTGACACAGCCTGTGTCTGGCAGAAATCCACCCACACCATGTTGTTTCCACAAAATAAAGATTTAATTTCAAATATTAATTTGTATGCCAATATAAAACCATTTATTGATATTATTTATTTATTTTTACTCTGTATTCCAAAGGCTGTTTTTTTTTTTTTTAACATGTGACCAATAGCAGAGGACTAGAAGCTCCTCCTGCTTATGTTTCCCTGCAGACAGGCTGGAAAAGATCTGGGTCAAAGTACTTAGATTTTTTTTTTATTAAAATAATTACAGTGCCATCACCCACATACAGAAATAGAAGGGATAATGTAAATTAAATCGTGTGCCAGTATTTATATTGCCCCTCACCCACTAAATACGTACCTGAGTCCTATCTGTGCCAGACTGACATACTCCTGGGCGCACATGTGGTATGTCATCATTACCCCACCGACCAATCAAGAGGCTGAAAACCTGCCACCCAGAAGTAGCTGGGGAGGAGATGACAGTGGCTGGTGGGGGATATAACCACCACATTATTAGTGGAAGTAAGTATTTTTTGGTGGGGGTGGGGTGGGGGGGATAGTTCTTCTTTAAAGTGGTTTTAAAGCCTAAATATTTTTTACCTTAATACTTCTCTAGTAAGGTAAAAAATGATCCGGTATCTGTATTGGCCCCTCAATCCCCTGTATATTTACCTGAGCTTCACGCAGTCTAGTGCTGTGCCTGTCTGTAGTGGTTTTCCTTGCTTTCACTGGCTTTGCTGATAGCAGCAGGAGCCATTGGCTCCCGGTGCTGTCAGTCAATTCCTGTGACCAGAAGGTGGGAGGTGGGGCAACAGTGCCTCTATGGATGCAGAAGAGTGGTTCGGGATGGAGCCCATAGGTGTGCCACCATTTGGTTGTTTTGTGGGCTGGCTGGTAAGTGTGATGGGAAATCTTTTGTTTGTTTGTGATGTCCATTGTCCTTCCATGTGCACCTTGCAGAAAAGGCTAGTCATAGTTTGGGGTGGTTTCCACTTTTTTGTACAAGTGGCTTCCTATGGTGGCACACCAAGAAGGGAAGGAGGCACAAGCACCAACAGGGCACCCCAGAAATGGAGGATTGGGGCCGGTTTGTCTAATTATTTTGCACAGAGCAGATAAGTATCCCTTGTTTGTTATTTTAAAAAAATAGACTTTACAATCGCTTTAATACTCAATCAGTGCACATTGAGGGGTGGTTGGTGATGGGATTTTCACAGAGTCGATCCTCAGCACAGTACAGTCCCCTTTATGTTACAGTGCCCCTAGCAATCACAGCCTCCCATCACCGTTCCTCTATATGTTACAGTGCCCCTAGCAATCACAGCCCCCCATCACAGTGCCCCTATATGTTACAGTGCCCCTAGCAATCACAGCCCCCCATCACAGTGCCCCTATATGTTACAGTGCCCCTAGCAATCACAGCCTCCCATCAAAGTGCCCCTATATGTTACGGTGACCCTAGAAATCACAGCCCCCCATCACAGTGCCCTTTTATGTTACAGTGCCCCTAGAAATCACAGCCCCCATCACAGTTAAATAAGTAAATTTTCTCCTTTACTGATGTGCACTGATGAGATGGCACCGATGGGCACTGATAAAGAGGCACTAATATGCAGCACTGATAGACAGTAATAGGCAGCACTAATTTGCAGCACTGGTAGGCCGCATTGATGGGCACTGATAGGATGCACTGATGGGTGGCATTAATGGGCGGCACTGATGAGGAGGCACTTACATCACTGATGGAGTCTGAAAGGCAGCATTGAAGCACACTGATCGGCATCATTGATGGGCACTGATTGGCATCACTGGTGGGCACTGGCAGGCATCACTGATAGGGCTGCACTGATAATCATTGCACTGATTAACTGTGCATGTCCCCACTGAAGAAATGGCTTATTTATTTATTTATTTTACTTATTGACTCTCCTCATGCGCTGTCAGCATGAGGAGAGGAGTGCCGATAACCAGCATTTCCTATTTACACTGTGATTAGCTGTGATTGGACACATCTGATCAAATGGTAAAGAGCCTATGTCACAGGCTCTTTACTATCATTAGTGATGCGGTGTGTCTGAGGGACACACTGCACCATGGATTGCCGCACTGCCCTCCCCAGAGGGGCATGCACGAGTGGACTGTACTGAAGGGCGTCATATGAGGCGGAAGTGGTTAACAAGCGAGTGATTACCCGCTTGTTAAAGAGGTGCTCCAGCCTGGGGAAAAAAATTAAAAGTCAGCCGCTACTGTAGCGGCTGACTTTTAATATATGGACACTTACTTGTCTTGGGAGCCTGTGATGTTGGCACCCTAGCCGATCTTCGGATTGGCTGTCAGGTGCTGCCGCTGCCTTTGGGCTTCACGAAGGGTCTCCTACTGTGTATGCGCACTGCGATTTATAACTGGCCCAGCGGCAGAAGGAGGCCGAAATTCCGAAGGGGCGGTGCCGTGTCCCGGAAGTGGGGACATGGACCTGTCAAAAAAGGCATCCGTCCCCCCATCCCTCCTGAAAGGTACCAGATGTGGCACTGGAGGGGGGGAGTGAGAGAAGAAGCAAATAAGCGCAAGTTACCCTTTTAGGTGGAACTCTGCTTTAATATGAAAACTCCCGCTCTCTGTGCAGATCTCCAGTACCTGCTTTGCTGATAGGATGACATTGCTGGTGGAGCTGGAGAGGAGACACAGGTATGACCATACAGCGCGAGGGTGAACTACGACAGCAGTCTGCGTTAACCTTGTCCGGACATGGAAAAGAAGAAAGGTAACAGCGCTCTCTGCAGGGACAACTCAATCCATACACCAGGTCCTCTCACAGGTGCCCAGGCTCGATGTGTCCCAACACACACTAATGCAACAGTAGTAAGAGGCAGCAAAACTGTAATCCTTGAAGTGTTGTTTATTGGTACATCAATGTCAGTGACAATATAGCTGACGCATTTCGGCAATAGCCTAATGCCCCATACACACAATGAGATTATCAGACGAATGATGGTCCGTTTTTTATTGCATGCTAATCTCAGACCGAATCTGATGAGTTTACTAAAGTCACGACAGAAAAAAAATTCGGAAGTGATGTCATGTGTTGTAATACATTTGTATTGCATTTTTGAACGATAGCTGTACTGATTAAATGAAAGTCGTACAATCTGGCATCGTACGAAAAATAAAATTCTGTGCATGTCCGATAGAATAAAATCGATCCCATTATTATTATTATTCAGGATTTATATAGCACCAACAATTTACGCAGCGCTTTACAATATAAAAATGATCCTATGATCGATTAGAAAGCGGTATTTTTCGCACTATTTTCTGATCGTGTGTACCGGGCATTAGTCGCAGCTAAGGCTATTGCCCAAACGCGTCAGCTTTATTATTTTATTGTCACTCTGATGTACCAATAAACGACACTTTAAAGATGACAGTTTTGTCAGCTCTTTTTACTCTTGTTAGGAAATGCAGCCCCGACCCATGGTGCAAATGCCCAGCGTGCCCTCGGGCCTGCTTCTAATCCTAGCTGGGGCCAGATACAATCCTGTAGAGGGCCAGCCATAGTTTGGAGACCCTTGTTTTGAAAAAAAAAAAAAAATATATATATTTTCAATAGATGATTTCTGATAGATTGTATTTTCATTCAATATGGTATGTGTTTAATATTTTATTAGAGGATGAATGCCTTGCTTTGGAGATCCAATTGGTGTGTGCCCACCTGAGGTGAGTGGCATGGAAGGATGGTTCCCCTGTGAATGGACCATGCTGGGAGTGTTCCTTGGCACAGTGTCTCCCATAAGGCAGTGTGTGCAGGGAGGGAAGTGACAAAAGCTGCCCATTCTCTCCATCCATCCAGAAGAATAGAGCAGGCAGGCAGTGTCATCATCACACAGGCAGAGAGGGGGGAAGGGAGGGACAGGGAAGAGCGAGGAGTGAGTCAGGAAGAGGGAGGAGGAATCAAGATTAAAAATGGCCACCAGCAACTGCTGGGAACAGCAACAACTCCTGACTTTCCGGGATGGGAGGACGGGGCATTGATGGCACGGAGAAGCAGAAGAACAGCAGCTGGCACCGTTGTACCTACCTAGCAGGAGCGGAGAAGGGAGGCACCCAGCCTGGCACATCCCAGCCCTATCCTCTCCATTGCTTTTTCTGCTCACCTTGACGTTTGGAGGAAGGAAGCGATTGTCCGTAGGACGTGTTGTGTGCCCGGGATCTATCATACACCATCGGCTGACAGCAGCATGCTGGGAGGACCGCAATAGAGGAGGAGATCCGAGGAGCCTGGGCTCTGCATGTCTGGTGAGTGCCAGGGGGGGGCATGGCATCATCCCTGCCCGGGGAACAATGGCATCGTACGGCTGCATTGGACCTGATCGTCCATCGTACTGTCATGGTAGGCCTGGAGGAGAACTGCATCCATCTAGGGTAGGCTGGCAACATTCATGAATGCCCAGCCTGTGCCCACTGCAGACTGGCACAAGCATGCCAATAATTACACTGCCCATTTACCAACACAGCTCACCGGTTGTCGGTAATGACCAGGACATACCGGCAATCAATCACTTGTGATTATCAGTAGCAGAGATTTCATAGCCTAGTGTAGCCCTGGGCTAAGAAATGATCTGCTCCTTAGGATAGACTAAGGCTGGCCATACATTATACAAATTTCCTTTACATTTACCAAAAACCATATAATATGAAACCTAGACCCTTTCAGTTTGTATGCAATCAGGCAGGCCCTTGCACTACATAGTTAAAGGTAAATCCTGAAGAAAATTGTATAACGGATAGGCTAAGCTGTGACGCGCGCCTCGGGATAGGCTAAGCTGTGACGCGCGCCTCGGGATAGGCTAAGCTGTGACGCGCGCCTCGGGATAGGCTAAGCTGTGACGCGCGCCTCGGGATAGGCTAAGCTGTGACGCTCTCCTCGGGATAGGCTAAGCTGTGACGCTCTCCTCGGGATAGGCTAAGCTGTGACGCTCTCCTCGGGATAGGCTAAGCTGTGACGCTCGCCTCGGGATAGGCTAAGCTAAGGCAAGGGAAGGCAACCTGGGGCCCTCCAGCTGTTGCAGGACTACAACTCCCATCATGTCTCTGGGAGTAATTGTAACTGCCAGCCTTGCGATGCCTCATGGGAAATGTAGTTCCACAACAGCTGGAGGGCCCCAGGTTGCCTACCCCTGGGTTAAGGTATGGTATGTGCCTTGGCATAGGCCAAGGGGCATGATCTGCTCCACAGGATAGGCTAGAGAAGACAAACAAACCAATGACCTGTGTAGCTTGCCCACGAACCGTGAAGCGGTATAGTCGACCAAAAAGCAAGGATTGAGTCTGGCGTGCATGGAATTATTCATTTTACATATGGCTGAAATTATGTCCCTTGTTATAAAGGAAACCCTATTGTGTTTACAAAACAATACTGTACAATCGGGGCTTCTTGGCTCAGACATTGTGCAAAGTAATCTTTGACATGAAATATGAACAAAGCATAGCATATCCCTCTATAGTGTGCACTTGTCTCAATTAAGAGCAGTAAGTGTCATTTCTGTCTGCTGCCTTGTTCCTCTATCAGTATGAGTCACTTCTGACAAGTTTTCCTGACACCAAGAGGAAAAAAAAGGTGACAGGGGAGGGACCTCCAGCAGATTGACAGCCTCAGCTCTGTTTCTGTGTGGAGGGGAGGCAGTGTGTGTGTCTTACCTCCAATCCGCCCCAGAGCTCTCCTTTAATGAGCTCTGCCAAGTGTGATTATTAGCTCTGCCCCCTTTTTTCTGGACTTTCAGACAAGCTTTATATTTCGGCACTTTGGATGAAGAGAAGACTGCAGATAAACGGGTATAACTGTAGGAGGATTTCCCCGCATCTCTGCGTATCTCTTAAGACCAGTCACTATATACTATATGTAAATCTGTAGTCACACCCTGCATTAAGTGTTTTTTTAAAAGAGTATTACAAGTGTTTTACAGCTTCAGGTGTGTGTTTTTTTTTTTATTTTTTTTGTTTAGCAAATAGAAAGCACTAGGAAGTCTATGGGGCCAAAAAAACACTTGCAAATATATATATTTTTTTTTAAGCGACAGGCATTTTGCTTCAGACGACTTCAGAATGCTCAGATGTGAACAGGGGCCATTGAAATGAATGGGATTTGGCTTGTTGAGCATTTTTAGAGCTTCAAGCAGAAAATCGCTCAGGCGTGAACGAGGACCAAGGGTTTACAACCACATTTAAGCTTGACCATACATGGAGCAAATTTCAGATGGTTGCTGCTGAACTGGATGAAACTTTGATTAGTGGGTGTCCCTGCTCACGCCCTCTTATCCGATATATATCCTTTGGTTGAAAAATCAAAAGAGCCAGCTGGACAGCGGCTGCAGCCAATCAGATGCAGACACTGTTGGGGTATTTTGTCAGCAGGTGAGTCGTCTTTTTGCACTGTTAGGCTACTTTCACACCGATGCGCTTTGCTGCCGCTATAGTGCTAAAAATAGCGCCTGCAACGCGCCTTGGAAGAGCCGCTCAATTCACTCCAATGTGAAAGCCCCGAGGACTTTTACACTGGAGCAGGACGGTCAAAGAAAGTCCTGCAAGCCGCATCTTTGCAGCTCTATAGGAGTGGTGTATTCACCGCTCCTAAAGCGCCGCTTCCCATTGAAAACAACGGGGCAGCGCTGCAAACCCGTTGGCAAAGCACCGCTGCAGCACCGATTTGTGGGCGGTTTTAACTCTTTTTCGGCTACTAGCGATGGTTAAAACCGGCCCGCTAGTGGCCCGAATAGCGCCGCTTTACCCACTGTGAAAGAAACCTTAAGCTGGCCTTACATTATACAATTTTTTTTTTTTTTTTTTTTGGATTTTTTTTTTTTTTTTTTAATTCAATTTCCTTTTTAGATTTCCTTCAACTAAGCAGTGCAATGACCTGCCTGATTGCATACACATTGAAAGTGTTTGGTTTTGACCTCATATTACATGGTTTTAGTAAATCTAAAGGAAAATTGTATAATGTATGGCCAGCAGTGGATGGAAGAATCTGTTAAGGGTTGTGTTTATTTTGTTTTAGTCTGCAGGTTGAATGAAAAAAATCTATACATAAATGTACAGCTTAACACTTTTTCTTGCACTGTTAGGAAGTGAAAATCTCTGCTTTTAAGCCCAGTACAATTGTGTGCTTAATAATAATATAACTGTAAATGTGTCCCCTTTTTTTTTATCTAGTTCTTCTCTATAGTTTGCCTAAATAGTCATATTTATTGCAGTAATCAGTATTTTCCAATGTATTATTGTCAGTGCATGACCT
The DNA here is from genome assembly GCF_037356315.1 of Lithobates pipiens. NCBI lineage: Eukaryota > Metazoa > Chordata > Amphibia > Anura > Ranidae > Lithobates > Lithobates pipiens. The sequence continues at coordinate 238,608,688 of NW_027507718.1, forward strand.
CTCCAAAAAATGTGCTGAGGTGCATTGATTATACTTCTTGGTTGGGTCATGTTACAGGGATTTCCTGTACTTGAAGATCGTTATTTTTAAATGCTTATATCCACATAAAATTGCATATATGTTCAGTTTAGCTGAAAATGTACTTTTTTTTTTTTTTTTTTTTTTTTTTTTTTTTTTTTTATGGCCCAGATTGCAGATCAGATCCTGGACTCCCCTAGGGTGGGCTTACCAGCTCAACGCTGTCACTTGGGGTGAATCCCATACTTATTCATACTCAGTAGTACCGGGTATTTCCTATGGCTCATCAGATAGATAAAATTATATATCTATTTTTTTTTTTTTTTTTTTTTTTATTATTATTAGGAGTGGGTTAGAGCAGTATTTCTCAACTCCAGTCCTCAAAGCGCCCCAACAGGTCATGCTTTCAGGTCTTCCATTATTTTGCACAGCTGATTTGATCAGTTTCACTGCCTTTAGTAATTATCACAGAAGGAAATCCTGAAAACATGACCTGCTGGGGCGCTTTGAGGCCTGGAGTTGAGAAACACTGGGTTAGAGAGGAAGGAAAAGCAGAGTATATCCTGTTTTGGAGTACTAGTTAAAGACAGCCTATTGCTTTGCCCTGAATTATCAAAGCGCAGGATTGCTTTAAAGGGTAAATTCACCTTTTTCTATTTAAAAAAAATAAATAAAAAAATAAAAAAAAGTGAGCTAATTATGAATTTCCCGGCCACCCCTCTGGACCCCGCTGCCCATGAAGTCGTGCTGCCGGTATAGCGGTCTGTACACTGGAATACACAACCTCTGAGTAAGTATTCATCATAATGCTTGTAATGACAAGCGCTCGTTGGTCAGCGCAGTCATGTGACCAGGCTAACCAGTGAGAAGCACATCTGAGGCTGTCCTAGAACGAAGTGCTTCTCAGTGTTCGCACTGACCAATGAGTTCTTGCCATTGTGTGCCTTATGATGTACGGTATATTCGCTCCAAGGCTGTGTATTGCAGTGTACAGACCACTATACTGGCAACATGGGGCATCATTGCTGCCTTGTGCAGCAGGGTCTGGAGATGTTGGTTAATCTTCTTCTTCTTTTCTTTTTTTTTTTTTTTTTTTTTTTTCCATGAAAAGGGGAATTTACCCTTTAAAGCCAAACTTTGGGCTAAATCCTGGAGATGTGTATTATGTCTTGGTCTCATATTTGTGTATTCCATATCTCTGCAATAATCCAACATAAAACAGCTCTTATGCTTTGCCTTGGCTCAGAAGCTTCCAGTAATGAAGACTGGTCACCTCTGCTTTCCCTGCATGTGCAGAGTGTCTGGTCTTGTATCCACCCCCCTCCTAGAGTGGGCGTGGCCTGCTGTACAGGCTTTTGTACAGCACAGTGATGATGTCATTGCCACTTTTTAAATGTGATATCTTGCTTTTTACATCTTTCCCCAGGTGGACGTCATTGACTTTGAGTGGAGATATAACAAAAAAAAAAAAACGCAGTCCTGATGCATTCCAGGTGCTTTTCTGCATGCACTTTTTTGATGCAGTCCAGTGCTTTCTGCTAAGGACAAGTGTGTTGCAGTGCATTTTTGATGCGTTTTACAGCGTCCAGTGCAGAAAAAATGCTTCTTGTTCTACTTTTTTTTTTTTTTTTTTTTTCCTGGAACTAACCGCACTGGTGTGAACTATGCCATTGAAAACCATATAACCTACTTTCCATGCGTTTTTTGATGCAGAAAAAAAATGCACTGGACTGTATGTGGTGTGAACTGGCCCTTAAGCCCAGAAGCGACCACATACGTAGGTCACGCCCACATATGTAACAGTGTTCAAACCACACATGTGAGGTATCAATGTGATTGTTGGAGGGAGAGCAATATTTCTAGCACTAGGCCTCCTCTGTAACTCTAAACTGGCAACCTGTGAAAAATGATTCCCTATGGAGATTTTTAAGTACTGTAGTCTGGAGTGATTTTGTGAGTGTAGGCAATTTTAAGGTGTGACGTGTTTGGTATCTATTTACTCGACGTAACATCTTTTATATTTTACCAAAAAAATTGGCTTATCTATTTTCTTTCATGAAAGTGTATTTGCCTGATTCACACCTGTGCATTTTGCAGATTTGCACTACAGTCCATTTAACATGGTTTCCTATGGAACACGTTCTGTAGAGCAAATATGCAAAATGCTTAAAGGGGTTGTAAAGGTAAATGTTTTTTTCACCTTAATGCATTCTGTGCATTAAGGTGAAAAAACATCTGACGCTGCCCCAGCCCCCCGTTTTTACTTACCTCACCTCTTGAAAGTCCCGCGCTCGTCCCCCGACGTCCTTTCCACCGTTCAGCCTGGCTGCTGATTGGATGGATGGAAAGCAGCGCAGCCATTGGCTCGTGCTGCTGTCAATCACATCCACTGACGCGGAGCGCCGGGGGGCGGGGCCGTGTGATACAGCGAGCGGCTATAGCCGCCTGCTGTATCACGGGAGCGCGCCCGCAGATGCTTCTCACCATGTGAGGGAGCTCGCATGAACATGAGAAGCATCTGAGGGAGGAAGCAGAGACAGCTGCCGAGGGACCCCAGAAGAGCAGGTTCGGGGGCCACTCTGCGCCAAGCGAGCTGCACAGTGGAGGCAAGTATAACATGTTTGTTATTTTTAAAAAAATAAAAATTTTATCTTTACAATCCCTTTTTAAAGCACTAAAAATTCATAGGTGTTTCACTTTAAGGCAGGCCATTCATTATACAATTATATTTCCTTCAACCCGCAGTCAGTGTTGATGGGGGAATCCCGCCCGATGCGCTATTGTATTCTGACAGCAGCTAAAGTTGTATGCAAATCCTTAACGTTCCTGTAAAACATGCCCAGCTAACTGAATTTCAGTTTGAATTACATAGGTCTGTGGCCGGTTCACTTAACTCTTCTGAAGTTTAGATGCCCAAACCATGTTTAGCAGTGTTAATGTGTGTCAGTTAACTTGCCAATAACTGTCATTTTTCAGTTTTACATTGGAGCTCATAACTAGGAACACCCACAGCTGCACACCCCTTGTTCTGTGCTGCAAAGGTAATGGTATTGCTGCAAGGGGCATTTTTCATGCAGACTAAAAGCCCAGCTCCTGATTGATTAAAATGATTCCTGAATGTGGGGCTGTGCCCACACTGCAAGGGATATTAGCTTGTTTTTCTTCGGGGAGATACCGTTCTACTTACCTGGTCCTCCACTCCCCCACAATCCGTCAGTGGGCTGTCTTTGCGTGCTTGCATCCAGAGCATGGACGTGGCCCCTGCTCTGGTCTTGATGATGTCAGGACCCTAAACTGCAGGAGCATGGGGTACAGAAAACGGTATAGGTGTGGGGAGGACTGCGGGACCAGGTAAGTTGTGTTTTTTTTTTTTTTTTTTTTTTTTTTTTTTTTTTTATCCTGCTTTTTACTGTCCCCCCCCCAGACATAAACAATCACTTAAAGTGTTACTAAACCCACAACAGTATGCATATGCAGTAAATCATGCTGCATATATGCACTGTGGAACCTAATGGGTTAATCTTCTGAATTGTGTAAAAGGCTGTTTGATCCTGTCTTCCCAGATCCTCCCCTTACACTGCCCCCCCACGCATCTTCTGATAGTACAGAGCCCTGGGGACACTCTGCACATGCTCAGTTTGATGTGTATTGCTAGAGAGGTGTTTATTTATTTTTTCAGGAAAGGTTTTTTTATTAGACAAACAAGACAGTACATTCACATCAAGTATCATATAAATGGTCAGACAGCAAGTATAAAATCACATAACTATACTAATACACGTGCAACGCATACTTAAGTCCATCGAGTACTTATTGCTAGAGAGTTTGTTTATTTTTGGGAGGGCGCATGTGTTCAGCACAGGGCCAATCAGCACTGTCCAGACAGGTCCTGTAGCCTCATAGGACAGTCAGGAGATAGAAAACTCCTCCTACAAGCTTTAACTAGGCACCAATAGACGTCACAATACTGCTATATACTGCTGATGAGAAAGTATTTAGCAATTTTTTTATTTACTAAAATTAATTGCATTTGCATGTACTGTGGGAGACCAGATATAGTGCATGCAGATTCTGGGTTTAGTAACGCAGTGGGGCACAGCCCCACTGCAAGAGATGATTTATTTTTATTTTTCCAGAGTTGGGCTTTAAAATGCAGTTGTAAAAATACACAGAAAAACCAGTACAGTTAATAATTATTACCAGGATTACACCGATACTAGTATCGGTGCCAATACCGAGTATTTGCACAAGTATCGGTACTCGTGCAAATGCACCGATACTTTCAGGATTGGCTCTTTGAGCTGTCAGTGGGTCTACCCAGTGTTAAAGAAGTCCAGTAATTGGAGCTGTCAAAAAAGAATAAAAAGCAGTCTGCAATGTTTATTAACAACATTACCTAACCCTGAAACACTAAAATAAAAAGAAACATTGTTTCTTTTTGTATATTTTTGATTCTTCATCTGCAGATCAAAGGGATGTACTAATGTTCCTCTGTTTAACCCCTTAATAATTAATAACCCCTAATTTACTCTAATCGGCCTTAATTAACTCCCTATTCGCCTCCATTTATTTATTTCCCTGCTTTTTATTTATTTTCTCTCGTTCAAGTCTATTTTATAAACGATAAACAATTGAAACTTTGGCGTTTTTTTTTTTTTTTTTTCAGAGTTAGAAAAAAACTGAAAGACTCCTCAACTCTGAACTTGGCTACAACTTGGCGTTTATCAGCGTTTTTGAGCCATAAGCTTCCGTGGGAGTATAATTTTTGTTAAAAAAAAGCTGAAAAACATATTCTACAGCTAACGCTACTGGCTTTTTTAAAAAAAATTTTTTTTTTTTTATAATGTCGTGTGTGTGTGTGTGTGTGTGTGTGTGTGTGTGTGTTTTTTTTTTTTGTTTCCCCCTCACTCAATTTAGCCTGTTAGACTGGCTTCTGATGGAAAGACAGCTGTACACACTGACCAAAAGTCGTCCAGTTCCTGCTGAACTGTCTGATCTTCAGCCTGTGTATACTTTCTTAAAAGCGACATTCATAACCTGTTCATCTCCTGAAGAATTTGATAGGATAACCATTTTACAATCTGTACATGATTTGAATAGCGATTATATTATATTATATAATAGGATAGGATAACCATTTTACAATCTGTACATGATTTGAATAGCGATTTATATTATATATCCAATTCAAGTCTAATTTACAATGTATCTACTAAATCAGGGATGGAGGCTGCCATGTGTTTCATATAGTGTGTGTCAGGTCACGTCCATCTACTGCATACAATTTGCAATGTTTCAGCTTGTCTAAAATTTCAGTACAGGTATTGAATTTTTGTTATGAGGAATTCCAGCACCTCCTTAGACCCCCCCCCCCCCCCGTACACAAGCATATGACTCTTTATCAGCCTATTGAAATGTTAATGGTTTTATGAAAACAAAAAAACATGCACTGTTAGGCCTTGCTCAATCTGAGGCGATTTCAAATCTTGCATGACAATACAATTAAACCTCAAAGCAGCGCAGTGAATTTGGAAAAGGGTCTCGTGCTACTTTGGTGCAATTTTTACAGTGCAATCTTGTCCTGCAGAATAACTAAACCATATCCAAGACACAATCAAAATGGCACTACATAATCGCACTGCAAATTGAGTCAAAATCGCATTGCAGCTGTGTGAACCGAGCCTTAGAGGTTGTTACTTTATGGGCTTCTTTACACTTGGAAAGGGGTAGGGGGGTGTATTTGTATTAAAAAACCCTGCTCATCTGTGGGCATTCAGGAGGCAGCACTACTGCCTCCTGAATGGCCATCAGCCATTGCTCCCTAAAAAGTGATCCAATGAGCCAGAGACCGCTGCAAGTGTAAACAAGCACAATATGTTAAGCTTCCCTTTTTTTGAAGGTTATACCACCAAATAATAAGAGGTAGGCCCATGTAGTCTAAGGCAGGCAATACATAGATAAGATTTTCGAAATTCAACCTAAGGCTTTTCGTTAGAATTTCGCAACATTAGTGGGGCTGCAGCAACAGCCGGTTTTTGTGTGGTTATCAAATTTCAGTAAGGCCCCTTTCACACGGGACGGATCAGTAATGATCCGCCCCATGATGATCCGCTCGCTCAGCGGGGATCGCTCCGTTGTCCCCACTGAGCCGGTGGCGGACAGGGCGGTCTCTGCACACTGTGCAGGGACCGCCCTGTCAGATCTCCGCTCTCCTCTATGGGGATCGGATGAGCACGGACCGTCTGTCCGTGTTTATCCGATCCGCTCTGCAGACGGATAGAAAAATAGGATTTTCCTCCGTCTGCAGAATCGGACAGTAGTGGAGGCGGACAATAGCGGGGGTGTGTGTGGATGTTCATCCGCAGACACCCGCTATCCCATAGGGATGCATGTATGTCCGTATTTCATCCGCAAACGGATGGATGAAATGCGGACATACTGTCCGCATGTGTGAAAGGGGCCTAATTGGCCATGTTGGAAATTTTTTTTTTGAAAAACGAACAATTTTCTAAATGTTTATGGGAGAATTGTGCAGGAAATGTAATCAAAAAAGAAATGCTCAAAATAAATGATGACCACAAAATTTCTGATTTTCGAAAGAAAATTCTTTCGCAATCTGGCCATACATGCTCAAATTTTAGCCAAATCATTTACAGATGAAGCCATGGGTGGTTCTGTCTGTACTATTTGACTCGACAAAATTTTGTTTGGGAAATCAAGCAATTGTTGGGCAAACAGTGATTTGCATTTGATCAGTTGCAGTCACGGTTTGGGTATTCAATCTGCTGCAGGGGGTTGCAGCTGCTTGAATGCAATAACCAGCAGTGGAGATTCCTCCATCCACTCTATTTAGTTTGGATAGAGGAATCTTTTACATTTTTCTCATTCAACCTTCAGGCTGAACGAGAGAAATCTATGCATGTATGGCTAGCTCCTAAGCCAGTGTTTCTCAAATCCAGTCCTCAAGGCACCCCAGCAGGTCATGTTTTTCAGGATTTCCCTCAGATGTACGAGCTGTGCTAATTGCTAAGGCAGTGAAACTGATTAAAGCACCTGTGCAAAATAATGGAGAGCCTGAAAACATGACCTGTTGGGGCGCCTTGAGGACTGGAGCTGAGAATCCCTGCCCTAAGCTACAGAGACTTTTGTTACTTTTCTTAAACCACTTGCCGTCCGCCTAACTGGGAAAATACGTCATGACTTTGATGTTAAATACCAGGTTTATGGCTGCAGCTTGATGCCATAACCCCGGTATTTTATTTTCCCTTAGGCGGCGGTCTTTCAGATAAAGTAATCCCTGCAGCAGATGCACCGCAGGATCAATTTAAGAAGCGGTGGGGGAGGTGGCCCTCCTCGCTGCTTCCCCCCCCCCCCCCCTTCCCCATGGTTCCAGGGCTTCCATTACAGTGCTGAGCCCGGAAACCATTTTGTGCCGGCGGCCGGCTTTCCATTAGGGCTGCAACTAATGATGATTTTCATAATCGATTAGTTCTCCGATTTTATTGTTTAGATTAATCGGGTAATAACATATATAAAAAAAGTGGGTCAAATTGATGTTCATTTTCAACCACAGTGACAGGAAAATTGTAGAAATAATAGAAAACTTCTTAGTCAAATACATTTTCAGACAGTGTATGTGGTTTTCGTTCAGAAATGATATTCATTTTAAAAACAAGTGAAAATTTCAAACAAAATTCTTTCATTCAGCGAATGTACAAAGATTTTTGGTCTGAATATTCTCATCTGAAAATTGATCTGTGAGGCCAGCATAAGGCTCGGTACACACCTATGCAGTTTGCTTTTGATCTGTTTCTGCAGCGCTTTTTGCTGTACATTTTTTGGGCAGATTAAAAAACACAAATTGCTGCAAAAACGCATTACATGCTTTTCTGCAGCTTCTCCACTGAAATATATTGAACCAATAAAGAACCATTTTGCGTTTTTAAAAGTCCCTGACCCTTTCAGGTGTGAACGTGTCCCATAGGAAACCATGTAAATGAACGGTAGTGCATTTCTGCAAAAAAAAAAAAAACGCCAATAAACAAACACATAGATGTGAACCAGGTCTAAGACTTTTAGTAACATAATGGGATTAAAAAAACTAAAATTAGCCCTTTTTATAGTAGAAAAACACCAGATAATCACTACTGTAAGGGGTTCATTTTTCTTTTACTGTAGAACAGCGAAAGTAATATTTACAGTAGCGATTATTTGCTCTCTTTGTACTATAAAGGGCTAGTTTTTTTTTTTTTTTTTTTTTTTTTTTTTAACCCCATTATGTTACTGGCCGATTAATCGATTATGAAAATAGTAATCGACTAATTTCATAATCGATTAGTTGTTTCAGCCCTACTTTCCATAGAGATGAGTGGCAAGATGGCCACCTCTTATCTCTATGGCATTGGGGGACCAGAGCGGTTTTCAAGCCATGTAAACATATTTATTTATTTTTTGGGACCAGTTCACACCAGACGCAGTTCCCGTTCAGTTCCGTGCGCTTTTTTTTTAATTTTTTTTTTCTTGCACTAAAAATGCATGCACAGTGTTTTCCATGTATCCCAATGGCTCTAGTTCACACCATGCAGTCAGGTTCTGGTGCAGAAACTGACCGGAACTGACTGTATTGGTGCAGAAAAAACGGAACTGCATGGAACTGCATCTGGTGTGAACTGGCTCTTAAGTGCTCCTGTCCCTGCATGCAGTAGGTCACACCCACATATGTAAATGGTTTTTGCACCACACATGTGCGATATTGCTGTGAACATCTGAGCAAGAGCAATAATTCTAGCACTAGACCTCCTGTACAGTGCCTTGCGAAAGTATTCGGCCCCCTTGAACTTTTTAACCTTTTGCCACATTTCAGGCTTCAAACATAAATATATAAAATTTTAATTTTTTTGCGAAGAATCACCAACAAGCAAATAAAAAAACTGAAAAGTGGTGCGTGCAAAATTATTCGGCCCCTTTACTTTCAGTGCAGCAAACTCACTCCAGAAGTTCAGCGAGGATCTCTGAATGATCCAATGTTGTCCTAAATGACTGACTGGTGATAAATAGAATCCACCTGTGTGTAATCGAGTCTCTGTATAAATGCACCTGCTCTGTGATAGTCTCAGGGTTCTGTTGAAAGCGCAGAGAGCATCATGAAGACCAAGGAACACACCAGGCAGGTCCGTAATACTGTTGTGGAGAAGTTTAAAGCCGGATTTGGATACAAAAAGATTTCCCAAGCTTTAAACATCCCAAGGAGCACTGTGCAAGCGATCATTTTGAAATGGAAGGAGTATCAGACCACTGCAAATCTACCAAGACCTGGCCGTCCCTCTAAACTTTCAGCTCAGACAAGGAGAAGACTGATCAGAGATGCAGCCAAGAGGCCCATGATCACTCTGGATGAACGGCAGAGAACTAAAGCTGAGGTGGGAGAGTCTGTCCATAGAACAACAATCAGTCGTACACTGCACAAATCTGGCCTTTATGGAAGAGTGGCAAGAAGAAAGCCATTTCTCAAAGATATCCATAAAAAGTCTCATCTAAAGTTTGCCACAAGCCACCTGGGAGACACACCAAACATGTGGAAGAAGGTGCTCTGGTCAGATGAAACCAAAATCAAACTTTTTGCCCACAATGCAAAACGATATGTTTGGCGTAAAAAGCAACACAGCTCATCACCCTCAACACACCATCCCCACTGTCAAACATGGTGGTGGCAGCATCATGGTTTGGGCCTGCTTTTCTTCAGCAGGGACAGGGAAGATGGTTAAAATTGAGGGGAAGATGGATGCAGCCAAATGCTGGACCATTCTGGATGAAAACCTGTTGGAGTCTGCAAAAGACCTGAAACTGGGATGGAGATTTATCTTCCAACAAGACAATGATCCCAAACATACAGCAAAATCTACAAAGGAATGGTTCACAAATAAAACTTATTCAGGTGTTAGAATGGCCAAGTCAAAGTCCAGACCTGAATCCAATCGAGAATCTGTGGAAAGAGCTGAAAACTGCTGTTCACAAATGCTCTCCATCCAACCTCACTGAGCTCGAGCTGTTTTGCAAGGAAGAATGGGCAAGAATTTCAGTCTCTCGATGTGCAAAACTGATAGAGACATACCCCAAGTGACTTGCAGCTGTAATCGCAGCAAAAGGTGGCTCTACAAAGTATTAATGCAAGGGGGCCGAATAATTTAGCACGCCCCACTTTTCATTTTTTTTTATTAGTTAAAAAAGTTTAAAAAATCCAATAGATTTCGTTCCACTTCACAATTGTGTCCCACTTGTTGGTGATTCTTCACAAAAAATTAAAATTTTATATCTTTATGTTTGAAGCCTGAAATGTGGCAAAAGGTTGAAAAGTTCAAGGGGGCCGAATACTTTCGCAAGGCACTGTAACTATAAACTGGTAGCGTGTAAAACATTTTTAAAGCATCGTCTGTGGAGATTTTTGTTTAATTACTGTAGTTTGGTGCCATACGACGGGTGCGCACAGTTTTAAAGCGTGACATAGTTACATAGTTAGTAAGGTTGAATAAAGACACCAGTCCATCCAGTTCAGTTCAACCTGAGTGTCTACAATTGTCCCTATCCCTGTACATTGCACACTCACATTGGTCCCTACCCTCAAGGAGCCCACATTTCAAGGTCGCCATTCATATACTAGGGTCAATTTTGGACAGAAGCCAATTAACCTACCTGCATGTCTTTGGAGTGTGGGAGGAAACTGGAGTACCCGGAGGAAGCCCACACAGACACAGGGAGAACATGCAAACTCCAGGCAGGTAGAGTCGTGGTTGGGATTCAAACTGCTTCTTACTGCTAGGTGAGAGTGCTAACCACTACACCACTGTGCCGCCATGTTGGGTATCTATTTTCTTGGCGTAACATCATCTTTCACATTATTCAAAAACAATTGGTGTATATCGTGATTTTGTGTATTTATTTTATTTTTTTCAATTCATCAAAGTGTATTTATTTTTTCAAAAAAATTTGTCTGAAAAAACGCTGCGCAAAAAAAGTGTGACACTAAAAAAAAAAAAAATTGCGATGACTGCCATTTTATTCTCTAGAGTTTCTGCTAAAAAAATAAAAAAATAAAAAATAAATTTCTAGCAAAAAATTACAGATTTTTGCAGAAAAAGGCTGGACCCTTAAGTGGTTACCTATTAAAACATATCTGGCCATCTCCAAATATGCCATATTTTGAATCACCTTGATCTATAAGTGATATACCATGTTGCCATGTTTTGGTCAATGAGTCCTCTTGTGGAGTGTGGTCTAAGGCCAGAATCACACCTATGCATTTTTAGTGCGTTTTGCAGATTTGCACTACGGTCCATGTAGCGTGGTTTCCCATAGAATGCGTTCTGTAGAGCAAATATGCAAAAAGCACTAAAAATGCCTAGGTGTGAATCAGGCCTAAAGAGCGATTGGACTGGTTGTCTACATTGTGAGCTAGGTGCCAGCTGTCATTTTTATTGGCAGCATAGGTATATGTATTGCAGTGTCTGAGATTTGTCCAGCCCCAATCTGATGCCCGTCTGTTTTTATCAAATTTACTAAATGCACTAATATTCCTTGTGGGACTTTTAAACACAAAAATGCTGTGGAAGAACCTAGGGCACTGCTGCCTAGTTGTAATGTGCCTTGCCCATGTTCTTTATTGTGCATTGTCTACTGCTAGCTTTGTAATGTATTATAGTGTGTGTGTGTGTGGGTTTTTTTTTTTTTTTTTTTTGTTTTTTTTTTTTTTTATATTTGTCTATGTCTCCAAAATAAAAGAACAGCAACATCTGTAGTTGACGTTAGAAGTGGAAGAAGTACATCTCGGAGGCTTGTGGTCGGCATTTTCCTGTTTTTGGGCTTTCGTTTCTATCCACTTTTTACACACATCCTATGTAAACCTGGAGGCCTTGAAAAATTAAAAACCTTTTTTATTTAAAGTTTTACTAAACCTCCACTTAAAAACCATCTGGTAAAGTCTGTAATAATGAAGAATGGCCCACCCTAGAGTTTTTCTTGCTGAATGAGCTTTAGAAGTGTATTTTCCACTGATGCTCTGAAGCATCATTCCCCAACTTTTGGTGTGTGGTTTTAGCAGTGCATGTATGATCATTGTCATTATCAGCCTCAGACTATATCTCCCGGGAGGCCTTGTGTTGGTGTTTAGTAATGCACATAACCACATGCTCCATCCTATCCTGTAAATGTAGCAGGTTGGGGGAGACTTTACGTTCTTTCTCTTGCTGTGTCCACATTTAGTTATGTAGTCTACTACAAGACTGCGCTGAGGACGTCGGCTACAATAGACATATAGGGAGACCATGAAGAGGTAGCATAACCACCATCAAAAAAAGCACAAAGATTCATGATTTAAATTGAGTACATCTACAAATCAGAACAGACCTGACTTTCCATACATATACAGTATATATTGATGCCATTTTTTTCTTTTCATTGTTAATATATAGGTTCAGTGACACTTTCAGACTTCTTTTTTACACTGATAATTTATGTGTAGTGTGGCCGCGTAGAAGTTCCAAATTAAAACCACACTACATTGCTCCAAGCTTTTGCACAGTCCTCAGATCCTTCACTACACCAGGAGCTCTGCTATACAGTAAAGTGGCCTATGAAGCAGCACTTTGTAGATATCTCACCATAGCATTTATTCAGCGAGATGGGCTTCCAGCACAGTCACCTTCCCTAAGTCGCAGCCTATGATGCGTTTGACCCAGATTGGCTTATTCAAAAGTGTAACCCTTCGGATTTTGAAAAATATGTGGAAACCACACAACATGCCATGGTGCCTCAGAAATGTTGGTTCCTGGCCTAGTCTATGGGTATAGATGATGGAACATGTACTTGGTGACCATTTTGTTAGATGCAATTCCTTATTAATATAATAATATGGCTAGACAGGTAATCATTTGCCTGCAACTTAACACCTAAAGCATGCAAGCATGGTCAAAATGATTAATGGATAATATGTCAGATTCTAGCAAATCTGACCTAGGAATGATTCTCCATACCAGGTATAGTGGTTGCAGCACCTTAGAAACTGGTGTCCTCCTAGGATTTTAAAGCTGGCTACACATTATACAATTTTTTTTCTTGTAGAGTTTTCCTTTTAGATCAGGGGTCTCGAAACTTTCTAAGCAAAGGCCCGTTTACTGTCTGTCAGGCTTTAGGGGGGCCGGACTGTGGCCAGTAGAAGTAGAATATGTCCTCAATCATTGGCTTTAATGGAAGGAATGGTGCCCCATTGTTGATATCAATGAGAAGAGGAGTGCAACATTGATGGTGTCAGTAGAGGCAATGGTGCTCCATCATTGGTGTCAGTGAAATAGTGCCCCAAGGGCCAGATAAAGGCAAGCAAACGGCCACAGTTTGGATTTAGACTTACCAAAACCATATAATATGAGGTCTGACCTAAACCCTTTTAAACTGTATGCAATCAGGCAGGCCCCTACACTACATAGTTAAAGGTAAATCTAAAGGAAATTGAAAAAAAAAGAGTATGTGTAGCCAGCTTAATACTTCTTAGTATCTAGAGAGTACAGGGCAAAATAATACTACAAGTAGACCTCAATTCTCAGGGTAAAATGCCCCAGTAGTAGTGGCAAGACTTTGCACACATTATCAGGAAGTTTACCATTGCTCAGATAACCACATTTAAAGCTGGACTCCAGCCCTACCTTCATTCTTACACAGTGAGTTGTAGGGGATTCTCTCCATTACTGAAACAGCTAAAGCTCCCGTACACACGATCCGACATTCGGCAGGCAAAAGACCGATGAGAGCTTTTGGTTGGAAAAAAAATGCGATTGTGTGTATGCTGCATCGGACTTTTGCTGGCCAAATTTTGGCCAGCAAAAGATTGACAGCATGTTCTCTATTTTTCGGTTGGAAAAAGTTCCGTTCGCCTGTACAAATTCCAACACACAAAATTCCTACGCATGCTCAGAAACAATTTGACGCATGCTTGGAAGCATTGAACTTCATTTTCTCAGCTTGTCGTAGTGTTGTACGTCAGTGTTCTTGACGGTCGAAAGTTCAGAGAACTTTTGTGTGACCGTGTGTATGCAAGACAGCTTGGAATTCTGTCGGGAAAACCATCAGAGCTTTTTCCGACCAAAATTCCAAGCACACTGAAGATTTCTTACTTTGTATTTGAGACTCCATTCACACTTGTGACCACTCCTTTTTTTTTTTTTTTTTTTTTTTTTTTTCTATGGCACCCATTTAGTTTGGTGCAACTTAGTCGCAGCTATTTTGAAAAGGTGCCTGCACTGCTTTGATGCAACTTAGGTCCAGAAAGTGTAAAGTCAGACCAAAATCTCACAGGAAATTGTGCGACTTTGGATTTGCACAAGTGTAAACGGAGCCTTGAAGCTGTTACAGAGGGAAGGGTCAACCCACCATATTGCCCCAAATGAGTAAAGTCTCTGTAAAATTGTGGCCCTTCTTGTATACTTTTTTGTTTCTTTTGTAATAATTCACACCTACTACTGTTCTGCAGGTTTATTCTGAATTTATTTGTAGACTGAATACAGGTTGATTGGTATTATGCAAGTTCTCTCTGTTGCTAGTTGTATAGTACTCTGCTTGTCATTGTCTTCCTTCCTCATTGGTAAAATTAACCATGCAAACTTCTTTGCTGAAATCATTACCCGAGATTAGGATGTGGATGTTTCCTTTTATATATTTTATATATTTTTATATTTATATATTAAATAATTGAAAGACAATTTCTTTCGAGTTTTTGAGGGTCCATTGTTTGTTTTGTATATTATTATTATTATTATTATTATTATTTTTTTTTTTTTTAGCTCACTGCCAATGCCTTAGGGTTTGTGCGCACCAACAGCAAGCTTTATAACATTCGGTTGCTGGGCTGTTCTGTGAAGGGGTGGCATAATGCGTTGTTATATTGCATCACACCAATGCAGCGTATTGGTATGAACTAATGGGACAAAAGGCATACTGTGTTGTCTGTGCCCTGGGATTGTGTTGGAGGACACTGACCAAGTCAACCCACTGCATATATTGTGATTGGGTCCTCAAGGATATTTGCTATGCATTGGAGGAGTGGGCATATCTGTTATATTATACAAAATATCCAAGAATGTGACAAGTATGTAAGAATATTGGTCATTGTATCTCAGTCTTAAAGAACTTCATTCTAAAGGCAAAGTTACGCTTTATGCCCTCCTCCTCCTCCTCCTCCTCCTCCTCCTCCTCCTCCTCCTCCTCCTCCTTCTTCTTCTTCTTTATTTTTTTTTTTTTTTTAAATAGCAAATATCATGTGAAATACAATTTTTCAACCATCACCTTTTTATTCTACAGGGCCTCTACTTTTAGAAAATATAAAATATTTTCTGGAGATTAAGTAATATAATATTTTTATTTTTACATTCATTTTTTTTTTTTTTTTTTTCTGAACTGGTAAATTGAAGGCTTTCAGGCGGAGGGGGCTGCCTTGTACAACTGTGGGTTCATTCCCAAACCTGCCTTCTAGCACGAATGATCATTACCTCTTCAAATTCCCTTTAAAAAATGTGTTATTTGATGGTTCTGGATAAACTAGGGAATGCCTAAAGATTTTGCATGATCCCAGTGGGGAAGGCTCCCTGCAGGCAGAATACAATAGTACTGCGTGAATGATTCCCCCATCAACATTTACTGTGTTGATGGGGGGGGGTGTCAAACTATATTTTCTTTCCTTCAACCCATGGTTGAAGAAAATTGCATAATGTATGGGCTGCCTTACCCCAGTCTCTTACATCATTCTGGGAAGATTCCTGGGGAGCAGGTGACTTCTCAGGAGAATACACTCCAGTCCATTGCTGGAGAATCTTCTTTCCTTATTTTGGCTGTTCTGTATTCATCAGGAACTAGCCTGAAGGAGTGTGACCTCATCCTTGTCTGGGTGCCGTGGTTGGAAGATGTGGGTAAGTACAAACCCAACCTGTTTCTTTACAGGTATATTTTACAACTGCAGTTAGTAGGCAAATGGAGAGGGGGCCATGAAAGTGCAAACGGACCTTAGATTTTACTGTACTACTAACTTTAAGTGAAGGGAATTGAGACTCTGAAACGGGGAAATGCTGAGCTCACACCACTGAGAAATTCTTTCGTTCTTATTGTGAAACTACAGAACTTGCTATGTACCACCCCCAAACATTATATATTTTCTGAAAGCGAGCATTTGCACACTAAAGTTGATTTTAGTGCATGCAAACACAGAGTGTGTATATATTATATAATTTTTTTTTTTTTTTTTGATAAAAGATGAGAATGCAGTTAGTAAATAGAAACCAAACAACATACAGGATTTATATAGCATCAACAGTTTGCGCAGCGCTTTACAACATGAGGGCAGATATTACAGTTACAATGCAGGCGGAATCTGAGGGCCCTGCTCATTAGAACTTGCAATCTAGAAGGGAGGGTCAAGTGAAACAAAAGATAACTGGGGAGGGGGGGATGAACTGATGGAGAAAATTAAAAGGCAGTTGTTAGGTGTGTGTAGGACAGGCTTTTTTGAAGAGATGGATGATCCCTGAAAACCTAAAAGCTACTAGAGTAGGGTAAGGACTTCCATAGGATTGGAGAGGCTCTGGAAAAGTCCTGGAGGTGAAGAGGGAGCTAGAGAGCAGGAGGTGTTGAGAGGAACAAAGAACGATTGGGTTAGCATTTTGAGTCATCTAGTTGGGGGCTAAATTGTGGATGTTTGAAAGTTGTTGTTAGCACTTTGAATTCATTGGGTGAAAGGGAGCCAGTGGGGGGATTGCGAGAGGAGCAGCAGACAGAGCGATTGGTAAGGTGGATGAGACTTGCAGCTGCATTCATGATGGATTGAAGGGGGGGATAGACTATGTAGAGGTAAACCAATGAGTAGGGAGCTGCAATACGCGAGGCGAGAGATGACCAGGGAGTGAATTAAGAGCTTTGTTGTGTCATTGGTTAGAAAGGAGCATATTTTGGAGATGTTGAGGTGGCAAAATTTGGACAGGGATCGGACGTGGGGTGTTCAGAATCCAGGACTACACCTAGGACCTTGGCATGCGGGGGTGGGCTGTTAGTTGTGCCATAGATTTTTGACAGAGAGATCAGGGGAAGGGGCATGTGGTGGAGGAAAAATGTTATACATTCGGGGTAAGTTTTGGATAGATTGAGTTTGAGGAAGTGGTCTGACATCCAGACTGATGTATTTGTTAGTAAATTGGTTATATGTAAGGAGAACGAAGGGTAGAGAAATATATTTGGGTGTCGTCAGAGTTTGACAAACATGTCAAACCTTTAAAATTGCACACGCCTGTGAAACGGCAAAACAACCTCAAGTACCCAAAATTGTACTTGGGTGATCTTTATCAGTTTTCAAGTTTAAGTGGAACTAAAGGTATTAATACTCACCTGTCCAACAGTCAATTGCTGGAGTCGCCATCTTCTTTTTAAATGTCGGTCTTTGTCCCAGTGACCAAGAAAGAGAGGCCAGATGTCGCTCTTGCACATGTGCAGGAGCCAGTCATCCCCGCACTCAGAGACTTGCATGGTGCTGTAAAATGAGCCGCTGGCAGGTGGGGGTTAAACGAAAAGCTAATCATCCTCCACCCCCTGTCATGATCTTAGCGAGGCCTGGCATACTGCAGAGTCGGCAAAGAACTAGATGGGGCAGGGTCTGCTAAAGTTTACTTTTCCTATTAAGCTGGTGATTGGTTGCTCGGACCTCCTAGCAACCACCGATCACCAGCTTGTTAATAGGAAAAGTTAACTTTGGCCGCTCCCCTGTCCAGTGCTGTCCTCCGCTGTTCGTCTCTCTGCATCCCGAATCGGTGAAAGTGTCATTCATTGGTTTGAATTATTTATTATAGCATTCAATTATTTAACAAGTCAGTAATGATGTGTACAGTGGATGACCTTTTTGATGATTGCTGTGGACCACTACTTACAGATTACAATCCAAACACAGCCATTAATAAGTGGAATTAGAAAGGGGACGTTACACAGGGCTTTCTCCTTCTGTACAACACACACCATAGAAAATGTCTGTCTGAAATTGGTTTCCTATTGTTATGCCACATTGTTTGGCATGAAAGGAACCCCAGCTTTGTTTCCCAATATGTCACACTTTCAAATGCTGTGTTTACAAAAGGTTTGATATAGATAATATTTTCCTTGTTGATGTAAAGCGCTTATTTTTCCTTTTTTATGTTTACATTGCATTTTTGTTTAATATATGTTTAAGTTGTTCTTGTTAATGTTTTTGTAACTTTAATTCTGCATAAAAAATTTAACAGTGTGATTTCATGAGATCATTTACGAGGGCGTCTTTAGGGGGCGGGGCAAAGTCTATGCATTAAGATCAAAAGCCTTCTGTGTGCAGCGGCCCCCCTAACACTTACCTGAGGCCCATCTCTCTCCGGCGATGTCCACTAGTGTCTCAGCAGTGCGAGCTTCTCCTTTCTGATTGGTTGAGACACAGCAGTGGCGCCATTGGCTCCTGCTGTCAATCAAAGTCGGCTAGCCAATCAGGGGAGAGAGGGGGTCGGGCCAGTCCGTGTCTGAAAGGAAACTGTGACTCAACTCGGGTGCCCTCATAGGAAGCTGCTTGCTGTGGGGCCACTGAACAGGAGGAAGGGGCCAGGGGCACAGAAGAGGGACCCGAGAAGAGGAGAATCAGGGCTGCACTGTGCAAATCCAATGCAACAGAGCAGGTAAGTATGACATGTTTAATTTCCTAGGTAGGTGATATGCCACTGGGGAAGAGAAGTCGGCTAAGTGAAGTGAGAAATGGAGTGCTAGGCAGCAGCAGGAGGCTGTCCCCATCTGGGGGGGGGTGGGGGGGCGGGGGTGTGCTGATCGCTGGAGGAGGCCTGGGGAGAACTGTGAGGGAACATTGCCTCTACAAGGTCATTGACAGTGTCTGCCACCACACGGTCGGATGGTAGAGAATTCCTGAAGCAGAGGGGCAGGTGAAGCTGTGAGAACGCATGGTCCAGTCAGGTTCCTCATCAAGGACTCAGGGCTATTGGAAAGTCGGTGAGTGTTACCACAGTGGGGGCTGGAGGTGCCAAGAAGTCTGTGAGGGAATTCTGCTTTTACACGGCCATTAGCAGAGTCTTCATCAAACACACAGTGGATGATTGTGAGTCCTGAATCAGTAAAGAGGCTGTGGGGATCTGTGTCAAGTCGATGTGGCCTGCTGGCTCGGAACAGTAGTCCATTATCCAAAAGACTGCTTTTAACCTACTAGGCCTCCGGGGAGAGGTACCGCAGGCCTAGTAGCAGCGAGCAACCAGAGCCTCTCTAGGGGTTTATTCAGAATGGGCCCCTATTAATTAAAAGAAGAGAATGCGACGTGTCTTTGAATTAGTAACTACAGGTTTTGTGCAGGAGGAACCAAATTTGTACAGGAGGAGCTAAGTTTTGGGCACAAGATGAAAGATCTAAGACCATCACTTTTATACGGTCAAAGGTGATGTCTCTGCCCTTCACGCGGTGATGGTAAGAGAACTCTTAGATGGAATACTCTGCTGAGGTTGAGCAGAGGAGGAGCAACAGCCTGCATGGAGATGCAGGAGGAGATTCATGTCTAATTTAATATGCACGTTCAATCTTCTGGCACTAACTTTATCAGAGTGTACTCAAATCCTAAAAATGTAATGGCAATGACGTATCCTATGGGCATCCCATATTCCTATCCCTATCTAAGTTGTACCCACCTATAAAACAACAAAAAGAAAACTCGCAGAAGACTGTTCATAGTCTCTGGAAGTGATTTGGTGGATTGTTAATAGCTGCAACACCATGGCTACACAGCATTGTTCAATTCTCCGTTGACAGTATTGAATATACTGACAAAAGTTTTCTTTTACAAAAGATTTTATTAAGATCCAATATAACAGATTAGGCCAACAATGAGATGGTTACATTGCATGTGAGACAATCAAGTGCTATGAAACGAACAAATCAACAATGTACAAAAATTTGTAAGTTTCAGATTCAGTACTACGTTTTTAACTAAAGCCCAGAAGTCCCTAAATGAGGGAACTTTAAGAATCCCGATTTGCATTGCATACTGACTTGAGACACGGAAATCCAAACCTACTGCTAAACGTGGTAAAACATGGAGGCTCTTTGACAATAGAGTTTTTTATCTATGGGTGAGAATGCAATATACAACCATAAAAGTGCTTTCACAGTAACTATCTTAACCAGGACCTCACTTGGCGGCCCAAAAATAAGGCTACAGTAAAAATTAGAAGAGAAGGAGAAACTAAGGAAAATAAATAAGGGGAAGGAGAAGAGTCCTACAGGGTGTAGTGTGTTATCAAATCTAGTAGGTTGGCTATATGCTATCCATGGAAGCCAGACCCTAAGAAATGTATCGTGTGTCCGAGAGGAAAGCCGTCTGTTTCTCATTTTACCATATCATTCATACTTTTTCTTTTTACCACTTCAAAGCGAAGTACAGGAGTTTTCCAAGTCCTCCCATAGTCTGCATACCTTCGGAAAGACCATCAAATGTGTGCCCTCTTGTGAACATTCCCGGAAGCAGAGAGGAGAATAAGATGGGATGAAGCAAGCCAGCCTAGCTGGCGTGTTATACCACCTTTACAACACATTGTAGGCATTCTCCAAAATGAGAACCCCCCCCCCCCCCCTTTTTTTTTTTTTTTTTTTCCTTTTAAACCCTTAGGGCTATATTCATGACCTGCCAGTCCTCTGGGTCTATCTGCTTCCCTAACTCACTCTCCCATTGAAGATGGCAGGGGCATTGCTAGGTCTACTAGTAAGTCATACGCTTGGGCGGGCATACACATGTATATACAGTAATGTGTGTGTATATGTATATATATGTGTGTGTGTATAATATATATAATATCCCCAGAGAGCCTCCCCCTTTTAAATCAGGGTCTCCCTGCAGAGACGTGGAGCTATGGATGTGCAGATCCCACAGTGCTGCTGCCATTTTTCTATTGTCATTTTTTTCAAATGACATTTTTTATTTTTTTATTGCATTTAAGTTCAAATAGGAGATCTGAGGACTTGAGCTGCTGCATGGCTTTCTATCTTAATGCATTAAGATAAAAAAAAAAAGACTGACTTTACAACCCCTTTTTAAGCACATTTGCTTTTCATCAGAGTACAACCGGGTTGAAAAGTTTTAAGAAGTCCGTCGGGCAATTTTGTGTCAAAACGTCTTTTCTAAGTCTGCTGCACTTTTGGAAGAAAAAGTCCGCCGGAGCCCACACACTGGCGGATAATCCGATCGTGTGTATGCGGCATCGGAGCAACTTCTCTCGCCCATCCAAGAACAGTTTGGTGGGGAACAATGCCTTTTCCAGCATGATGGAGCACCCTGCCATAAGACAAAACTGATAACTAAGTGGCTTGGGAAACAAAACATCAAAATTTTGTGTCCGTGGTCAGGAAACTCCCCAGACCTTAATTGAGAACTTGTGGTCAACCCTCTAGGCTGGGCGAACAAAAAAACCCCACAAATTCTGACAAACGCCACGCATTGATTATGCAAGAATGTGCTGCCATCAGCCAGGATGTGGCCCAGAAGTTGATTGAAAGCATGCCAGGCCAAATTGCAGAGGTCTTAAATAAGCAAGGTCAACACTGCAAATGTTGACTCTTTGCATAAACTTAGGACACTTTCACACTGCGGGGATTTACAGGTGTTTTAGCGCTAAAAATAGTGCTTGCAAAGGGACTGCAAAGCCCCTCTCCTGTCACTGGAGCGGTGTGCTTGCGGGACGTTAAATGTCCTGCAAGCAGCATCTTTGAGGTGGTTTAGAAACGTATACGCTGCTCCTAAAACGCCACTTTGAAATGAATGGGCACCGCTGCCAAAGCACTTCTGCAGCAGGGGTGGTATTAACCCCTTCAGCCGCTAACAGGGGTTTACCGCCGACGCTCTCACCATCCCAGTGTGAAATTTCCCTTAATGTAATTGTCAATAAAAAGCCTTTGACACTTATGAAATGCGTGTAATTATACTTCAGGATACCATAGTAACCTCCTAACAAAAAGATCTAAAAACACTGAAGCAGCAGACTTTGTGAAAATTAATATTTGTGCCATTTCAAAACCTTTGGCTGTATTTTAGAATTGAAATACATGGCAATATTATCAGATTAGGCTTAAAGCTGGCCATAGATTTTATTTTTTATTTATTTTTTTGTTTAGCCAGTGGGCTAAAAAAAAAAAAAAGGTATTCCTCCTAGAATAAATCGGTGCACGTTTTGTGCGCCTTTAGGCACACTTGTGCAGAAAAAAATGCATAAGCGATTCTCCTGGAACGCATGACTAGGCAATTTTTTTGCCCACCGCTTAATAAAATGTCTGCATGTACAATAAACGCATTAGCTAACATACATTTGCGTTCAGAGGTATAAAAACAAACAAAAACCCTCAAAGGGGCGCTTTTTTTGTCCCGTGTGCATGAGTTCTAAAGCTTGGTACACACTAGTAGTTTTTTAGTTCAACCCAGTGGGCTGAATGGAAAAAAAAAAAAAAAAAAAAAAGCACTCCTAACAATCAGTGATAATTTAGTTGACTAAAATGACTATAAAATATTTTAGTTGACTAAAGCAACTGAGATGACTAAAACTAAAATGGCATTTTAGTCAAAAGACTAAAACTAAATAGAAATTTGACTTCAAAAGTAACACTGGTTTGTAGTGCATGTTCATACCTCAATACCATAATAAATAACATATTTGATTTTTCACTCCAGCAGTATATAGCGCATTTGGAAACTGTAGAGAAATGTTAACAAATGCATTACAATTACACCTATTGAGTTTTTATCGACTAAAATGTACTGGAGATTTCGTAGACTAAAACAACTGCAGAAGACTAAAACTAAAATGCCATTTTAGTCCTAAGACTAAAACTAAATTGAAATTTGCTGCCAAAATGAACACTGCTAACAATCTGCTGTTAGTACATTGATCATCCCTGCTGAGCTATTGTGTCCTGATGGGGACAGCCTCGCCAATGGAACACACTGGTCAGCGATCTCAGCCAATGAGCGGGAGGCAGTCTGCAGACCTTTTTAAGGTCATGCCTCTTCAATAGTAGCCGGCCGAATGTTGGCTGGTTTCTATTGAACTGGTCGATGCCATGGATATTCAGCCTGTGTGTATGGGCCCTTAAGGATAATGACACGTTGAACTCCAGTCTATTTGCATGTGCATACTAAGTGAAAGTGAGAATTTCCCAGTCTGGTCATACTGCGTGTACCCAATTGGTTCTCATTTTGTTTTTTTATCTTGTGTCCTCGCTGTGATACAGTTATCCGTTAATGCCTATTGTTTGAATTTGTTGACTGTGCACACTTTCCTCATTGTTAAAAAGCTGAACGTACTGATTCCCTATGCAACTGAAACAGGAAACCAATGCAATTATGAAAGTGCAAACTCATGTACAGTAGCACTCATTTTTATTGTACCCAGTTCTACAGACTATCAGTTTGTAGCAGACTTGGAGAGTATAACTGAGTCAAGCTGAACATAAACATTGCCTAGCAAAGGGAAAATGCTGGAATAGGTTCTAAACAACATGGCGGAAGTGAACAGATGTAAGGTCTGCCTTGCAGCTGTGCATTACTACCGCCCTCCTGCTGTACTGGTTTCCTCAGAAGCTTTGTGGGGTTGCAGGAATTTGGTGAACAACATTGATTTGTGGTAACTGAATCTCAGGGATTGATTTTCTTGCATAGTTCATAGGTCCAAGCTTGGAATAATGTAGGTGTACATATTCCATACCTGGCTGATCCCTGTGGAAGCAGAGACTCTCTGTATTGGCCGCTGCTACTACAGTGACTGGCTGTCTTCCGAGTCCTGGCCTGAGTGACTGCATAGTAACCACAGGGAGTCGTCATTAAGAGAATGCTCTGTATTATTCTCAATGCAAGACATTCTATGTTTGGACGGGGTGGAGATTGTGACATAACCGCCCTGCCTCTCCATCTGCACCAGGAAATTCTGGCCAATTGATATATTCAGGTGGCAGTCAACTGAAAAGCATAAGATTGTACACCCCACTACTGCCCATCAAACCTAAATCATTCCATTCATTCATTAGATTTGTTCAAAACCACCACAGCTCTGACTCGCTTCATATATTGCTTTACCGCAGGGGTAGGCAACCTGGGCCTCTCCAGCTGTTGCAGAACTACAATTCCCATCATGCCTCTGGGAGTAATCGTAACTGCCAGCCTTGCCATGCCTCATGGGAAATGTAGTTCCACAATAGCTGAAGGGCCCCAGGTTACCTACCCCTGCCGTACAGGGTTCAGTAGGTTAATGAGGCCTGAATGTTAACCGTTGAATAATTTTGCAGGAATCTCAGACCAAATAATTTTAAAGCCAAACTCAACACCCAGAAATACTCATCTTTTCATTCTTGCAATGCTGCATATCCCTCGCCAGGCATGATCCTCTTCTCCCTGGCTATTCCAGGTGCCAGGTTTTCAGCCTCTTTATTAGCTGGTCAGAAAATGACCTCACCCCATGCATGTGCACGGTAGTCAATCATTACGGCACAGCTAGAGTAACCGTAAAGAGCGTACGGCCAGAAACTGGCAGTAATTAAAGTGTAGTACACATGGGCTGAAAGTTGGGCGGCACTAGCGGGTCCAATAGAAACTGGCCGACATTCAGCCCATGTGTACAGCAGCTGGTCTGACAGAAGGGTCATGACCAAAAAATGTATGCCGACCGGCTCCCGGTCCAGAGTGTTCTGGCGGGGGTGGGGGGGAGGTGGGGCGGCTTTCCCCGTCAGAATACAATATCACAGCAGGGGAGATTGCTGTACTAACATTGGATTGTTAGTACAGCGACCACTCTGACCTAAGCTCTGCTCATGTACAGAGGTATACCAGTTCTCAGAGCTGGGGATATCTGTACTGGGAAGATGTCACGGATCCAATGTGTATGGTCAGCACAGTGGCTACGTAGTTGGCACTTGCACCAGGCAGAAGTAGAGGCATCGTGTATTATTGCCAGTGGCAAAGCATTTTTTGTCAGAAAAGATGAGCTGGACCACTTCCAAGTGTCAAAGAGATAGAAGCATACAAATCCATCTTGCAGAGAGTTCACAAAAATGTCTGCCATCACACTACCACCTAAACGGCTCACAGTAGATCATTTCCTTTACATCACTTCCCACTGGAAAAACAACACTTTCATTGGTATTTATCAATCACCTTCAAAGCTTTTTCAATGCTTCATAAGCACAACTAAAACACGCCATTAACCCATTATAAATGCTATAAGCTCATTAATGGGCATTGCTTGATTCTTCATAATCAACACACATGTGAATGGGCTCTTAGCATTTATTAGTAAAAGTTACCACGGTGATGACACCGACCCTGAGCTTCATCTACATATAGCCCATAGTACTTCCCCCATCTAAACAGCAACCGGCAATTAAACTTCAAACCTGATTTTCAAATTTCATTTGTGTAGGAACACAATAGAAAAACAGCTTTGGCAGTTACTTTTGCTGAAGTAAAAAGTGTTTATGGCAGGTGTAAAAGACACACTTTATTGTGGCTCCAGAGTCATTATTACATCAGTTCATGTATGTTTTGAAATACAACCCATGTACCGTAAGTACCTGAATTAGCCTCTTGCAGTCCCTTTTTACAGCAGAGCTACAGCGCTAAAAATAGTGCCTGCAAAGAGCCTTGAAACGGCTGCTGCTGTGCAGTGCGCCAGCAGCACTTTACAGTGGTTTTTAACCCTTTTCTCGGCCGCTAGCGGGGCTTAAAACCGCCCACTAGAAGCCGAATAGCGCCGCTAAAATGATGGTGAAGCGGCGCTAAAAATAGCACCGCTTTACCATCGACGCCATCAGTGTGAAAGGGGAGCTTACTGGTCTTGCAGTCTTTGCTAAGTCATTGGCTCCCACTGCTGTCAATCCAAGCCAGTGACGAGGGAGGTTCGGAAGCAATCCCGCACAAGCGCCCCCATAGAAAAAGGCTTGCTTTGGAGGCACCCGCTGAGGGGGAGGAGCCAGGGTCCCCAGCCATAGAGCAGGTAAGTATAAACCCGTTTGTTTTAAATCAAAGTTCTACAATCCTTTTGTATAGTTCTGTATTAATTTATGCATTACTAAACCCTTCCTGTCTAGCCCCAGTGTCACTATATGTGGATCTTTAGAGGGCAGAAAGGACTGCTGACCATTACTAGAGACCAAGAACTGTTTGATAGCTCAGTCACTGTGCTGGAGGTTAGTAAAAATTAGGGTGGGATGGGACTGGGGGGGGGGGGGGGTGATGATTGGTATGTATTCAGTAGAAAAAAACGGGTAAGAATAAACTGAAAGAGAAGGGGGGAAGATTATTTAGAGAACCGCTGGGGGAGGGAGTTGTACGAGGTGTAGAATGTGAAAAAGGGGAGTTCACAGACCGGTAGCCCTTGTTTGCACTGCCGTAACTTTGAATCTGATGACATTCCTGCGACTACATCGCAGCTGGCATGCCACTTCTTTAACAGAAGTCGATGCAAGTCGTGTTGAAGTTGCCCCAAAGTAGTGCAGGAACCTTTTTTTCTAAGTCGGAGTGACTTGAGTTGCACCGATTACAACAACTCCATTCCCATTAATGGGGTGCAACTTGTCATGCGACAGTGTGAACCGGGACTTCAAGTGGAAGTCCACGCTAAAACTAAAATCCCTGCATCTATAGACACCTACAATCTAACACTAACCTATCTAGCCCTGTAAAGAAACGAATGAGTATATACATACCTTTTATGAAGCTTATCCGACCCAATCCCACGCTGAGCTGTCCGCTGCGGCTTCGCTGTGGAGGCGGGTGAAGAGGATTGTCGGACAACAGAAGCCCATAGTAAGTCTATGGGTGACAATACTTCCCATTCATTTCACAGCCATTGTCGGCCATATCCTCCACTTCTGTCACTGTCAGATTGGCTTCAGAAAGGGTATGTATAGCCTTGCAGTTCCCTTACTGCTTATGCGCGAGTAGTGCCTAGCAATACGGATAGTCCCTGCTGTCTCTGGGAGCAGTGTGTTTCCCTGCAGATAGTGGGGGGGACAGGAAGTGGCGTAGATACCTGCAGATTCTGTGGATATCTATGCCCAGAAGTGGGTGCAAATACCTGTATTATACAGGTATCTGCACCACCCTCCCCCTGAAAGATGGAAAATGTGACACCGGAGAGGGGGAGGGTTCCGAAAAGTGGAGGTTCCTTTTTTGTGCGAACTTCCACTTTAAGGCCTGGATACAAAACAGGAGGAAGAACAGAAGGAAAACAAAAAGAGGGATCAAATAAAAAGGGGTATGCCGGAGTCTGGTTGATTTGTTTTGGGAATGGGTCAGCTCTTGTAAAGTTTTCTACTTTATTGAGCCCCATCTGAATGGACTGGGATGGCAAAATTCTTCTCACCAGCCAATGGGCATACAAGCCTTAAAGTGGAAGTAAACTCCCCTATCGTTTTCATCCACGGAAGCTGCCATCTTTGCCTCTGTTTAATCTTCAGCTGCCATGGTGCTGCGCATGTGATCCGTTATGACACCAGCCATTGGGTGGTTTGACAGTTTGGTATGAGAGCACAGCCAATGTGCAGTTAGCATTCCCGGCATGCCGTTTTTTGAAACTGTTTAAATCGATGGGTTTACTTCCACTTTAACTGCATTAGAAGGTCTATCAAGACTGATGTCCAATATATTTTAGTGGGTATTGAGTTATTGTGAAGGCAGAAGAGCATGGTTCAGAAGGAATGTGGCACTTGGTAAATTGCTGGGAGATTTGTCTATTATGACAAAAAATGTGTAAATTAAGGGCAAGACTAGAGAATGTGGAGCAGGGGAGCAGGCTTTTATTCGGGAAATTGGTTTTCATCGCCAAAGGGACAAGGTGGTTTATTTATTTATTTATTTATTTTGGTGCAGGTTCTACGCGTTTCGTGGCTTCCAGGCCACTCGTCCGGCGCTAGCACGTGTGATATCTGGAAGAACATTAATGTAAGCAAGGGCAAAGAGGGCAAAATTTTATATAATTAGGAGTAAGGTGTATAAACCCCCACAGCTAATATATGCGTACTTACTGGGGTCCAGGGTAAAGTCCTACCTTTCTCAGATAAAATAAAGTATTGTTAAAATTGGGCCAACTAAGCTAATTGGGCTTTCGGTGTTCTTTTAAGGGTTAGGTTTGTTTGAAGGTGTAATTTTTCTGACATTTCACTGCTCACATGCTTGCATGTGACTATTCATGTAACAGTAATGCAATGGTGAGGAGGAGACCCACAACTGCCCTACTAAAACAAGCTGGCTCCCTTTTTATTTATCCTGTCTTGTTCCCTTTTTAAAATAATGGCTCTCCACCCAAAAGGAGACGTCCTGCTTTAAGCACACCACCTCCCCTGCTATATTTGGCATGTCCTTATTTATTTATTTATTTATTTATTTATTTATTTATTTATTTTTATTTTTTGAGGGAGGGGGAGAGCAGGTACCTAGTTTTGACAGGTACCCACTCTCATTTCTAGGCGATCTGAGTGGAAGTTCACCTCTCCCTTCTTGCAGTCTTTTGGGGCATGTCACAGGTCCCAGAAGACTGCTGGACTATTCAAGAGGCACAAGCTGTCACAGCTGGGTGCCCACATTTGAAATGCCAGCTCCGGGGAGAGGAGAGGAGAGGAGAGGGAGAGAAGCAACGGGCCGGTTCACACTGCAGGCGAGGCGAGGCGTCTTCCGACTTGCCTCGCGGCGACCTCAGCGGCGACTTGCAGATGACTTCTGTATAGAAGTCAATGCAAGTCGCCCCGAGGTCGCCCAAAAGTAGTACAGGAACCTTTTTTCTGAGTCGGAGCGACTCGAGTCGCTCCTCTCAGAACGGTTCCATTGTACAGAACGGGGGCGACTTGCGGGAGCGAGGCAAGGCGATTCGTGTCGCCTCGCATCGCCCGCTGTGTGAACCGGCCCTTACGGTGAGCACAGCGCTGGATCTTGGAACTGGTGAGTGTGTTTTATTAAAAGTCAGCAGCTACACTTTTTGTAATGCACAAAAGCTACCGGAGCTCCGCTTTAACAGTAAATGCAAGAGGAGAATTAGAAACTCTACACTGACACTAATAAAAAAACAAAACAAATATGCCACTTTGAACAGGAGAAGCCTGTAAGTATTAATCATTCCTCTTTACCCTTTTTGTAATAATTGAATTTGTAGTTCTATAATATTGGGACGTATAAAGCCTTGATGTAACAGTGCTTACATGGTAGATTATTTTAAAGCGGAGGTCCACCCTAAAATGGACCTCCGCTCATCTGATCCCTCCCCCCCTCCGGCGCCACAATCGGCACCTTTCAGGGGGGAGGGGGGTGCAGTTACCTGGATAATCCAGGTAACTGCACCCACTTCCGGGCTAGCTGCCTGCGGAACGAGCGTAGGTTACGCCCCCGTTCCGCAAGCGCCCGCCCCCTTCAGGAAGTGCCCCGCTGCCTGCTGGGAAACACACAGCTCCCAGAGGCAGCGGGGACCGTCCGGATTGCGCCGCGCGGCTCGCGCATGCGCAGTAGGGAACCGGGAAATGAAGCCGAAAGGCTCCATTTCCTGATTCCCATACCCAAGATGGCGGCGGGACCCGGCCGCCGAGCGAGCGATCGGCTTCGGGTGCCGACATCGCGGGCGCGCTGGACAGGTAAGTGTCACTATTTAAAAGTCAGCAGCTGCAGTATTTGTAGCTGCTGGCTTTTAAAAAAAAAAAAAAAAAACGCGGAGTCCCGGTGGACTCCCGCTTTAAAGATTAAATTCCTGCACGTTTAACTATAGACAGAGCTGTTATGTTATCAAGAGAGGATCTAGAGCAGAGGTACTGAACATAGTCATATGGCAGACAGAATGTATGGGCAGAACCTGTCTTCTCCTTTTATAGAACATGAAAACCGACCCTTGCCATTAGGGTTTTTTTTTTTTTTTTTTTCTTTTTTTAACATTTAAAGAGCAATGAGCAAGCGAGTTGGTCCAGGAGTCACTCTTTGACAATTGCGCAGTCATGCTACAGTTTACCCAAATTACATTTTTATCTTTTTTTTGTTTTATTTTATTTACACAGAGATTTCTTTTGGTGGTATTTAATTGCTGCTGGGTTTTTTATTTTTTGCTAAATAAAACAAAAAGGGGCCAACATTATACAATTTTGAAAACGGGTAATTTTTCTTCTCAGATGTGCGCTGATGAGGCTGCACTGATAGGCGGCACTGATGGGTAGTGATGGGCATTGATAAGGCGGCACTAATGGGCACTGAAGGGCACTGATAGTACAGGCAGGTGACACTGATAGGCAGCACTGATTATTAGACAGCGATGGGCATTGATTGGCAGCACTGGTGGGCACTTGTAGGTGGCGCAGTGGCATGTGACATTGGTGGGCACAGCCACGGCTTTCTGAGTGAGGGACCGATGCCCCTCTGACAGAAGCCGGTGAGCATGAGAGGAAAAAAACCTACAGATTTACTGAGCTTCTGTTTAGATCACATGATCAGCCGTCATTGGCTGACAGCTGATCACGTGGTAAGGGGCCGGGATTGACCTCTTACTCGGATCTGTGATCAGCTGAGTCTCAGACTCGGTGATCACAGAGAGCACTGCGCACGACCCGCGCTGCAGCCATCTTTCGGCTATGGCATGGGCGCCAAGTAGTTAAGGGGCATGAGGATTATTATTTATTATATTGTTGTTATCATCATACAGGATTTATATATAGCGCCAACAGTTTGTGCAGCGTTTTACAACATTGGGGAAGGCATTACAATACAATTCAGTACAGGAGGGATAAGAGGGCCCTGCTCATTAGAGCTTAAAATCTAGAAAGGACGGTCAAGTGGAGCAAAGGGTAGTAGTTGTAGGATGGCTATGGAATGGGTTCTAGTGGAGATCCAATGTGGAGTAACCGTGGCTATACCAACCCTGGTTAAGGAAGAGGGGAGAAACACATCTTGACCTAAAATACTTATTGGTCAAATACAGAACGTGAGTATACAGGAATGTTGGCGAAGGGGGGGGGGGGGGGGGTTGTACAGTATATGGTGGAATATGCACTAGGTTATATAGGAGGATCGAACAAATCAATTGTTTGATTAATGGACAATTGGTCATGACAGACACGGACACTGACATTTGCACAGGATATTTTTAAGGACTCCCTTTTTATTCATATAATTTTTTTTTTCACCTTATTTAATATTTTGTCACATTGATGTAAATTTTGTATTGGCAAAATCTTGTATAGGACAAATTACTGCACTAGTATATTATATCCATTACTATTTACAACCAGATGGAGAATGTATATCTATAAAAAGTGTATGTGTGTGTATATATGTATATGTGTGTGTGTGTATATGTATGTGTATATATATATATATATATTCTCTCTATCTATCTCAGCACAATAATCCATGATTTCTCAAACAAGTTTAAAGCAGTGTTTGTAATAGGCATGACACTACAAGTACCCAGGTGTGAAACGGCACTTAAAACTCTAAAGAGGTATATGGCTTTGACCGTAACCTTACATTCTTCTTTCCCCCACTACCTCCTGTTTTAGCATAGCGTCTAGCCTCAAACTAAACTTCACAGTGGAAACATTCAGTATAGCTGCAGTCCCACACCTGAAGTCTCAGTAAAAGACATTATACTGTAGTGAATGGTTGCCTCTTATCAAATCGTATACCTAAGCTGACTGTACACTAAGCATTTTTTTTCCCTAGTTTTTCAATTAATTAAAAAAAAATGTAATCGGTGGGTGGTCTTGTTGGCCATACATCGCCTTCACCCAAACAGATGTAGTAGTGATAAATGGGGAGTACTCGGAATGGTCAGGGGTGGGTAAGTGGGGTCCCCCAGGGTTCTGTGCTGGGACCAATCCTATTTAATTTGTTCATAAACAACTTGATGGATGGGGTAAACAGTTCAATCTCTGTATTTGCGGATGATACTCAGCTAAGCAGGGCAATAACTTCTCCACAGGATTTGGAAACCTAGCAAAAAGATCTGAACAAATTAATGGGGTGGGCAAGTACATGGCAAATAAGGTTTAATGTAGAAAAATTCAAAATGATGCATTTGGATGGCAAAAATATGAATGCAATCTACTCACTGGGGGGGAGAACCTCTGGGGGAATCGAGGATGGAAAAGGACCTGGGGGTCCTAGTAGATGAATAGGCTCAGCAATGGCATGCAATGCCAAGCTGCTGTCAACAAAGAAAACAGAACATTGGCATGCATTAAAAAGGGGAGATAAAGATAAAACGGATAAAACAATAATCCTCCCACTCTACAAGACTCTGGTCCGGTTGCAACTGGAGTATGATGTCCAGTTCTGGGTACCAGTACTCAGGAAGGATGTACTGGAAATGGAGCGAGTACAAAGAAGGGCAACAAAGCTAATAAAGGGCCTGGAAGATGTTGGTTATGAGGAAAGGTTGCGAGCACTGAACTTACTCTCTTTGGAGAAGAGACCCTTGAGAGGAGATGTGATTTCAATTTACAAATACCGTACTGGTGACCCCACAATGACATTTTTTTGCAGAAGGGAGTTTAACAAGACTTGTGGCCACTCATTAAAATTGGAAGAAAAAAGCTTTAACCTCTACCTACGTAGAGGGTTCTTTACTATAAGTGCGGCAAGGATGTGGAATTCCCTTCCACAGGCGGTGGTCTCAGCGGGGAGCATTGATCGTTTCGAAAAACTTTTAGATGAGAACCTGAATGACCACAACATACAGGGATATACAATGTAATACTGATATATAATTGCATAGATAGGTTGCACTTGTGTCTGTTTTTGTTTTCTCAACCTCACCTACTATGTAACTATGTAGGCACTGTTTGGGTTGTAGAATGGTGAATGAGGTCGGTGGCAGTTATAGTAACTTTTAACATTTGTGTCAGTGGCTGCAGTAAAAAACTTGAACTTTGATGTCCGTGACTGCAATAATAACCCTCAGCATTGGTGCCAGTGACTGCAATAATAACCCTCAGCATTGGTGCCAGTGACTGCAATAATAATAACCCTCAGCATTGGTGCCAGTGACTGCAATAATAATAACCCTCAGCATTGGTGCCAGTGACTGCAATAATAATAACCCTCAGCATTGGTGCCAGTGACTGCAATAATAAACCCTCAGCATTGGTGCCAGTGACTGCAATAATAACCCTCAGCATTGGTGCCAGTAACTGCAATAATAACCCCCAGCATTGGTGCCAGTGACTGCAATAATAAACCTCAGCATTTGTGATAATGACTGCAGAAATAACCCCCAGCACTGATGTTAATTTGCTATAATAACCCCCCACATTGGTGGTCAGTGGCAGGGTCGTCTTCCCTCTATGCTTCTTTATCAGATCACATGCTTCTTTGCCCAAGGCTGTATTTCTACAGTCGGGCAGAAACCCCGCTGCTGCTCTACAAGGTGCCCAACAGGGGTAAACTTGGACACAGTGGCTGTGTCTTTCTTGCCCTTTGAGATGTTTGCAACCCATTCCAGATGAGGTCACATTATTGTGGCGCAATGCAACGAACCTCAAAGCCAGCCATTATAGCTGAATATAAAAGCTGTAGGACTTTCTGATTTTTCCTTTCCAAAACATGTCCACTGTTTTCAACCTCCTGCTCATTTCTACTGGCCAGTAAGGTAGTGTGTCATAGTGATGGTCCAGTGAGAATGTGTCAGAAGATACTGCAACAAACAAAGGTGTTGGCATTGGGCTCACCATCCCGATATGGTGTCCTAGGTCAATAGTGAAGCAGCAATGATGCCAGCCCTTGGCGCTAGCATCTTTTAAAATCAAATAAGCCATAGCTGCTTCCCAGTGTTCTGCTTCTCTTCTATTTAATTTACATATCTATTATGCAGAGCGATAACACATAGATTGCCTAGGGATACAATGTATTTTATTTACGCTTGTAAGTTGATTATATGTTTCGGCATCTCTGCTGGTGTGCTGTCTTAGGTTAATGTGTGTATGAATAACCCTGATCCTGTCTGACATCTGTTGTGCAGACCAACAAATACTGCTGATTCAGGCTGGTTCATTTCAAGACTTCCTTTTACAGTTTCCTGATGTTCCCGAGCTGATCATCTGACTTTTATGTCTCATTGAGCTTCTTTTGCATGTTCATCCAGAAGATGGTGATTTTCTTATAAACATGTTTACTTTTGAAAGTTGTGTTTTTTTTTTTTTATATGCGCTGTTGGTATTCGGAGAGACTACTTGAAATTGAATTACAATAGGAAATGGTTACATAATTGTTATTAGACGTTGTTTAAAACATTTAACTATAGTCCCTATTGCCATTAACGATTGTTCTGATGTTTAGTGTTTGTTGCTTTTTGTTTAATATTTATTAACTTCCTTCATTGGTTAAAGTAAACCTCGCATTGAAATTCGGGGCGTTACTATTCTGCAGTCAAGTCGCATTTAAAAACACAGAAAAGTCTTATGGGGTCCAAAGAAAGTTTGAGGATCCCAAATCTCATGAAAATGCACCTCTGCAAGGAACAGGAGAACAAGATTTTGGAATCTCATATATATATATATATATATATATATATATATATATATATATATATATATATATATATATATATATATATAAAAATGATATTTTATTTTTTTTGCTGTGCATTTTAGTAGTGAATTCTAAATGAACTGCAGAATAATATTTCTTAGATTTTTTTTTTTTTTTTTTTTGTCCCAAGGTCCCCCCTTTTTTAAATGTCCTTTTTGGCAAAAGGAAAAAAAAATGCACCCATTATATAAAAGGTTGTAAACCCCCAGACATGAAATATGAACAAAGCTTATCCTTCTATAGTGTGTTTTACATGCCTTTAGTTTAAAAGCACTAAAGCCCCATACACACTATCAGATTATCTGCTGAGTTTTTCCTTCAGATTTACCAAATCCATGTAGTAGAAGGGTCGGCCTGATTGCATACACATTGAAACTCCTAAGGTTTGTCCTCATATTATATGGTTTTGGTAAATCTGAAGGAAAAACTCAGCAGATAATCTGATAGTGTGTATGGGGCTTAAGTGGTTGATTTACTAAAACTGGAGCGTGCAAAATCTGGTGCAGCTGTACATGGAATCCAATCAGCTTCTAACTTGTGCTTGTTCAGTTAGGCTTCCACTAAAAAAACCTGGATGCTGATTGGTTTCTGTGCAGTGCTGCACCCCATTTTGCATTTTCTGGGTTTAGTAAATCAACCCCTATGCATCATGAGTCACTTCTGACAAGTTTTCCCTGACGCCAAGAGAAAATGAATGACAGGGGAGGAAGCTCCAGCTGATTGACAGCCTCAGCTTTGTTCCTGTGCACTGTGTGAAAGGGGGGGGGGGAGGTTTCCTTTCCTTTCTTCCTTTCCTTTCTTCCTTTCCTTTCTTCCTTTCCTTTCTTCCTTTCCTTTCTTCCTTTCTTCCTTTCCTTTCTTCCTTTCCTTTCTTCCTTTCCTTTCTTCCTTTCCTTTCTTCCTTTCCTTTCTTCCTTTCCTTTCTTCCTTTCCTTTCTTCCTTTCCTTTCTTCCTTTCCTTTCTTCCTTTCCTTTCTTCCTTTCCTTTCTTCCTTTCCTTTCTTCCTTTCCTTTTTTCCTTTCCTTTTTTCCTTTCCTTTCTTCCTTTCCTTTTTTTTCCTTTCCTTTTTTTTTTCTTTCTTTCCTTTCCCTTTTTTTTTTTTTTCTTTCCTTTCCCTTTTTTTTTTTTTTTTTCTTTCCTTTCCCTTTTCCTTCCTTTTTTCCTTTCCTTTTTTCCTTTTTTTTTTTCCTTTTTTCCTTTCCCCTTCCATTTAACTCTAGAGCTCTCCTCATTGAGGTAATCGGCATGTAACTTCAGCTCTCCTCTCCCCTTTTCAGAAAAAAAAAAAAAAACTCTCATGCAACCTATAAAGAGCACTTTGAACAGATGTAGAGAAAAGAAGACTGCAGATAGACAGACAGATAGATAACTTATGTAGGAGGATTTGTCCTATGGATCACCTGAGGATTGTCCATTCACTGGCTATATGGGAGGGTTTACAACTAAAAAGAAAAAAGTAAATTTTTATACATTTTCGGCATTGGCGCTTGCAAAACGTTGATACCGCGATCAGTGGATAAGGATGCAATACTTAGGCTTTTACAGACTTTTCCCCATGGCTCGCTTCGGTTACTATTGCTATGGACTAGAGCTGCACAATTCTGTCTAAAATGAGAATCATAATTTTTTATTTTTGCTTAGAATAAAGATCACGATTCTTGCGGCATTACATCATCTTTCACATTTATACAAAAGAATAGGGCTAACTTTAATGGGAAACACACACACACACACACACACACACACACACACACACACACACACACACACACACACACACACACACTAAAGTGTATATTTTCCAAAAATATTGCATTTGAAAGATTGCAGTGCAAATACCGTGTGACATAAAATATTGTAACAACTGCCGTTTTATTCTCTAGGGTCCCTGCTAAAAAATAATATATAATGTTTGGGGGTTCTAAGTAATTTTCTAGCAAAAATATTTTAACTTGTAAGCAACAAGTGTCAAGGTTGAGTCTTTAAGTGGTTAAACTGAACTCATTTACAGACCTAAGTTCATCCCTTTTGATCTAAAAGAACCAAATGTTACAATGATTCTCTTCATCTCTGCCTAACCTGTTGTGATTGAACTTGGCAGGCT
This sequence comes from Lithobates pipiens, assembly GCF_037356315.1. Classification (NCBI taxonomy): domain Eukaryota; kingdom Metazoa; phylum Chordata; class Amphibia; order Anura; family Ranidae; genus Lithobates; species Lithobates pipiens. Next base: position 238,645,432 of record NW_027507718.1, read on the forward strand.
GCCAGTGTGATTTATTTATTAAATAGAGAACACTGCACTGAATTGAGGAAATGCTGTTTTTAAAGCGGACCTTCAGTCATTTTTTTTTTTTTTCAACTTTTTATCTATTACATCCTCTGTCCTTTTGTTATTTTAAATTTGGATAGTATTTTTTTCAATTTTTCTGCCAGTAAATAGTTTTTATACAACCCACTTCCTGTTTCTTGTCTGGTAAAAATCCTAGGCTTATGAAGACATGCACTCTCGATCTTTCGATCTCTCTCTCTCTCTCTCTCTCTCTCTCTCTCTCGATATCTCTCTCTCTCTCTCTCTCTCTCTCTCTCTCTCTCTCTCTCTCGATATATCTCTCTCTCTCTCGATATATCTCTCTCTCTCTCTCGATATATATCTCTCTCTCTCTCGATATCTCTCTCTCTCTCTCTCTCTCTCTCTCTCTCTCTCGATATATATCTCTCTCTCTCTCTCGATATATATCTCTCTCTCTCTCTCGATATATATATCTCTCTCTCTCTCTCTCTCTCTCGATATCTATCTCTCGATATCTATCTCTCGATCTCTATCTCGCGTTTGCCAGGAAAGGGGGTGAGTCATATGAGGGCCAATGGACGGCTGCAGGGGGCTGGAGGAGGAGAAATGTGCAGGCAAGCAGGTGTGTATGTATATGTATGTGTATATATATATATATATATATATATATATATATGTATGTGTATATATATATATGTATGTGTATATATATATATATATATATATATATATATGTATATGTGTGTATGTATATATATATATATATGTATGTATGTATGTATGTATGTGTGTGTGTGTGTGTGTGTGTGTGTGTGTTAGGGATGCACCGAAATTTCGGCCGCCGAAACATATCGGCCGAAAATGCCCTTTTCGGCAATTTGCCGAAAGGAAAAAACGGCCGATAATTGAGCCGAAAATGGTGCGGGGCCTGGGGCGGAACTCCGCCCCTGGTGCCTCCCATGATGGGGGTGAATAGCGCAGGACTGATGCAGCCAGTGATGCCCCTCTGCAGTGAAGAGAGCCGTCTGGTTGAATAGAGCGCCGGGAACATCACAGCTTTAATTTCAATAGCTGTGCGTTCCCTGTCGCGCGCCGTCACACACAGCCCCTCCCCCTTGTCCGGGGTTACTTTGATAGACAGAGTGCCTGGACAAGGGGGAGGGGCTGTGTGTGACAGCGCGCGACGGGGAACGCACAGCTATTGAAATTAAAGCTGTGATGTTCCCGGCGCTCTATTCAACCAGACGGCTCTCTTCACTGCAGAGGGGCATCGCTGGCTGCATCAGAGGAAGGAGAATTTCACAGCATTGCCACATATTGATAAGATTATTTACATTAGACTGATGTGTTTATCTAAGAAAACTATTGATAAGAGCGGACATTCCCTGTAAGTAAACACAGGATCACCTCCCAGAATTACACCTACAACTGGGGATGCACCAAGACAGTAAGTACTCGCTGATTACCTGTCTGCATCACAGGGGGGCAACACTGGCTGCATCACAGGGGGGCAACACTGGCTGCATTTATCTCTTTTATCAGGTCGCCAGCCTCTGACCACCTCCTGTACCGTGTCGCCAGCCTCTGACCACCTCCTGTACCGTGTCGCCAGCCTCTGACCACCTCCTGTACCGTGTCGCCAGCCTCTGACCACCTCCTGTACCGTGTCGCCAGCCTCTGACCACCTCCTGTACCGTGTCGCCAGCCTCTGACCACCTCCTGTACCGTGTCGCCAGCCTCTGACCACCTCCTGTACCGTGTCGCCAGCCTCTGACCACCTCCTGTACCGTGTCGCCAGCCTCTGACCACCTCCTGTACCGTGTCCCCAGCCTCTGACCACCTCCTGTACCGTGTCCCCAGTCTCTGACCACCTCCTGTATAAAAATATTTTTTGAAAACAGTCATTTTCGGTATCGGTGCTGTTTCGGTATCGGTTTCGGTTTTCGGCCTAGTGTATTTTTCATTTTCGGTATCGGTTTCGGCACCAAAAAACCCATTCGGTGCATCCCTAGTGTCTGTGTAAATCCAGGAAGTGAACAGGCAGCAGCTTCAGCTGCCCACAGTTAGAATGGCCGCAGCCAGACTTGGTGGAAGGAGATTTCTGCAGCATATTTGGCAAGTGCAGAATCCCAGTGTATATAAAATAAGCAACATGGTTGGAGGGAAGCTTCAGAATGGAAAAGATGATGTTTTTTATTACAAATTATGTGAGCAGACTGCAGTTCCCCTTTAAGATTTTAAGGGGGGGTTGAATCACGATCTCGATTCTTTAACGATTAATTGTGCAGCTCTAATATGGACTGAAGTGTGGTAACCGCACCAGATTTCTGTTGCATTTGAGCTAAAGTTAAAAAAAATCATGTTTTGAAATTAAATCAGCTTGAACCCTCTGCAATTACAAAAGCAGGTTATTTTTTTTCCTCTGCCCTCTCACCACCATTCTGGTCTAGGCCAAAATGTGTCCCTGATGCTGCAGCCTACCGGAATACTCGCGTCATATCAACCAGGAGGTTGCAGGACCAGGGACGCAGAGCAGCTGGAAGGAGGACCTGACGTGTTATTGGCAATCTGAATTTGGAGGAGGCAGTGTGCTGAAGAGGACAAAGAAAGGAGTCGCTGTGTGGGCGAGTTTGTTTTGTAGATGCCCTCCTCCATGTATTCCCATGTTACTAAACCCAGAACCTGCATTCACTATATCTGGTCTCCCACAGTACACAGAACTGCAATTATTTTAGTAAATCTAACCTAATAAATTACCTTTTTTTTTTTTTTTTTTTTTTTTTTCTCTCATCAGCAGTATATAGCAGCCTTGTGACTATCAGTTCCTAGTAAAGCTTGTAGGAGTAGTTTTTCATTCTCCCCCGATCCTCTGTCTGGATAATTCTGATTGGCCCTGTGCTGATCACATGCACCTTCCTAAGAAGGGGGAAAAAAAAAAAAACCTCTAGCAATACACACCAAACTGAGCATGTGCAGCCCGTCCCCTGGCTCTGTAAATATCAGGTTATTTGTTTGAAGACAGTGGAAGGAGGAGGATCAGAGAGACAGGATCAAACAACCTTTATACACAATGCAAAGGATTAGCCCCTTAGGTCCCACAGTGAGTATACCACGCATGCTTTACTGCATATACAGGCTGATTTTACTGTAGTTGTTTTTAGTAACACTTTAAGTTAACTACTCAAAGCTTATGATAATAATTGTTATCCTAGAAATGTGTTATTTTTTTACAGCTTTCCTGAGGCAGTGTACTTTTATGCTGGACATTGACTTTCAGTGCTATAATGTTCAACCAATTAAGTATATATTAACTATCAAAACTAGTTGAAAAATCATGTTGGTTAGTGCACTGTTCTACCGTGACAGTTTTCTTTTAGGAGCCAGTTTATATTCTGTTATCTTTTGGAGCACATGTGGGAGAACGTTTCAGCTGTCATGGTTGATTATGTGAAGAAAATATGATGGTTTTAACTTCAGTTCCAGAAGAACACAATGTTATAGATTCCATTAGTGTTGCTGCAGAAGCTATTAAATGGTAAAGGTAGACATTGATCATGGAGAGTGATCTGATATGCAGGAACTCTCCCACCACCCTCGGGCATCCTTTTGCTCTCAGGTGACCATATGTGTTTAGCCTATGAAGCCGAGTAGGAAAGGTGCACTTCAAACGTGTCTGTGTTTGAATTACCTTGCCAATTGATGTGCGTTGCTAATATTGCTGCATGCTACCAGAAATGGAATTGGTGTACTTTGGTACATTAGGCATCCCATTCAAATGAATGGTCTACCTAATATGTATGAGGTGTCTCTCTAAAAAGTTTGGTGACTGGTACCTGAAAACAAACCAAACAGGAGATGCCAACAAATGACCTTTTGTTGGCCTTCAAAATAATTGACATTCTTCACAACACACTTTTGGCAACATTTGTAAAGCTCCTGGAAACTGTCAACAAAGGCCTCTTTAGGGCCGGTTCACACTGCGGGCGATGCGAGGCGACACGACTTGCCTCGCCGCGATCTGACAAGTCTCCCCCGTTCTATACAATGGAACCGTTCTGAGAGGAGCGACTCGAGTCGCTCCGACTCAGAAAAAAGGTTCCTGTACTACTTTTGGGCGACCTCGGGGCGACTTGCATTGACTTCTATACAGAAGTCATTTGCAAGTCGCGGCAGGTCGCGGCGAGGCAAGTCGGTGTCGCCTCGCATCGCCCGCAGTGTGAACCGGCCCTCAGGAGTTGATCACAGAGCCATTGCCACATATCTTGGATTGCCACCACCTCCGCAAAACATGCGCCATTCATGATGCTCTTCAGGCGGGCAAACAAGTCCGCAGGTGCCAGATCAGTGTAGTACCTTGGATGATCAAGAATAGGTACGCCGCACTGAACCGAGGATTTGGTCACACAGTGCACAGGCGCGTTATCGTGCAGCAACATGCAACATTTTCTTGACCTTGAACTTTTGCAGGTGGCTCTTTTTGGATCATTGGGAAAACGGCGACCGCCATTCCATCGATTGTTGCTTGTATTCTGTATCAAACTGGTAGCACCAGGTCTCATCCCCTGTGACGATGGTTCACAGAAATTATGAAATCTCCAGAGGTTTCTATCTGTTTCTGCTTTCTGTTCATCTGTCGGCTTGTGTGGCACAAACCGAGAGCTTACCCAAAACTTTGCGGAAGATGGTGTGTACTGTGTTCTTGCTAATGCCCCATTCCTCTATCAAACGTAGGGTCCGTCACTGATCTTGTGCCAGCATTTTTCGCACTCACTGAGTCATGTCTGGGGTTCTGTTTGATGGCCGACCCATACATGGCTCATTCTCAGTCTTTTCCTTCCCGCCGCAAAAAAACATTTTCTGTTCACGGCTTCAGTCCCATATGTCGCCACCAACTTTCCCAATTTGTAGCCAAACTTGATGTTCACTCGTTGCTTCTTTGTACTGTGACTCTACCTCTCACATGGACTATGTTTGACTGCCAGCCGTGGGTATACCCTGACTGTCACGTGTACTCCATGCTAGGTGGCGCTTCTATATCGTGCCTCTGGATAGCCATGTGCATACGTACACACTTGGCCTATGTTGCCGTTGAGATATCTGACCATTTGCCAAACTTTTTAGACACATCTCATAATGCACAAAAACACAATGCAATTGTGTGTGGGGTTGGGGGAAGGGGGGGGGGTTATTACTCAAGTATTTTGCTTCCCAGTGATTTTACTCCAGCCAGGTAATCCTGTTTTTAGGGCCTGTAATTTTATTTAAAAAAAAAAGTAGAAGTCCACAACACAAATGGTTGGAGTATTGGATGCACTAGTAGATTTATGGTGGTGTAGTGGGTAGCACTCTCACCTAGCTGTAAGAAGGGTCGCTGGTTCGAATCCCAACCACGACACTACCTGCCTGGAGTTTGCATGTTCTCCCTGTGCCTGCGTGGGTTTCCTCTGGGTACTCCGGTTTCCTCCCACAATCCAAAGACATACAGGTAGGTTAATTGGCTTCTGTCCAAAATTGGCCCTAGTACATGAATGGGGATTGTGGGCTCCTTGAGGGTAGGGACTGATGTGAGTGTGCAATGTACAGGGATAGGGACAATTGTAGACACACTCGCTGGCAATGTGACTTGAATTGGTTCGGTGCACAGGACGGAATCGGGGCAATGGAATTCTGTTAACGCCAGCAGATACTGTATTTTTCTGTACTTGCATAAAATGTACTTGACCTGATAAAAACAAATGCAGCCACCACGTTCAAGGACTGGAAGGCTGCAATTTATTAAATTTTTGTTCTTTTCCTTAAAGGAGTTGTAAAGGCAGAAGGTTTTTTTTTTATCTTAATGCATTAACGGGGTTGTAAAGGTAAATATTTTTTCACCTTAATGCATTCTATGCATTCTATGCTCAGCCTGGTCGCCAATTGGCTGGAGTAGATGGATTGAAAGCATCACAGCCATTGGCTCGCGCTGCTGTCAATCACATCCAATGACGTGGTGTGCCGGGGGCGGGGCCGAGTGATGCAGCGAGCGGCTATAGCCGAAGGCTGTATCATGGGAGCGCGCCCGCCAGTGCTTCTCACCATGCGAGGGAGCTCACATGAACGTTAGAGGTACTTGTGGGAGGAAGCAGAGACCGCCGCCGAGGGACCCCAGAAGACCAGGTTTGGGGCCACTCTGTGCAAAACGAGCTGCACAGTGGAGGTAAGTAATAACATGTTTATTTAAAAAAAATAAAAACTTTACAACCCCTTTTAAGATAAAAAAAAAAAAAAAAAAATACCTATTGTGTGTAGCAGACTTCCCAGCACCCCCCTAAATGCTTACCTGAGCCCCATCTCTCTCCAGTGATGTCCACGAATGTCTAAACCACTCTCCTCCTGATTGGCTGAGACACAGCAGCGGTGCCATTGGCTCCCGTGGCTGTCAAAGTCAGTCAGCCAATCGGGGGAGAAAGGGGGCAGGTCCGGGTTGGGGCTCTGTGTCTGAATAGACGCAGGGAGCTGTGACTCGGCCCGAGTGCCCCATAGGAAGCTGCTGACTGTGGGGGCACTAGATAGGAGGGAGGGGCCAGAAGCAGCAAAGGGGGCAAGTATAACAACATGTTTTTATATTATTATTTTTTTTCATTTTAAGGGAGACTTTACTTTTTCGTTTTAAAGAAGAACTCCATGAAAAATGTTTATTCTCTCATGCAGTGGGCTTTGCTCGCACTGCGTGGGTTAACTGCTCCTTTTTGTCTAGGGGCACAAGGGAAAGCTGTACTTGCACGGTCCTTTGATCCTCCAGAAAACCGCGCTCCCCCATGTCCAGTGCTGAACTGTTCCTACCATCCTCATGTCCAGAGCCCGTCTATGAGCGTGATGATGTCAGGAACAGTCCATTCACAAGACCTTTATTGTGCCGGGGGACCGGTTTTGAGGTCAGCAGATTGGGTAAGTATATCTCCACTCCGTAAACCCCCTAGACCAGTGATGGTGAACCTTGGCACCCCAGATGTTTTGGAACGACATTGCTCATGCAGTGAGGCATTAGCCACAGAGATATTCAACCAGTTTTATGTGTGGGTGGTTTTGTTGCTTAATTAACCTCTATACTTTACTACAGATTTTTAGATTGTATCATTTGAGAAATTCGAGTCACATATGGCTGTCCTGAAGCAAATGGTATTAACAGTGGGACCCAAGCATCTCCTTTTTATAAAGTAGCATCTTATTAATTTTACATGCTTGAAACCAATTAACATATAAATCAGCAAGCCTTGTAGGAAATCTTGGCTTTGATATATTGTTGAAACCTTGATAACGTGTGAGCACTTCCATCTGCAACCCAGCACCTTTTTTCCATGTTATCTCTGCCTCCAATGTGAGACTAGCGCAATGGTTTGTGAGGATATGTTTGGCTGGCTGCCCTGCTCAGCGTGGTACTTGCTGGCATCCTTGCAAAACCCCTCCTCTGCAGGAAAAGCCATGCTGGAGACTTCCCGATAGTAAATAATGCTTCATTATTAAAGACCCTTAGCGCTATTTTTTTATGCAAGTCGGGATGTTACACTCTTAGTGGGACAGGTACAAGCCTTTTATCTTTTCCAGGTAAGGGTTTTATATGTAGGCATTTTGTGGTTGCATTCTCTAGATGACTGCTTTTTGTCATAGTATCAATTACTAGAAATTGTTTTCATAATGTCATTCTTACATTTTTATTGGAAGAGGCAGAATGCAGGAGGCTAGTGTGTGTGTGTAATGTACGTATGCATGTGTACGGAGATATATATATATATATATATATATAAAATATATTACATTAGTAACTCTCTATTACCAACTGTTAGACCTCATGCACACTGAAGGTTATAAAAACACCAGTAGCTTTGCGGTGAGTTTTTCAGCGTTTTTTTTTTTTGCAATAGCACTTTTTATTTTATTTTATCAAAAGCTTTAAATGCTGGTGAGCCGCGTTTTTAACGCCGTATTTTTACAGCTAAAAGACGCCTCGCAGAACCCACTTTTTTTTTGGGGGGGGGGGGGGGTTTACAGCCAAATCGTCCAGCCTAAAACAGTTAACAGCCCATGTGTGCATGGAGACATAGGATAACGCGCTAGAGAGTTAATTGACTGTAGAAAAAAATGTCTGAAGCCAAAAACGGAAGCTATAAAAACGTCCAGTGTGCATGAGGCCTTAGGCTTCATGTACACTGCTGCTGCTAAATGAACGTTTAGGAGTAGTTGGGAATTTATTTATCTTTTCTTATCAGTACATGTACACAGGATCGTTTTACGTTTTACGTAGTGAGTTTAGCTTTGCTTTACAAATAAAACAAAAAAAAAACATTCAGAGGCATTTGAAATGCCAAATGCTTGTAAATGCGGTAACTCGCATTTAGCCGTGTTTCGCTTACATGCGTTTTTAGTGGAAATAAATTTTTGACTATTTTGTCTAGTTAAATCGTTCAGGAGAGGTTTCCATCCTGTTTAAGCTAAAGCCTGCTGAGGATTTAATACTTTAAGGCTTACTGTACTCATAGAGCACAATAAAATAAGCATGTAAACGATTTCTCTGTAAAAAAAAAAAAAAAAAAAAAAGTTTTAGCCCAGCATGTGCAGTTTACAACTTTCAGTGCTGCTGGCTCCTACTCTCCCAGTGCTGCGTTCCTGAACATCCGGTTTCCACAGGAAAGAGTTAACAGTGGACCGTGCAGTCTGGAGTCTGTTAGTTTTGTAAAAGGAAGGGGTCCCAGGGGAGTGCCTTGCAAGCCTAGATTGCGAGGCTATGTGTTTCTATTGATGAACACAGTGTAGGGAGACCCAATTCTAGTCTCTGCATGCAGGAGTAGCAATTCTATACTAAATGTTATATCAGCTTTGACAAAAACAGTTCTCTTAGTGGAGCCAGGTACTTATCACAGCACATTTGAAATATTTGGTGACTTTTCATAATTCCAGACTGCCTACCTGCAAACCCTACCTTTCTGCGACCAACCATGTACAGTAGAATATTGCCCTACCATAATCTATATTTGTAAGGAGCAGAATTTGCATAAAACCATGGCATTCCTTTCTTGTTGCTTTAGTTTTGGCTATTTAATTGTTTTTTACAATTGCCAAAAGGAACCGTGTTGGGACCACTGCTGAAGAAGTCTGACGAAACGCGTACGACGAAGCCACGCACACTGCGTCACTTCCGGGAACTCGAGTGAGTGGAACGCACGCCGCTCGTTCACGGCTTGGGTTCTCTAAATATTAACTCTGCTGACTTTTTTTTATTTTTATTTTTTACCTGCTAGCATAGTGTCTTGTGGACACACCTAGCTGGATGGACTTTATGTATTTGCTTTTATGAATTACATTTTTAATAAACGGAAGAAGCTTTGAACATATTGCACTATGGGAGCCATCCTTCTTTCCCCATGAGGATTAGATCAGTGTACATCTGGTTTAAAAACAACGGGACGCCTCGTATGCCTTAGAACCTTTTGGAGCTGTGGAGATCGGAGCCTGGAGCTGAGGAAGCTGGGTTGGATCAGCCAGAGGGAGTGGAATTATATGCACGTTACCCCTGTAGGGGTGTAAGGAGTCTGTGAGTAGGGACCCTTGAGGGGGGGGGCACTCAAGTCATCTTTAGAATCAGCAAGCACAAAAGTCACTTGTTATACATTTTGGACACAGAGAGATCTCCATCTCCATTCTTTGTTTCTTATGTAAACGTATACACATTATTTTTCACTTATTTTATTTTTAAGTGCCTTGCACGTGTGTACCTTATGCAGGTCATTGTTTGTTATTTGCTATATAATATATAGCCATATGCCACATACAGTGGCTGCTGCTTTTCAGTGTTTTTTTATTTTAGTTTTTTCACTTTTTTGGATTGGTACATACAATATTGCATTCGTTTCTTGGTTTTTGGTCTGGGAGACTTTATGGACACTGGTTACGTGTCTTTCTGTGTTTGATAGGAATCTTTTAAAGGTTCACACAGACCTTTTTGGGTTCCTTTTACTACTAAGGTTGATTTATATTATAATATATTTTATAATATCATATGATTTATATTATTTGTTACTTTTCACATATCTAATACGAGGTAGTTGGGTGGCACTGGGTTATTTAGTGGGATCACTTTTTACACTTTTGCCACTCCCAATTGAGAGCGTTTCCCCCCCCCCCCCCCCCCCAAGCATCTAGGTGTCTCTTACATTCAGACTCCTGGGCATACCTATATGGTATGCGGGTTGATGACTAACCTATATGCTCACGTTTATAGGTAGCGCCATTGACTCCTAATTCTACCTTGCCGGGTGTATCCGTGGCTGCGGTTCTAGTAGTTACAATAGAACCAGCATTTCCCGGTCACTTTAAGTCAATGTACTCTAATTGGTAATTATTGGGTCTCGTGCACACAGGCGTTTACAAGCTCTTGAGTTTTGTAGTGTAATGCATGGTACACACAATGAGATTATCAGACGAACGATTGCCCATTTTAAATTTTTTATTTTTTTTTTCCCCATGCTAGTTTCCATAATGGAAATGAATAGGTTACAAAAAAATTCTCATGCGACAGAATAAAAATTTGTAAGTATTGTAATGTAGTCGTATTTGTTTTTTCGGACAAAAACTGTACAGATTGAACGGTAATTGTATGATCTAGTATTAGTACTAGAGAAATTTTCGTGCTTTTCCCATCGGCTATATCACGTGAATTGTTGTGATCGACTCTTGAAAGCTGTGCACCAACAATCAGATTATCATACTATCGATTCAAAGCAGTATTTTTCATACTAATTTCTGATCGTGTAGAGCCCTTAAAGTGTTGCTAAACCCACAAAAGGAAAATCGGTCTGTATATGTAGTAAAACATGCTTATTATACTCACTGTGGCACCTAAAGGGGTTAACCTTCTGCGTTGTATAAAACAGGCTGTTTGATTTTGTTATCTCTGATCCTTCCCTTCTTCCACAGTCCCTAATCCATCTGCTGATAGAACAGAGCCTTTTTGAGTCACTCTGCGCATGCTCAGTTTGGTGTGTATTGCTAGAGAGGTGTGTGTGGGTGATTTATTTTTATTTTTTTTGGGGGGGGGGGGTGCATGTGATCATCACAGGGCCAATCGGTACTGTCCAGACATAGGGTCTGGGGTCCTGTAGCCTCATAGGACTGTCAAAGTAGAATGAAAACTCCTCATACAAGCTTTACCTAGACACTAAAGTCACAAGACTGCTGTATACTGTTGTTGAGAAAAGGTATTTAGCAGTTTATATTTACTAAAATAATTACATTTCCATGTTCTGTGTACTGTGGGAGAGCAGATATAGTGAATGCAGCTTCTGAGTTTAGTAACACTTGCATAAAAAAACTCCTAGCAGCAGCTTTTGAGCATTTTTTATTTTTTTTTCTGCTTCTTGAAGCAAATTGTGTTATCCGATGTGTCCATGCACACTATTTTTGTCTAGAAGCGTTTTTTAAGTGGTTCTAAAGTCAGAAGGTTTTTTATCCTAATGCATTCTATGCCTTAAGATAAAAAAAAAACTTTTGTGTGCAGCAGCCCCTAATACTTACCTGAGCCCCATCTTGATCCAGCAATGTTACACGGGACTCTCATTGGCTAAGACAGCAGTGGGGTGCCATTGGCTCCCGCTGCTGTCACTCAAAGTCGGTGAGCCAATGAAGAGAGAGAGGAGGCAGGGCCGAGCCGTGGCTCCGTGTCTGAATGGCAGGAGGGAGGGGCCAGGGGTACTATTGAGGGACCCGAGGAGAGGTAAATATAACTTGTTGTTGTTGTTAAACAAAAAATTACTTCTGCTTCTAGGAGCAGTTTTTTTTTTGGGGGGGGGGGGGGAGTGATTTGCCAGTAGGAAAAAATGCTGAATACTCCTAAGTGCTGCTTAAAGCTGGCACAACAAATGCTATTATGAGTGTTTTTTATCCAGCTGTTAGCTGGAATTTTTGTTTTTAGCATGGAGCTTAAAATTTCCAGCACTTTCCTAGGCACTGAAATGTCTGGCTGTTTGTGGCCAGCTGCATGTAAACAGTGATGGCTTTTCCATTGGTGTTTGTGCTTGAGCGTATGGCAGGCAGAACTCATTGGCATTTACAAGCAGCCAGCCGTGTACAGGGGTTACAGTGGTGGGGCAGATGTGCAGGGGGGGTTACAGTGGTGGGGCAGATGTGCAGGGGGGGTTACAGTGGTGGGGCAGATGTGCAGGGGGGGTTACAGTGGTGGGGCAGATGTGCAGGGGGGTTACAGTGGTGGGGCAGATGTGCAGGGGGGTTACAGTGGTGGGGCAGATGTGCAGGGGGGGTTACAGTGGTGGGGCAGATGTGCAGGGGGGTTACAGTGGTCGGGCAGATGGGTTCAGTGTTAGGACAGATGAGAAGATGGTTCAGTGGTGAGACAGAAGAGTATGGGGATATGGCGGTGGAGCAGATGTGCAGGGAAGTACAGTGGGTGGAGCAGATGAGAAAGGGGGAACATTGGTGGGGCAGATGAGCAGGGGGAACACAGTGATCTGAGGTGTGGAGTTGCATGAATTGAGGCTGATCTGAGGCGTGAGTGCACAAATGTTAATTTCTCACTACTCAAGTTTACAGAATTTACGTTGTAAAAAATCCTTTTCGTGATTGAGATTGTGAAGTTTTACTTTTTTTTTTTTTTGTTATAAAATTGGCACACTCAATTTCTTTGAAAACATTTTGCAGCACACTGTGCTCAAAAGATTGCCTACCCCTGATTTATTATTAAAGGTACTTGTATAGCGCTGTCACTTTATGCAGCGCTTTACATATACTTTGTACATTCACATCAGTCCCTACCCTCGAGGAGCTTACAATCTAATGGCCCTAACTCACATTCATATACTAGGGCCAAAGTCTTTGGCGTGTGGGAGGAAACCGGAGTACCCGGAGAAAACCCGCACAGGGAGAACATGCAAACTGATTTAGATTCTAGACTAAAATATAATAAATAATAATAAATAAATAATAAAATATCACTTAAAATCATATAAAAAATGTATTTGTGAACCATTCCTAGCTAGTAAAGTATTGTTAAATACTGGCCTTCGGTTGGGGTCACACAGGCAGCTTCTGGAATCTGGATGCTTCTTATGCAGGATGCATTTTAAGCTATTAAAAAAATGAATAAAAAAAAATGAAATCAAGCAGTCTGACAGCTCCTGGCGTGCTTGCAAATGAAACATGTATTTTTCATGCTCTGTTTGGCACCTTCTCCCTTGTAGACATATAAGAATACCTTTTATATTCTGTGATTGATGAGCTTTGAAAAAAAAAAAACAGCAGCAAGGTGTAAGAGCAACCACAGAGCTGTTTGAATTTATGTACAAATTCTTAATTGCTAAAGCAACATTAACAGCATTTGTTTGGGGAAGTTTGTCAATGTTAATAAAAGTGCATCTATGAATCTCATTGGCATGGACTACCGTAAATTAATTTTTTTCAGTAAATATGGTAATTTTCTAGTCCCTCTACTGGAAGACTTGATGGCTTGATAAGGCAATTAGCAGATCAGAGCATGAGAAAGCAGTGCATTATTGGAGACTCTAGACCAATCACAGCATGTGAAAACTGTGCTTTATTACCATGCAGAACCATTGCCTGATCAGTATGCAGTTTGTGTTTTAACTTTGGATACGGTTAAGAGCAAGAAAGTGTGGTGTTTAAATCAATACTTAGTGTTACTAAACAAAATAGTTTACCCCCCCCCCCCCCCCCCCCCAGTGCCCACAGCTTATAAATTGCCTTTTTACAATAAAATAGTGCCACTATATACCTTTTGGATGATCTGTATACCACGGTTGCATGATAAACTGCACAGTTTCTCCAGTGCTGAGAATTCAGGTAGGAGGAGATTTCCACTGCAGCCTGTATACACTCCCACATGTGTGATGTCAATATCATGTGACTTTGGTATCTCTGATCAGCAAGTAAATGTTCTCTCCAGCATAAGACACAACTGAGCATGTGCAGGTTGGCTACCCTGCCTGTGTTAGCTGGCCTTCCCCAGATTGACGGGAAGGATCTATGCATACAGGATCAAACAGTCTTTTTACACTTAAGTTCCACAGTGAGTATAACAAGCATGCTGTTGTGGGTTTATTAAGGCCAGGGTTTCTCAACTCAACAAGGTTCCTACAGAGGTTGCTAGGTGTTCCTTCAGCAATGAGCAAATTCTGCCTCCCAGATACGCTCCCACTGGCACCTATACAAAAGGAAGAGGGAGCACTCGCATTGCCACATCCGTAAATTATAGAGGAAACAAAAAGGGGTACTCAAAAAGTAACCATGGATAAAGGCATAGAAACAATGGAGAAATACAGAAAAGTATATTTATTGAAAAAAAAATTCTTGTAATATATACACAATGTTCACAAGTGTTAAAAACCATATAAAATGATAGTTTGTACAGTGAGCCCTTGACGCGATCAAGGTTCAAAACTATGACAAAAGGAGAGAGCTAGTCTCGCTGTCTTGTTAATTGATTGAGCCTCATGTACAAATATCCAGGACATTCTTACCAATAATGTCCCATAAATGGACTATTTTCAAAAAATTGCGAAAAAAAAAAAAAGTACTCGGAATGGCGCTGATTTTAACACGTGTGAACACTGTGTATATATTTATAGAAAAAAAAAAGTTTCAATAAATGGTATCTCTCTCTCTTTTTTTTTTTTTTTTTTTTCTCTACTTCTTCTCCATTGTTTCTATGCCTTTTAGGTCCGATCCCTGTTTACTTTTTGAGTACCCCTTTTTGTTTTCTCCCACTGGCACCATTGATGGGAGTTCCCCCCCCCCCCCCCCCCCATAAAATCCAATAGGAATGCATAAGTATCTTGAAGCAGGTCAATGCTGCTTAGGATGTGGTCAAATGCAGGTCAAGTTAACTCCTCAAACTATTGTCAAATTTAAGCCGAAAACATGAAGTGGGCTGAATTTGCCCAAGCCCAAAGTTTGACACCGGCCCGGCCCTTATGAGGATGGCATTTACTAAATATAATTGCAAGATTAATCTGTTGTTGTGTGCCTTCTAAGCTGAACGCCAAGCATACTAAATGTTCTCCCTTGCAGTGTGGCTGCTCCTGCACTGCGGAGGTCAACTACTTGTTTATATCTAGGGGTGCGGTCACAAGCCAGTGGTCCGTGGACCACTGATGGTCCAGGAGATAATGTTGGTGGTCCCCAGGGCTTCTGCCAGAAATCAACATTAAGACGGATGTATACCACCCAATGTTTCCAGTGTTCTCAATGCGCTCTGACAGTCAATACTGTCAGCGCGCATTGATCCCCAATGCCTCCTCTGTAGTCCTGGCTCCTGTGAACTCAGAGGGAGGCACCGGGAGTAGTGCAGCGAGAGGGAGGGGACTTTCAATGGCAGTGCTAAATAAGCCTGTGGAAGAGAGCATGGAGCTTGTGCACATGGCTGGATAAGAAGGTGAGATCCAATGAGTCTGTGTAAGGCAACAGTGTGATGCAGAGGGGGGAGGCACAGAGAGCCGGATTATTGTGTGGGTGTGCTTGTATAAGGCAGTAGTGTGATGCAGGGGTCGCAGAGCCGGATTATTGTGTGTGTGTGTGTGTGTGTGTGTGTGTGTGTATGTAAAATTCAGGGTAGTGGGGGTCTGGTTATGTTGAACTGCTTTTCCTGACCTCTAGACAGAAATTGGCAGTTTTTTGGGATTCTTTAGCCCCGTACACACGAGAGGACTTATGTCCGACAGACCTCCAAAGGAGTTCCGCCGGAGTTCCGACGGAGTTCTGGCGGAGTTCTGGCGGACTTTTTGACCGAACGGACTTGGACACACACCATCACACCAAACTCCGACGGAGTCGAACGTGATGACGTACGACTGGATTCGAATAAGGAAGTTCATAGCCAGTAGCCAATAGCTGCCCTAGCGTCGGTTTTAGTCCGTCGGAATAGCATACACACGAGCGGATTTTTCGAAGGGGACCGGGTCCGGCGGAGTTCCGTCGGGAAAATTTGAAGCATGCTTCATTTCTAAAGTCCGTCAGACTTTTGCGAAGCTAAAGTCCGTTGCAGCCCACACACGATCGGATAGTCTGACGGACTCGGTCTGACGGACTTTGGATGTTGAAAAGTCCGCTCGTGTGTACGGGGCTTTTATGTTGGTTAGCTCTCTTGGATTTGTGTACACAAGATGGCCTTCATAAATATGCACCTCCAGTTGATGAGATAGAGAGAGATATATATTTACTTTTTTTTTGTGGACTTTAAAATCTGGTACTAGCATAGACTGTGAGGACCAAAAATAATCCAATTAAAATTGTCTCATCTATGACCAGCTTTATGGACTCGTATATAATATAATATTTTATATATATATATATATATATATATATATATATATATATATATATATATATATATATATATATATATATATATATATATATATATGCCATCTAGAAAGTGTCAAAGAAGCAGTGATGGATTTGACATATTTCAGAGTCTACTAGCAATGAATGATCCTCAAGCTTTTAATTTTATTGATCTTGCACTCAAGGATGCAGTGTGCAGTCCGGTCTACGTTTTACTTTGGGTTATACAGAGCTGATTTTATATTTGCCTTTTGCTTTATTTCCCTGTTCCTTTTTTTTGTATAATGTCATCAAATGTATTTTGTGTTTTGCCTCCAGTACGTTCTGTTGTGTTTAATATGTGTATATTTTTGCTTTATTCTTTTTCCCGTTTTAATTTAAGAAAATATATATTCTCTTCTGCTATTATATATAAATAGCACAAAATCTTATGATTGTGACTGCATTTTCCTGACATTTAAAAAATTGTGATTCTTTTCTATTAATATATCACAATTCTTTTATTTTTTTCTTCAGGGGAAATAAAGAAAAGAGAAAGTGACCATACTACTGTCAAAGTAAAAAATGATGCCGCAGTATTGGCATCCATGCTCTGGATAAAAACCTGAATAGCTCTGGTCCATATTATCGAAGGTTGGTACTGTACTTGCTTATACTTCTATCCTACTGTCTTGTCCTTGTACTTTTGAGAAAGCTTCTCTGATACTTGATATATGAACTACCTATTTAATAATGCATGTGCTTTGGTATCATTGCAGAATATTAATCTTTTGGAAAATATGAATGGTTATCGCTTCCCACTAATACATATACGTCTTTGTGTATATATTGCTGTTTTGTGCTTTGAAATTATATTGGTTCATGCTAACAAATTAAAAACTATATAGATTCTGTTAAGATAATGATAATTATATAATGTAATATTTTGAGTAAGTGATGGTCCCAAATGACATGGATGACTTTAAATCAGTTACATTGCATTGGATAGGATGTTTCTTAAAATAAGACCTTAAAAAATAAACACATGGAAATATAAGGGCCGGTTCACACAGCGGGCGATGCGAGGCGACACGACTTGCCTCGCCTCGCTCCCGCAAGTCGCCCCCGTTCTGTACAATGGAACCGTTCTGAGAGGAGCGACTCGAGTTGCTCCGACTCAGAAAAAAGGTTCCTGTACTACTTCTGGGCAACTTCGGGGGCGACTTGCATTGACTTCTATACAGAAGTCCTCTGCAAGTCGCCGCTGAGGTCGCCGCAGGTCGCGGCGAGGCAAGTCGGAGACGCCTCGCCGCGCCTGCAGTGTGAACCGGCCCTTAGGAGTCCAATATGTACTCAAATAATACTTGAATACCAATATAAAGCAGGATAAATGGTTATGTAAGAAAAAAAACGAAAGCAATATGCAACATATATACATTAATATACATTTCTTGCCTCTTAGTTCATATCTCTATCTCTCCTTCTTTTTCTTTTCATTTTTCTTTTTTTTTTTTTTTTTTTTTTTTTCTTTTTTTCTTTTTCTTTTTCTTTTTCTTTTTTCCACTCTTACACAATATACATATGTACAGGGGTAGAAGTGGACCCTTCTCTAAGAAAGACATACATATCCATCCACGAAAAATGTAATGAAGGATACAGAACATGTGCAAAAAGGATACATGACATGGTAATAAGAGGTGGAAAAGCCATCGTCATTTGGGGTCCTCAAGAAGAATGGGCTTCCTCACTTTCACTAAAGATAGTCAGGGAATTGGACTGACAGTAGAATAGGCAAAAAAGGGGTGAGGTGACTTGGGTGTGATGGGTCTAAAGTTTGGACTCCCTTTACAGAGTTTCAATAACGGAAAGGGCAGGAGGTGGGGAAAAAGCGGAGGCAGAGAATAAAAACCAGGCGCCCCCATGTGTAAGCCCAAACAATTCTCTTTCCTCTGTCTTTCATGGTGACCCCCTTCCACTCTTAAATCGTATAAATATAGCGTCACATTACATATTTTTCAATGTGACCAAAAGCCTTATACCCAAATCTTGGGAGCTGTCCCAGTGCCCCACACTGCAGGACCAGAAGCAAGATGTAAAGGGGCTCATAAAAGCAGAGAGATGGGTTCTTTCCACCAAGGATAAACAGGAACACTTTGTGATATCTGGTCTGGCTGGATGTATTAATCCATTTAAAATTAGACCAAAATCAACCTGAGCAGCAAGCTACCTAATTAAAGCTTATCGAGAAGTCCTTTCAAATACTGTTGCCTCAAACTGCTTCAAGACATCCCCTTGGGTGATCACAACTCCTTCACGAAACCTGTGTCTACACCATCCACTGGTGGATACTTGGCTGTTTTTTCCACACCTAAGCATTCTTATTCTTGCACACCCAATTGACCATTCTTATTCTTATTCTTGTGCACCCAGTTGACCATCTTCTGTATTTGTACTTTGTTTATATCTGTCATTTTTCCTATCCAAACATCCCTTTCTATTCGAAGGCTGATTACTTCTTATTTTCATACTATGCAGATTATGGTGATCTACCTTTTGTAGTTCCTTTGCATTTGGCTGTTTTTCTGTGTTAAGAGGATTACAACACCGATGCTGTATTATACTTGTATGCATATGTACGAGATACATGGTTGTTTATTGGAATAATTGACTCGACTCTGCTTTTTCATTTTTATTTTTGTTCTTGTTATTTGGACCATCACAATTTTTATTAAGAGATTATACAAAAACCACGTGCTCAGGTGTTAGTAAAGAGGGTATACTTGTCATGTAGTCCTCGGTTCCATTGTCACGATGAGCTGTTAAAAATTCACTCTGCTGAGCTTCTATTGTTCAATATGCAAATATTGACTTTCCCTAAATAGTCTGTGCTTGCCTTTTTAAATGTGAGGATGAACTACTTTTCCAGCTTTTCTACATATATTGTTCTGTCCCTTCCTACCTATGTGATTCACTGTGAGGAGGAATATACAGTGGTGTGAAAAAGTGTTTGCCCCCTTCCTCATTTCCTGTTCCTTTGCATGTTTGTCACACTTAAGTGTTTCGGAACATCAAACCAATTTAAACAATAGTCAAGGACAACACAAGTAAACACAAAATGCAATTTGTAAATGAAGGTGTTTATTATTAAAGGTGAAAAAAAATCCAAACCATCATGGCCCTGTGTGAAAAAGTGATTGCCCCCTAAACCTAATAACTGGTTGGGCCACCCTTAGCAGCAACAACTGCAACCAAGCGTTTGCGATAACGTGCAATGAGGCTTTTACAGCGTCCTGGAGGAATTTTGGCCCACTCATCTTTGCAGAATTGTCCTAATTCAGTTACATTAGAGGGTTTTCGAGCATGAACGGCCTTTTTAAGGTCATACCACAACATCTCAATAGGATTCAGGTCAGGACTTTGGCTAGGTCACTCCAAAGTCTTCATTTTGTTTTTCTTCAGCCATTCGGTGGTGGACTTGCTGGTGTGTTTAGGATCATTGTCCTGCTGCAGAACCCAAGTTCGTTTCAGCTTGAGTACACGAACAGATGGTCGGACATTCTCCTTCAGGATCTCTTGGTAGACAGCAGAATTCATAGTTCCTTTTATCACGGCAAGTCTTCCAGGTCCTGAAGCAGCAAAACAGCCCCAGACCATCACACTACCACCACCATATTTTACTGTTGGTATAATGTTCTTTTTATGAAATGCAGTGTTCCTTCTACGCCAGATATACTTGGACACACACCTTTCAAAGAGTTCCACTTTTGTCTCATCGGTCCACAGAATGTTGTCCCAAAAGTCTTGGGGATCATCAAGATGTGTTGTGGAGAAATTGAGACGAGCTTTGATGTTCTTTTTGCTCAGCAGTGGTTTTCTCCTTGGAACTCTGCCATGCAGGCCATTTTTGCCCAGTCGTTTCCTGATGGTGGAGGCATGAACGCTGACCTTAACTGAGGCAAGTGAGGCCTGCAGTTCCTTGGACGTTGTTGTGGGGTCTTTTGTGACCTCTTGGATGAGTCGTCGCTGCGCTCTTGGGGTAATTTTGGGCGGCCGGCCACTCCTGGGAAGGTTCACCACTGTTCCATGTCTTCGCCATTTGTGGATAATGGCTCTCACTGTGGTTCGCTGGATTCCCAAAGCTTTGGAAATGGCTTTATAACCCTTTCCAGACTGATAGATCTCAATTACTTTATTTCTCAATTGTTCCTGAATTTCTTTGGGTCTCGGCATGATGTGTAGCTTTTAAGGATCTTCTGGTGGACCTTACTGTGTCAAGCAGCTCCTATTTAAGTGATGCCTTGATTGTGAACAGGTGTGGCAATAATCAGGCCTGGGTGTGGCTAGAGAAATTGAACTCAGGTGTGGACAACCACAGTTATAGTATGTTTTAACAAGGGGGGCAATCACTTTTTCACACAGGGCCATGATGGTTTGGATTTTTTTTCACCTTTAATAATAAACACCTTCATTTACAAATTGCATTTTATGTTTACTTGTGTTGTCCTTGACTATTGTTTAAATTGGTTTGATGTTCCGAAACACTTAAGTGTGACAAACATGCAAAGGAACAGGAAATGAGGAAGGGGGCAAACACTTTTTCACACCACTGTATTCTACAAAGGCAAAATAGACTAGATCCAGGCATTTTTGCCAGTGATTTTGTGTCTGCTTTGTCACCTATCTGGGGGTCTTTGTGAAAAAATCTCATGAACCAGATCTAGGCCCTCAGATTAATGTACAGTACACACAAAATATCTTACCACTAATTTCCATGATGTGGGGAAAAGGCATGGCAGCTCCCAAAGTGGAAGAAATGGTCACTATAGGTACGAGCTAGGGAATTAATTTCATGTACAGAGGTGAGCCTTCTTTTTATACACGTTCTTTGAATTGTTCTGCAAAGGTAAGTTTGAAGACTTTAGTAAGGATGTCAAATGGTTTTGTCTTGACGCCACCAGCATAGTACATCTACTTGGTTTATTTTATTAATGAAATATTGCCATATATATATATATATATATATATATATATATATATATATATATATATATATATATATATATATATATATATATATATATATATATATATATATATATATATAAATTTTTTTATTATACACACACCCTTTATCTACAAAAAAAAATTTTTTGTGACAGACTGGTGTATTGGCTGAATTGATCTTTACTGTAACTGGAATTGCAACTTTCTAATATTGAACATTTTTCCGGTCTAGTGATTCTTTTCTGTTTTGCTTATTTGGCGTTTTTTTTTTTTTTTTTGTTGCTTTTATTAGGAAAGGACAAAACCCTTTTTTTTTTTTTTTTATTTATTTTTTTTTTTTTCCTTTTTAATAGATGTTAATGGCAGTAATGATTTTAGCTGTGTGTGCATGTATTAGCTTGCTTGGATATACTCCACCAGGGTTAGTTTTGACCTCCCTATTGCCCGCACACTAATGACACGTTCAATACGCTCAAGGACACAGGGGAAAAACAGTTTTTGCTCTTCAAATGGTGCACTGATTTTTCTCCAAACGTGTTTACACTATGCAGTAACCATAAATCTTTTTTGAAATACCTATGTCCTTGACTTCTCCTTGCAATACATTGTACTGGAAGTCCCCTTCAAGCAATGCTGTTAAGTGAAAGAGAAATGTATAATGCCAATGAATAGCGTACGCTCCAAGGCTCTGTAGAATGGAAGACAATTAAACTACTCCTTACTGAATCGCCCACCCCATCACAGATATGTAGAGGAGCATCCTCTACCTCTTGTTCCTCCTTGTCAGGTTGTGTAAAACAAGAGCTGATAGTGTGGTCAAGGGTGTTATGTTTTCCTGCGTTCAGGGAAAGGATTGAGTATTTCAGCTCTTATTCCCTTGTGCGTTTTATCTTTGCAGATGTAATCCGACTTCTCTCTTCAGGGACTTCTAGTAGGGTGGTGTGAAGAAACCATGCCAACTAATAGTCTCTAGGATAGGAGAGTATGTGCTGGATTTGCCGAAAACATCCCTGTGGTAATTTCTGAGAGGATATTGTAGTGGCTATTGTAGGAAGATGAATTTGAATCTGTTCTGCATTTGCTAAAGGAAATCTACAGATTTTTTTTTATCTATGGTTTGGTTATTACCTGTTTGTTAATACTGAATGAGAGTCCAAACGCTCATGTAAGGCAATGCCAACCTGAGGCCCCATAATTACAAATGGTACTCTAGGTGCTGGAGGACATTTTTGCTGGCATAACATCTTTTATTTTTGTGTCTGGGGAGCTACTTGTAGATTTACAGCAGCCTTTCTTAAGGCCCCATCCATGCCTTCATGCCTCAGTGTTTTGTAGTTTGAAGCCCGACGCTCCAAAACGCCAGAGGAGGGAAAAAAAATTCTCTGTGGAGTTTTTACATTTTCACTCTAAGTCGCCTGAAGCATAATGCCTGAAGTGTAAAATAAAATTCTAGAGCTCTTCTTCCTTCCCCTTCTCTTTTTTATTTATTTATTTATTTTTTTTGTAGCTCGAATCTGGCCGCATTTTATTTTGTTCTTTAGAAATGCATGAAATTTTTTGAGTGTTTTTTTTTTTTTTTTGCAAGAATTGAAAATAAATATTTAAATAATACAAATAAACCCTTAACCCCAATATTAACACCTAACTGAACAAAATACATATTTTGGGTTTTAATTTTTTGTTCCCTGCAAAGTAAAAGCATAATGTGCTACAATGCATCGCAAGCAGGTTTATGTGACACTTGCCTGCAAACGGAGCCCCATAGGCTTCGTGGAGGCAGTATCCATGTTCGTCCCTCTTCCTTCCTTCTGGGGGCACGGACTCCGACTCTGTGACTGGCCGTAGTCGCGTGCGGGAGCTACCAGTCACGGCACTCACTAGTAAAGAAACGGCACGGAGGGCTGTTTCTTCACAACGCATGCGCTGATGACCTCATCAGCGCAGTACAAAGTAAATATTTCATGAACGGTGCCTTATTATAGGCTTACCTATAGGTACAATATGAAAATGGATGTTTACTTCTTTAAAACCTTATAAAAATAAAAGCAGATGCAAAAGCTGAAAAACATGGCAACAAATGATGAAACAGACAATAGTTTTCTCTATTGGCCAATAAAAAAAAACACCAAAGCTCGAAAATGCTCTAAAAACGCTGTACACAAACTCCTAAAAATGCCTGAAAAAAAGCTCAAAAATGCAACCCTCAGCTTTATGTGCATGCAGCTTTAAAGAGAAGTGTAGGATTAAAAATGAAAACAATTATACTCCCCTAGGTGGATGCTAAATCTGTCCCCATCTGCTTCTAAGACTGAGAACTGAGCAATCAAAGACCACTGTTCATTAGTTCTCAACCTTCAGTGTCGGTCAACGGCTCTGTCCCTCCAGCACTCACTGGAGCGCTGGGCTGTGGAGGGGCGAATATTACAGCACTCAGAGGATGAACCACCTGCCAGTCAGGTATTTGGATGGATGCCAACTTTAAAGTCAGGATCCCTTCAGAGCCTGGATCGGCTCTATGACATCTGTTGAAATTGGTTTAGCCCACTGTCTGCTGAATACAGTTCCCAGAGAAGTATGGTCAAAGGAGCTTTGGTCCTACTTCTCCTTTAACTTTTTACCACTGAGGAGACCTTAACTATTTCAAAAATTTAACAAATAAGTAGTTTTTCTACTGCACTGGTGGACACTGATAAGACTGCACTACTGGTGGGCACATTTGAGGCTGCACTGATGGCGGGCACTGATGTTTAGTGTCCTGATTATCAATGTAAATGTGAACTGCCAGAATTGCTGGTTACCTTCTCTCCTTTCCTCACACTGTGACAGCCTGTGAGGAAAGGAATGTGGATAACCAGTTTGTGATTGGCCCTTTTAACGCAATCTGTGATCAGTGATTTCAGAGTGTGGCAGATGCATGCCCCAGGGGCCACCTGGGGGCCGTCCATGGACACCCTCCCAGAACTGGATGCTGTAGCCATTATTTATTTAGTTTTTTCAGGTCTCAGTGAAGCCCTCCAAAAGACAATTTATTGTAGGCCAGTGAGAAAAATTCCCTGTATTTTGGGAGTCATTGGGAAGAATGCCCTCCTTTTTTTTTAGTGGTGGTCGGAATGCTACCCTTAGACAAGCTAAAAAGATCACTGGTGTCGTACTGCTGGCTCTGTTGAGTAGCATTGACCTTGGAACTATGCAGACACCACCAGATAGGAAAGGAATTCATTGCAACCTCTGAAGGTTCCTCCAGGCTGCATTCTCATCTGAGCGTTTCAAAGTCATGCGTTTTTACTGCGATTTTTGTTCAGGTCACCAATGTAAAATGCAGAAAAACGCCTGTAATCTACCCCAAAGAAGCTCATGTTCTTTTTTGAGCTTAGGGTGTTTTTCAGGCGTTTTGCTTATGGTGACAAAATGCTCAGATGTGAACAAGTGCCATTGAAATGAATGGGATTTTGCCTTTTGGGTGTCTTTACAGGCATTTTATGAGCTGAAAATGCTCAGGTGTGAATGCAGCCTTGGGGTTCCATGAAGGCCTGATTGAGATTTGATTCTGGGGACAGTTGGGAGCAGGTACAATTCAGACGCTCTCAGAGCGAACGGTATTCAGAATTTGGCAGAGCACTGATAAATGTATAATGTAGTGTATATTGGCTTACTAGTGCAAGTGAATTTATAGTGGCGTAGTAGTACTATGTTGCTGTTTAGCCCCTTTTTCCTTCAGGTTTACCAAAACCATGTAGTGCAAGGGCCTGCCTGATTGCATACAAATTGAAACTCCTAAAGTTTGACCTCATATTATATGGTTTTGGTAAATGTGAAGGAAAAAATCATCAGAAAAACTGATGTGTGTATGGGGCTTTATACTTACCTGAAGTAGCAATTGCAATGGAAACAGATGTTTTTAACGTATCCCTGTCATTAGAGAATTACGTATGCTGCCATTTATGTCCACTTCTTTTGACAGTGCTACTTGCTTTTCTGTCATGTTGATGCTTTGGCTTTAACGCTCAGAGTCACTTATCCAGCACAGCTAGAGACGTACGGAATTTTGATTGCTTTAATGACACTGATATATAGCACGTGTGTTCCCTGACTCCCAAAAGGTATTGAAGACACACACAGTATGCATTTTTAGAAGGAGGCCAGCAATGAAAGCCCTCGTAGCAAGTGTGTTCTAAGCCGTGTGTCAGGCCTTGTTCCTTCAGCAAGTAGCCCAAAGCTGGTCATACACTAGTAGATTTTCAAACATGAAAGTTGAAAATACATTTTGTATGAAAAGCACTTTAGTATTTATTTTTTTTGCTTTTATTTTTTTTTATTTTTTATTTAAGACTGAAAGACCAGTCCACAAGGACCTCATTAACAAAAATAACGCTTTAACAATGTTACATTCAAAGATACATCTATACAGATGATATTCCCGCCCATTCGGAATGTTAATAAGGTGTCGGTGTGCGGGATATTATATGTGGAACCTTTAGCGGGTCCGTCCGGTAGACGTGATTTGGTGTGGCCGGGAAATGGAAGTGTTGAGTTCCATTAGTCCAGTGGAATCAGTCTCCCTTCTAGAATTGCAATATCTTGTATGTATAGTAAGAAATCAGATAAAGGAAAGGCCCCATAGGGGTTGAAAAGACAGGGCAAAGCCCCCAAGAGCAGAGAGGTAAGAGAAGAGTGTGGGATGGGGATGTAGGAGGTAATGGGGAGGTGGGATTGGTAGATGATGTGACTTCAAGCCTATAATCGTGTGTCCATCCCCTATAGGCAGTGTCGCCCCCCTCTCGGATGCATTCAGAGCCAGCATCCAAGATGGGAGCGGGGTCGGATGAGTCGATTGGACAAGTTGTTAGACAGTCCCTCTGAGGCTTTGTCCCTCACCAGAGTATCTAAATATATTCCAAAGCTGCCATGTCTGGGAGTATGTTTCCTGTCTGTGTTGATTAGTGAGGATCAAGTCCTCCATCCGGCTGATCTCATCCACTTTTTGCAGCCATTGGGCAACCGTCGGTGGGTGTGGGGACTTCCAGTTTAGTGGGATGCAGGCCTTGGCTGCGTCCAAGAGATGTCGGATCACAGATTTTTTTTTGTAGGCTCGTGGTGGTATGTCTGTCGCATGTAGAAGAAAGTAGGCCAGTTCGTCAGGCACGGTCCGGTCTGTGAATGTTTGGGTGATACGTTGGACTCAACCCCATCCCCCCCCCCCCCCCAGAAGTTCTGTAGTCGGGGGCATGACCAGAAAATGTGCAGGAGGGTGCCTTCCTCTGTCTGACATCGCCAGCATCTGTCTGAGGCTGTTGGGAAGAGTTTGTGCAATAGGGCAGGGGTTCTGTACCGGCAAGTAAGGATTTTATAGTTCGTTTCCTGGGTTTTGGTGCAAAGGGAGGATTTATGAGTAAATTTGATTATGTATTGTTTTTTGTTGTCATTGAAACAGCAGTCAAGGTCTCTTTCCCATTTTGGTGAGGGATTGGGGTTGGTAGTCCTTCGGAGGCTCATTCAGAATAGCGTACGTCAAGGAGAGTGTATGCGTGAGGATACCAGTTGCTGTACAAAGCTCCAGAGTGGTGAGGGGTTGTTGTGATTTCTTGGGGGGGGGGGGGGGCGGGAGACGTTTAGGAAGTGGCTGAGTTGCAAGGCTCTCATGAAGTCTAACTTGTATGGGCCGTTGGGGTATGACAGCTCCGTGTACGCCCGCCACCTGCCCAAGGTGCTGAAGTGGGACGCCTGAAATAGTGCTGCCACTCGAAGATTATGGAACTTCTTATTGTGTAGGCCCGGTTCAAACTGAGGATGGCCTATGATGGGCCGCAGTGGGGAGTTGCAGGTTGTGAGCCATGATTTTGCCATTAGTTGCGAGCATATGTTGGCCTATTTTTTTGCTTTTAACCTTTTTGATTTTGGAATAAGTGAGTGAAAATCTGTTTGAAATTTGTTTGAGAAAAATATTCTCACCACTGTGGTCAAAAACATATATGCCAGTTTAACCCCGCTAATTAGAAAAATTGAACAAATGTTCTTAAAACCAAAAAAAGCAAACCACATTCTACTAGCACATGGTCAACTTTACTCAGTACATTGTCACGTTATGTCTATAGGTAATCTAGTCATGGACATGAGATTGGGTCAGAAGACCAATACATTCTGTCAGCATGATTTTTATATATGATTTTCTATTGTGTTTGTGAAGTACTGTTGAGGCCATTGTTTTGGTGAAGCATTTGTACCTAAGGTTTTTTACCTGGCCAAGGGAAAGGGTATGTGCCTAAACATCTGAAAGGACCTCTGTCCTCTACACAGGGGGTCTTTCTGTGGGATGTGAATAACTTGATAGGGGACAGTGCAGTTTAATGAGGTGATCCAAAAAGAAACTTGTCCTACCATCACACAAGACATTGCGTACACAGCTCTGTTTACATTATGGCACACCTAGAGGCCGCATACGTATATGCGTGCGGCCAGCTTGAAGAGGTTAAAGTGGAAGTAAACCCATCGATTTAAACAGTTTAAAAAAATGGCATGCCGGGAATGCTAACTGCACATTGGCTGTGCTCTCAACCAAACTGTCAAACCACCCAATGGCTGGTGTCATAACGGATCACATGTGCAGCACTGTGGCAGCTGAAGATTAAACAGGCAACGATGGCAGCTTCTGTGGATGAAAATGATAGGGGAGTTTACTTCCACTTTAAAGAGCGAAGTAAACACTGCCTCCTTTTTTTTTTTTTTTTTTTGTCACCTGCAAAGTAAAGACATAATATGCTAGTATGCTTTGCATACTTGCACATTATGTGAAATGTCCCTGCAAACAAAGCCTGTCGTCCCCGCTGGAGGCTGCATTCATCTTTGCCCATCTTGCTTCTGGGTCCGCAGACTCTGGCTGTGTGACTGGCCAAGCGCACAGGAGCTGTTCATGGCGCAGGGCCCTGAAGAAACGGCCCAGGCTGCCGTTCCTTCAGAGTGCATGCGCCGATAATCTCATAGGCGATGTATACAGTAAATATCTCCTAGACGGTGCAAGTTTAGGAGATATTTACAGTAGCTAATAGGTAAGGCTTACCTCTAGGTACAAACAGAGGGATGTATACCCCCCCCCACCTTTAAAAAAAATAAAGGTCCTGTGCACACTGGAAGTTTATCCCTGATGCATGGAGATGCAGCGTTTAGCTGTGGGGCAGAGGGCACAGGTGCATGGCCAAGCCACGCTGCCGACAGCCTGTCGGACTCCGAGTCATATCTGGAGTACAATAAAGGATTACAAACATCCTGAATACAATGTTGGCCAGAACTACAGAGGAAAAAGCTTTGGGGGTATTTTTTTCCGATTACTACAAAGTAAGCAAACCGTGTGGCCAGATAGTGGAAAAAGTTAATAGAACTCTAGGGTGTATCACTAGAAGGATCAGCAGCAGGAGGAAGGAGGTCCACTCCTGATTCCACTACATAATTATAGATCTTTAGTTAGACCTCATTTTAGAGTTCTATAGTGGGGGGTTTTCCCCTGCATTGCAAGGGTTAAATGCTCATTGACTTGGTGGGTCTTTGGTATTTTTGAAAAACAGTTTTTTACTTACCGGACCCTCAGCTTCTTCAGGTTCCTCTGCGCTTCTAGGTCAGTCCCTGCAACCTCTTCTCCCTTACACTCTGGTAGTCCAGGGTCCTCTGCCATTATAAAGACCAATGTAGGGCCCACAGCCCTGCAATGGAAGGGAGGATCCTGAGTAATATGCTACTGCCAGAACGTGGGGATGCAGAGGACCGGGTGAGTAAAACTGTATTTCCTAGACAAAAAAAAACAAGCATTTAACCTTGCAGGGTTAATGCATCCATGCATCCGTGTGTGTGTGTGTGTGTATATGTATATTTTATATATATAATATATACCGCCCCCATCAAATCATTCTCTGCAGCTATTACCTTTTGTACCACCACCCCCTCCCTTTAGAATGTAAGCTCTATGAGCAGGGCCCTCCTGTACCTTTTTGTATTGTACTGTAATTGTGTTGTCTCCCCTATACATTGTAAAGTGCTGCGTAAACTGTTGGCACTATATAAATCGATAATAATTTTATATATATATATATATATATATATATATATATATATATATATATATATATATATATATATATATATATATATATATATATATATATATATATATATATATATATATATATATATATATAAAAATTTTTTTTTTTTTTTTTTCAAAGAACTGAGCTTTAGGAGGCCAATATCCTAACTGGAGAAGGCCGTACCTGAGTCCAGTAAGGCGGTGGGTGAGTGCAGGCTGCAGGCAACATGTCACTTATATGCTGACATATGACACAGTTGAAGCACTTACTTTTGGAACCATTGCTCTAATCCTTCCTTTTAAAAAAAATAAATACAAATTTTATGCAATTTAACATAACAATGAGAAGATTTGCATGATTTCCACTGCAGGTTTTCCTATTAATATATATTATGAGGAGTTATCTTATGTGAATAACAATAAATAACAAATGCAGTATTAAGAGGTTGGTAGACTGTATCTGTGTTAGAATGATAATTAGTATATCGGATAGGATGGATAGACAATTACATTACTTGTGGATATGAGCCTTCTGTCTTTCAGCCATAAGTGTAATGTGATTAGAGCATGAAATTTTAATTGAATTTCTATTCACTTTAAAAATAAAATGTAGAGACCAAGAAAATAGTGACGTGGGGGTTTGTGTCAGCTGTAAAGTTTGCATTACAGGGTTATTGTGCTGAGATGGAATAACTTTTCAAATATGAGTAGACATTAGAAAAGAGGTGGCATTGATGGGGAAAAATCTATTATTCATATACCGTGTGCATTAATATCTTCATATATAATAGAGAATGTACATAAATATGGAGATACATATAAAATTTCAGCTATAGGAATACATCTTTGTTATCACAATACCACATATATAACTTGCAGTATTTGTCTAGGAAAGTTTCCTATTTGGATAGTTGTTAGTCTAAATCTACCCTAATGCCGCGTACACACGGGCGGACTGTATGGCCTACTTAGTCCGCCGAAACACATTTCAGCGCACAGTCCGCTCCTGTGTGGGCTTCAGCTGACTTTTTCAGCGTACAGTCTGGCGTACTAAGTATTTCGGATTTTTGGAAATTCTGTCCGTCGTACTTTGGTTTCAGCGGACAATCCGCTCGTCAGTATGCTAGTTCGACAGACTAAGAATGGCGCATGCTCAGAAAGGATTTACACGGCGGAAGGGTGCTTTGCTGTGTATTGGACTTTCTATTTCTAGTCCCGTCATACGTGCTGTACACGTCATCGCGCAAGCTTTCGTCGGACTGTTTGTGCATCCGTGTGTGGTCAAGTCTGTTCAGTGGAAAGTATGACGGACTGTCCGTCGGATTGTATGACGGACTAAGTAGGCCATACAGTCCGCCCGTGTGTACGCGGCTTAAGTCAACAGTAGTGAGCTAAATCTCCCTTGCCTTTTGAAGGCCGATCCACCTTCACTACTGACAGGCTATGAGGAAGCGATGCGTCGTCTCCTCGCCGCCTGTTTTAACCCCATTTTTGCTGACAAATGTGCCGCAACCACCTTCATTGCATTGCACATGGTTGTGGGGCATTTGCAGCTCTTCCTTACTACACTTGAATGTGTAATGTTTTGGCTGCTTTACTACCTCCAAATTGCTACAAGTCGGGTGAATGGGCATGAAGCAACATGGCAGTTCAACTGCACATTTTTGCCACTGCAAGTCTAATACCCCTTTCACACTGGGGTGGTTTTGACGCGCTTTAGCGCTGGAAATAGCCTCTGCTAAGCGCCCTGAAAATCGCCTCTCATTCATTCAAGTACGACTTTTCACACTGGCAGTGCGCTTGCGGGACAGGAGAAAAAGTCCTGCAAGCAGCACCTTTTGGGGCAGGTTGGGAGCGCTGTATACAGCCTTCCCAAAACACCCTTGCCCATTGGAATAAATGGGCAGCGCTTCCAAATCAATTTGAAAGAGCCAAAAAAACTGGAGTTTTTTTCTACCCCTTTGGGGTTAAAAGCGCTCGTTTAGCGGCCGAAAAGTTTTGCTTCAACAGCGCTAAAGCGTAGCTCGTTCTTGCCACGGCCCCAGTATGAAAGATGTCTAAAGCAGGTCCTAGACTGTGCAAATTTCTTTGGAGGGGATAGAAGACCAGTGATGTTTGCTAGTTATTTATTTATTTTTTATGTGATTTTTTTTATTTGGAGTTTTGTTTTAGACATTCAGTGGACCCTTTTTTTTTTTTTTTTTTTTTTTTTTTTTTTGTAATGCAAGTAAATACTTAATTGTCTATATTCTGGCTACAGTTTAAAAACTGCAGTTATCTTAAGAGTTCCAAAAAACGGTATAATTATACTGCTTGGTAATGTTCATTACGGTAGCTGCTTCTTAAAAGCTTTTAAAGTCTAAATGGTATGCCCAGTATTTTTATTTATTTATTTGTCTGTTGGTATTGCACGCAGTAGTTGGCTGTGTTTAGTGATTTCTGCACATGGTTCTAGGTTGCATTACTATGACATACAATATTGTGTGTGTGTGTGTGTGTGTGTGTGTGTGTGTATAATATACTCTCATACTCACCGGCCACTTTATTAGTTACACCTGTTCAATTGCTTGGTAACAATAATTGCTAATCAGCCAGTCATGTGGTGGCAACTTAATGCATTTGGCCATCTAGACTCTGTGAAACGACTTGCCGAAGTTCATACCGAGCATCAGAATGGGGTAGAAAGGAAATTAAAGTGACTTTTAAATGTGGCATGGTTGTTGGTGCCAGACGGGCAGGTCTGTGTATGTCAAAAACTGCTGATCTACTGGGATTTTCACTCACGGCCATCTCAAGGGTTTACAGAGAATGGTCAGAAAAAGAGAAAATATCCAGTGAGTGGCGGTTGTTGGACAAAAAAATGCCTTGTTGAGGTCAGAGGAGAATTGGCAGATTGGTTTGGTTTGAGATGATCGAAGGCAACAGTATCTCAACCACTCGTTACAACCAAGGAATGCAAAATGCCATCTCTGAACACACAACACATCGAACCTTGAAGCAGATGGGCTACAGCAGCAGAACATCACACCAGTTGCCACGCCTGTCTGCTAAGAACAGGAAACTGAGGCTACAATTTGCATAGGATCACCAAAATTGGACAATGGAAGATTGGAAAAACGTTGCCTGGTCTGATGAGATTCGGATGGTAGGGTTAGAATTTTGATGTAAACAACATGAAAACTTGGATTCATCCTGCCTTATATCAAGGCTTCGGGCTGCTGGTGGTGGCATAATGGTGTGGGGAATATTTTCTTGGCACACTTTAGGCCCCTTGGTACCAATTGAGCATCGTTTAAATGCCACGGCCTACCCGAGTGTTATTGGTGACCATGTCCATCCCTTTATGACTACAGTCTAAGCATCTTCTGATGGCTACTTCCAGCAGAATAATGCACCATGTCACAAAGCTCAAATCGTCTCACCACTGGTTTCTTGAGCATGGCCATTATTTTACTGTACTCCAATGGCCCCCACAGTCACCAGATCTCAATCCAATAGAGTACCTTTGGGATGTGGTGGAATAGGAGATTATCATGGATGTGCAGCTGACAAATGCTATCGTGTCAATATGGACCAAAATCTGAGGATTGTTTCCAACACCTTGTTTAATCTATGCTATGAATAATTAAAGTGGTTGTTACCCTAAAAAAAAAAAAAAAAAAAAAAAAAAAAGGACCTTGTTCATTTAAAAGCATGAATAGCAGCACAATGCTTGTGCTGTGTAATTTGGCCCCTTGTATAATCAAAAATATTTGGTTGATCCTTCCTGTTGCTGCCCTCCCCTCTGTAAACTGACCACGGTTTATCATGGTTGCTGAGCCCTGACACCGTGGTCGGTTTACGTTCCTCCATCATCCGCTGTCTTTCCTCTGTCCTCCCCTCTTTGCCTGTCAGCTCGTGTCAGTACCTGCCCCTCCCATCTGCTGCTAAAATGATCTGACTATTTCACTACAATCCTGTGTTCCATAATTCAGTGTATGTGTTTTTATTAAAAAAAAATAAAAGCAGTTTTATACCGTATTTCAGAGCGCTGCTTCAGAGCAACTGCTCGCCGCTCTCCTCCTCTTCCGACTGACAGCAGGGGATTCCCAGCCCCTCCTGCTTTATCTGTCAGAAAGGGGAGGAGAGGGGCGAGCAGTCATGTGAACGCCAAGCAGCACTCTAAAGGTATAAACCTGCAATTTTTTTTTTTTTTTTTTTTTAAACGCATGCACTGTGTTATGGAACGTGGTTGTAAAGCCACTTGTTCTATACATACAATCGCTTTTAAGGCAGTTCTGAAGGCAAACATGACCTCAGTGTGATTTAATAAACCCTGCATGCACCTTCACCTTGACTGAACAACAATTCCCCCACCTCCAGACCCCTCATTTACAAAGTAGGACATAAATGTTTGAGGGAGTGTATGATAATTTTTCATGTCACAACCACTGCCTCAAGTAGAGGAGATAGTAAGTACACACTGGCCACCCAATGGAACCGAACCAGTACTTCATTCATAGAAGGTTATAGGCAGGCATTAATGCCAGTCCAAAAGATTCTTTGAAGAGAACAAAACAAAAAAAAAAGTCTTGAAGTGTAACCCCAGGAATTGGAGTGTAAGCTCTCAAGAGCAGGGGTCTTCTAACCCTCTTGTATTGAATTGTGTTACTGTACTGTCTCCCTTTTTTATATTGTAATGCTGGCCACTATATGAAAAATCAGCTGAACCCATTTTTGAAAAACGAACATTCGGCCTTGAGCAAAAAGAATAGTGCTATCATTCAGTGGATATAAATGAATGCAGTGTTTTTTTTTTTTTTTTTTTTACATACACCTAGTGCAGATAGTTCAGACGGGAAATACATTAACCTTTTAACTTTTTATTGTTCATTGTTGAAAATTTTCAAACTTGTTCTTTGTTTTTGTTTTTTTTGACTCAAAAACTTCCCAACGATTTTCGATTTTGTGCCCATTACCTGGCCGAAAAACGAACGAACTGTCTAAATCAGGAATCCTCAAACTACGGCCCTCCAGCTGTGGCGGAACTACGCATCCCATGAGGCGTTGTAAAACTCTGACATTCACAGACATGACTAGGCATGATGGGAATTGTAGTTTCTGAACAACTGGAGGGCCATAGTTTGAAGACTCCTGGTCTAAATGACCGAATTTTGGCTGATTTTTACATATAGTGTATAGCCGGCATAAAGCACCGCGTAAACTGTTGTTGCTATAAAAATCCCCGTATAATAATTCACTAAAAGTACAAAAAAACTAAAGAAAAAACAGTCGGCACACTTGCATTTCTTGATGCATAACTTGTACCCGTATCAGAAAGTTCACGGTGGGGTCATATCGGCAGCAGGAAGTGGGTCTGTAATACAAACTCGAGGAGGAACACCAGTTTAGTATTTTCACAATAAAGATAGTGATTTAACAGTTTGAATTTATTATTTAGGACTTTTTTTTTTTCCCCGCGTTGCGCATTTTGGCCGTATTGATTGATTTAATATGATTTACAATTATTTTCACATTTTGTTTAATTGAATTAAAACGATTGGGGCTGTATATAAATATTGGAACAAATAAAAATATTGCATTGCTTGAGTATTACTCAGTAGACTTTGCCTACTAACAATTGTTACTACTCAGTAGAATTTGCCTACTAACAATTGCTACTACTCAGTAGAATTTGCCTACTAACAATTGTTACTACTCAGTAGAATTTGCCTACTTACAATTGTTACTACTCAGTAGAATTTGCCTACTAACAATTGTTACTACTCAGTAGAATTTGCCTACTAACAGTTGTTACTACTCAGTAGAATTTGCCTACTAACAGTTGTTACTACTCAGTAGAATTTGCCTACTAACAATTGCTACTACTCAGTAGAATTTGCCTACTAACAATTGTTACTACTCAGTAGAATTTGCCTACTAACAATTGTTACTACTCAGTAGAATTTGCCTACTAACAATTGTTACTACTCAGTAGAATTTGCCTACTAACAGTTGTTACTACTCAGTAGAATTTGCCTACTAACAATTGTTGAGTCCTGTGTTTTTAAACCAGCATCACATCTATAGGTGTAGCTATTTCTGTCTATGGCAACCGATCGGACCTATGCTATAATTTTTCTGATGTCGAATAAATTCTTATTGGTGGGAGTAGGGGATTTGTTTTCCCAAGAAAAAAAAAAAAAAACGTCTCTCCTTGATTCCAGTTTTTCTATGGAAGACTGGTATTTATTGTACCACACAAGGCAAATACAACAAAGCTTCTTAAATGTCCGTTTAGCCAAGATATGAATTTTGAGCTGCTTGGGCACACAATAGAGCGTTTTGTGCTTCCTCTGCCCTGTACGAAAGGCAGATGGTTTAAAATACAGTCACCACTTTGTACTTGTGTTATAAGCTGATGTAAAGGCAGCATTATTCATAAACTGCTGTTTTCAATATGTTCTACAAAACAAAAGGAACAGCTCCCTGCACTCATCTCTATTCATGCAGAAAGCTTGGTAAAATAAAGCGGCAGAGAGTGTTGGCGTCAAGGTTGGAAATAGAGTGGCAAATGTTTGGCTGCCCAAGAGGCATTCATACTCCCTGATAGACTAAATGTTAATATGTGGTGCTCAGCTGGTCCACCACACACTCTAAAACTTCTCAATGTAATTATACTCATTTACTGATTGAGTACATATGGGGCTCTCTTTTGATGACCTTTTTTAAGTAATTGTTACCATGACAAAACTTTATTTTTATTTTTTTATATGTTTACCATGACAGAAATCTACCATTATTTCTACCTGGAAAACCAAAATTGTTAATGAACATTCCTTTTTTTTTATTTTTTTTTTGGAAAGACATGGGTTAACAATCACATTATTAGTAACAAAGCAGCTCAGGCAGAGTCCACTTACTAAAGCCCCATACACACTATTAGATTTTCTGCAGAATTTTGTCTTCAGATTTACCAAAACCATATAATATGAGGTCAAACCTTAGGAGTTTCAATTTGTATGCAATCGGGCAAACCCATGCACTACATAATTTTGGTAAATCTGAAGGAAAAAAGCTGCAGACACTCTAATAGTGTGTATGGGGCTTTAGTCCTTGTGAAGTGGACTCTGTCTGAGCTGCTTGGTTAACAATCACATTATTAGTAACAAATATGGCCATGGCCTTACATGGTGCGAGTTTCTGTCCTGCACCCACTGGTTGCAGAAAAGAAGTTTGCACTATTCCCCCATGAACACAAAGGGGAATCAACAGCAATAGCAATAATCACAAGAGAATCCGGGAGGCTGGTTGTATCCAGGTTGATTAATCAGCCTGCCCTGTACAGCCTGCCTATTACCAGTTCCTTATCTTGGCCGGTTCCTGTTGAACCAGCCAAGATTTGAACCGTGTATGGCTGGCCTAAGTTCTTTTATTATGAGATGCACACTAAAATACAAGAGCTGCATGATTCTGGCTAAAATGAGAATCGCAATTTTTTTGCTTAGAATAAAGATCACGATACTCCGCTTGTCGTGGCGTAACATCCAGCGGAAATTTGGGAAAAAAACAATATTTTCTTTTTTCTATTTGAAAAGAAATCCAATAAAATCAAATTTTGTCATAAATTTAAGCTAAAATGTATTCTGCTACATGTTTTTGGTAAAAAAAATTCCGTTAAGTGTATAATAATTGGTTTGTGTGATCACGGACATATGTACGCAAATGATCATGTACATATGTGTGCAGGTGATCACGTACATATGTGTGCAGATAATCATTGGGACATGTGATTTTAGTGGGACATATGTGGGGGACATGTTTTTATTATTAGGGACATGTGTTTTTATTATTTGGGGACATGTATGTTTTGGGACATGTGTGTTTTGGGGACATATGTGGGGACTGTGTTTGTACTGTGTGGTGTGTTGTGTGTTGACACTACACTGATGATCAGTGAGTAAAAAGCTGTGAAAAGCAGCCCATACTCACTGATCATCAGCCGGCTGCAGCGATCCGCTCTCCTCTCCTCTGCGATGACTTCCGTGTGAGGAGAGGAGAGCCGATTGCCTAGCAACCGGCTGTTTGTTTACATCACATGACGGCCGTGATTGGACACGGCCGTCATGTGATCAGGAGGGCCAATCACAGAGCCCTCCTGCCGATCTGAGATGTGCCGTGTCCGGGTGACACGAGCACATCGGGATCGCGCCGCTGCGCGGGCGCGCGCGCGCGCGATCCCGCTACTCCTGAAGGACGTTCCTGAACGTCCTATCAGGAGCAGGCGGCTCCCACCCGGCCGTATATATACATTGGCCGGGTGGGAAGTGGTTAAAAAGCCAGCAGCTACAAATACTGCAGCTGCTGACTTTTAAAATAGTGACACTTACCTGTCCAGCGCGCCCGCGATGTCGGCACCCAAAGCCGATCTCTAGGTCGCCTGTCGGGTCCTGCCGCCGCCATCTTGGGTATGGGAATCAGGAAATGGAGCCTTTCGGCTTCATTTCCCGATTCCCTACTGCGCATGCGCGAATCGCGCTGCGCAATAAGGACGCTCCCCGCTGCCTCTGGGATCTGTGTGTTTCCCAGCAGGCAGCGGGGCACTTGCGGGAAGGGGCGGGCACTTGCGGACAGGGGCGTACGTTACGCCCCTTTCCGCAGAAAGCTATCCCGGAAGTGGGTGCAGTTACCTGGATTATCCAGGTAACTGCACCCCCCTCCCCCCTGAAAGGTGGCGATTGTGGCACCGGAGGGGGGAGGGTTCCGATGAGCGGAAGGTCCACTTTAGGGTGGACCTCCGCTTTAAGACCCCATTCACACCTGAGCGTTTTGTAGCCCTACGCCTGAAGCTACAAAACGCTGGAGGGGAAAAAATACATTATTCTCAATGGAGATGGTTCACATCTCCACTCCAAGTCGCCTGAAGCCCTACGCCTGAAGCTCAAACAAGTTCCGGACCCTTTTTTGTCGCGCGAATCGGGCTGATTTGGGCGTTTTCATTCCCATAGAAACTAATGGAATCTCTGGATTCAAGCGTT
Source organism: Lithobates pipiens (assembly GCF_037356315.1). NCBI lineage: Eukaryota > Metazoa > Chordata > Amphibia > Anura > Ranidae > Lithobates > Lithobates pipiens. The sequence continues at coordinate 238,683,874 of NW_027507718.1, forward strand.
TAGCGCTACAACGAGCGTTTCTATGGGCGTTTTGACGCTGTATCTGCAATGCTTAACATTGGTGACCTTTTGCCCTGCACAAATTCGCGACAAAACGCGGCAAAAAACGCCGCGAATCGCGGTAAAAAACGCCGCATTCACGGTAAAAACCGCCGCGAATCGTGGTAAACGCCGCAAATCGCGGTAAAAAACGCCGCAAAAAACGCTTGAAAAAGCTACGCTCAGGTGTGAATGCAGCCTAAAGTGTATTTTTTCCAAAGAAATTGTGTTTGAAAGACTGCTGCACAAATGGAGAGCAACATAAAATATTGCAACAACCGCAATTTTTTATTATTTTTTTCTCTAGGGCAGGGGTCCCCAACCACCGGGCCATGGCCCCTCTGCAGCCAGGCCGCAGGACAGGTGCGGCATGAGAGCCAGGTGGCATATCTGAGGCGGGCGGCATGTCTGAGCCAGACTGAAAGCCGGTGTTCTGTCAAAATAGCAGGGTGGATGAGACAAGCGGGCGGTGAGAGATGACCTCATCTCTCTCTGCCTGCCACTCATCACCGCTCTTCTGCCCTCACAGCCCGGCCTCTTCAGTGTCGGAGGTGCAGCGAGGAGCAGAGAGATGACATCATTTCTCACCGCCCGCCCCACATCGCACTCTCCTGCCCTAACTCAGAACTGGCCACTGCACAGAGGCCTGCCTCTGTACTAAATGGATGAGTGCTGCCACCAATGCAGTGGCAATACACTACTGGTGGCACTGGCAGGTGACATGGCAAGTGATAATCCACATCTGGTGACACTAGTAGGTGAGGTGGCATGTGACAATCCACATCTAGTGGCAGGCGACATGGCAAGTGACATGCTCAGGGCTCCCACTGATTCTGCTTTATGGCAAGTTGAACTATTTTATTGTATATTACAATGTAACAATATAAATAATGCGCTTCAATCACCCTACTATAACAACCATGGTGCCAGGATGATTGAAGCGCCAACACCAGCCATTGCCTGCAAAAAACTGCTTACCAGATTTGTAATAAAATCATTATGCATCATAAGGGGGTGGAGAGCTGCAGTTGGAGCTCTTATATACTGTGTGAGAGCTGATTGGAGGAAAGGAACACCCCACCCCTCCACAGAGAAACAAAGGATCATGCAGAGCTGTATTCTGAATAGACAAGCTGTGTGCTAATCTCCCTCCCCATCACTAATTTTATCTTGTGTTGGAAAAACTTCTCAGATGTGATAACAAAGCACCAGAGAGAAATGACACTTGGGCTCCATGCACACTAGCATTTTTCATTAGCTCGAAAATGGCTAGAAAAAAATGCTGAATGAAAGCTGCTGCTAATAGCATTTTTGTGCCAGCTTCTAGTAGCATTTTAGTAGCTTTTAGGAGCATTAGAAATTTTAGCGTTTTTGTAGTACATGAAGAGAAAAAAAAAAGTAAAAAAAAAAAATGTTTAGTAGCATTTAGGCTCATTCAGGGGCTTATTTATAAAAGGGAAATCCACTTTGCACTACAAGTGCACTTGGAAGTAAAGTCACTGTAGATCTGAGCGGGGCATGCAAGGAAAATAAAAAACAGCATTTTAGCTTGCACATGATTGGATGATGAAATCTGCAGAGCTTCCCCTCAGATCTACAGTGACTGCACTTCCAAGTGCACTTTCAGTGCAAAGTGGATTTGCCTTTAGTAAATCAACCCCTCAGTTTTTTTTTCTGTTGGAAAAACGTGTCTGGAAACGCTACAAAAACAATTTTTTTGTTTTTCTGCTCCTAGAAAATGAAGCTCCAAAAAAATGCTAATAGCCTAAAGTAGTGTGCATGGACACATAGGATAACAGTATTTGATCTTCTAGGAGCAGAACAAAATGCTAATGACCACTTCTAGGAGCTTAAACACTAGTGTGCATGGAGCCTTACAGCGTTGGAGAGCGACAAATGAACACTACAGATAGAAGTGCTTTGGTCAGATTTCATGACTGGGGTTTACAGCCACTTTAATTGAATAACCTGAGGTTAGAAGCTGATTGGTTTCTATGCAGAACTGAGCCTGATTTTGCGCATTCCAGCTTTATTAAAGAAATCCCATAGTGTCAACTTTGCAAAACATTTGTGTAGATGGATTAATTAAGTGCAGTAGGAGGACAAATATACCTTTCCTTGGGAAAAATGTTGCCCCGATTTTTTTTTTTTTTTTTTTTTTTTTTTATCAAAAGCTTGGTCACATGATTCCTGCTAAAGGGGAGGAACGGCTGGTCTGGACTGTTATTAGCAGTTATCACATGACCAAATGCCTTGGCTTTTTTTTAATAATGAGAGCAGCACAGGGGCCAGCCAGATCCAAGTCTGTATTGTGAAATCTAGCTCCACTGTGCCTGTGGTTAAAGTGTGACAGGCTTTGTATTTCCCAGCAAAGTACATATAAATATGTTCTCTGCAGGGAAGAAGGCATTCAAAATGTAAGAATGAAAGTGGTGCATTTTTCAGGGTATAGAGAAGTGGCAGCAATAATAATAGAATCCTAAACATGATTTGTAATATTTCTCATAAGTGCCATGGCTTTATTATTGCAGAACTGATTTGACAAAATACCAAGTCGACAAGGGCAAAGATGCCCCATTGTTGTCCATGCGTGACTCTGCAAGAGGCTACCTATGTGCTTACTGGAGCTTTCTATTATTTTGAGTATGAACTGGCTTTTATTAAGGTGTTCATCGTTTTTTTTTTCTGAATAGAGGCCCTTTTCATATCCCTCTGTAAAATTATGGCGGGTTTACTGGCGGCCCTCCAGCTGTTGCGAAACTACAAGTCCCATTGCAAGCTGACAGTTACAAGTATGACTCCCACAGGCAGAGGCATGATGGGACTTGTAGTTTTGCAACAGCTGGAGGGCCGCCAGTTTGAGACCCCTGGTTTATGTCTTCAGTACATTCCGCTAGGCAACAGTCTGAGTCGTTGCTGTATAGTTGGCAGACTGGGGCTGCGCTGCATACCCAGGGGTGATTTTATTTTTATTTTTTTGTGACTTGTAAAACTCGGCCGGCTCAGAGTAACAAGCATACTGCTAATAACATTGTGTAAATTGCTTTTCTGAAGAGAGAAAATGGGATTTGCTGTATTTGGTCATGGCATACCTTTCAAAACATACCATGGATGCAGCTGGTACATGCCCCAAAATATTTAATTATGGCACCATAATATGGGGAGCCGAAGATCACCAGCCAGCTGCTTATAAAAGTGAAAAAAAAAATTACTTTGGTTTTCATAAAAACAAGCAAAAGGCTTTCTTCAGTAAAAGTAAACCATCCATAACTCTGGCAAACTCACTATTTTAATAATACAAAAAAATGAAGCTTTAAAATAACTTTAAGGTTGGGTTCAAACTGGTGCAGATCACATGCGATGTCTGTGCAATGCAAATTCAGCCATACAGATTGTATGGCTGAATTCACATCACATTTGCACCAAATTGGTGCAGGGCCTTTTCTTTTCTTTTTTTTTTTTTTTCACACTGAAATCGGATCACATAGGTATTCACACCCAAGCGATCCGATTCGTGCACCATTTGACCGATCGCCCTGCGATATGCAAACCCATATGGGGGTGTCAACTTTCTATTGACACTCGCAGAGTCTACCTGCAAGTCCTATGCCATGCAGGGAACGGGCACTGGAATCGCACTGGTTATCACATCGTGCTAGTGTGAACTGGTGCTAAAGCCAGATTTTGTTTGTTTTTGTTTTTTTGATGGATTGATGAGTAGCTGAAATCAATGCCACGTGTGTGGTGTTGTGTTGTGTTTTTTTTAATTTATTTTTTATTATATTTTTTTTATTGAGGTCTCTGTCCCTTTTTATTTGGAGATTCACTCTCATGGTTTGTTCTAGTGTGCACTGTGCACAGAGTGGGCCTGATCCTCCTCTTGGGGTTCCTTGCCAGTGATCTTGGCTCTTCCTCTTCTCTGTGTGCCCCCATAACAAGCCATTTGCTATGGGGGTGCACACGTGCCTGCTAGCTCCCAAGCTGTGTGTGTTTATGGATCCGTGCGCTATACTTATGGTTTTGTGTCCTTTTTATATATGCCTAGTGTTTAGCTTTAAAAGTGTTTAGTGCCAGCAACAGCAGCAATACATTGACTCTGCATTTGGGGTGCCATTAAGGGTAATGGCACCCATAGGCACGCCACACAATTTGGAGTTGCAGGCAGAATTGTGGCGACTCTGCCCGTGATTCCAAATTGCCAAGTGTGAATGCAGCCTGAAGAGATTATATATATATATATATATATATATATATATATATATATATATATATATATATATATATATATATATATATATATATATATATATATCATTCTCTCATTCTCTCATTCTCTCATTCTCTCATTCTCTCATTCTCTCATTCTCTCATTCTCTCATTCTCTCATTCTCTCATTCTCTCATTCTCTCATTCTCTCTCCCTCTCTCCCTCTCTCCCTCTCTCCCTCTCTCCCTCTCTCCCTCTCTCCCTCTCTCCCTCTCTCCCTCTCTCCCTCTCTCCCTCTCTCCCTCTCTCCCTCTCTCCCTCTCTCCCTCTCTTCCTCTCTTCCTCTCTCTCATATTTATATAGGTTTCTATGCTGTTGAGGATTGGAATGATGTATTTGGGGGGGCTCTATATGGGAAATACAGGTAAACCAGAAGTGCCACCATGGCACCCAAACACCCCTATTGGGAGCTTACTGTGAGTGGGTGGGGACATTGGTTGCTGGTAGTAGTTTTCCCATCAGTATTGGTTTACTAAGAGGCTTAATTGAGTCCCACCATGTCTTTAGGGTTCTATGTGTGGCTAGTTCCTGCTAGGGGACAGCCATTAGGGGTGTTCTCCAGGATAACTTGTATATTATGGCCATGTGTTGAAAGTCTTGTAAAGTTTTAAGTTCACCTGTGAGGCATTGATCAAGAAAACTATTTTTGATAGGAGGTTTTTATTTCTTGCTACCCAATTAATAATTAAAAAAATATTAATTCTGCTTAACTTCCTCACAATTAAGCGCACAATGAAGGCATTGGTACCAGATGCTCTGGATGTTTGAGCTGGATCAAAATAGAATGTCAATACATGTGTATACATCCATTATACATTGTATTTTTACCATGCTTTTGTGGAACTTGCATGATTCATACATATCGATGACCATTTTGGCCAAATCTTCCCACCAGATTTGGAAATTCTGCAATAACATCACAACCCTTTCAAAACTGAGCAAGTGTGTCCCACTCTTTCCTATAACATGAGTATGTAAAAAAGACAACTGTATAGAATGCAACTCATTAGTGATTACAATGAAGAACCTAGACCAGTATTACAAGGGAGACTATTGCTGTCATCCGTGTCCTCAAGACTTTTCCAGCAAGAAATTCAACCCATTACATTCTTCAGCAACTGAGATGTCAGGTTTGAGTAGCACTTAAGAGTGGAGACATCATCTAAAAAATGTTAATTGGGTTATCTAGGAATCTTTACTGAATGTTGACTAAACATACAGGTATACCCAGATTACACTAACCCTTTCACACCCTTCTGAATGAATCTACACTAATCGGATTCTCATACGCCATCTGTTTACTGAGCCATGGGCCATTCTTGTCATCTTTGAGTTGAAATTCTGCACACCACGGTGGGGGCAAATCTCTTTTCATAACAAGGTGTTCTCAGTCTTCTGAACTGACTGAGGACATACTGTGAGTGCAAAATGTCATAACCCCTCCCCCCACCCACCTATATGATGGGTGTCCGCATGGCATCGTGGCCACAGTGTAATGATTTACAGAGCAGTGCTGACATCACCTCACTACCCTCATCACCCGCATCACTGAGGACCATCCACTTTGGAGAAACGGACTCTAAGCATTACATAATTGGCCTGAAGACTTTCTGCAAAGAGTAAAAAAATGCATAAAATACTGCCTAGGGTGGAGAAACTTTGGCCTTTAGGTTGGCCGTACAGTTTTTTGATTTTTAGATCCAACAAAAGGAACCAGTGACTATTGAGTGTAATTTCCTAACAATCCATTAAAACCAACCATATCTGATCAAGTACATTTTTGATAAATTTTACCTATCTGACAGGTTGTATCTATAACATAATTTGACCAGCAATTTTTTTATTTTTTTTTACAAATTCTTTGCCGTTTGTAAAGTTATGTTCATTTCATAACTGTGTAGATCTTTTGAGCATTAATACATGAGCTAATTCTGCAGTCCTGTCTGGAAGAGGCTGGAGACATTCACCACCCCTCAGCGGAATGGCAGATTTGTTTCTTCTGTCCTGCAGTAGCTCTTGGCAAGAGACTAGCCCAGTGTGAGCTCTGACCGGACACAACTATGTCTTTGGATGGTTGGATTGGAGCTGCCTCACACATTTCTGTGTTCATAGAGGAAGTAATAGTCAGCTGCTGCTAATGCACAACATAGTGAGAGAAGATTGAATTTCATCCAGCAAGCATATTCTGTGAATGCAGCAGACACATAAATACTGCCATGCATACATTTTGCTTTCTTAGTGACCTCAGTAAGCGTCTTGGAATAAATGAGTCTGTGGCAAGTTCTAAGTGGAATGTAGCAAAGTATGTGTTTTTCATAGGTGGGTTATATCTGTTACAGATATATAATAGCAGTCTGGAAGCTATTACTTTAGCAAGATAAGGTACACATTAGAAGCTGTATAATTCTGAGCGAAGATTAAAGGAAAGGTACACGTCTAAGCACAATATCCACTGCTACCCCATTGTTCCCTATACTACGCAAGATAAATGTTCTACCAATCTGTATGGCAGCTCTGAGGCCTAGCTGACACTGCACAGCCCTTGTTCGGAAATGTTTTCAGTCTGGATATTCGGTACCAGCTCATGTACAGCATAATTCATGAATACCTAGTCAGCTTGCTGAAGGGCTTTCCATTGAAGTGGGTGGATTCGAAGCCATGCATATGAATGTAGGACTTTGCAGGATTGGTTTCTAAGAAGAGTCCAAGACTCATCAGCAGGTCTCCCAAAGAAGATCTTGTAGGTGCAATACAGGTTCGTTTAACTTCTATACCTGTACAAAGGATAGGGCGCAGCAGTGAACAGGGCACTCGTACAGTAAGTGTACTAATTATTTAAGTGACCTAACAGCAAATAACGTAATCAAAATGATTTTAAGTTATGAAATACAGTTTATAGTTTCTGCCATGTCCGCCAGGTACGTGTGCAGAAATCTTAACCTTTTTTGCTTCTTGCATGGCTTCTCCTCCTTAGCGCATCAGACCAGAAAATCTATTCTATAAGGCAAGTACGGACATAAACATTTGCTGATGCTTATACTCAGGATCTTGCCGATAAAGAGGTTGAGTAAATTGTTCAATAAAGACCTTGTATAACTGAGCGTAAAAGGATCGTAAAGTTGTGTAAGTGTATGCAAGTGTAAAATTCTTATTCATAGTCAGTATTGCAATATACGCATACAGATTACAGATGTTTTTCTGCTCTGGCCTCCTTGCTCTATTACTCATCTTTACGCAGCTGTGTGTATGGTTCCATAGACTACAATGCATCTAGAGCCAGATCAGTAAACGTGGCTTTTTTTTTTTATTCCCATGTACAAGAGGCCATAAAAGACATGACAAAAGGACTGGGGGCACATGCAAGGAAAGAAGACATGTTTTCTGATAGTGTTCTGCAACCTCTTGACACTAAGCCTATTTCCAGAATTCAGATCACCCCCAAAACTCATCTCCTCAATCCTTATTAATGTACTGATCATCGCATGTCAAAAGATGTTCCACCAAGGACGCTTCACTTTCCCAACCTACTGCATCATCACAGCGCTCAGTCATTACCGCTGCCTAATGTAAGCATCTCTAACAGTACAAAGCCCACCACATAATCCTCAGCACTTCTCTCCAGGTACTGAAATGTGAAGGCGCTGTATCAGTGACACACAGCGGACTGATTCCCTCTGTGTGGCCGTGTCTGCTCAGTTGGGAAGTTAGACCTATGACACGCAGACATTCCTGCCTTAGAACCATAGAAGATATCCCTCCCCACCATCCTTTCTAGCTAAAAACGCCATAGTATTCACATTTAATAAGCTTTATGCTAACAATGTATCTGTCATCTTTAAAGACACCTCTAATTCCACAGTTCTGTTACAACTTGAAATAGATAAAACCTGCACACATATATAATATCAGAAATTAAATTCTGTAGACTTATTTGAAAAGAAACTAAGCATCAGCAAAATAATACTTGTATAATTAAATTGCAACAATTTGAGCAAGTGAATGCTAAAATTGAAGACCTCAAAAATCATTTGAGATGTGTGACGGAACAATCCCACACTCCGCTTGAGTGCTGCCATCAGTATATCGCTTCCTCCAGTCTGAACATAGATATTGGATATTCTAGGCACCTATTGCAACCAATAACTAGGCAGGACGAATGATTAGAGGTCTTGGGGCTGAAATGGGCCATTCACAGACCATCCCTGGCTAGCCAGCCAGAACGGCCCCGGCCGGGTAGCCAGGGCCAGACTCTTTATGGAATAAACTTACACAGAATATATACCCCTCAGGAGGATACCCTCCCACCCGACCATATTACCCTAACAATACAAACTGTACACAGGAATATAATTAACATAACTAAGGAACAGCTAACATAGACTATAAACATTACGTTAATTAAACAACTAGCCACCGGGTGACTGAGGTCTTATTTCATGTCAGACTTGCTGGCACCCAGCTCACAAAGTACAATACACATTAATACAAGTGTAAACACATCCCCTAGCAGACAATAGGGGCGTTAATTAGTACAATTTACAATACAAACAGACACAGACTATAGCAGGAGACCTACTTAGTATAAACACATTATGTTAGAGGACCTCCAGTGGTTCGAGTAGATTACATTAACATCTACAGTCATTGCTGATTTGAGGCATATAAGCCCCAAATATGGATATGGAACCTCCAGTTCCTAGAGTCTGTGTGTTTTGGGGAGACATGAACTTGAATCCGACATGAAACCATAGATCCCCAGGCAAAGAGTAGTGTTCCCTTAAATGCCGGGGCCCAGAGGGTAAGGGTAAGAGGCTTGCTCCCAGTCCTCTCCAAAAGCCCCTGTCCCAGCTAGGTCTGTCACAAGATGCTTCAGCTTTCATATCAAAAGCTTCCTTGAAATTATATCGGAACTGAAAAATACCAGTTTAAATATTTTATGAGGAACCTGCTATCCGATTTTGCTACAAGAAACCAATTTCTTCATAACAGTTGAATCCATCTCGACCATAATTACCCTCATTTTTTATGTGTAAAATTTATGGCTCTACAAAATGGAGGAGATTTCTACATCTTAAAAATTTCTGTTTACAACCCACAACTTTTATACAATCTTATCCTTTTTTTTTTTTCCTCCAAGCAATTGGTCAGATTATCATTCATAGGAAATTATTCCAATTTAACATCCGAACCATACCCAGGCCCACAACAGTCAAAAATTAAACCACCCCCTAAATAGAACCCCGAATTAGCAATTCTACTGTTTTTATATAATTCTCCTGTATAGACTGTATACTATCCATTTTTATCACAACTTTCATTTGTCTCTCCCGAATGTTATTGGTAATATTGTTGGACCACCAGCCAGCAAAACTAAACATCTTTTATTAATGCTCTACACCAAGCAATTTCCACTGGTATTTAAATGAATTCCTGCTCACTGAACAATCTATTCTTAAAATTATAGAATGGTAAAGTCTAAAAATATCAATCCTCAAGATACCCCTGCCAATAAAACCCCTAAAGCATGAATAGCACCACGAGCATGATCTAAAAATGAAGAAACCAGGATATCTCTTGCTGCTAAAATTAAAATGGATCATGGAACTCTCCATTAATTTAACTTGACTTATTCAAAATTACACGGAATAATGATCAATGAAAATCTCCCTGCTGTTTTAAATGATAAATTGGAAGATATTCATAAGGTCTGGGGCTAAAATATATATCCACCATAGCATCAAATACTTGAATTGGTGTCTCATGAGAAAAATCCCACAAATTCTTCTTTTCCCACTATATTTTTGTTTGTTCTATTAAGATTTCACGATAATATTACAGGCTTCTTTTTGTAAGGCTAGGTTCACAATATGCGGATGCAGGAATATGTAAATATGTACCTATAGGCACCAGCAACCAAACACACAGCTCTTTAGCAGATGCGTGGGGGTGCCGTTAATTAACGGAACGCCCCTCCCCCATGCATCTGAAAAGGTAGAGCATTTTTAGGTGAAGAAAACGGCATAATGCTGCCGCTCTGTGGGTGTGTTTTGGAAAAACAGTTGGTGACCTTTTTCCTTGCCTTTCCTGCAGGTACAGCAGCCCCTTACAATGCAAGATTACAGTATGTATTGAGAGTTCTCCCTCTTTTAGTACAGCACTATGGTTATAGAGATCATTTTATTTTTACAATTTCACAGTTATGCTTTCTAGCCATTTACTATATAGTCATATTACCAAATAAATAAACATTAGACAACAAAGGATTCCTGATCCTTTGTTATCTTCAAAGGCTCAGCAGACACTGCCTGCCTTGAGGTTTGCTTTGTCTGGCTGAATTCTTAGATGGAGCCATTTAATAAGGGAAGGGATGAGTTCTTAATGTGAGGAAGTCTTTTTCTACGAGTCTAAAACCTGGTACACAGGATGAGATTATCAGACCAATGATCGTCCGTCTTTTTTTATTTTTATTTTATTTATTATTTTATTTTATTTTTTCATGCTAGTCTCCATATCAGAAATGAAGGTTACTAAAGTAAGGAAAAGTATCGTAAGACAGAATAAAAATTTGAAAGTGATATGTATTGCATTGTTTTTTGTATTTTTTTTGTAAACAAAAAATCGTACAATCTGGTATCGTATGAGAAAATGTTTTTGTGTTTGTCCCCAAAGTTGAACGAAATGTCGTGATTTGCTCACGAATGGTGTGTATAACGATCAGAATATCGTAGGTATTTTTTGGCCGAATTTCTGATAGTGTGTACTAGGCTTAAAGCTCTTTTCCAAGCGCGCCCCTTGTCCTTTTGTAATGACCTTTTTAAAGTGAATAATTCTCTACACTATGGGGGTTATTTACGAAAGGTAAATCCACTTTGCACTGCAAGTGCACTTGGAAGTGCAGTCACTCTAAATCTAAAGGGAAGATCTGAAATGAGGGGAAGCTCTGCTAATTTTATCATCCAATCATGTGCAAACTAAAATGCTGTTTTTTATTTTCCTTGCATGTCCCCCTTCGGATCTACAGCGACTTTACTTCCAAATGCACTTGCAGTGCAAAGTGGAATTTCCTTTAGTAAATAGCCCCCATGTTTGCTATATGTAAACTTATGGGAGGTAAATGCAGTGCTAATAATCTCCAGAATCAACTCAGTGTGCATATATGAATATTAATGCAAATATGTATAAATTACAATGCACATATATAATACACCCTTAAAAGGAAAATGATAAAACAAATATGATAATAAAAAAGTGCAAGTGATACAAAATTATAAGTAGCATCCAAAAATGTCCGAAAAAGACAAATCACTGATACTTGAAACAAACAGTGAAGGTGAGCCAAACAATAGAGGGATAAAAATATCCAAAACGTGGTTTGAAGTGATTGAAGCGTAAACTGAACATCAGTGTGATATAGGACATCAAAACGTGCTCAAACTTGCTGATATGTGGTCCACCACCAGAGTCAAAAGGCATACCAGAGAGATTGAACCCAAGTAGGTATACACCTAGTTGGTCAATTGGGCTTATGGGGCAACACACCCAGGAGAAACTGCCTCAGCAGACACAACCTCCACCCAGAATATTGACTCCAACAGTGGACCTCAGCGGGCAGGTATTAGACAGGAAACCAGATAGATGGTTTTTCCAGTGTAATATATTGGCAGAGAAGAAAAGAGGGTAGGCACATGGGACATGTTCACATCGAGGCTTTTTTCAGCCGCTGCGTATTTGAAAAACAGTGCTTTTTTTGGTTCAATATACTTCAATGGAGAAGCTGCAGAGATGCATGTAATGTGTTTTTGCAGCAATTTGTGTTTTTTTTTTTTTTTTTTTTTATCTGCCCCACAACAAATTGGCCAAAAAAATCATGTGTGCAATAATCAAAACACACCAGCAAAAAGCACTGCAGAAACAGATCAAAAGCAAACTGCATAGGTGTGTACCGAGCCTCATGCTGGCCACACGGGTCAATTTTCAGACGAGCATATTCAGACGAAAAATGACATTTTCACTTGTTTTTAACATTCTGTTTTTAAAATGAATGTCGTTTCTGAACGAAAACCACACACACTACACTGTCTGAAAATTCCTTTGACCAAGAAGTTTTCTAATATTTACAAATTTTCCCATCACTGTGGTTGAACATGAAGGTCGAACTTTTTTGACCCCCACTAACGATTAGAAAATTGAACAAACGTTCCTAAAATAAAGACATTTTTGAGGGAAGACATTGTTTGTTTTTTTTAATATTCAAAAAGTGATCACTGAGTCGATTTACCAGATTCACCCTTTAATAGTATATACAGTATATTTCCTCTAATAGTGTATATATAGTATATATCTTCTCTAATAGTATATACAGTATATCTCTTCTCTAATAGTATATACAGTGTATCTCTTCTGTCTGTTATTCTCAGGGTGGAGTACCGATTTTACTCCCTAACCATATAGTTGGTTATTTATATTTACCACTGCATAGAGATATTTAACCAGTTCCCCACCAGCGCACGACGATGTACGTCATAAGAATGGCACAGGCGGGCAAACTGGCGTACAGGTACATCCAGTTGAAATTGCCGCCCTGCCATCGCGTTCGCACTGCTGGCGGCACGCGAGCATGCCCGTCGGGACCCCCGTGAGTCCGGGCGCGGGTCCCATGGACTCGATCGCCCCAGGGATACCCGCGATTGTCTCACGGGGAGGCTGAACGGGGAGATGCCGATGTAAACAGCATCTCCCCGTTCAACCTAGCAACAAGTGACACTGATCTCTTCTCCCTGTGATTTGGAGCAGAGATCAGTGTTCACTAGCACACAGCCCAGCCCCCAACAGTTAGTAACACGTCCATAGGACACACTTAACCCCTACACTGCCACCCCCTGTCTAACCCCTTCACTGCCAGTGTCGTTTACACAGGAATTTGTATAGCACTGATTGCTGTATAAATGACAATGGTCCCAAAAATCTGACGTGTCCGCCATAATGTGGCAGTCACAATAAATATCGGTGATTGCCGCCATTACTAGTGAAAAAAAATATGAATAAAAATGCCATAAAACTATCCCCTATTTTGTAAACGCTATAAATTTTGCGCAAACCAATCAATCGCTTATTGCAATTTTTTTTTATTTTTTTTTATATATTTTTGGGGAATATTTATTATAGTAAAAAGTAAAAAATTAGTTTTTTTTTTCAAAATTGTCGCTCTTTCTTTGTTTATAGTGCAAAAAATAAAAACCGCAGGGGTGATCAAATGCCATCAAAAGATAGCTCTATTTGTGGGGAAAAAAAAGCGTCATTTTTGTTTGGAAGCCACATCGCACGACCGCGCAATTATCAGTTAAAGCGATCAGTTAAAGCGACACAGTGCTGAATCGCAAAACGTGGTCTGGTCTTAAGCCAGCAAAATGGTCCAGTCTGTAAGTGGTTAAGAATCAATTGCCTTTTTTTAAACTTTACATAGTAACTGAATTATACACCACACTTTTTTTTTTTTTTTTTTAAGGTTATTAACCATCAAAACAATCGGCCAACTAATCTATTATGAAAATAATCGTTAGTTTCAGTCCTAGTTCCGACGTGTTTAGTCTCATAAGACATCATCACACGCTCTCTCTCCGCCGCTATCCGCTCTGTCTAAAGTTAACGTCACGATTACCTCCCCTCACTTCCGTGACATTATCTGACGGTTTCACTGAACGGCATTGTCGCAAATCCCCTGGAACGCATGGCACAAGTGTTTGGAACGCATCGCGCATGTGCAGTGCAAAATTTCTAGCCGCAACGCCCCTTCCGGCGCATTCTACGATGGGGAGCAAAATATGATGCTACAGAGGTGTGTATCAGTGAAGGACGTTTTCAGGAATGAGAGGCAGAATTCAGTTGTAAGGGGAAGTAAGGTTGTCCCTGAAGAACAGGAAGAAGCTGATTGTCTGGCTTTGATTGGAATTTCTAAGCTTGGCAATCGGCTATACAGAAAGTTAATAATGTGAAATATATTTTACATATAATAGAACAATTTTCATTTTTGACTGGACTTCCACTTTAAATTTATTTCCGTTTTACATATTTTGTTAGTCTTCCTGTCCATCTCTCAGTGCATTGAGAAATGAAATAAAAAATCTGGTTGCCATAGACATCAGTCTATATGTCTTACTATTCTCTCCTCATATGAGTAAATGATGTGCTTATCATTTACTCTTATATATGAGAGGTTCTCACATAAAAGTGTATGAAATAGGCATGTAACTAATAACTAATCACTTGCTTTCTATTTCATATCTATAATATAGCTGGGATCTAAAGTAGGAATGCACCGAAATTTCGGCCGCCGAAACATATCGGCCGAAAATGGTGTTTTCGGCAAATTGCCGAAAGGAAAATATTGCCGATAATGGGGCCGAAAATGGGGACGGGGCCTGTGTGGGGCTCCGCCCCCTGGTGCCGCCCATTGCACGGGTGTTTTCCTGGCTCGTCCTCCGTCCCCCCTCCTCCTTTCCTCCCTCCTCCTTTCCTCCCGCCCGACAGTGCGGTCATCTGTGTGTTACCGAGCTGTGCATTGAATTTCCCGGGCGGCTGCAGTAACAATGTCCCGCCTCCTGTGACAGACGGTACACTGATCCAATGGCGGGACATTGAATCAGCGTGATGATATTACAGGAGGCGGGACATTGTTACTGCATCTGCCCGGGAAATTCAATGCACAGCTCCGTGACAAACGGAGATCACCGCACTGATCCGGGCATGGGTAAGTGGAGATGCATGTGTTACATTGGATCCTTAATACATATTTGGTGGAAGTGTGCCTTAATCATCCCTTTTTAGGACAAAGTAATAGAACTAATCAAATTGATTACAGAGACCACATTGGTACTTGATGCAACATGCTGCTTACTGCATATATCAAACTGGTCCAAAAAAATAAAAATAAAGTACAAGTCTGAAACTATCTACCTCTGGCCACTTGTGTGAATGTAGCCATGCTATATAAACCAGGTCACAGGACAAAGGCTGTACTCCCTTTATTTGCCATATAAAAAAAAATAATAATCTTGATTTTTGACCCAGCTAGGTTTTTATCACCATGTGATAGAATGGGGAAGGGTTAAGTTATTGCTAGTAGAGGTAACGATATGAGTATTCCCAATAGAAGTCTGTTGGAACGGAACCAGGTAGCTTGCTTGGGGGGCCAGTTCACACCAGATGCAGTTCCGTGTGCTTTTTTTTTTTTGCACAAAATGCATGCACAGTGTTTTCCATGTATTCCAATGGCTCTAGTTCACACCATGCAGTCAGTTTCTGCACCGGAAACTGACTGCATGGTGTGAACTAAAGCCATTGGAATACATGGAAAACACTGTGCATGTATTTTTATCAGGCAGGCTGCATCTGAGGGGAACTGGTGAGGCTGCTTTGATCTCTCCTGTACCATGTCCGCAGTCTCTGACCATCTCCTGTACCATGCCCGCAGTCTCTGACCATCTCCTGTACCATGCCCGCAGTCTCTGACCATCTCCTGTACCATGCCCGCAGTCTCTGACCATCTCCTGTACCATGCCCGCAGTCTCTGACCATCTCCTGTACCATGTCCGCAGTCTCTGACCATCTCCTGTACCATGCCTGCAGTCTCTGACCATCTCCTGTACCATGCCTGCAGTCTCTGACCATCTCCTGGACCATCTGCTGTATGAAAATATTTTTTAAAAACAGTCATTTTCGGTATCGGTGCTGTTTCGGTATCGGTTTCGGTTTTCGGCCTAGTGTATTTTTCATTTTCGGTATCGGTTTCGGCACCAAAAAAACCATTCGGTGCACCCCTAATCTAAAGCTCTTGACACAGGCTGTTTTCTTCTATTTAATATACATATTTAGGGGTACATTTTTTTTTTTTTTTGTTAAACCCGCTTGGCAGAATCTTTTGTAAATGCTAGTAGTAACTGACCAATGCTTGGCATACAGGGATTTATTTAGTGAAGGTAAATAGACTGTGCACTTTGCACTCATTTTCCCCAGAGCTTAGTAAATGTGGTAAAGCTCTGGTGCAGGACCTGACGCAACCCAGACGCCAGGTCGCAGTGGCGATTGGAAATTGCTTCCTGGCGTCTGGGCTACACCGCAGCAGCAGTCTTCATTCCTCTCATGTGGACCCTGTCTACGGAGCTTTAGAGTTCCTTTTGTCTTTGAAATGACTACTAGCTATACAAAAGGTTAAAGTGCTGAGATTTTGCGTTTTGAGCTACAGCATCCATATATCCAGTAGAGCTGCACAATTAATAGTCAAGAATCGTTATCGTGATCTTGACTAAAGTGTTTCACAATTCTTTCTATGCAAAGAATTCTCTCTGCTCTTCTGAAGTCACAGCCCTCAAAAGAAAGGAAGAGAAAAACCTGTCAGTTTGCCAAGAATCAAAACATTCTTTATCAGTTGAACTTAAGTATAAACATTGTAACAATTTGTCAATGGAATAGGCTTTGTGTGCAAGTGAAAAAAGTTTAACCACTTAAACACTAAACCTTTTTCTGACATAAGTTAGATTCAAGTTAAGTAATTTTCTAGCAAAATAATTATGTTAAGAACCCCCAAACGTGTGTGTGTGTGTGTGTGTGTGTGTGTGTGTGTGTGTGTGTATAATAATATATTAGTAGACACCCTAGAGAGTAAAATGGTGGTTGTTGCAATATTTTATGTCCCACTGTATTTGCGCAGCGGTCTTTCAAATGCAATTAAAAAAAATATATTACTTTAAAGAATAATAAAATGCAAAAACGAACCAGTAAAGTTAGCCCATTTTATTTGTATAACGTGAAAGATTTTGCACCGCGAGAATCGTGAGAGAATCGCAATCTTTTTATCCTAAGCCAAAAAATTGTGATTCTCATTTCGGCCAAAATCCTGCAGCTCTAATATCCAGGGGCCACCCGGCAGAGTGATTGGTACTTAAATAAGCAAGCTTTTTTTTTTATGGCCAAGAAACCATTTAATGGCTATTGCATTGTAGGCACCTTACGATGGCCTCATTTTTGGATAATGTTCATGATAAATCAGGAAGATCCATGTGTGGTACCTGTGCTTTTCCTATAGATTGGCTTACATGGAGGTGTCTGCAGGTGTGGAGCACCTTTTAGCATAAAGAAGTGATGTAGTTGTCATCATCATTTGGATATACATGGAGGAGTTTGCATGTTCTCCCAGCACTTGCGTGGGTTTCCTCCAGGTGCTCAGGTTTCTTCCCACACTCTAAAGACCTGCTGCTAGGTTAATTGGCTCCTGTCTAAAATTGTGTGCCTAAGATGACCACTTCGTCATCTGCCGCAACAACAGCTCTTTCAGTAAACCGGGACAAAAAGCGCTATAGAAATCTAAAACTTAGAAGAAAAATAAGTCTGTTAATTTCTACACCTTTGCAAATCCTTCTATATATAATTGTGTATACCGTATATACTCGAGTATAAGCCGAGATTTTCAGCCTCTTTTTTGAGGCTGAAAGTGCCCCCCTCGGCTTATACTCGAGTCATCGCTGTCTGCCCGCTCGATCAGCGTGTCGAGCAGACAGACAGCGGCCATTCTATTCAAAAGCCGCGCCTCCGGCTCCGCCTTCGCCTGTGATAGGCGGAACACTGAATTTCCCAGCAGCCTGTGTTCCGCCTATCACGGACGTCGTATCATCCTCGTACTACGGACGAGGATGATACGACGTCTGTGATAGGCGGAACACAAGCTGCTGGGAAATTCAGTGTTCCGCCTATCACAGGCGAAGGCGGCGGCGCAGATTTTGAACTTTACAATGGCCGCCGACGAAGAGGGCACGGGACGGCACGGCACGGGACGGGACGGGGGCAAGGCAAGGCACGACACGGGACGGATGCAAGGAGGCAAGGCACGGGACGGAGGCAAGGAGGCAAGGCACGGGACGGAGGCTCGGGACAAAGGTAGGCTGGACACACACACACACACACACACACACACACACACACACATGGATGGAGACACACACAGGGATGGAGACACACACAGGGATGGATGGATGGATGGATGGAGACACACACACACAGGGATGGATGGATGGATGGATGGATGGAGACACACACACACACAGGGATGGATGGATGGATGGATGGAGACACACACACACAGGGATGGATGGATGGATGGACACACACACACACAGGGATGGATGGACGGACACACAGGGATGGACGGACACACAGGGATGGACGGACACACAGGGATGGACGGACACACACACAGGGATGGACAGGCATGTCTCACCCTCGGCTTATACACGAGTCAATAAGTTTGCCAGTTTTTTTGGGGGTAAATTGGGGGCCTCGGCTTATATTCGGGTCGGCCTATACTCGAGTATATACGGTACGTTTATAAACTGAGGAACTGAAGCTGTAAAAACAGTTTGCTCCCTTTTTTTTTTTTTTTTTTTTCCCCCTCAGTGCTAGATTGAGTGTAGTAAAGCAATTAGTATAGTCTTTCATCAGATTAAGTATAATTATACTAGACCTTAATAAAATAACAGCCATCCTCACAGCAGACACAGAGCATAGAGCTGCTCCAGACTACTTGAGACTAAAAATAAAGTGCAGACCAGTTGCTGACGCCTACTCCTGTCTTCGAATGTCATGTTTAAAGATTGTAATTAGTTCTTCTCTATTATTCACTCTCTTTTTCTACATGTGCATGTGTGTTTGTTTTGTTCTATAGCATCTTAATTCGCTTAGCTGCAGGTTCACCTTTTTACAGCACCATTGTGTTCCGATTACTGGATTATGTTTTTTTACAGACTAATAAACCTTGAAGTGAGACCTCATTTGTGTCAAATGTTCAGCCCTAGTTTTTGCAACGCAGGAGATTTTCTCCCATTTATTTGTGCTATAAAAAAGGATGTATGTGCCCTACCCTCAGTGGGCCATTAGGAAGCAATTACGTAAAATTGAACAAGCATTTTTGTAGGGGCAGGTCAGTTCAACAAGGTGAACTGGTGTCTTGTCTATCCAAGGCATAGTAAGTGGTTTACTTGTTTTACTTTACTTTACTAATTTTTAAAAAAATTCAACAAAGAGTATAAAGATATAGAAGTAATTACATGAGGTATAGAAAGTGCACCATACGAGTTGTCTAAAAAGTTTGGTGAATGGTATCAGAAAACAAACGAGTTTTATTAGCCTTCAAAATAATCACCATCCTTAACAACCATCCTTTTGCCAACAGTCATAAAGCTGGAAACTGTCAGCTAAGGCCTCTTTAGGAATCTATTTCAGAACCGTTGTCGCACATTCTTGGCTTGCCAGTATGTCTGCAAAACGCATGCCTTTCATGATGCTCTTCAGGTGGGGAAAACTGAACGCCATTCCATCGGTTGCAGCTTGGATTCCGGATCAAACTGGTAGCACCAGGCCTCATCTCCTGTGACAATGGTTCACAGAAAGGTTGGATCCTGGTCACACATGGAAATCTTCAGAGGTTTCCATCCATTTTTCCTTTCTGTTCGTCTGTCAGCTTGCACGGCACAAACCAGGAACAGATCTTCCACTTACCCAAATCTTCACAATGGTGCACACCATGTCCTTGATAATGCCCAGTTCCTCCGCCATCAATCGTAGAGTCAGTTGACAACCTTGTGCCAGCATTTCACACTCGCCTAGTGTCTGGTGTTCTGCTTGTTGATGGCCAAACCAAATTTGACTCATTCCTTCCTGTTGCAAAAGCATTTAAACACAACTTTTGCTCACCGCTTCTATCCCATACACTTGCACCAACATTTCATGCGTCGTTATCCCCGATTTGTAGTAGATCTAGATGTTCCTTCATTGCTCCCATTTCCCTACCTCTTACATTGACTAAGTTTGACTTCCCACAGTGGGTTTACCCTGACGGTCATGTGTACCCCACACTAGGTGGCGTTTCTCGACATGTCTCTTGATAGCCATGTGCGCACACCTTGCCTATGTTGACGTTGAGATATCGGACCATTCATCAAACTTTTTAGACATACCTCATATGTCACAAGTATCTCTGATACCAGAGTGCAAGGTACATACCGTATATACTCGAGTATAAGCCAAGATTTTCAGCCCCTTTTTTTAGGCTGAAAGTGCCCCCCTCGGCTTATACTCGAGTCACCGCCGTCTGTCTACCCGATCAGCGTGTCGTGCAGACAGCGGCCATTCCACTATTCAAAAGCCGCGCCTCCCTGTCTGTGATAGGCGGAACACTCAATTTCCCAGCAGTCAGTGGTCCGCCTATCACGGACATCCGCTCATCCTCATACTACGGACGAGGATGAGAGGATGTCCGTGATAGGCGGAACACTGACTGCTGGGAAATTGAGTGTTCCGCCTATCACAGACGGAGGCGCGGCTTTTGAACAGTGGAATGGCCGCTGTCTGTCACAGACGAGGAGAAGAGGTGCGGCGATCCTGGCATGGCCGCCGTATGTTTTTACATGCAGATCGCTGCAGAAGGACACAGGCTGCAGAAGGACAAAGAGGCACAGGACACAGGTAGGCTGGACACACAGGGATGGAGGGGACACAGGGATGGAGGGGACACAGGGATGGACGGGACACAGGGATGGACAGGCATGTCTCACCCTCGGCTTATACACGAGTCAATAAGTTTTCCCATTTTTTTTGTGGTGAATTAGGGGCCTCGGCTTATATTCGGATCGACCTATACGCGAGTATATACGGTATTCCAAAAAGTAGACCTCAAAGTAACATAGCAGTAACTCATACCCTAATGATCAAGGTAACATCTAGAGATATGTAGCTAAAAATATAAACTGTAAATAATAAGAAAATCTTGAAAGTAGAAGAGGAGCTGAATAGGCCCATAAAATACAAGATAATGATCTCTGTAGACTACGGCCTCTGGAAAGCGTGGAGCATGAAGAGTTCTGCAATATTAGGACTGAGCTACAACTCTGGTTAAATACATCATGATAGTGTGGCATGGTTTGGTTGTTTGTCCCCCTTTCTGGTCATACCCCACTTAATTTGCTTCCCTGACATCCGTTCTGCTGGAGTGGTAAACATCAAGTTAAGGTTGACCTAAAAAAGTGACTATTTTCTATATTATAGGGAACATTCTAGAAAGGTTAATTCAACTGTAAATACAACAATGAAAAATAAGTGTACTTCCTGGTGTGTGGTAGTGCCTAGGCACTCCTGTGCCCCCAGCTTCATAGCTGTGTATCTATGGTGTGAGAACTAAGCAATGCTGCCTCTGACTGATGGTCTTGGGAGATTTATACTAAGATAGAAGGATGTCACTACTTTTCTGCTCGCTGTTTTCCTTGCTGGAGGCTCTCATGTCAAAAAGCCTGCTTCAACCAAGATGGTCATCTCCACATACACAGTGTGCCAAGAGACTACAAAACGGATGACTAGTCCTTTTTCCCTCTGTTTGCTTTTTTGTGGGGGTTGGGGGCGCAGCTTCCACAGTTCAGTTCCCTCTTTAATCTTGTTTGAGTTTATACAGCGTTAAGGATTTGCTCACATGTATGGTTATTACCTGCTCAGGCACCCAGTGCACCATTGTGCAAGGAACAGGTTTGTTTTACCCCCCATCTATACTTGGAAATAAAATGAATTTACCTTTTGCTTTAGTGCAGGGGTCTCCAAACTGCGGTCCGCTGGCCAAATGTGGCCCTTTGCTTGCCTTTATTTGTCCCTATTCCTCCCACTGACACCAAAGGAACTATTCCTCCTACTGACACCAATAATGGGGAGCTATTCCTCCTTTTTTTTTTTTTTTTTAACCCCTTGGACTACCAAGCCTACAGCATTGTTTTACATTCACTGATGTCTGGGCATTTTCCACTCCCATTGGTCGCGGTCGGACTACCCTAAGGTTTGAAGGACAATAAACTGACCCTTTTTTGCTTCAAAAATTTGGAGACCGCTCCTTTTTTTAATGGGTGAATTCAATGGCAGGGGAGCAAACGGAAGCCGAGAGGGCCCTTGATGGCCAAAGCACATGTTTACTTTACAGCAACTATTTTCAGAATCTGCATGTATAAAAAAAAACTGGTTCATTTAGCCAACTGTCATGCAGTCCAACACGATGTGTATAAGCTTGTGTTAGTCATATAGTACATATTTAGGCTAGGCATCCTAGACACTTATAAATATGCTGCAGAAATGGGGTCATCGTCCCATGCACATTAAGGGCAGGACTACAACTGAACAATATCAAGCAAGACCTGTCAAAGAAATGGCCGCATGTTACATAGCATTGTAACTCATTTCACCTGCACTCATCTTCTTCAGTTGGCTGCTGGATTTGCCCTCCAAGTCTTCAGAAGGATACGTTCACCTTTTAGTAACATTTTACTCCCCTATTAAAGATGTAACGTATTACCAATGCCATACCCGTTGTCATAATGAAGAGAAAAAAAAATGTGCATGGGTGAACTACAAGTCTTGTCTATCTCCGCAGCAGACTATCATTTTCAATGAATTGTGAGGTCACTGATGAGTGCTTTTGTAGTTTGACCCTTCCTGCAATTCAGTAACACTGTGCCCATATGGGAGGTGTGGGCAGACAGTGTACCTCCCCTTCTAACAGCTATGCTTACTAACCTGTGTAAGAGAGATCTGCATACTTGCCTATTTTGACCCCTATCTGGTCTGGTCCGGCCATGTGATCTCCCCTGTGACTGCCATCTACAGTACAGGGAAGAGAAGAGAGCTTTCTGACAATGACTAGTTAAACCTGGAGTGGTGACGTCACCCATAGACTTAAATGACCCAACCATGTTTGGCACTCCCTCCAATCCCCTGCAGCCACACTGGCTGACACAAGGGGTGGGATCACATGACCAGACCATAGCGGGCTGAAAATGGGCAAGTATACGGGTCTTTCTTACACAGGATAGTAAGCATAGGTGTTAAGAGGGTAGTTTTAGAGACTAGTGGGGGTTAAGCCCAAAATTACATTTTGAAAATAAAGTATTGATATTTTTTACTGAATGCATATTTTAAGTTATTACATTGTTTACTTTTATGTTTTTGCTTTTCATGCACTGTGCACCAATTTGTGAATGGTCCCAGAGCCTTCTGGGACCTGTAACATGCCCCAGAAGGCTGCAGGCAAACGGAGGGGGACAGACTTCTGCTCAGATCACCTAGAAAATAGGAGCAGGTACCTATCAAAGCTAGATACCACCCCCCAAAAAATAAATAAATTACCAAATGTGATGGGGGGGGGGCATTAAGTAGAACCTACCCATTTGGGTGGAGTTCCACTTTCATAGAGATATGTAGATTAGCCACTAGAAGTGGGGTAAATTAGTAGCTGCTACAGTGTGCTACCATACTTTTTAACAACGGGAAACAGTCAAATAACACACAAACTTCCGTTATAGGGGAGAAGAGCACTAAAGCTCAATCAAGTAGTAGTAAGAGGAATGCAGTGGGAGGGGGAATGTGCTAGTCTCGGCATTCCTCTTGCCGCGGCTTCTCTCAGGAAAGTGCTTACAGCCGAGACAAGCTGCAGTTGCAGCTGCAATTATGAAGCAGATTGGCAGAAAGTTAGGGAGACAGTTTGGTCCTCATAACTAGGGTTAGGAAGCACCTAGCAACATGGGACAAAGTATTACATGTACTATGTTCCATAGAAGATGAACAGTAAAAAAGTGGTTGTTGTTTTTGTCTTTGCTGTAGTTGACATTTACTCTGTTACTCATGTTTTGCCCTTCTGATTGGGGAAAAGGTTCAACAGAGATCTGTTGGCTGAGAAAGGATAAAGTGACCCTCATGTATGTGATTACCAGGAAAAGTTCGCTTATAAGATGCACAATATCTGAGACTAACTTTCTTCTTTCTGGGTTTACGGGTTGAACTATTTCCTTTTAACATGTTCCCTGTTTCTCCTTTTTTGATGTGCATTAAAATTATTATTATTATATATTTTTTTTCTGATCTACAACTGGCGTGTATTTTTTTTTTGGAACCATGTGCTAAAATGTTATGGTGTCTTTTGTGGTTGAGTGATGCACCTTGTCTTTTGATTGTGTACTTTCAGTGAGAACAACATGCTTTTTCTCTTCAGTTTGTCATCAAAAGTGCCAGAGCGTGACCTGGCTGTCATGTATTTTGTACCTAGACTTGTTTTTCTGATATTTTACAATGTTTTACTATAAAGTGCACATTTTGTAAAAAAATAAAATAAAAAAAGCCTTTTTTTATTTTTTGCCAACTAAATTCTGAAAGCAACATTTTAAAGTCTAAAGGCAAAACTTTTCTATTCGCTTTTGATGTTTGCGAGGGATCAGAACCCCTGTCATGTTTGTATTGCTGTCTGTGTAGCTCCATAAGGGTGATTGACTTTCTATTTGTCCCGTTTTACCATTATCACTAAAGCCTCGTACACATAATTGGATTTTCCGCAGACAAAACCTCAGACTTTTGTCCGAAGTGCATTGGCCAGGAACTTGCCTTGCATACAAACGGCAAGGAATTGCCGGCCAACAAACACGAACGTAGTGACTTATTAGCTGTACTACGAGCCGATAAAGAGGCAGCTCAATTGTCATACACGACACCTTGTGGAAAAGGTCGTGCACCAACCTTTGGGAAGTTTGAATGTTTTCATTTCACACTTTTCATTTTGCGCTTTTCGGTTTTTCTGAATGGCCGTTCATCAACCAGACATGTTGCGGAATTGGAAGCGATAACGTGTTATTCATTCAGTCCAGTCCAGGAACAGGAGGACCAAAAATTGGTTGCTTTATTAATTGTGACCAATTGTGTCATATGCAATTGCTGCGGGAGCTCCAGAAGAGTAATCAAGATGTTTTTGGAATTGTCTCCAGATGACAGACCCCTGCTTTCACCAACTCTTGGCATTGTTGACCCCCTAGATTAAGAAGCAGGACAACTGCATGAGGCTTTTATTTTATTTTTTTTGGTTGAATAATAATGATTTGATTCATTATTTTCTATATTTTTGGATGCATATAATGCACTTTTTGGTTATTTTCTATTGGCAGATAGCATGTCTAATTTCATTTTTTCTTTTTTTTAATGCACAATAAAAAAAATTGTGGAGATTAATACTTGACTATGTGTTTTACTTCAAGTAACACTTTGGGAGTACATTTAAAAAGGTTAGTTAAAAAAAAATACAATGTAAAATTGACAAGGGACACCGACATAGTTGTATCTTTGATCTTAAAACGATAGGATAATGACGTTGTGGTTAAAAAAAGCTAAAGGAAAAAAAAAAGCATAATAATATTGTTCTTGATATCACTAGAAAATAAAAGCCATTTAAAATACATTTGGCAGAACTCCATCGTAGCACCAACTTCATTATCCCATTAAAGAAGAAGAGAATGTGTGCTGTTTTTTTTTTTGTCACCAGAATAGAAATGGAGGGGATACTAGCTCTGATGATAGCTCTGATGATCATCATGACAACCAGGGATTTCCTCACTTCCTGTTTTTGCTGTAAGACAGGAAGTGAAGGGAAATCTCCCCAATGGCCCCCAAATGGCAAAAAAAAGCAACAGGCGTTCTAGTCCTGCCTTACTCTTTGCAAAATGGGTAATAGAATTACTTTAGTTCTACTTTAACCCCTTCACGCCACATATACGGCCTCACAGAAGTGGGCTTTCTCTGTGGGGCCGCATATGTGCATATTGAACCCAAAATTAAGTTGTTCAAATAGTGTCACCAAAAAAGTAAACGAATATATCAGTGATAGCTGCACTCATAGCATGTCCACATAAACAATACACAAAACAAATCTAAAACGTGTCCCTATAAAGGGCATAAACTTATAACAATTGTCCAATCAAGTGAAGGATCAAAAAAAAATCAAGAAATCATATTTGCATATAGAGGTGCATTAAAGAAAGTTCATGTATGATCCAATAAAGTCCATCAAAAGAAGAAAAGTGCTCTTGTGCAGAAAGTTCATTAATACACATATGGGCACTTTCACACAGGGGGGCATTAGCCGTAAAGCGCTGCTAATATTGGCGCCCGGCTAGCGGCTGAATAAAGGGTTAAAAGCACCCGCAAAGTGCCGCTACCGAAGCGCTTTGCAGGCTCTTTGGCAGCGCTGCCTATTGCCTTTAATGGGCAGGAGGGGTATAGGAGCAGTGAATACACAGCTCCTCCGCTGCCCAAAAGATGCTGCTTGCATGACTTTTTTAATTTTTTTTTTTTTTTTAATTTTTTTTTTTAACGTCCTGCCAGCGCAGCGCCCTGGTGTGAAAGCACTCTGGCTTTCACACTGGGGCTGCTGGGGAGTTATTTTTCAGGCACTTTTGGGCTAAAAGTAGCGCCTGAAAAATTGTTTTGTGTATTGTTTATGTGGACATGCTGTGAGTGCGGCCATCGTTGAGGTATTTGTTTACTTTTTTTGGTGACACTTTTTTGCACAACTTAATTTTGGGTTCAATACGCACATATGCGGCCCCGCAGAAAAAGCCCACTTCTGTGAGGCCGCATATATGTGGCGTGAAGGGGTTAAAGTAGAACTAAATTTATTTTTTACTCATTTTGTAAAGAGTGAGATAGGAGTAGAACTCCTGTCCATTTGTTTATTTTGCCATTTGGGGGCCATTGAGTAGACTCCAAGGTGCCTGCAGCTTTAGAAGTCAGTGGATGCTTTTTTTAAAATACATTTTAATTTTCTTGTTAGGAATGTGTTAATATTGGTGTATATATACAAAGCCCGTATATGGCTCCAAATAATTAGATTTAAATTTGGTAGAAAGTATTAATACCCATGTTGTAGTAACATAAATTGTGAATACGAAGAAAGTAGGAGCTCTGATGGGGTGGACATGTGGTATACAATATACTGTATATCACATCCATTACGCCTGTTCTAAATATTTATATACCACAGGTACAGAAAAAATGATACTGTATGTTGCTAAAAGTCAAATTCCCTGCTGTACAATGACAGTGTAAGGAGACACAACTCTGGTCCTTGCATGCAAGGGTGACTCCATAGGATGCTGCGAGTGAAAGGAGTCAACCTGATATAGGAAACCTGGGGCAGTGATTTTGGCAAAAGATTGAAACCTAGGTACAGAAATAAAAGATAAAGAAACTGCATACTCAGTAAATGATTAACCGCTTGCCGACTGCGTCACGTAAGAGTACTGTGGCAGAGCAGCTCTCCTGCACCGGATCACCTACCTAGTAGGTGATCCAGCACTTCTGGGTAGGGGGCGCGCTGCGCTGTGATTAGACAACGCAGAAGCTGATTAGCAGGTGCCGGCCAATGGATGTCTGCCAGCACCAGCTGATCGGCGAGGAGAGACACACAACAGAGCTCTGCATATGTACCCAACTGTCCTGTCAGTGGGGATGTGCTGGATTTTGTTTTCCTGCAAAGCAAGAAATTTGGGCAGTGTATGGCTTTATTCTGTCGTAGTTACTGCTCTTTAAAGGCCCTTTCACACGGGCTGTCCGAGCAGATCCACCTGTCAGTTTTCCACGCAAACCTGATTGGACCCTCCAGTCTCCCCTATAGAGCGGTGGATGTCAGAGGACACATGTCCGCTGACACCCGCCACCATCTGATTTGTTCCTGCCCGCAAAGAACAGTTGGATGGTGGTCCTATTTTCCATTAGTCTGGGGGATCCGATGGAAACGGACAGGTGGTCTGTTTCCATCCGATTCCTCCATAGGGGAGAGTGGGACTCTGCAGAACGGAGTGGACACGGACCTGTCATCCATCTGCTCGTAGGGGATCAGCGGAAGGATCCCTCGCTGAGCAAGCGGAATCCGCTACACGTGAAGGGGGCCTTATAATGCTTTTTTTGTAACCTGTTTGGTTCTGTTGGTCATTTCTTATTTATGGGCTGTCCCTGGAAAAGCAGTGGAGAACCAGCTGGACATCAATGTCTTTTATATCTGCTGCTTAAAAATACTTGTTTCCTCACTTGCATTGTCGGATGAACTGGATATCACTGTTTTTATGGACACTTTTTTCATTTGTCAGTTTTTTTTGTTTTTTTTTAAATCGGCGAAGTTCAGAAATTAGGCCATTCAGCAGTGTGCACTGTCTACTGATCACAGGCACGAGGCAAATCAAAGCGTAATCATGGTTCTTCAAGATAAAATGCCATTTGGTTCACACACTGGCACAATTGCACTCAGCTTTTAAGTTTAACAAGAAAGAAAGCCAAGAGTTTTTACTTTGAACAGTGGCCTGGAGTTCATTCCTGAGATTTATTAGATGTGACAACATAATTTAGTTTGTGTAGGCATGCTGAGGGGCGCTC
Source organism: Lithobates pipiens (assembly GCF_037356315.1). NCBI lineage: Eukaryota > Metazoa > Chordata > Amphibia > Anura > Ranidae > Lithobates > Lithobates pipiens. The sequence goes on from NW_027507718.1 coordinate 238,712,443, forward strand.
AGCATGCTCCGATATTATCCGTTTCTTTTTGGTGCAGCAGAAGGCCTTGTGAAAAGTGACATTATTCTAGCAGCATCTGCTCTCTTTTTAAGTATTGCCGAAAACAAATTTAGGTGGGCTTTACAGGTACACTCCAGGTAAGAGGGAAATGCAACCTTGTGTGGGATACTGGGAACAAAGCCAGTCCATCCCATTATTTTTTTTTTTTTTCTGTAGTGTGGTGATCCTGGAACAAAACTGTTAGGGATGCCGGAACACCCTTCTTACTCTTAAGAAAGCATGTTATAGTAAAATGACTGTTTGTTTTTGTTTTTTTGTTTTTTTACATTCAGTACTTAAATTAACCACTTCAGCCCTGGACCATTTGGCTTGCCAAAGACCAGAGCATTTTTTGCGATTTGGTACTGTGTTGCTTTAACTGACAATTGCGCGGTCGTGCGATGTGGCTCCCAAACAAAATTGATGTCCTTTTTTCCCCACAAATAGAGCTTTCTTTTGGTGGTATATGATCACCTCTGCAGTTTTTATTTTTTGCTCTATAAACCAAAAAAAAGAGCAACTTTTTTTTTTTTTTTGAAATTGGGGGTTGTACTGTCATGCAGCAGCCCCCCCCCCCCCCCCCCCGCGACCCCTCCTTTTACTTACATGAGCCATGCAATTCCCGTAATGGGAACGAGCACGCCAGCTCTGGCTGGTGTCTTGTCCTGATTGGATAGATTGATGGCAGTGCAGCCATTGGCTCCCACTGTTTTCAATCAAATCCAATGATTTGGGCACCGGGGGCCAAGTCCTGCATGTCAATAGACACAGCGGCATGGGAGCGCGCCAGCATGGGTGTCCCAAAGGAGAGCCCTTCTTGTCTTGATGGGGCACTCGAGAAGAGGAGGAGCCACCAGCGCCACTGAGGGACCCCAGAAGAGAAGGATTGGGGGCCACTCTGTGAAAAAAAATATATATTTTTTTTTGTATAATTACATTTTTATGCTTGCTGTGCAGAAACTTCCTTTTTTATTTTATTGGCTCTAATAATGTTGAAGATGTCATTCCCCCTAATCTAAGTAGTGGCTTTTAGTTCTGCTTGGATGAGTTGCCATTCAACATTCTAGAACAGGTCCAGTTAAATGAGACCAGATACTGCTAGCTTTACCTAGTATATACTGAGGGCATCCTTCTGAAAATAAAGATTAGCAATGGCTACTCTTATACATCCCTTGTGGGGGGGGGGGGGGGGAGGATTGTCCACATAAACCAATATAAAGCTATTGATCTAAAGCCCATCTCAAGCCCAGAATTGTTTGGGGATAACTTGGGGAAGCTATAGAACCTCTCCTGGGATTTTATTACTGTCTGGATCCCCAGTGTCCCCTCGCTTTCTGGCCCAGTATTATAGGGTTTAAACAGAAAGCAATAGGATATTTCTTCGATGGGGACAGAACCTGGTGGCCTGGTGTCACTGGAACACAATGAGGAACCTGGGACACCAAAATGTCCTCCAATGAAGTCACTGACAGAAATAAAAAGCCTACCAGAAAAACAAATTCCACATTTTTGCTGAAGTTGGGCTTTAAAAAGTGTCCAGACAAGCTAAACTTTTCAAATGACATTATAGAAGGAGCCGTTTTGTATTTTGCTGTTCTTTATTAATTAGTAATGGCACGTGGTGGCAGCACTTTCCAGTGTTCTAGTCTTTTGCCATTTGTCTAACACGCTACTAGACTCTATTACTCTCTGCTTGATGCGCCTGGCTGTGATATAATAAAGAGACATTACTGTAGTCACTGGAAATGCCACAGGCAAATATCATTAAAATGTATTTCATTAAAATCGTGACAAGTCATTTCCTCTCTGGAGACAAATGCTCTTATTATTGTCTGTTTTTTTTGAGAGGGGTAATATGTATGTGCCAAAGCTTTAAAATTGGGAATGTAAATCTTTACACTTACGGTATACAGGCTTGTTCAATAAAACGGATCAATGGGGACATTTCAGCATTCATAGCAACCCAACTGAAATTAATCCAACTTTGCTAAAGTGAGTTGCATTTGGTTGCTATGGAGTTCTAAAAGTAGCTTTTTTTTTTTTTTTTTTTTTTTTTTTTTGGCATTCATTAGTGTTTTAAAGAATAAGCCAATAATATACTTTTCTTCTACAGGCCTAACACAATTAAAACACAATTTTCCAGATTGGTAAACAATGGTTGTATTATTAAAGGGGTTGTAAACCCTTGAGGTTCTATGCAGTAAGGTGAAGAGCCTCCTGCCGTGCAGCAGCCCCCCCAAGCCCTCCTTTTACTTACCTGAGCCACATAATTCCCGCAACGGGAACGAGCACGCCAGCTCCGGCTGGTGTCTTGTGTCCTGATTGGATAGATTGATGGCAGCGCAGCCATTGGCTCCCACTGCTTTCAATCAAATCCAATGATGTGGGCGCCAGGGCCGAATCCTGCGGTCTATGTCAATAGACGCAGCAGACATACTCGGGAGTGCTCCAGCACTGGTGTCCCAAAGGAGAGGCTTCTCTGACAGGGCACTTGAGAAGAGGAGGAGCCACCAGCACCGCTAAGGGACCCCAGAAGAGAAGGATTGGGGGCCACTCTGTGCAAAACCAACTGCACAGCGGAGGTGAGTATGAGGTTTGTTTTTTAGGTAAAAAAAAAACAAAAACAAGGGTTTAGTAACCCTTTAAGTATATACAGCGGGTAAAATAAGAACATGTCACCATTTTTCTTGGCGTGAAATTTTCACCACATATCGTTAACAACCCATGCAATCCATCCATTCAAAGAAACCAAAACAAAAGTGTAGAAATGAAGTGATGTGTAATAAAATGGAATGACACAGGGAAAAAGTATAGAACACACTAACTGAAATGTATTCCTTCATACAAAATCCTTTGTTGGTAATGACAGCATCAAGATGCCTCCTGTATGGAGAAGCTAGTCACATGCATTGCTCAGGTGTGATTTTGACCCATTCCTCCTCGCAGTTTTCAAATCTTGAAGGTTCCGTGGGCCTCTTCTATGACTTCTGATATTTTAGTTTGTTTAATAGATTTTCTATTGGATTCAAGGCAGGTGATTTTCTGGGCCATTCCAGCAGCTTTATTTTCTTTCTTTGAAACCAATTGAGAATTCCCTTGGCTTTGTGTTTGGGATCATTGTTTTGCTGAAATGTCCACCCTCGTTTCATCTTCATCATCCTGGTAGATGGCATCAGATTTTTATCAAGAATGTCTTGGTACAACTTTCCATTCATCCTTCCATCAATGATATGAAGTTTGCCAGTGTCGTATGCTGAAATACAGCCCCACACTATGATGTTCTTGCATTCAAACTTCACTGTTGGTATGGTGTTTTGGGGTGATGTGCAGTGCCATTTGACCTCCAAACATTGTATTATGGCATCCAACGAGTTCAATTTTGAAAAGTTTTATTTATTGCTTTTTAACATAACTTGTATACACAAGACCCAATGGGCCACACACAAAAAGACTATATTTACATTTCTTCAGCATTAAGAGCCGGTTCACACAGGGGCAACACGACTTCCAGCATGACTTTGGGTGGCAACTTGGACATGACTTGAGTATGAATCACAGCGCGACTTGAGGCAACTTACAAGGCAACTTGAAGTTGCCTCCAGGACAGGGGTCTTTGCCAGTGGCCAATCACATAATAATCAGCTCTGTGGGAGGGAGGAGTTTGCCTAGAAAACGATTTTTACTTCCTGGAAAGTTGCTTCAGTTAAGACGGGATTCGACTTGGAGACAACTTCCATTGAAATCAATGGGTACAAGTCGCCTAGAAGTTGGATTGAAGTTGTACAGGAACCTTTTCTGAAGTCGGAGCGATTTCAGTAGTGTACATTAAGACGGCTCCATTCACTTCCATTGACTTTCTCAACCGCACAACTTGGGGCGACTTGAAGTCGGATCCCAGGTCACCTCTGTGTGAACCAGCTCTCACTCTCTCCCCCTCCTTCCAGACCCTCACAGTGAAAAAATCTAAATAATATTAAGGCCATCTTTTCTCAATAACATTCAATGGTACGTTTTAGATATGTCAGATAGTTACATACATGTTAAATCCTACTGCAGGTGCATTCTATTAGGTGCCACTCAGTCCACCACTGTAATTTCACTATTCATCCAACTGCCCCACACTTTATCAATTTTCTGTGGAATGCCCCTGCTAATGTATGTAGCCTTGTAGAAAGGTGCAGCCCTATTAACCACACCCTTCCATGCTGATAAAGATGGCGGATTGGTCTTTTTTCCATAATAACATGGAATGGATTAGGATCGTCAGCAAAGTACGAGTTACTCTTTTTGGGGCTAGATTGTCTACCAGTCCCAAAAGGCACACCTCTAATGTGGGCTGTATAGCAATGGCAGTTACTTCTGCTATACATTCTGTGACCCCCCTTCCAAAATACTTGGATGTTCGAGCAATTTCAAAAGCTATGCATGAAATTGGCAGTAAGGGAACTGCACCACCAGCAACCAGGTGAAAGAGTTCAATTTTGGTCTCATCTGTTCAGGATATATTCTCCCAGTATTTCACAGGCCTGTCTAAATGTTGTGCAGCAAACTTTAAACAAGCTTCAACATGCGTTATCAGTGCTCACTGGAACATTCAGATGTTTAGAAATAATTCTGTAAGCAATACCATCAGTATGTTTTGCAATAATAAGGTTGCAAAGGGTGGGGGGGGGGGGGGGGGCTCTTTGCTTACCCATCATGAGATGCTTCTTGTGTGACACCTTGGTAATGAGACACCTTTTTTAGGCCATCAGTTGAGACTGTACCAGCTGATATTATTTGCACTGATAAAGACCGGATTGCTTTCTAACTTTTTGTTTGGATTGCATGGGTTGTTACCGATATGCAGGGAAAATTCTGTGTCAACAGCACCTTTTCAAATGTAATTGCATAGAAAAATGGTGACGTGTTCAATACATATTTTACCCACTGTATTAGCAAACATGTCAGCAGAATAGTGTAATAAAATATCATACATAGATTTATTTTTATTTTTTTCAGAAAAATAATACATCTGCTGTAACTCCCTGGAGCCTGCCTTTATACTGTGTGTAGTAAAGAGTGTAGTTCTTGGGGGGTGAATTTACGCTAATAATAAAGGACTTTCCAGCAGCTGCCCTTGCAAGACTTTTACAAGCCTGACAATGTCTTGGGAATAATAAAAACTGTTTCTAGCTATGGAAAAAGGGTAATTGAAAGTGTAATGCTAGGACATGATATAGGGGGGGGGGCTGATTGGGTAAGGGTTTGGGGAAAAACTTGAGTAATGTCTGGACGTACATTTTTTATTTTTTTTTATTTACAGTAGTCAAGTGCAAGGCGATCAAAGACGGACAGTTGTGTTGCGTGTTAGTGCGACAAAGGGAAACATTCAAGTATTTTCACCCTATGTCACCTTGAAACTTGACATAGATCAAACCGTAATAATAGAGGAAAATGATAAAAAAAATGAATGGTGAAAATACCAATAATATAATTGAAGCATTCTTGAGGTCCATCTAGCTCAGTACCGCTAAATAAAAGTTTGGGGTGCCGGAAAGTAGAATGAACCAACTTACCCAGGTTATATTACAGTAAGTGCAATATGGTGCATAACATATGTACCAATAATCAATGGAGTACATTGTTACGACTTTCACTGAGGTTCTCATGGCATTGTCTAATGTACTGATGAGATTTTTCCATGTGAGCATTTGTACGAAAATCCACCAATGCACGGCCAGCTTAAAATTAGCCATAGATGGTTCAAATATCGGCTTGTTCAGCAGGGATCGGCTGAAATTCGATTCATCTATAGGTAGGTTTGAATATTTTGGGTACAACAAGCATATAGCCGCTAATGGTACTCATTGTGTTCTCCCGGAAGGATAGGTTTCCTGCGCACCCATACCGGTAGAACACCCATGGTTGCAGGAAAGGAAATCACATAATCTATGGGCATGCCTTAAACTTTAGGATACTTTTTGTTAGCGTCATTCTCCATTACATTTTTACAAAATTAAACCAAGGGTAGGCAAGCAAATGCAGAAGTCTGTTACCATATCTATATGCCAGCGTGCACTTGTAAAGGGGATTTCCAGCGAAAGTGGTAATCCACCCTCCATCTGCTACTTGTGAGAAAAAAAATTCCCTGACTTTTTTCCAAATCTGTAAAATATCAGTCCAGATTTGCTTACAGTACCACCTTCTGTTATAATCTTGTTAGATGATGTAGTAATAATAAGAGTATATTGGTTAGAGAGAGGACCTTTGTTGTCTAAGCAATGCAAACAATGGTGGCATAAGCGTCCTGCTGTTTACAAGTGTTGTGGAACGATCCTGCTGTGTTTTTATGCATCGAACGGACTTGTGTTGTAGTGATTCACAGATGAGTCTGAAAAAGGAGTAGTTTGATACTAGAATTGTTTGTTGATACATAGACTACTTGTCTCTTAATATCTTTTTGGAGGTTTTTTTTTTTTTTTTTGGTAACTAAATAAATATAAAATAAGAACTCCTAATTTTTTTTTAAATCGTGAGAAGTTTTAAGAAAACAAATTAGTGTTATTTTTCTTTATATTGCGTCAAATGATTGTTAAATGGGTGATTCTTGATGTTTAAAATAATAATTTTAAATAAAAAAATTTGTTTAAATAATTAAAATTTGTGTGTTTTTTTTTTTTTTTCCCCCCTGTAGGTAAGAGTGGAGCATTAACAAAAGTGCAACCATGAATATGGTGAAGAGGATCATGGGCCGACCTCGGCAAGAGGAGTGCAGCCCGCAGGACAATGCACTAGGTTTAATGCATCTGAGGCGACTCTTCACTGAGCTTTGTCATCCTGCCCGACACATGACTCAAAAGGAACAGGAAGAAAAACTTTACATGATGCTGCCTGTCTTTAACAGGGTAAGTGCAGGTTATGGTACTAGTGCTTTGCCACACTCTCCTTAAGGCCAGGTTCACACTGGAGCGATGCGGGAACGCCACGAATCCGCAGCGTTTTCCCGCATCGCATGCCTCCTGCCGGCAGTTCACACTGCCCTATGCGGACTGCTGGGAGTGTCAATGAAATGTTAATGACACCCCCAGATCAGTCCGCATATCGCAGTGCGATCTGCAAACTCGGACAGGAATCGGATCGCATGGTGTGAACACCCATGCGATCCGATTCTGCTGCGGACCAAAAAAGGGTCCCGTGTGAGTTTGCGGCGGGTGCGATGCGAATTCAGCCATACTAGCTGTATGGCTGAACTCGCATCGCACAGAGATCGGATGTGATTTGCACTGCAGTGCGGTGCGAATCACATCCGGTTCTCGCTGCCGCAGCAGTGTGAACCCAGCCTAAAGGCGAACCATATGTCAGAGAAAGTATAGTTGCCTTTTTTGGGCTATTTCCCCATCCCTTTCTTGCCACCACTACCTAAAATCACTCCCCTCATTTGGATTCAGATACCAGTTACCTGAATAAAACTGGTACTCGCATACCCCTGCCTGTTCAACAGAAACTGGTCTAATGACTGGCTTCTATTGAATGGACCTCTTGGAAAACCATCATTCGATCAGTGCTTACAGCCAAGGGCTGCAAATGCTGATCTGTGTATCCTGACGGGGGAGGAGTCCCTGATGTCAGAATACTAAAGAGCGATCCCTGCATTCACATTGTTTGGGTTGGTGCAGGGATCTGTCAGTTTTTGTTTTTTCCCTCAACCCGCTGACTGAATGGGGAAAAAAAAAAAAAAAAAGTTGCATCCTACAGTAGTTTTCGGAGACTGCTGCTAAAATCTTCTTTGCCCTGGCTGCACCTCTGCAGTTGTTTCCTATGGGGATTAAAGTGGTTCTAAAGGCAGAAGGTAATACTTGCCTGGGCCCGTTCTCAATCCAGAGATGTTGCATGAGAGACTTGGCTTTCCAGGACTCTCTCTCCTGATTGACTGATGCAAACAGCGGGCGCCATGGGCCCCCGCTGCTGTCAAAGTTCGTAAACCAATGAGGAGAGGGAGGGCGCAGGGGTGAGCCGCGACTCTGTCTGAATGGACACAGAGCAGAGTCTCGGTTTGGGTGCCCCCATAGTAAGCTGCTTGCTAAGGGGGCACTCAGCAAGTGGGAGGGGCCCAAAAAGGAGGTTCTTGGCTACTCTGTGCAAAACCACTGCACAGAGGAGGCAAGTATGTCATGTTTGTTATTTTTAGACAAAAAAAAAAGCAAGACTTTAATATTACTTGAACTCCAGTAGGCCAAAGTTTTAGGTGCTAAGATGCCACTGTTTAGAGAGATGACAACCTAGTGGCTGATTCATCTTGTCTGTTTCCACCAACAACTAAAATATTGGCTTTGAGTAGACTGGATCTTTAAAGCATATTAAAGCGCATCAAAACATAAATAGAATATCTTGCAGCTTACCAGTCTTTACAGATGTTTGTAGTAGTTGCTCTCTTAAGCTTTTTTTTTCCTTTTTATTTTCAAGTGTATATAGTACAGATTTTAGATGACCATTTGAAGATTAAGATTATCTTTACTGCAAATGGTTGATCTCAAATGATCAAAGTAGCAAGACATTATTAAATGGTTCCTTTTTTTTTTTTGCATGACTTTTTACTTCATTATGGACAGTTTTTTGTACTTGATAATACTTGTAGTTCATGTTATCGGTTGGAAATTTTCAGGCGATGATGTGATTCATGAAGATGACAGGGTTTTCTAAGAATCTGATAAGTTAAACTGTCCAGCCAGGCTTAAAGAGGTTGTAACCCAAAAAAAAAAACATCCTATTCCTTTAAAGCATGTTAAGCATAGTGCTTGTGTGGGGTAATTTGTCCCGTTCTATACTGTAAAATACCTGGTTGATCCTGCCTGTTCCGGTGACCCCCTAGGGGTGCTGACCACAGTACTCATGGCTGCTGATCCATGATATAGTGGTCAGTTTACGTGCCTCCGTCATCCTGCCGTGTTTCCAGTTTCTCCCTCCCTGCCTATTGCTTCCTAGTGTTTGAGCCGCTCTCCAAACCCTCTCCTCCTGCCACTATTTTGTGTGGCAGTAAAATTAGTGATCACAGTTACTGCCAGCCCCTCTGCTACACGGTGTGTGTGCTTTTTAAATTCTGCAGCCAAATACCTTATTTCACATCTCTGACATCAGAGGAGAATCCCAGCCCCTCCCACTGTAGCCCTTAGATTGGGGAAATCGGGTGTGGGGGGGGCGGTCACGTATCTGCACATCGGGGATGTGAAAAAAGATATATAGCTGCAGAATTGAAAAAAAAAACACATATACTGTGTAGTATAGCTTGTTATAACAGAAAGGCTGGGAGTAATTGTGATCACTGACTTTACAAACACTTTAAATCAGCTATAAAAGATCTAAAACAAACCAATCCATGTTGTGAGCAGTGCGGCTTATTAAAGTACACTTAAAGACAAAACGTTCTTTACTTTTAGATGGTGGTGAAGGGTTGGAATCCCTGTCAGATTTTTACTGTGGTCTGTGTCTCTGCAACTGAGCTTTACTGACCACGTCACAAAGACTAAAAGTGAGGGGAGATCCAAAATGTTGAGCTGTTATCAGAATAGGCTAGCAGGGAAAATCCTCCAGTGGGGACACACGTTCCAGGAGCTTTCCCTGATTTTGAAAGGATTTCTCCCTTCACCAAGGAAAATCACCCCTCAAGTGGGTGCAGGTGGCATAAAAGAAAGACTTTACTGGTTTTAGCCATTCCCTATATTTTCTGAAACCTTTCAGATAATCTCAAAATAATTTGTTCCAATCTTTACCTATTTTTAATTGACTTGGTATGATTCAGTGGGTTTGATTTATTTTTTTGGACCTTTTTTTTTTTTAGGTGTAGATTTTTTTTTTTTTTTTTTTAAACTGAGCAATGAAGCTATTTTGATAATGTCCCTTCACATCTTAAAGTGGAACTTTAGTCAGAAAATTAGGTTCTGCTTGATGACTTCAGGCTGGACCCATTTGCAAGTATGTTAAACATTAAAAGTTAAGTATCTATACTGTATAAAATCCAGTAATACACTGTCTCACCCTGCTCTGCACATGCTCAGTTACTTTCTATTTTTAGACACTTGTAGAGGCCCATCTGTTGACCGCCTAGGTTTACTGCTGCTCAGGGGCTCTGGGCTTCAGCAAAATGTCAGCCTCCAGACAGAAGACACAGGTGCAATGCTGGAGGCAATTTACAGCTCACACTCATTTTTCTAGCATCATTTATTCATTTGAAATGTATGTTTCTTGCTAAAGAATGTTATTTTTATCTAGTTGTTATGGGTAAAGTTCCACCCTAAAATTGTTAAAACATTATAAAACCGTAATTAGAATTTTTACCATCTGTCAACATTTGTTTGGAAGAAAGATTGTACAATTCATGCTTTCTATTGTTTTATTTATTGTTGCATTTGATTCACAATTTCCGTTTATTATTAGGTATTTGGAAATGCACCTCCTAGCACAATGACCGAGAAGTTTTCAGACCTTCTACAGTTTACAACGCAAGTGTCACGCTTGATGGTGACCGAGATTCGAAGGAGAGCTTCTAACAAGTCCACAGGTGTGTTACTTTTTCATCTTTTTATTTCAAGTATATTTAAATATATACAGACTCGTAACTGATTTAGCTGGCATACCATGCGCACCTGTTAAGCTTCCTGCTGTTCATGCGTCAGAGCTCTTTATGTACCAATAGTCTCCCTGCTGTCAGAATACAATATCTCAGTGGGGAGGATTCCCCCATCCACACATTTAATGAATTGAGTTGTGTGTGTGTGTTTGTTTGTTTTTTTTGTTTTGTTTTCAGGTTGAACGAAAAAAAATACGCCTGTATGGCTAGCCTAAAGCCTAGTACAATCAGGTTTTTTTATTTTTTCATTGAGTGGAGAAAAAAAAAAAAAGTGAGGAGCTTGCTGTATTATCTGATGTTAGTACAGCGATCTTCCCACTGAGGTATTGTGTTCTGCGCCCCCTGCCAGGACACACCGGTCAGCACTCGCAGCCATTGGCTGTTGACCCTGATCGGATGCCGATTGGATGCTGGTTTTCCAGAGTGCCCATGGGGCAGAAGCCGAATGTTGGCCAGCTTCTGCTGATTTTTGGCCTGTGTGTACCAGGCTTTAGACTGGAGCAGTCAGAATCTGGAGTATATGTACCATTATTCAATTAGTCAAGTGGAGTTGTTTTTGTTGTAGACAAATGATTTTGTCCGAAACTGGTGTTGCATACACACGGTCGGACAAAGTTGTCGGAAAATCCGATCGTTCGTAACGTGATGACGTTATTTAGTTACGACGGGACTACGTTTAGGCTAGTAGCCAATAGCTTTGGTCTAGGAATTTGATCTGAGCATGCATGGCACTTTGTCCGATCGGAATTCTCTACAAACGATCGGACATTGTCCGATCGGATCATGTTGTCGGAAAATTTTATATCCAGCTCTCAAACTTTGTTGGTCGGACATTCTGACGGAAAAAGTCCGGTGAAGCCCACACACGGTCGGATTATCCGACAACACGGTCCAATCGTACATTTTCCGTTGGAATGTCCGACCGTGTGTACAAGGGCTAAGAAGCGTTTTCCCCTTCTCCTTTTTTTTTTTTTTTTTTTACAGCTATAAAAATCAGACCAAAGCCTAACCCTTCCCCACTCAGCCAAACAAAAAATCTTGCATGTTTATATTCAATTTGTGTATTTGAGCCTTGTAAAATGTCACATTCTGTAAATGGTATAGAAATAAAATTGTCATGGTAACATAGTGTAAGGTCATGACGTTTTTACATACCGTACATCCCTCCTATTTTTTTATTTTTTTTTGCAGTTATTTTAAAATGTTCCTTATGTCTCAAAGGGGAGATGCCCGAAAGTTAGGAAAATGGATTCAAGTGATGGTCATGATGAGCATACACATATTTTCTGTAAAACAGTACATCTGCCACATGTGTCATTTTTATATGGTGTAACAGTATTAAGAATTTTATATATAAAAATTATTTTACGAAATGACTGCAATAACCTAAACCTCTGTTAACTATCAAAATTGGAACTTTTACATAAACAAGAAAGTGATTACATTTAACTTTTCATCTTTTTACTGCAGAGGCTGCTAGTCGAGCCATCGTCCAGTTCCTAGAGATCAACCAGAGTGAAGAGACCAGCAGGGGCTGGATGCTTCTGACTGTCATTAACCTGCTGGCTTCATCTGGGCAGGTGTGTTCCTATTCATTGTTTTTCAGCATCACAGTGGAAAAAAAATATTTTCTGCATTTCTAACTTGGGTTAAGGCCATGCTAAATTGCAGCATTGCTGTTTGTAGAGTTAGTTCACAAGGGCACTTAATGTAAGTAATGCTTAAGGCGGAGTTCTGCTTAAAAAAAAAAAATTACAAGTCAGCAGCTACAAATACTGCAGCTGCTAACTTTTAATAATCGGACACGTACCTATCCCAGGGTCCAGCGACGCAGAGGAACAAAGCCCAGCTCTTCTCCCTTTCCTCTCTGTGGTGCCGGCATTGTAACTGTGGGGGCCTGGCTGTGGCTTCACAGCCGGGCACCCACTGCGTGAGCCGTGCCGTGACTGGCCAGGCTATCATCTGGGACCTGGATCTCCCAGATGATTGGAGGGAGGGGGGAGAGGTGATCTCCCTTCTGGTGCTGTGGTGCACCAGGAGGAAGTGGGAGCTGGGACCCTCGAAAAAGAGGTTATCCGATTTCCCCCCCCCCCCCCCCTCCCCAAAAAAAAAAAAAATTACATGTGGCATGTCAGGGGGTCACCTCCTTTAAAGCGGAAGTTCCATTTTTGAGTGGAACTTTGCATGTTTAGTATAGCTTATATAAGCAAGGGTACTACAGCCGAAGTACAACTAAATCCTTGATGACCGTCTAAAAAAAGTACCACATCCAGTTACTAAGTGATGCACAAGCCTCATGAAGTAAGTAGTTTTTTATTTTCATTGATTAAGCAAATTCTCCTTTATTTGGTTTAGGTGTGACTAGATGATGATTGACGAGCTACAAGCAGGGATGTCAAACTGGTGGCCCTCCAGCTGTTGCTCAACTACATGTCCCATCATGCCTCTGCTTTTGGGAGTCATGTTTGTAACTGTCAGCCTTGCAAGACCTCATGGGTCTTGTAGTTCTGCAACAGCTGGAGGGCTGCCAGTTTGACACCCCTGCGAGATTGTGAATCTGCCGTGACAATACTGACAGCCATGACTCCTGCAACCTTTGTTTTCATTCCACTGTAGTGCAATCAAACACAACTTACATAAGAGTGGCAACTCTGCTGTGAATTCAGGATCAGTGCAGCATTGTGGCTATCACAATTACATTAGGTGAACTTTGCTGCAAGGGACTTCTGGGACTTTGCAGGGGGACTAAGAGAATACTGTAAGTAAAGGGATAGAACATGGGGAAAATTTGCAGATATATTGCATATTTTTTTGTTTATTATTTTAATTGATATACACTTTACCCTTAGGGCCGGTTCACACAGCGGGCGATGCGAGGCGACACGACTCGCCTCGCCTCGCTCCCGCAAGTCGCCCCCGTTCTGTACAATGGAACCGTTCTGAGAGGAGCGACTCGAGTCGCTCCGACTCAGAAAAAAGGTTCCTGTACTACTTTTGGGCGACCTCGGGGCGACTTGCATTGACTTCTATACAGAAGTCATCTGCAAGTCGCCGCTGAGGTCGGCGCAGGTCGTGGCGAGGCAAGTCGGAGATGCCTCGCCTCGCCTGCTGTGTGAACCGGCCCTTAAATGTTTGCTTTAGCTCTCTACTTCAGCAGCACATGCTCACCATTTATTTATTTTTTTCACCTGTGCCGCTCTGTTCCCACATGGCTTACACAGTACAGCTTCTCCTGCTCCAGGCATTTAGATGGATTGTTAGGGATTGGATTGTACATTTTCTTGTTAGTGAAAAAAATGTATGTGCCACAGGATTTTGATGGACTGTTAAAATTAGTACCTGTGCAGTGTTCCTAGTATGTAACATACAGTTTTTTTTAAAGCGGCTTATGTAGACTTGACAGTAAATGGAAACTAAATTGCTAGACCATCTACTCTAAAGGAAATCAATGTATAATTATTTTTCAATTCACATCTGTCGTTAGAAAAATAAACAGCTATTTCAAACAATTTCTTCTATTTCTTTTAACTAGAAAACTGTGGACTGCATGACGACAATGTCGGTGCCTTCCACCCTGATTAAATGCCTGTACCTGTTTTTTGACCTCCCACACGTGCCTGAGGTACCTGGAGGAGCAGAGAATGAGCTGCCCTTGACTGAACGCCGAGCCTTGCTCCAGAAAGTCTTTGTGCAGGTAAACTAATTCTATATACAGTGTATAGGTCTTGTGTGCAATACTATCAAAGTATGTGATCGCTAGTCTTTGCTTCATGTTTTTAACAGACAGGGGTATCCTCTTCCTCAGTTCCAAAATCTCTCCTGTCCTCACTCCTCTAGTATCTTCACTCGGGGAGCTGCACAATTGTATCTCCATAAGTCTTTCCTGGTTGGCTTCTTCTTGCTTTGAAGAATCTCTGTTTATTACCGAAGAGATGCAATTCACCTTTTGTGCACCTAATAGAAGTCATCTCATTGGAGATGAATGGACATTCTTCTGATTGTGAATGGAAGGATGGCTCATAGCTGGGGGGATTCGCTGAAGCAGCTTTGTGGCTCCTAGAGGAGAGGGAGCAAGTACAGATTAGTTGAACTCTTTGGAGGGACTGATCTCAAATCTCATGGTAAACTCAGGAGTTGCCCCATATTATGGTGTTGACTCACTCGAAATTGCCTGATACTCTCCACATCTTCCTGAAACTCCTGAGACCTGCATTATGATGGCGCTCTCCGTGCATGATCAGTAGCAAATCACTTGCTATGGGGGCACTCGTGTGTGTGCTCGTTTCTTAGCCGACTCTGTGGGTCCATGGGTCTTGGCTCTGCCTACGCTTCCTCCACACTGGCTGTGTTTGACAGCAGCAGGAGTCATTGAGGAGAAGGCTTCGAGAGCCTCTGCTCTTGTGCACATCGCTGGATCGAGATCAGGCTCAAGAAAATATTTTTTGGGGGGGGGGGGGGAAGCATCCTTTGGTAGGGGATTGTACCAATTTTAACTGCTGCGGATCCCCTCAAGGTCATACCTGGAGTAGGATTGTGAACTGTCAGTAACTTACTATATGGAGCTGGAACATGTGAACTGTCCGTAGCCTACTATATGGAGCTGGAGCAAAAGCAGCTCCTCCTCCTGCTCCTATCCTGCAGTTTTCCGGAGCAGACATGGCATAGAAAATGGAACAGCTCACTTTGGTAGTCACATGGTCTGTTCCATTGTCTGTTTTAGTTGAGTGGTGCGGTTTAAATTAAGTACACTTTAAGGCCTATAAACACACAGGCCAAATGTAGGGTGGCATTGGTCAGGTCAATAGAAACAGGCCAACATTTGGCCCTTGTTCACTGCAGCTGGTCTGACAGAACCCGGCTGTTCTGTCGAAGGGTCATGACCCATAAAGGTCTACCGACCGACTTCCGATCAGTGCTTTCAGCCAATGGCTGAAAGCGCTGACCGGAGTGTTCTGGGGGGGGGGGGCATCCATCCCCCTGTCCAAACATAATAGAACAGCAGGGGAGCTCACTGTACTAACATCGGATTGTTAGTACAGCTTCTCCGACCTGAGCTGTCAGGTTTGATTTTTTTTTCTCATTCAGTCCACTGGGTTGAACGAAAAAAAATAAAAACGAACAGTGTGTACTAGACTTGACTCCTAGCTTTTGCATACCATCACTTGCAGAAATTAGACCCTGCATCTCTCCTGATGGTCATTTTTTTCAGGATTCACTTGTGTTAAAGTGGCCACCTGATGATCCTTTATCTGCTAAGGCATTTCTCTAATACAGGGGTGCCCAACCAGTGGCCTGGGGGCCACATGTGGCCCACAGAGCCCTCTGATGTGGCCCGCGACTTCCTGCACAGGGATGATGGTTTGACAAGCCCAGATCATAGGTTGCCGACCCACCATCCCAGAGCATCAGTGATGTGAATGAAGCCGGCGGTAGAGAAAGCAAGAAGCTGCAGAGCAGAGCCACATAAGCTGATGCTTCCTGTATAGTGGCAGCTGCTGTCACAATCAATACCAAATGCACTCTGCCTGGGACAGCAACAGCCAGGGAAAACTGAATTAAAGGTGTTTGTTACTGAAATCGGTGTATGGGCATATCTGTTCTTCAGTGGTTACTAGGCTGCTGTTAAACTAATCCTGCGCCTGCGGGTTACCTGCACTGAGCCATAGACTTCTGTTACTACCTGTGGGTTTGGTGCGTTTTCAGAAAGTGCACTATACCATCAGGATATAATAGAAGTCTATGGCAAAGTGCAGCTAACCTGCAGGAAAGCCACAGGTGCACGTGGCGCATCAGTGTGAAAGCCGCCTTAGGACCCAATTAGACCCTCCATTCACCTCTATGTCCATTTACCCCTGCTTACCTTCTATCCGATACGCTAAAAAAAAAACCCGAAGGGGAACCGTCCCTTTCCGTCAGATTGAATTGGAGGGCTCATAGAGTAGCATGTCCATATCCGTTCTGCATATGCAGCGTAGATATAGACCTGTCATCCGCCCATTACACTTATTTTGACCCGTGACCGGTTACCAAGTCACTTCGATGGCCCTCGCTCATCAAAAGGTTGGGCAGCCCTGCTCTGATATCTGTATTCAAGACAACTGGATGCTGCTCAACCACCAAAATTAGTTAGGAATGCATCACATCTCTTAAAATTTTGTGACAAAGTTGAGACAGGAAGGTTAGAGGCAATTACCCGCATCGTTGAAATTTTAAAATGTTATTTTAATTTTAGGTCAATAAAAAGGTAATAGCACCTGAAAGTGCCTCCAGTTAAAGGCATATAATTGCATAATTTGTTTACATGTGTTTAGACGTGTTCAAAGTATGTAATCTGCCTTTGCACAAGCCAAATTCATTTTTTTTCTAAAAGCATCTAAATTGAACACGCCTAAAACATGTAAACACAAAGTGTAAATTAAACCATTTAAAAACCATTTACTTTTAGAAATGTCCTATAAATGCAGATAATCACAGGTGTATAATTTACAGTGTAAATAAGGGTAGCTAAAATTGTCCTAAAAATCATTATAGTACTTTCCCTATAATGGACATACACCTGCCAATTTTCACATGATCATAAATGGAGGAGATTTCTATGTTATTGAACTGTTAAAATCCTATTATGTATGGTCATAGCCTGTTGGAAATGTATTCTGCTAATGGCACTATGGTAGTAGTTTACACTCTCGATCATCTAGTGAATTTTCTCTTTTGCTCATGCCCTCTTTTTGGAGCCTAACCATAACCATTCATCATGGATGCTTGATTTATTCCATCCATTTCTTTGAGACTTCTAGACATGTCTGAAAACTCCGGGAAGCATATCAATAAATAACTTAGAGTAGTCTCTAAACCACCCATCCAATTAAATCTCTATTGCACTATATCCATAAATTTGACTTGGATGTCTTCACTGTACTTGTGGATGGCTTTCAGAATTTGCTTTGGAAGAAATGTAGCTTGTCGTTTTTTTATTATATGTTTAATGAAATGTAAGAAAAGAAGGTATTCCAGATGTGGCTTTTTGATTGTGGAAGGAAAAATGAATACTGAAATGTAAGTATGTTGTGCTGGGACTTGTAGTTTCACAGAGACAGGATAAGGGAAGGTATAATGTGCTGTTATTGGTGTTGTATTGGCATGGGCGAAAGGCAGATGTAACCTGCTGTGATTTTTAGTTCTACCCAGCCAGCATGCATATCCGTTTTGACGCAGGGAGAGGACCTTGTCGGTAGGGTATATCGCAAAGATTTGTATTTTTTGAGGCAACAAATATATCTTGTAGAGCGGTGACTGTAGTTATATTTACAGTTCTACTGCTACACATCTCAGGTGCAGGGTTCTACTTTACTAACGCCAGCCATAGAAGGAGCAAATTTCTTTCCTCTCATTACACTTTGTAGTAAAGAAATGTGTTGGATTCCCCAATCAACACAGACAATGATTATGGGGGAATCTCTCCCGAGGAGCCATTGTATTTTCCTGGTGGGGGAAGTCGTCCGCGCTGAGAGAACACAGCGATTTCTGCTATAACAGCCACTAGCAATAATTGCATTTAAAGTGGTTCTGCACCTAAAAAAAAAAAAAAAAATATTAAAAGCCAGCAGCTACTAATATTGCAGCTGCCGACTTTTAATAAATTGACACTTACCTGTCCCAGGGTCCAGCGATGTCGGCGGCAGATGACAAGCGATCGCTCATCTCTCTGCTGCCCCCGTTGCCATCCTCTGTCAGGGAATCGGGAAGTGAAGCGTTGTGGCTTCACTGCCCGGTTCCCTACTGCGCATGCGCGAGTCGCGCTGCGCGTCTCTTCTGGTCCCTGCTGTGTCCTGGGAACTGTGTGTTTCCCAGAACACAACGGGGGGGGGGGGGGGCATCTGCGGGGGTCTGCGGCGGTCTGTCCCGGAAGTGGGTGCAGA
This sequence comes from Lithobates pipiens, assembly GCF_037356315.1. Classification (NCBI taxonomy): domain Eukaryota; kingdom Metazoa; phylum Chordata; class Amphibia; order Anura; family Ranidae; genus Lithobates; species Lithobates pipiens. The sequence continues at coordinate 238,731,007 of NW_027507718.1, forward strand.
TACCTGGATTATCCAGGTAACTTCACCCCCCTCCCCCCTGAAAGGTGCCGATTGTGGCACCGGAGGGGGGGAGGGATCAGATTAGCGGAACTTCCCCTTTAGGGTGGAGAACCGCTTTAAAAGCTGGGAGGCTGGTTGAACCCAAGTTGATCGATCAACTTGGATACATTCAGCCTGCCCATAAATGGTTCCAATCTCAAAAAATGGGCACCTTAAAGTGGTTGTAAAGGCTGAAGGTTTTTTACCTTCATGCATTTTATGCATGTAGGTAAAGAAACCTTCTGTGTTCAACTCCCCCCTAAGCCCGATCTCGATCCAGTGATGCGCATGAGACCTGAGAGTCTCCAGGTCTTTCCCTCCTGATTGGCTGAAATGTAGGAGGCCCTGGCACCCGCTGCTGTCAATCGCAGCCAGTGGGGCAGGGCTGAGCCGTGCTTTTTGTCTTATGAATACAAAGAGTGCCCCCACAGCAAGTGGCATGCTATGGGGGCACTCGGCAAGGGGGAGGGGCCCAGAGTTCTGGCGGGATACCCAAGAAGAGGCGGGGTCAGGGCTGCTCTGTGCAAAACCACTGCACAGACCAGGGAAGTATGACATGTTTGTTATTTTATATTTTTTAAATACTTTTTTCACTCTACAATCAGTTTAAGGGTGCTCTGTTTGCACTGGCAAGAATACATCGTTTTTTAGATACTTTCCACCCTTCTAGAAGGTTTAAAAAGTGCCACACATAGCAGCAGCTGAAGATTTATTCTACTTTGCCATTTTTGGGAAATGCGGGGGTGCAATTAGTTTTGCATTCCTGTGACCTGTTTTCAGCGACGAGTGGTCTGAAGTGTGCTCTCCGCTGACGTCACTGCCATCAATCAAGGCAGAGCGCTTCATCCCCATTTTCCCAAGTCTGGATCCGCCAGCTGCCTTGGTTGAGCAGCTGAGACGGCCCCTCCCTGCCCCCCCACAGCTCAATGCTCCAATCAGCATGGAGAAGCAGACCAGGAGTGATGCTGACTGACAGACAGCATTGCTCTTCTCTGGGATCTGTGAGAACCGAGCCATTGGCGGTGTTCGGTGGCTCGGTTCACAGTGCAGAGACCCTGGGGGACAGCTGCAGCATCGGTCTGATGCTCTACCCACCGAGGTAAGCATGATTAGGAAAAAAAATAACAAAAATACCGTATTTATCGACGTATAACATGCACTTTTTTCCCCCTTAAAATCAGGGGAAAATCGTGGGTGCGTGTTATATGCCAATCCCCACCGATTCCCCGCTGATTGTGAGCGGAGGAGCGAGTGCCGCTGCCGAAATACACATAGGCGAGTGTACTCGGCTAGGCTCGGTACTTCTCTTTTAATAGTTTCCAATTGTATGCAATCAGGCAAGCCCTTGCACTACATGGTTTTGGTAAATCTGAAGACAAAAATCTGCAGAAAATCTAATAGTGTGTATGGGGTCTTAGCTTTGCAGAATGTATTACTCAATATTGTGGTTATTAGTATTTAGATATGTATGTTCTAATGATCGGTGCTCTTTTTGTTTTCTTTTTTTACTTTTGAAATAAAATTAAAAAAAGCAACAACTGATGCTAGAAAGACATGGATTCCCATGGAACATGTCACTGTTTTTAAAGTATGGCCATGAACACAGTGTTACACATCTCATAGCAGATCAGTGCCCAACACTGCTTCCCAGAGCTTTTTGACCACTTACATTTTTCTGATATTAGCCATCTTGCCCCCGATCTTCTCACATGGTAAATAATCAGGGATTTCCTCAACACCCCTGGTATCCAACACATGGCCTGTCGTGCTCCTCTGTACAACCCACTGAGTGGCATGCACCAGGTAAGTGAAAGCCTCAAGTGGTCCCAGTGCTGGCTGCACCACAGCGCCAGTGCAGTCTAATTGTAAACATTAGAAGCTGTCAGTGAGCAGACTGGTTGATCTTGTCTGCACACTGGCCTCCTATGCTGGCAACATCCCAGCCACAGGTCCCAATATAATTGGCAGCAGAGGCTGCCAGCAAAGCTCCCCGCTTCTAGCTATAGGCAGTTTTGACCTGCTGCTGAAAGACCCAGAGTTGCTAAATTGTTAGACTGTACGTAGATTTGACACAATTTCCATGAGTCCCTGAATAGTGTGTTCATTAAATTATAAAATAAAGAGAACTAGTGAATATGACATGCATTCATTGCTGGAGGCTTTCTGTGTATGTGGTGATATGAATGGTTGTAAATACAAAATTGTTCTGTGCATTAAAACCCTTTCAGAGCTTGTTCCCATCAGCTGAATTGGGTAATCCTAACGCAAGAACAAATCAATCTACCTTTATATTCTATGGCAGGGTTTCTCAACCAGGGTTCCATGGAACTCTAGGGGTTCCTTGAGCACGGAGCATTCTTCCCACTGACCATCCCACTAATGTATCATGAGTTGTGGATATAGTAATTATTAGAAGGGGTTCCCTGAGACCAGAAAGTTATTTCAAGGGTTCCTGTGTTAAAATTTACTATCCTATGGCTTTATTTTACACCAATGCAGTGCAAAAAAAGCTAGCATGGTATTGCAATTTTGTGCAACACACAACCGTGCACATGCACCACATGAACACATTTGCTGATGAGAAGAAGTACAGATTCTATTGTGTTCCCTTTTGGACATGTCATGGGCCCTATGAATGTCGGAGTTTTACAATGCCTCATGGGATGTGTAGTTCCGCAACAGCTGGATGGCCGTAGTTTGAAGATCCCTGACCTACGCAAATATGATTCTTGGGGGGGGGGGGGGGGGGGGGGGGGAGTTATACTTCTCTTTTAAAACCAAGTGGCAGTTACCCCCTAACCCCTGTAGAACATTTTTATTTTACACATAATGCAGGTCAGCACACACAAAATGTAGGCTACAGGACATTTTTGTGATACACGTATCGGTTCACACTAATGCGTTGCGGGAAACCCCAGGATTTTTGCATGTTTCTTGCACTGCATTCAAATCACACTGTCCTTGCAATCTGCAGCGTGTGTCGCTGCAATCTTAATGACACCCCAAACACAGGTCGTAAATACAATGCGTTTGCCCACATCAGATCGCATGGTACAAAAGTTACATTCGATAACGTTGCAGTGTGGTTCCAAAAATTCCGGCATCAATGCGGTGTGATTTGAGCCATCTAAAATGAATGGGCTTAAATGGCATTGCACTGAATCGCATGTGGCTTGAACAGGAATGCAGTGTGGTACCTGTGTGATTTACATGTGGTTCATACTGTGAAACGAAGCTAAATTATGTTTGGCAGTCCTATTGCAAACTGGAACAGAATGTAGCGCAAAGGTAAAAACAAGCACTTGGCTTCATAGAAAACATTTTTCCCTAAACGCTGCTGTTTCTGGTCCGTTCGTTCCTGATATTTAAACTCCTGACAAACGCGTATAATTAAGCCGATCGAAGTTAGAATGTCAGTAAATGTGAGTAAGCAGCCGAAATATACTTTCTTGCCAACGGGACAGTGTTTGAATAGTATTTTCTTTTTATAATTGCCTCTGTCTCTATATTCAAAATGCTGCAAGTAGTTGTTTTCCATCTTCATAATTCAATTCATTTTAGGCAGCTCAGAAAATGAAAATGACAGATTTCATTGTTGCTAAAACTTTACTGAAGCTATTTAGGTGTTATTTTACTTTGAAGAATAACACATTGTGCGGCTACTACATGAACTGAGCCTTTTTGTGTATTGTCGTGTTTTTTTTTCTTTTTTCTGCTAAAAATTAGGGGACAATTGAGGGGCACAATTGGACAGAGGTGACCACCCTAATATTACATGCCCTATTGACTCGAATATGTTTTGCCAAAATTGCAAAAATCTCCCTATTTTCACAAAAATTTCAGTGCAATGAAAACTTTGCTCTTCCCCAATTTTCTTACAGGTAGGATTGTGTGAAAAATTGGATTAGCACATCTTTTTTCCTGCCCCTTTATCTCCAGAAGACTTGAGTATATTGTGACCTAAACCAACCTTCTCTGTGGCACAAACACCTTGAGGCTGGGTTCACAACTATGCAAATTGGATGTGGATTTCACCACATTCAATTTGTATGATTGGAGATTGTGACTGGCTCCCTATGGAACAGGTTCACATATCTCCGGAGCGCCTTGCACAGGAACGATGTGCATCTTTGGCTCTGTTTCAGGGCCGAATTCTGGCAGAAATTTTGCCCTGATTCATCCCTGAAACTGAGAATAGGGAGGCATCTGAACCCTGCTGCGTGCTGCATCGATATTATCTGTGAACCCACCAGCCTCAAACTACATACCCCTGCCTGAAACCTAATTGGGAGATATTTCTTTGTGCATTAGAGATTTTCAGGAAATATTGTTCCCTGTCTAGGATTGCAAATTCTTTGTGTATAATGCTTCAACAGTTGTACGATGAAGATAAATTGGCTTCAGAGATGCAATTAATCTCTATCTATACAGAATGTTTACTCGGGTTTTTCATATGTGGCTTATTTGCCTGAATTTTCTTTTTGAAAACGTACATTATTTTTGATTACATTTTTTTTTTTAACTCTGAAATCATAAAGAAGATTGGAAGAGGCAACTGTATAGAGATGCAGAATAAACACATAGGGAGTTATTTACGAAAAGCAAATCCACTTTGCGCTGCAAGTGCACTTGGAAGGTCAGTCGCTTTAGATTCGAGGGGGACATGCAAGGAAAATAAAAAATAAAAAAAAACTGCATTTTAGCTTGCACATTATTGGATGATAAAATCAGCAGAGCTTCCACTCATTTCAGATCTTTCCCTCAGATCTACAGTGACTGCACTTCCAAGTGCACTTGTAGTGCAAAGTGTATTTGCCTTTCGTAAATAACCCCCATTGTAACTGAAAAATATCTGAGTACTTTCATGCGTTGACTTGCTTTTTTCTGTACTAGAAAAATGCAGATCACTTAGGTACATTGAAATTTTTTTTTTAATGTGCTCTGTTCACAGCACAATTCTAGTGTGATACAAGGTGTGGTGTGAAAAATGCAGACAAGTTTTCCGCAGCACACGGCATGCCATTTTATGCCACCAGACCACAGATGCACCAAGCTGCTCAAATCAAGTAGAAAACAAAGAAATGTGAACAGAGCAATGTGCTGAAATTCGCATCACACCTCTCTCTGTCATACCTCACAGAAACGCTATACAGCAGTGGTCTCCAAACTGCGGCCCGGGGGCCAGATGTGGCCTTTTGCCTGTTTTTATCTGGCCCTTTGGCCCTTTGGACACAATTTCATGTACGGATACCAACTATGGGGCATAACTTCTCCCCCACTGACACCAATGAGGGGACACCGTTCCTTCAAATGATAAAATGATTGTCCGTTTATACCTGACCACCCATAGAGGGGGGCGAGCTGTATCTGTGTCCGCTCTGCATAAGTGGAGCTGACACGGACCAGCCATCTGCCTGCACAGTGGGGTGTCTCCTGAAGAGCAATCTGTTTGGTAACAATCACTTGCATAGCATGTGGTTGAGACACAGTGACAGGCCTGTCAAACTCTGCACCTTGAGCGCACTTTGTTAAAAATTCTGTAGCTACGAAGCAAAGCATTGTGGCCATGGCTTCTGTACAACCCCGTTGGACTATGAAGTAGGTAGGTTAGGTATTGTGACAGTTCAGGTGGGCAGCAAAATGGCTGCTCAGCCAGCCATTTGTACCATCCTTTCCAGCCTTCTGTCTCAAAGAGCACTAAAGACGGCCATAGACCATTCAATTCTTGGCCAGCTTAGCATGGACTGGCTGAGATTCGAACAATGTATCATTGTACCCAAGTTCATCAATTGATCCGCTTAAGTATAACCAGATTTTGAATGATATTACTGGCAGTGGCTATAGTCGCTAGCAATAATTACTCTGTGTTCTCCCAAGCGGCTTCCCCCACCCCACCCACAACTGGGAGAACACATTAGCTGCACCGGAGCGATTCCCCCATCAACACTGACTGTTGGTGGGGGAATCAAGCCATTTATGGGTTACAGGAAGGAAAATAACATGTCTATGGCTGGTGCAAAAGTGGAGTTCACTTGTGTAAACAATGCTGGTTGCAAGGGTCATAGGCCACTGAGCTATCGGAGCTCTTTCACATGGGCGGACTGATTAAGTCCACCTGTCAGTTTGTTTTTTTAAGGCGGACCCGATGGGACCATCCGTTGCCCTCTATGGAGCTGCAGGTTTAAACAGACATGTGTCCGTTTACACCCGTCGACATCTGATGTGATCCTATCCTTTAAAAACGGATGGATGGGGGATCCAATCCCCATCTGTCTGGCAGATTGAACGACAGTTGGATGTAAACGGACAGGCATCTGACGGCCCATGGAGAATGGGCTGTGTCTGCTCTGCATAATCGAGCAGACACAGAGCAGCCATCCGCCTGCTCAGTGGAGATCCATGGACAGATCCCCTGCTGAGCAGACTAGTATGCTGGCGGAGTCCGCTCGTGTGAAAGAGCCCTTAATTTAGATAACAATCAATTATATTACATGCAGAACTTCTTGCAGCTCTGTAAAGGTTAAAGCATTAATGTTGATTTGATGGCACACAGGCATTAAAGTGATTTTGTCTGAACAGCACCTGCATTTGGAATACCAGGAATGTGATGGTTTTGGTTGAGTTGGAGCAAACACTTAAACTGAATCTACATCAGAAATCATTACGCATACTGCTGCCTTTGCAATAGTTATTTCCATCTGGCGTCTGCACTTATCGATCTGTTTAATATCCCCACTGCAATTTCTTAATAGAATATTTGATAAGCCATCTGCCTCAATGACTATTTGGAGTCTAAATGAGAATTTTCAGCCCTAGTTTTAAGAAGTTCATCTTCATTAAAACTGGTGTCACTGTTTTCTCTTCCACGCTTGTGCCTTGCTTGTATTAACAGGGAAATAGAACTTCAAACAAGATTCCTGACATTGTAAAGCACCATGGGGTAGCCTAAAGCGTTTTATTTTATTCATTTTAAAATGATTTTTTTTTTTTAATCACACAAGCCTTTTTTTTTTTTCTTTTGTTATGAAGTGAATGCGCAATAACGCAATGTTATTTTATCCATGTGACTCGTGGGTCTTCGGTAATCATCTCGTGTTTTGCAGTGTAGATTTTTTTTTTTTTTTTTTTTTTTTTTTTTTTTTTTTTTTGCTTCTCTCCAAAGACCAAAACATCTGTATTTGGCTTAAAGTTTACTATCATTGCTTCTTCTTTGTTGAAAGCTAATGAAAGTTATCTCGTTCCAAACCAATAAAAAAAAAAATGCAACAATAGAAAGGTGAGATTGGGAGAAATGTCATTTGGCAGGTGAAATGGATCTATGTACAGCAGGGGTCTCAAACTGGTGGCCTTGCAGCTGTTGTGAGACTACAAGTCCCATCATGCCTCTGCCTGTGGGAGTCATGCTTGTAACTGTGATGTCACGTACACACGACCAGACATTCCGGCAGACTAGGTCCGACTGTCTTCCCAACAGACTTTCAGTGGAGTTCCGACAGACTTTCCGGAAGAACGGACTTCGCCTCGCACAACTGGACTAAGTCCGTTCGAAAGTCCGTTAATTTTGAACGTGATGACGTCAGATGAGACTAAACGAGGAAGTTCAATAGCCAGTAGCCAATAGCTTCCCCTGCGTCATATTTGGTCCGTCGGACCAGTACACAGACTAACGGTTTTTAGTCCGTAGGAATTGAGTCTGCCAGATAGATTTGAAACATGTTCTATTTCTAGGTTCGTCTGATTTTTTTTATTTTTTTGAAAAACGATCGGACTAGCCCACATACGATCAGATTGTCCGACGAACTAATCCCTTCGGACCTAGTCTGCTGTAAAGTCCGGTCGTGTGTACGCGGCATAAGCCTTGCAATGCATCATGGGACTTGTAGTTTCACAACAGCAGGGGGGCCTCCAGTTTTAGACCCCTGATGTACAGGGTCCCGTGTAAGTGTCTGACATCATAGTCTTCATGTGATAATTTGAGGAAGGAAGCATTTCCTCAGATCTCTGTCAGTAGGCAACACTGTCCCTTTTTAACTGGCTAACCTGTGTCTGACTTTGCGCATCAATGTTGCTTTCCACACATCATGACCCTGCTATTGCCACATGCATCTTTAATCTCTGCAATGTCATAAAAGCAAACTGATTGAAGAATCAAGAGCGACTGACCTACGTATCAGCATTTCTTGTGTGCTCAAGAGTCTTCTTCACAGGACAAATAGATGAGCAGAAGATGAAAACTGCGGAATTAGTTTTACCGTATATACTCGAGTATAGGCCGACCCGAGTATAAGCCGAGGCCCCCAATTTACCCCCAAAAAACTGGAAAACTTATTGACTCGTGTATAAGCCGAGGGTGAGACATGGCTGTCCATCCCTGTGTGTCCGTCCATCCCTGTGTGTGTGTCCGTCCATCCATCCCTGTGTGTGTGTCCATCCATCCATCCATCCCTGTGTGTGTATCCATCCATCCATCCATCCCTGTGTGTGTGTGTGTGTGTGTGTGTGTGTGTGTGTATCCATCCATCCATCCATCCATCCCTGTGTGTGTGTGTGTGTGTGTGTGTGTGTGTATCCATCCATCCATCCCTGTGTGTGTGTGTGTGTGTGTGTGTGTGTATCCATCCATCCATCCATCCATCCCTGTGTGTGTGTGTGTGTGTGTGTGTGTGTATCCATCCATCCATCCATCCGTGTGTGTGTGTGTGTGTGTGTGTGTGTGTGTGTCCGTGCAGCCTTGTGTGTGTGTCCAGCCTACCTGTGTCCCAAGCCTCCGTCCCGAGCCGCCGTCGTCCCGAGCCTCCTCCGTCCCGTGCCGTGCCTCCTCCGTCCCGTGCCGTGCCTCCTCCGTCCCGTGTCTCCTCCGTCCCGTGCCGTGCCGTGCCTCCTCCGTCCCGTGCCTCCTCCGTCCCGTGCCGATGGATCGCCGCTCTTCTCGGCGGCCATTCTACAATTCAAAATTCCGCCTCCGCCTGTGATAGGCGGAACACTCAATTTCCCAGCAGCCTGTGTTCCGCCTATCACGGACATCCTCTCATACTCGTCCGTAGTATGAGAATGAGCGGATGTCCGTGATAGGTGGAACACTGACTGCTGGGAAATTCAGTGTTCCGCCTATCACAGGCGGAGGCGGAGAAGGAGGCGCGGCTTTTGAAAATTAATGTCCGCCGTCTGTCTGCTCGATACGCTGATCGAGCAGTCAGACAGTGGCGACTCGAGTATAAGCCGAGGGGGCACTTTCAGCCTCAAAAAAGAGGCTGAAAATCTCGGCTTATACTCGAGTATATACGGTAATAATGAAAATGTTTTCAGTATTTAAGCACAACTTGGCTATATTAAAGCAGTATTCAAACCCAAAATAACATTTTATATCATTACGGCTTAGCTGTTCTTAGATATGGTGGCTGCATTTGTTTTCTTTTGAGGCTTTCTTCCCCTATTTTCACCTGTTGATCCAGCCAGTAAGTCTGTTATTTTTAAACTTTCTGTACTAGACCAAGCTTTTCAGCCATAAAGCCTTTTTTTACACATGCTCAAAATACTGACATTAAACAAACACGCCTACAGCGTTATTATGTGGTGTTTGATGTGCATTAAATCCCACCCCAAGGGCCTTTTTTCTTTCTTTTTCTTTTTTTGTGAGCAAGGCCAAATGCTTCATAAACGTGTGCTGACACATTAATGACGCGTTGCTATAGACTGGAATGGAAGGGGGTGAGATGCTACAGCTCCTTTTCAAACGTGACATGTAGTTGCATTTTTGAAACACTTCAGCTCTTTGCACAGTCTATATTATCAATTGCAGACTGCTTTACTAAGCGTTTGCGGAGCATTAAAACCTTGCCTCAAATGCCTGCTTTTAATACCAGTGCCAACAGGGCCTAATTTGAGGTGACACAGGTGTTTACAATATTGTGTATAAAACAAGCTGTGCCAAAAAAAAAAAAAAAAAATGATTCACTTCTAAATGTGTGAATTTTCATGCGTCTCCAAACAAATGAACTCCATACACACGGTCATTTTTTGTCGAAGGAAAATGTTCGATGGGAGCTTGTTGTAGGCTACATCGGACATTTTCCATTGGAATTTCCGACACACAAAATTTAAGATCTGGACCTCAAATTTTCCGACAACAAAATCTATTCTCGGAAATTCCCATTGTGTGTACACAATTCCGACGCACAAAGTTCCACGCATGCTCGGAATAAAGCAGAAGAGCCGCATTTGCTATTGAACTTACATTTTCTCAGCTTGTTGTACGTCACCGCCTTCTTCACGTTCGGAATTTCCGACAACATTTGTGTAACCGTGTGTATGCAAGACAAGTTTGAGCCAACAGCTGTCGGGGGGGGGGGGAAACATGGATTTTGTTGTCGGAAAATCCTATCGCGTGTACAGGGCATTAAGGTGCAAACTGACCAAAGATGTATTAAAAAGTAGGGTTGCAACTAATGATTATTTTCATCATCGATTAGTTGGCCAATTATTGTTTCGATAAACCTTAAAGGTCGGTGTACAATTTTTAGTTAAGATGTAAATTTAAAAAAGCAGACAAATTATTTTTGAATATCTATATGCAGTGGTAAATATAAATATCCAGCTATATGGTTGGGGAACAAAATATAGAATCCATTTTGAGAATAACAGACAGAAGAGCTATACTGTATGTATTATTAAAGGTTGAACCTAGTATGTGTCGTCAGACTAAAAGAGCAACATTTTTTATTTAAAGAAAGATTTTAAAAAGACCTAAAACTACGTTTTGCAGATTTTCAGATGGGACTGTAATAAAATATGTATGACAGACTCCCTTGTCATAGGCAGGTAGCTTTACACAAGCCCCCTGCGAGGCCTGTCACTTATGCTGGCCACACACAAATTTTTCCTTTCAAAATTTTTTTTATTGTAAAAACATTCGTTCAATTTTCAAATCGTTCGTGGGGTCAAATCAACTTTCGTTTTTTTACCACAGTGACGGGAAAATTCAAAGGAGTAGAATAGAAAACTTTTTTCTCGAGCAAATTAATTTTCAGGCAGTGTATATGGTTTTCGTTCAGAAATTGCATTCATTTTAAAATTGAATGTTAAAGAGTAAGTATACCCTGATGGGTTTACTTCCTCTTTGTTTCCCTGCAAAGGCAACGCATAATGGGCTACTATGCATTGCATAGTAGCCCATTATGTGTCACTTACCTGACACAGGAGCCAGCGATGTCCCCGATTTTCCTCGCTGGCTGGAAGCGTCCATCTTCCTTCTGGGGTCGCTGTCTCCGGCTCTGTGACTGTCCGGAGTCGCATGACGTCACTCACGTGCATGCACCAACAGTCACGGCATGTCCTTTAGAAGGGTCACGCCGTGCTGTTTTCATTAAAGTGCGCATGCGCCAAATACATTGACACATGTGCAGAAGGAATCCTCTTACGGGGAATTGTAAATATCTCCTAAACCATATAGGTTTAGGAGATATTTACAGCACCTACAGGTAAGCCTTTATATTTTATATAGAGTATATAGTAATAAATACACCCAGAAGTTAGATATACTGGGTATTTTAAGTAGGAGTCGGACAGGAAGCTATGTGCAGGGTAAATTAAAGTAGTACTAAAGGCTGAGACTTTTTTGCCAAGATATCATAATTTTAAATATTATGCACAATACTGGTAAACTTTTTCCTTTTTAATGTAATTTTAATGCCTTGTATCACCTCCAGTATATCAGCATGCACCTTTTCTGGGTTCAGATACTGATGCCTTTTAGAATCGCTCACTTCCTTCTCTTGCTCAGTACTACATGTCCCATGAGGCATTGCTCCTCACACATTTACAAGTTCTTAGGCACTTACTGACATGTATGGACGGTGTACTGAGTTTTATGTGTGCTGCACTGTGTCTTCTGACATGTATGGAGGGTATACTGAAATGTAAGTGTGCTGCACTGTGTCTTCTCACATGTATGGAGGGTGTACTGAAATGTAAGTGTGCTGCACTGTGTCTTTTTACATGTATGGAGGATGTACTGAGGTGTATCTGCACTGTGTCTTTTTACATGTATGGAGGGTGTACTAAGCTGTATGTGTGCTGCACATTGTTTCAGCCCTAGTAAAAATAGCTTTTAATACAAAAGCAATGTATAGTTGAAGAAAATAAAATAAAATTGACTGCAATTTTTACACATTGTCTGCATGTTTGGTCTATTTTCACCTTAGAAGAGCTCATTTGTTTGGAGATGCATGGAATTTGACACATTTATAGGTAAAAAAAATTTGGGTATGGGGGAGAGGGGGTGGGGGTTGATGTAACTGCCTAAAAAGTGTGATCTGGAATTTGGCTTTGACTTGTCCATCAAAGGCCCCATGCACACAAAAGCCTTTCCTCCTGGCAGCAACGTTTTGGCAGAAAAAACACCTGTGAAACTTGTAAAAGTGTGCAGCGCGTTAAGCCGCATTTACTGGCATCAAGCACTTGGGCAATAATGCATTACATTGGCCAGAATAATAATTCTGGCCATTGAAATGAATTAACGCTCAAGCGCTAAACACGTATAGCATTAACAAGTGTCAAGCGTTATTTTTTTCTGCCAAAACTCTGCTGCTCCTGGAAACACTGGCAGTGGGTTATGTTTCCTACCTCTGAAAGCCCCTGCCACTAAACGCTGGGATAGAATTCAAATTTCCTGAGATTATGGTACTTTATCTTTTGAGGCATATCAATTTAGATGTATAGCCTTTGTTGCTTTATTTTCATATGGATACTTTTAAAAAAGATTTCTTTTTATTTTATTGGATACTATTTTGAGTCATGTGATTTTGTTCCCTGATATTTTCAATTTTTTTATTTTTTTTTTATTTTTTTTTTATTTCAGATTTTAGTGAAATTGTGCAACTATGTATCTCCAGCAGAAGAGCTGGCTCAGAAAGATGACCTTCAACTCCTCTTTAGTGCAATAACATCCTGGTGCCCTCCGTACAACATTCCTTGGAGAAAAAGTGCTGGTGAAGTTTTAATGACCATTTCGCGACATGGGCTTAGCCTAAATGTGGTGAAATATATACACGGTAAGTGGAAACATTTAACCACATGACCTTTTTGGAAGGTTTGATCCCCTTCATGACGGGCCATTTTTTGTTATTCAGCACTGTGCTATTTTAACTGGTAAATGCTCAGTCATGCAATAGTGTACACAAATGAAATGTTTTTTCCTTTTTATCACACAAATAAAGCTTTCTTTTGGTGGTACTTGTTTACCACTGGGTTTATTTCATTTAATTTTTTATTATGAAAACAAAAAAAAAAGACAAATAATTTTGAACAAAAAAATCCCCATATTTTCATAAATGTAGGGCAAAATGTATTCTACTACATGTCTTTGGTTAACAAAAAAAAAGTGTATATTATTTGGTTTGTGTGTAAGTTTATTACATCTACGAACTATAATTAATTAATAAATATATATATTATAATATATATATTATATTTCTTACACACAGCAGGTAAGATAAGTATTGAACACGTCACAATTTTTCTAGGTAAATATGTTTATAAAGGTGCTGTTGGCATGAAATTTACCAACTTAATACACACCATGTTTGGAGATGAAATGGCACTGCACATCACCCCAAAAACAGCCCCGAACCAATAGTGAAGCTTGGAGGTGGGGATATCATGGTGTTGGGCTGTTTTATCAGCATAAGGTACTGGCAAACTTCATATCGTTGAAGGAAGGATAAATTTAAAATTGTACCAAGACCTTCTTGATAAAAATCTGCTGCCATCTACCAGAATGATGAAGATGAAACGAGGGTGGACATTTCAGCAAGACTATTATCCCAAACACAAAGGCAAGGAAACTCTCAACTGGTTTTAACGAAAAGAAAATAAAACTGCTAGAATGGCCCAGCCAATCACCTGACCTGAATCCAATAGAATATCTATGGAAAGAACTAAAGATCAGAGTTCATAGAAGATTCCCACGGAACCTTCAAGATTTGAAGACTGTGAGGAGGAATGGGCCAAAAATCACACCTGAGCAATGCATGCGACTAGTTTCTCTATACTGGAGGCATCTTGAAGCTGTCATTACCAACAAAGGATTTTGTAGGAATAATTAAATAACATTTCAGTTAGCGTGTTCAATACTTTTTCCATGTGCCATTCCATTTTGTTACACATAACTTAATTTTGTTTTGTTTTTCTTTGTATGTATGTATTGAATGGGTTGTTACCGACATGTGGTGAAAGCTTCATCTTGATGGCACCTTTTTAGAAATTTGATGGCCAATCTGGCGCTAACAGACACTGGCTGGGAGGGTCATTAATTGACTGACACGGATGTCGCTAGTGACACTAATAAAGTGATCAGTAAAAATACTGTACTAATGACACTGGCTGGGAAAGGGTTAACATCAAGGGTCAATCAAGGAGTTAACTTCGTGCCTAATGCCTCGTACACACGACCAAACTTTTCGATGGACTAGGTCCGACAGTCTACAGACTTTTGCCGGAGTTCCGACAGACTTTCCGAATGGACTTGGCCACATGCTATCACACCAAGTCCGACGGATTTGAACGTGATGACGTACGACCAGACTAAAATAAGGAAGTTCATGGCCAGTAGCCAATAGCTGCCCTAGCGTCGTCTTGCGTCCAACGGACTAGCATACAGACAAACGGATTTTTTGACCGGACTCGAGTCCGTCAGAAAGATTTGAAACATGTTTTTTTTTCTAGGTTCATCTGACTTTTGGGAAAAAGTCCGCTGGTGCCCCTACACAATCATAATATCTGAGGGATTCATTCCATCTGACCTAGTCCGTCAAAGTCCGGTCGTGTGTGAGTGGCATAACAGGTGTAACGTGTGCTGCTTTTTCTCGCTGAACTGATTTCAGGGAGAAGAAACAGCAAAATCGGTCTCTATGTACAGAGTTCTGTGTTGTCAATTGTGATTGGTCACAGCCGATCATCAGGTGTACAGCCACAATATTGTCACATGCAGACATATAAGCCTGTACATATCTGCAGTGGCTTTCAGTACCTCCTGTTATACTTTAACCATCGAAAAAAGCTTTGGTACTTCCTGACCATGCGGTAGCTCGACTACCCCATCCTGCCACCTGCACCTTCGTATTTGTAGTGAGGCAGCCCATCATAGTGGAAGGCCAATAGAGATGAGAGATAGGAGAAAAAGTTTGCTCTGATATTTCCAGGGAGCACAATGGCCCCCTCCTAAGTAATTGTTACTTCCTGATGCATTTTAGGGTGCAAATCCCCCCTCTACCCAATCCCTATCAAGAAGGAACACAGCCAACTAGGAGCAGTCAATCTTTTGGAGTCTTTTCTCTAGAAGTCTTCACAAATTGGACCTGACATTGTGCTTGTTGGCTAGAAGTAGCCAATGGGAAGCCCTAACCTCTAGTTTGATACTACGTTATTTTTAATGTATCCAAGACCGAAAGTGAAGGGAAAGCTCTCCGAAAATAATCCTATTCATGTTCACAGGGCATTTCAAAATTGTCACCCTTAAATATTGTCTGGTAACAACCATAACATTTTGCATCACCTATCAGTTTCTGTTACTTTGTTTCTGTGCTGCTGCATTGCAAATGATGCAGAACCACATCACGGCAAAAAAAAAAAATGTAATTGCAATGCCTGTAGTCATAGAAGGGTTGGTGTATGAAAAGTGTACTACAGAAAAAAAAATTGTGTAGCCCAGGCCATCTTTAATATTGATTGAACCCTGGGCAAAAATTTTATTTGCCCCCCCCCCCCCCTCCACCATGCAATTTTACTCTCCACCTGCTCTGAGACATACAATAAATAGCAGCTAGACTTCAAATCAGTTTACTATATCAGATCAGGCAGCAATTGCGATTGGTTGCAAGAGGGTACAGCATATCATTACTGCTTACTGCTTACTGACTGGTTTCTAGAGGTTACAGCACACATTACGGCTCACTGATTAGTTGCTAGAGGTTACAGCAAACGATTTCTGCTTGTTAATTGATTTCTAGAGATTACTGTAAAGTATTACTACTCCCTGATTGGTTGCTAGAGGTTACAGCAAATCCTCTCCTCACTGAAGGGGGGTATGATATACATGTAAAAAACCATCTTTATTTACATATCAGTGCTGCCGGCCGCAGCTATTAACTTATCAATGCCGCTATTTACATATGAATGCTGGTTATTTACATGTATACACAGGGTCTGGGCACAATTAGTACCAGCACCTCACACTGAGATATTGTGACACAACACAGGACTAAAACTTCAAAGGACAAGGGAATTTAAACTGGGATAGTTGGCAAGTATGAGGCAGCTGTTTTAGGCCCCACAACAATGACAGGGCCCAGGGCAGCTGCCCCTTTTGCCCTGCCTTAAAGATGGCCTTGGTGTAGCCTGTAGCAACCAATGAGCTTCCAGCTGTCATTTTCTGCAGTCCAGAGTCGAGAAAGAAACATGAATTCCAGTTATAGGCAATAAGAATTATTTTCCTACAGCAGTGAGTTGTTATTTCAGTCATCTTAACAATGTCAAAGAAAACATAATGTTGGCCACATATTATACAATTTTCTTATTTAATTTCCTTTAGATTTACCTTCAACTATGTAGTGCAATGGCCTGCCCGATTGCATACAGATTGAAAATGTTTAGGTTTGACCTCATATTATAAGGTTATAGGTTTTTGGTAAATGAGGGAGACCATATGTTCAAGATTTCATCCAAACACAAAAAAGCATCATATGACATTTCATAAGCCTGTGCTGTTTTTGTGCTGGAAAAAAACTGAGCATCGCTAACATTTTGCTGTCTGCTTGAGAAATAACCAGCCTCATCCATTCCTTTGCCTTGACTCCGATTATTCCATACTGGAGTGACTGAGTCATTCCTCAAAGGAAAACACACACTGGCTGCTCAGTACATGGAGTTACATAACATAAAAATGTAAAACTTGCATGTACTTTTGTGTGACAGCTTGGTGTCGGAAGTGATTTTCCCATCTTTTTCTTTTTTTGTCTTTATAGAGAAAGAATGCCTGGCCACATGTGTGCAGAACATGCAGCAGTCAAATGATCTGTCTCCTCTGGAAATTGTGGAGATGTTTGCTGGTCTCTCCTGCTTTCTCAAGGACTCCAGTGAGGTGTCTCAGACACTGCTGGATGACTTCAGGACGTGCCAAGGATATGTCTTCCTCTCCGAACTGCTGCTGCGGTAAAGTACACTTATTAACAGATTATTCTTATATTAACTCTATACTTTGATAGGTTATAAAAAAAAATAAACACATCAAAGAGCCAGTAACCCTAGAGTATTAATTGGTTAATTGATGGTCTTCATTAGACCCACAGTAGTTTCAGCCCCCATTCACATTGCCGTGATTCAACATGTCAAATTCCATGCCTATTGCCGGCAGCGTCACTGTTCTAAATGGTGCAGCGCCAACTTTGCGGTGCCGATTTCCACAAGTAGTTCCTGCACTACTTTTGGCAACTTCGGGGGTTATTTCAATAGACATCTGTGCTTGAACCCATATATACATGTCTTTCAAATCGCCACCGAACTCGCAAGTTCAGCAATTTCAAACTCGCGTTCAGTGTGAGCAAGGGCTCAAGGTGCCACATCCCTGTATTGTCGTACCAAGAAGGTAAATTAGTTGCTTGGGATTTTTAATTGGCACCAAGAAATAAAAATTCACAATATTTATTAATACAATCTTTTGCTGAGAAGTCATCTTGAAAAGCCCCTCCCCTTAGCATTTCTAGTCATGGCCATCTTGAGTAAGGGCAGATGATTCATGTAGCATTTACTTCCTGGAATTCCTCTACCTTTAGCCTAGGCATGCATGCAGCAGGCTTGCATGCTTAGCTCAGAAAACCCCTTCTCCCCTCCTGACGATCCTTGGGATATGACATAATTTTCCTAGGCCTGGAAACCAGGAAGTAACCAAAGAAATGTGAAAAAAAAGGTTAAAACAAGTAAATATGATCTCATTTCCTATCTATTTGCTAATGCTAGCAGCATAAGGATTTAAATAAGTCAATGTTAATTGAAGCGGAGAGTGAAGATGTGCTTTAAAACGTGGGGGGTTGGGGGAGGAGTCTAACTATTCTTAAAAATGTTCCCTCCCCATTTTCTTACCTTATCCTAACTAGTATAAAACAAGATTTGTGCACCTGCCTAGCTTTTGCTTTTTTGTTTTTTCCAATTCATAATTTTTTTATTATCACTTGCCTATCTTTAACTCCTTGGCCCCTAGCGGCAAATATGTAGCCTCTCGGCAGCCGGGCCTTGGGGCCGAGCAGCCACAGATTTGCATGCAATAGCGCTGGTAGAGCTGTGCCAAGAGCACGTGCCCCCTGCTCACTCCCGACACGGTTACCAGTGGCTACCTGAAAGCTCCCGTTCGTTCTGATCACGTGACCTCCAATCACGGTGGTCACATGACCGTAAGCCCCGGCTTACTAAAACACTTACAGGGCTGGCAGGCACCGGCTCTAAGGTATTAATCTGCTCTGGTCGTGTGATCCTGCATCTGTGGCTCCCCTGTGTCTGGAAACTGCTGCTGCAGGGTAGAAGAGGGAGTGCTGACAACAGCTGTTGAGTACTCCCTGAGCCAGAGCTACAAGACAAGATCACGTGACACGCGCAGATTAAAAATGGGTAAGAACACACATCATAGATATAAAATATATTTTATGTTTTGGATAGGAGGGGAAACATTTTTAAAGCGGGGTTTCACCCTAAAGTGGAACTTCCGCTGATCGGAACCCTCCCCCCCCCCCTCCGGTGTCACAATTGGCACCTTTTCAGGGGGGAGGGGGGTGGAGATACCTGTCAAAGACAGGTATTTACATCCACTTCCAGGCATAGACTCCCGTGGGAGTCTGTGCCTCTTCCTGTCCTGCCGCGCTGTCTGCTGGGACAAACACGGGTCCCAGAGACAGCGCGGACAATTCCTATTGCGCTACGCGACTCGTGCATGCGCAGTAGGGAACCGGGAAGTGAAGCCGATTCGTTTCACTTCCTGATTCCCTCACCTAGAATGGTGGCGGCAGCAGCCGAGAGCCGAGCAATCGATCGGCCTCGGCTGCCGGCATCGCTGGACCCCGGGACAGGTGAGTGTCCATTTATTAAAAGTCAGCAGCTATAGTATTTATAGCTGCTGGCTTTTAATATTTTTTTCCGCAGTACAGTCCCGCTTTAAGGATGGTTGGACTTGGGATTTTCTTCCACTTCAAATCTATAATACTCCTTTAAAAACAATAAGGAGGGAAAAAAGTGGGACTTTAAAATGAAGCGGCTGAAGTGTGAGGGTCAGAAAAAGGTAATTTAATTGAATCCATAATATATGATACAAAGTAAATTCATATATATACATACATACATGTGCCATTGTAGGGCACAAAATGTGTTATATGAAGACATCAAGGTGTATGTAAAGACACATAAAGTCAAAAAACATATATGAACAGTAAATAGTATGTGGAGCAACAGCATAGCCTAAAAATGCCTCAGGGCGACATATCCGGTACCTGTGTTTGTAATCACATAATGTAAACATAAATGTACTGAATTAATATTAAAAATTAATTAAAAATTAATTAAAAGTAACGTCGGGCCGTAGTAATTATCACTGTAGCATCACTATAGATATGGTAAACCACACTCTGTATAGAGGGGAATAGGTACAGTACATAGAGTGCTTTCTTGGTGTATGTTGACAACAAGTCTATTAAGTATTTTATATGACATCTCCGGTACAATTCCTATGGTTATACATGAATACTCATGTCCTATGCATGTCTATGTCTCTGGTGGTGATCTGCATTTGGCTGCTGGTGGCGTTGGTGGCGAATTTGGTGTATGTTGACAACAAGTCTATTAAGTATTTTATATGACATCTCCGGTACAATTCCTATGGTTATACATGAATACTCATGTCCTATGCATGTCTATGTCTCTGGTGGTGATCTGCATTTGGCTGCTGGTGGCGTTGGTGGCGAAACTCTTTTGAAAGCACTCTATGTACTGTACCTATTCCCCTCTATACAGAGTGTGGTTTACCATATCTATATATTTTACAGGTATCTGTCGCATCTGCTCCTGATGAGTGGAGAATACATCCACGAAACGCGTAGAGCTACATTTGATGCTACAGTGATAATTACTACGGCCCGACGTTACTTTTAATTAATTTTTAATATTAATTCAGTACATTTATGTTTACATTATGTGATTACAAACACAGGTACCGGATATGTCGCCCTGAGGCATTTTTAGGCTATGCTGTTGCTCCACATACTATTTACTGTTCATATATGTTTTTTGACTTTATGTGTCTTTACATACACCTTGATGTCTTCATATAACACATTTTGTGCCCTACAATGGCACATGTATGTATGTATATATATGAATTTACTTTGTATCATATATTATGGATTCAATTAAATTACCTTTTTCTGACCCTCACACTTCAGCCGCTTCATTTTAAAGTCCCACTTTTTTCCCTCCTTATTGTGCTAAATACCGGGATGGAGGCGCTAACCCGTGCCTCATTTAAAGTCCCAAACTGCTGTGCCTACTCCTTTAAAAACTGACAAAATACTGCCCTTTGACGTTTAGTTAACCATTACATGTTTATCACATTGATTGCCCATGTAATGGAAGCAGCACCTTCTATAAGGGCCAGTTAACACCATAGAAATGCAGTCTGGATGCTTTTCTGCATGCACATTTTTGATGTGTTCCAGTGTATTCCCCCCCTCATTTTTCTTTTGTTTTGTTTTCTTCACCTTAAATGAGGACATATTTGTTCCAGTGCCTTTTTGGTGCGTTTTATCACGTTCCCGTACAGTGCAGTGCAGAAAAAAGGCAGCATGTTCTACTTTTTGTCTGGAAATGGAACACACTGGAACTTACTGCACTGGTGTAAACTATATAGACGCTAATATTATTCTATAAATGGTTAGCATTTCAAATCGTAATTCTCTTTCTATCCCAAATTTTGTAAATCCAGACATCCCCAGGTTTTATAAGTGCTGATAAATGTCAGTGCAGATGCGAAAAATGGATGCTATCAGTTACCAATGTTGTGTTTTATCAGAACACAGCGGCAACCAGACTCCAACAGCAATTATATTTTGACAAAAGGTGCTTATCGCACAGGTGCCCGGTGTCTCGGACACTAAAGCAAACAAGGCAAGGGAAACAGTGGACAGTTAAATGTGTAGTCTGAACAATGAGAAACCCTAGCTGAGTTGTGCTAGCTTTTTTACCAGCATGATTGCTTAGCTGTGAATAGAGTTATCATTTTAACTTCTTGCGTGCATTGAATGCAATCTGTGACAAATTAAAGCAGCTCAGTTGCTAAAGTGAAAACGGTAACCGCTATCCCTGCAGAGAAGCAAGTAAATATTTGTTTCTCCTACTGCCCATGCCACCAAACGCCACTGATGAAGAGGAATCATTGAGTTTAAAAATCTTTCAAAACCGTTCCTGAAGTGTTGGTCTCCTGATCTCTTGCTGCACTCAATAGATCCTCTTGTCCACCCCATGGTCACTACTGTGTCCTTCTACTATGTCCTTTATTCAGTTAAAATCTACGTCAGGCTTTTATTTCTCATAAGGAATATTATAATTAAAGCTTTAGTTATCACAGAAATGGTACCACAAGAGAAGTCACACTTCTCAAGTGTGGTTCTAGATCTTAAGCAGCATTAGAGATAATCTCTCTAATTTTGGGAAAAATTATGCTTATCAAAAAGTCTGGGTAAGTATATTTCAGACTTACCATATTCAAGTAAAGTCCCTTGTTTGTGTCCTCTATAATGACAGCGTGTACAGGAACCTTGGGCCCAATGGTAACAAAAAGCGCCCTTGATTAAATCAAAAAGGAAAAAAATAATTCAGGTCTCCATACAGAAAACCCTAACAATAAATAGCTTGTTGTAAATAAATTCAATTTGACAACAAAGTGAAAAAACACAAATCCATTGGGTGGATGTAGCTGAAGAAATCAAAAATTGTCCTTTTGAAAAAGACAAGTCATAAACAAGACCCGGCAGATGGGACAATGCCATTGGGTTGTGTTCCCTTTGAGTCATTGTTGGAATTTTTTTAAGCGCATGTAAGCAATATTGAACAATACAATTACAGTACCAATGATTTTTCAATGTCACGCCATTGTTTTTGCCAAAATTACATAATTATCTGTGATGGTGCATAGGATAGAGATCAACAAGGATTATCCATTTCAAATGAGGGGTTTTGAACGGTTTGACCTGGTGATCTTTAAGCTATATTTATTAGCTTGTGATAGGAATTATTAAAAAAAAAAAAAAAAAACTTTATTTCTTTTTTTAAATCTATTTCTGAAGCTTTCATACCTAAACCCTTTAAAATGGGGGTCTCCAAAGTTTATAAACAAAGAGCCAGTTTACTGTCCTTCAGACTTTAGGGGGGCAGACTGTAGTCAGTCGAAGTATAAAATACACTAGCATCAGTGGGAGTAGACAAATCTCAGGCTTGGTAGTCAGAGTAAAAAAAAAAATTACAAAGCGCTATGGTCAGTAGAAGGAGGATTAGGGCTCCATCCTTGATGTCAGTGGGAGAAAGGGTGCCCCATCGTTGGTGTCAGTGGAAAGAATAGTGCCTTGTATCAGTGGGAGGAACAGTGCCCCAAGGGCTGGGTGAAGGCAGGCAAAGGTCCACAGTTTGGAGGCCACTGCTTTTAAATCATAGTATATCATAAGGACAGGGTAAGTGCCCCAGTAAGCCAATGGTGAGAAATCAAATCCTACCAGAACAAGCTTTCATCAAACCTTATCAAATGTGTGGCTATGTTTGAAGGAGAAAAAACATCAAGATCTGGACTGTCAATTATGGCAAATGCTAGAAGGCACTGGAAGGAAAGAAGGGTTCTGGCTGCATACCACCACCTGAATTGGTCCAAAAAAAATCTATATTCCTCCAATGTTGATCAAGTAGACAGCACCGAATCGTAGCATAACCTTGTTATGATTAAGCACTTAATTGTGTGAAACTAGTAAACAGCTTGTTTGTCCTGTGTTCTGTCTACTTGACATTGGAGAAATAATGATATATTTGGACCCTTCTTTCCATCAAGTACACACAACAGCGAGCTGGGGCGGGCACCTGCACAGGACTACAGCAAGTATACTCACCTGAGCGGTGAACATCCTTTGTTTGGACCTCACTGGCACTGCCTACCATAGAGGGTTGAAGAGGGGAAGCAAACCAGTGCAGTCATTGGAGTGAATACGCAGAGTAAAAAGAAATCTATTTTTTTTTTTTAAAGGGTGCAAGCCTGCTCCAGTGGAGGAGTAGGGCAAATGGGATGGAGGTTGTGGGCTGATGAGCCTGATGTACAACTCTAAATTTATGTACAATTTTTTTTAATTATTATATAATAATCAAAATCCTTCTCACTTGTTGGCTTTAGTCCGATACCGCTAAAATGTGAATATTTACTGCCATTTTTTAATAATGTGCATTAACATTTTACATATTTTTTAGGTTATGTTTATATTGGATTAATGTGTATTCATGTGCCCTGACATATGCACATTTTAAATGTACTGTACACAACACAAAATAATTTAATAGATGTAAATGAGTTTTAAAAGCAGCATGCTAAATGTGTCAACATATAACTTGTGTGCCCAAGCCTTTGCTTTTTTTAAGGTAAAACAGTTTAACTTTTTTTGTATTGATAATTAGAAGTTCAATTTGGATTTACAAAGCAAGGGAGTTTAAGAAACTACTCTAATGCAAGTAACAAAGTTAGTGACTTAGTGTGGGCTACCATACTTTATAAATCAAACTTCTTATTCCCGGGTTCAGCACTATGCAGATCCAATTTTGTCTGTAATGGATGTTATAGTATCTTTAAACAGTCTACTATTATTGATGTCCTTTTTTTTTCCTAAGCCTTTGCTAACCTCAAAATGCTTTACCTGGGATGGAAAATAATGGGGCAGGAAATGGCAACTGGATATGACTGATAGTGAATGCTAAGGTCATTCTGTCTTTGTACAACTGCCAGTCTATACATTTCATATAGCAGACAACTAATTGGATGTTGTTGTGGTAAAAACTTGAGATACACAGGCAAAGTCCTGGATAATTTGAAATAGGTTTTATGGTGCTCCTAATTTGGCACAAAATGGGTGACATTTCTTGTATAACATTCATTTCCTCAGTGGTAAGATATTTACATTAAAATAGGAGCCAAAGGGGGTGTTTGCATTTAGAATATATGGCCAAAAGTTTGTGAATAGTTGCCCATAACCTATATGTGCTTGGAGGACATTCCTTTTAGGATTAAGATGAAGATGCCCCCTCTACCCTTTGCTTTTATAACAGTCCCCATCATTCAAGAGTTTGAGGTTGTCTTTGGGAATTTGTGCCTATTCAACCAAATCAGCATTTGTTAGGTCAGGTACGATGGACAAGAAGACGTGGCTCAGTCAGCATTCCAATTTATACTACAGGTTTTCAGTAGGGTTGAGGTCAAGGTTCTGTGCAGTCTATTCGAGTTCCTCATGGTAGAATATAAAAGGGTCTTTCCTGTACTGTGACCACAAAGTTGAAAGCACGCGTATATTGAATGGCTTTGTATTTTAACATTTGTCAATGGAGAATTCTTGGCTATGTGTCTTTTTGTGTACCTGGAGTTGGAATGGAAGTGTTTGGTGTGCAGGGAAAATTTGCCATCCATGTTCTTCTGAGTTCTTTGTTTCCTCTGTAATAGGCTGCTGAACTTGCTGAAAAACAGTCATTGCCTGCTGACATCCTGTCTGTGACACGCCCCCTTGTAGTCCTGTGAAAGCCGAGCAGGGAGGATGCAGACATGTTGTGGTAGAAGGGGTCTCACAGCACCCGGTCTGTGCCGCCCATGGATGAGATGTCCTTCTCCCCTCTCCTCCCTCGCCCCTCCGCACCCCCCCCCCCCCCCACCTGCTATCTTTGTGCAGAGTCGGGATTATTATTAGCAATCAGTTGTATGACACATCGGGGATGTCCCGCGGTATCAGGTATAGTATATCTGAACACCAATCGCTGATTCCTGCCTCCCTCAGGTTATAGGAACAGTGTTCTGTCAATCACAATACTGGGAGGCGCCCGGTGTTCTAATATCCAATTCCTGCCACCGTGGGACATCCCCACTGTGTCTTACAACTGATTTCTAAAAATAATCCCCACTCTGTACTGGTAATGGTCCCTGACAAGCTGCACTGGTGGGACAGACATACTGCACTTGTGGTCCCTGACCTTTGGCTCTGGCGGTCCCTGACCTTTGGCTCTGGCTATATATATATATATATATAAAATTTATATTATAATTATTTTTTATTTTTTTTCAAACAGAATTTGCATTCCCATACAATCTATGGCAGGGATATGGCTCGCCAAGGTCATTTACCTAGTCTACTCATTAGGGCTGCCCCTACCAGGACAGAGTGCAGGAGGAGGAGCCACCCAAAGTAACCTCTGAAGTTAGACCACAGGGCGCCACGCACTCCTGATCCCTGCGTTTTTTTCAAACTATAGTCTGGCCCCCCCAACAGTCTGAGGGACAGTGAACTAGCCCCCTGTTTAAAACGTTTGAGGATCCCTAATCTATGGGATTGAAAGAAACCCACTTTAATCAAGTCAAATGCAGGTCAGAAGAATGGTCTCAAAAGTGTGTTGATTGTCACAGTTCTTGTTCACTCCCTGAGATCTGTCTGCAGTTGAGCAATATAGACTGGTCTAGGAGCTACCTCATCTGGAAGGAGCTGCAGCACATTGCTGAGATTAACTCGCTCCTCTTGCATCCTGTCGGCACCTCTCCTGTGATCAGTTGTGCATTACAGCAGATCTTTATTGGTTTACTAGTGCTGACTATCCTTGTACTGTTTCAGTTTTATAGATCTGACTGGAGTTCAGCTTTAAAGTTCAATGCATATGAATGGGTCTTTGACTGTATACAGTGTGCTGATGTGCATTAGCAAAATGTATTCTTGTGTGTGTTTTTTTTTTTTTTTTTTTTTTTATACTTTAACCTTGCTGAAGGTTTTATACCCATGGTTTTTTTTCCACTCTGGGCTTATATTTTTAATGTGTACTGCATTTTGCATTTACAGAGCATGCAGTGGTTGAGCAAAGTACTTGACCTTGAGAATCAACACCCATACCTTAGTATGTACCGCAGTATTTTAGGCTATGTGTGTTGATAAAAATGGAATACTGTATTTTATATATACTATAATCTCGTTATCAAATATGATTTTCAGAGATGGCTAACATTGCATGCTATTTTTTCAAGCCAAATGTTTTATAAAGTTAATTTTTTTTTTATGTCTGTAGCACAGACATTTGAACATGTTTGTGTAGACTGAAAAAGTACGACTATAAACGTGTATGTATATTTTCCCCAGGCGCCATATGTCTTTCATTGCTGATCAGTAATATTATGATCTTTATTTAGCTAGAAATTGAAGCATACAGCACTAAGGAAAAATGTAATGTTGTCTTTCCTGTAGGCTAGACCAAGCTAAAGAGAATGAATCCAAAGATGCGCTGAAGGACTTGGTTAATCTAATTACTTCTTTAACAACATATGGTGTCAATGAACTGAGACCAGCTGGTTTAACTACAGGGGCACCTTTTTTATTGCCAGGCTTTTCTGTCCCGCAGCCTGCCGGAAAAGGTAAGTTGCTTGCCATTCGGGGTACATTTTGCATTTTATCTAAATTATAAAAGCCTTGCATTTCGTACTACTGAAATTACTGAGCTACTTGGAGACTTGGTGCCAAGTCAATAACGGATAAAAGTACAATTGGAGATGTGTTTATGAAGAGGCAAAGCTGTACCGCATAATGTAATGTTCATACTAAATTCCCTTACATCTCACTTTTGTGGTTTTGTTATGCGTTGGCAGTCATCCAGTTTCTACTGTTTTCTACATTTAGACTTTGTTTAAAATAGAACTTCAATATATATATATATATATATATATATATATATATATATATATATATATATATATATATATATATATATATATATATATATATATATATATATATATATATATATATATATATATATAATTTTTTTTTAAATTAAAGTCAGCAGCTACAAATACTGTAGCTGCTGACTTTTAAAAATGAGGCAATTACCAGTCCATGGATTTTAGCACTTTCCTCCAGTGTCCGTTTCTTCTCACTGCTGTATTTCCCTGATGCTGTCATCTTGGATTGGGAAGTCACCTGTGACTTCCTGATAGATCAGAGTTGGCTCCCTACTGTGCATGTGCAAGAACACGTGGCCCAGGGGGACTGGTCCTGCCATCTCCTTGGACATGGTTTGTGCCCCAGGAAGCTGCAGGTGGAGAGGGGATGGGAATGAACATCATCATTGCCTAGGACAAGTTGGGAAAACATTTGGCAATCAGGGGATGCAGCTGCTGAACAGTGTATTTCAACAGTGCTTGGTCCCATTGTCAGAATATAATGTCCCGGTGGGGTGTATTCTTCCATCCACCTCGCTTGTGTGGATGGAGGAATCTGTTAACCTCCCTGGCGGTATGATTAGTTCTGATTTTAGGTGCTGAAAGCGGTACAATTATTTTGCATGGAAATTTGACGCTTTATATTGTAGGAGAAAAAATGGAGAACTGCGCTAACCTCAAATGCCCAAAGTGAATGGGGTATGTGTATGTGCCAAACCCACGATATGAGTCTTAGTGTCTTATTGTCTCTAAGACCACCTCAAAGATATAATGCATACTATTATATATACAAATAAATAAAATGAAATACAAAAGTGGGACACAGATACGTGTCAATAATGTGAATTACCCAAACACAGTACAAATTGTGTAGAACTCTGTGCATATACCCCTAAAGTAGAAAATATTTTGTTTTCAGTTTTTTTACATATAATAAATTATCAAAAAGTATTCTGAGAAACTCTATATAATGTCCATATAATTATATACCAAAATATTATAAAATGTCCATATGGTAAATAAACACCGGTGAATAAAAACTTCATGTGAAGAGCTGAATTAGAAGTGCACAAATTAAAAATCTTCTCCAGAAATATAATGTGCTTTTCCCATCACCGAATGAATGAATTGGCTCCTTACCAGATCCAAGCGACCCCTGGACGACGTAAATTATTACGAAACGCGTAGGGCGGTGCGAACGTGTCGACGTCACCCCAGTCGTGTTCGTTCTTTTTAGACCAGGAAGGACGGGTTGGTCTCTGCGTTGGCGTGTGTCCGGCCGGTGCACGCTTCTGTTTTGAACCTGCTTTTAAAGTCTTTTATGTAAGTGTATACGTTCGTTTTTTGCAAATTAAAATCATTGGTTTTACACTATCTGGAGCCTATGTTTTTCCCTATGTGATACCACGTTGAGTTGGGAGTGATATGTGGAGCAACAGCCATAGCCCTATTGCGTGAAAGATTCGGGATCGCCTGAGGGGGAACCGTTACCCGGATATCCTTTGATTGTTTTTGCCTGTGGTGACCCTCTGTAACGGGGGGTCGCTTGGATCTGGTAAGGAGCCAATTCATTCATTCGGTGATGGGAAAAGCACATTATATTTCTGGAGAAGATTTTTAATTTGTGCACTTCTAATTCAGCTCTTCACATGAAGTTTTTCTTCACCGGTGTTTATTTACCATATGGACATTTTATAATATTTTGGTATATAATTATATGGACATTATATAGAGTTTCTCAGAATACTTTTTGATAATTTATTATATGTAAAAAAACTGAAAACAAAATATTTTCTACTTTAGGGGTATATGCACAGAGTTCTACACAATTTGTACTGCGTTTGGGTAATTCACATTATTGACACGTATCTGTGTCCCACTTTTGTATTTCATTTTATTTATTTGTATATATAATAGTATGCATTATATCTTTGAGGTGGTCTTAGAGACAATAAGACACTAAGACTCCTATCGTGGGTTTGGCACATACACATACCCCATTCACTTTGGGCATTTGAGGTTAGCGCAGTTCTCCATTTTTTCTCTTTCTGTTTTGTGTATTTTTGGTGTACATTTGAATTGCAGCTTCCGACCAATATCATTTTTATTCCGTAGCGCAGTTTCTTCCTCTTTGCTTTTTTCGCTTTATATTGTAGTCCTGCAATTCTTAGGAATAACTCTCAGTACTTTGTGTGTTTTTACTTTTTTGAATTTGGCGCCGATCTCCGCTCCCGTGCACTGTAACGTTGCAGGGAACAGAGCTCAGCGGCACTCTGACACTGTGTGAATCGAGCGGAGGACAGCTCGATCACACAGCGAGGAGGACATCACTGGATCCACGGGACAAGGTAAGTAACTTCTCCCTGTATCCAGCGATGCGATCCCGAGTCTAGCTCGGGGTTACCGCTTATGGTACTGAAATCCCAGCCCGAGCCAAACTTGGGATAACCGCCAGGGAGGTTAATTTTTATTTTCATCTATGGCCAACTTTAGATGTAGATTTCACTAAAAAAAAATTGCTTGCCCTCAATAACCATCTGGTAGAGGAGAAGTAGGTTGGAGTAATGAAGTAATAAGTACCAACTAGAGGACCAGGTAGCAAGAATGGAAGACATTGGTAAAAGATGATCATCTTCATATGAAACAGTCCAGTCTTAAATGTTTTTCAACTAGAATTTTTCTTATCCGGGTTTTGAGGTTATTTGTTTGTTTGGTTGCAGGTTTGAGTGTGAGGAATATCCAAGCCTTCTCAGTCCTACAAAATGCATTTCTTAAAGCAAAGACCTCCTACCTTGCACAGATTATACTGGATGCCATCACCAATATTTATATGTCGGACAATGCCAACTACTTTATCCTGGAGCCTCAGCATACACTTTCCCAAGTTGCAGAGAAGATTACCAAGTTGCCTGATGTGCAGGTGAAATACTTTGAGATGCTCGAATTTTTGGTTTTCAGCTTGAACTATATTCCTTGCAAAGAATTGATCAGTGTCAGCATTCTTTTGAAGTCCAACACTTCATTCTCCTGCAGTATCATAGCCACTAAGACCCTTCTTAAATTCATCCGACACCATCACATCTTTAAAGATGTTTTTAAAGAAGTGGGACTTCTGGAGGTAATGGTCAACCTTTTACACAAATATGCTGCTGTACTGAAAGACCCAGCCCAAGCCTACATCGATCAAGGTAGGACTTTTTATTTTTATTTAAAATTGCTATTTGAAATTTTTATTTTTTTTGGTTTATAATATTTTGTTATACCCTATAACAGGGGTAGGCATCCTTTGGAGCACAGTGTGCCAAAAAAATGTTTTCAAAGAAATTGAACATTCCGATTGTATAACAAAAAAATGTCAACTTCACACTCAATCACGAAAAAAGGATTTCTTAAGTAAATGCTGTAAACTACTTTAGAAATTAACATCCTGCACTCTCATGCCTCAGATGAGCCCCTATTCATGCACCTTCACACCCCAGATCACTGTCCTCCCTGCTCATCTGCCCCACCAATGTAACCCCCTGTACATCTGCTCCACCCACTGTAACCCAGTGTACATCTGCCCCACCAATGTACCCCCTTTCTCATCTGCCCCACCAATGTACCCCCTTTCTCATCTGCCCCACCATTGTTAACCCCCTGCACATCTGCCCCACCACTGTACCCCCCTGCTCATCTGTCTCAGCACTGTAACCCCCCTGTACATCTGCCTCACCAATACAACTCCTTTAACATCTGCCCCACTGCTCTAATCCCCTGCTTTTCTGCCCCACCACTGTACCACCCTGCTCTTCTGTGCCACCAATGTTCCCCCTTTCTTGTCTGCCCCACCACTGTACCTCCATGCACATCTACTCCACCACTGAACCATCTACTCATCTGTCCTAACACTGAACTTATCTGCTCATCTGCCCCACCACTGTAACCCCCTTTCTCATCTGTCTCATGACTGTACCTCCTGCACATCTGACCCACCACGGAAACCCTCTGCTCATGTGTTCCACCGATGTATCTCCTTTCTCCTCTGCACCCCCCCTGCTCCTCTGCCCTATCGCAGTAACCCCCTGCTCATCTGTCCCATCACTGTACCCCCTTCTTATCCCTCCCACCGCTGAACCCCCTTCTTATCCCTCCCACCGCTGAACCCCCTTCTTATCCCTCCCACCGCTGAACCCCCTTCTTATCCCTCCCACCGCTGAACCCCCTTCTTATCCCTCCCACCACTGTACCTCCTGCACATCTGCCCCACCACTGTAACCCCCCTTGCTCATCTGCCCCATCAATGTACCCCTTTTCTCATCTGCCCCACCTCTGTACCTGCCTGCACATCTGCTCCACCATCATATCCCAATGCTCTTCTGTCTCACTACTGAATCACCTTCTCATCTGTCCTAACACTGAACCCATCTGCTCATCTGCTGCACCACTGTAACCTGCTTTCTCATCTGCCCCACCAATGTACCTCCTGCACATCTGTTTTACCTCTGTACTCCCCTGCTCTCCTGCCCCACCACTGTAACCCCCTGCTTATCAGCTCCACCAATACACCTCCTTTCACATCTGCCCCACTGCTCTACCCCTTTGCTTTTCTGCCCCAACACCGAACCCCCCTGCTCTTCTGTCCCACTGCTGAATCCCCTTCTCATCTCTTCCACCACTGTGCCTCCCTGCACATCTGCCCCACCACTGTACCTTCCTGCTCATTTGTTACACCTCTGAACCCCTCCTGCATATTTTCCCCACCCACTGTCCTTTCCTGTTCATCTGCTCCACCACTGTACCCTCTTCTCATCAATGATATGCGTGATATGCAGAGTGGTGAAAGGAAGCAGAGATGAGACACATTAAACTGTTCTGGCACACTCATCCTGCTGATCCACCTCTCGCATCCAACCCACATTCTTGTATGTGATGTATGCAATGTCACATATAAGTATATGGAATAGATGCACAATGATGAGCTCAGGTCAGGGGCATTTTCTGAAAGCAGTGGGCTTGTGTGCGGGATCATAATTTGGGCCCTACTGCTGAGAAAAAGTGGTTGGTTGTGATTTTCATTGCGCTGAATACTGGCTGTGGCTTAAAGGGACACAGAGTGCAGAGGGGTTCAGTAGTAAGTGACGCAAAGGTTCAGGAATAATTTCAACAAAGTTCCCAGAAGCTCAACAGTAATTCCACAAACTGTCACCTGATTGTGGTTTTTCTCAATCGGTGAAATCCCTTCTTTTTGAGATTGGTAGTGAGAACTATCCAAGTAATCTTCCTCCAGATGGTGGGCAAGGCTAGCAGGACTGTGATTGGCTTTAGCAGTGTCCAATGACATTCCACCTCCTCTTCCTGGAAACAGGGACCCCCCCAGCAGAACTGCACCCAATCTCTTTCCCATCACAAAAGCTGACGATCGCAGCTACAGCAAAGTTGGAGAAGCAAATAATGTTTCCCATCTTTTACAATGTATGGGGGGCGCAGTGCCTCCCCCTCAGTGCAGCTGCGGTGTGGGGAACTCTGAAATTGGAATGCGTTGGTGTCTCACTGACACTTCCCTGTGCTGCTCTGCTGATGGGGAGGGAGTCGAGGGGCGGCAAAAGAAGCTTTGTGTGCCAGGGGGTTTCCTACCCCTGCCCTATAAAGTGCACCAGGCCCGAGACATCAACATTAATCCATTTGCGTATTCTTCAAGAATAGTATAAGAGCTTTAAAAGATGCTACCTTCTGTATCTCTAGCCATTAATGCCACTTGTGTCTATGACTCCGTACTGGTTCTGTACTTTTTGAGCTGAGATATTGTTTGCCTACAATTCCTTGTTTTGAATTTGAATTCAATAAAAATTGTAATTTTAAAAAACAAAATGAAAAAAAAAAAATGCCACCCCTGACCTTTCTATCTGTTTTACATATGAAGTCATTCATTCTCAAAGGTCACAACAAAGACTCTAAGACCCCTTTCACACTAGGGCATTTTGCAGGCGCTATAGCGTCAAAAATAGCTCCTGCAAACCACCCCCTAAAACAGCTGCTCCATTCACTCCAGTGTGAAAGCCCTCTGGCTTTCACACTGGAGCGGTGCGCTGGCAGGGTGTCAGAAAATGCGGTAAACTCACCGCTCCTCCACCACTCCTTCCCATTGAAATCAATGGGGCAGTGCTGTCATACCGCCCGTAAAGTGTAACCCCTTTTCGGCTGCTAGCGTTGGTTAAAACCACCCCCATGGCGGCCGAATAGCGCCACTTTACCACTGATGCCGGTGGTGACACAGTGTGAAAGGGGTCTTAGTTCTGGTCTAAGAGCTCACGCACACAGATTTCTGCAGGTGCAAGGGGGCTATAGAATAAAACCTCCCAGCATTTTACCACCTCTACAGAACCCCAGGTGCAATGTACAGCTGGCCATATAACTGTCTATAAATGCTCTTGTAAATGCTGATTCTCTTTTGTACAAGTGTTTACCTGCACATGTGCATATGATGCATTTCCAATACAAGTTCAGGAAAAAGCACTATACGCTCTTCAATGGGTAGGCACCAGTTCAAAATGGCATAAAATGGTACATGACTACAAGCCCATACAGCCATGCACTTCTTTGGCCGGCTGTACGCACCACCTGCGCGCTCCCAGGCATGGGAAAATGCCAGGAGTTTACACTATAACTTCTTTGTGCCTGAAACATCAAGGCTGAATTCACACATGGTGGGGTGACAGGCGTTTTACTGCTTTGTAAAACGCCTGTCACTACAAGGACACAGAAAACGATAGTTTTCTGCATGTCCCATTCGCACTACAATACAGTACAGAGCTGCGCTGCAATGCAGACATGCTGCATTTTATCACAGCGCACTGTACAGAATTTCATGGCACCCTACAACAGCACATTGCAGCGCTCTGAGGTACAGCGACATGAATGAAGTGTACTTTTGTATGCTTCAAATAAAGTTTGCACAAAGAAAAAGGGAACTTTGTGTGATGCGCCAAATTGTGCACCACACTGCCTCCTTCTACAGTCGGGAACGTAAAGCGATCTGGCAGCTGTCCGTTCTGTGGGAACTAGCCCTGAGTGTGCATGAGCCCAAACAGTTTAGAAACCTCTACTAGTTCTTTACATTACAGAGCTGGAAGTTTCTAAGATTCTGTTCTCATAGAAAATCCCCACTGCCTTGTTTGTGAACTCGAATCTGTAAATACTTCAGGGTGCATGATCTGTGCGCAGTTTTGTGTCTTGTGATTAAAGTTTGCAGGATTTTTAATCACCTCAATACTTGCCACTTTCACCCTCTTCCTGTACAGGGCAATTTTCAGCTTTAAGCGCTATAACACTTTGAATAACAATTGTCATGCAACACTGTACCCATATGACGTTTTTAGCATTTTTTTTTTTATATAATATATTATAATTTTTTTAGTAGCGACCCTAGACAATAAAATGGTGGGGGTTGCAATTTTTTATGTCACACAATATTTGCACAGCGGTTTTTCAAACAAATGTGAAAAACAAAACCGATGCACCTTAATAAATGTTATTGCACACCAACGCTTTATAATACCTATTTTTGTTAATATATAAAAGATGATGTTACACAGAGTAAATGAATACCTAACATGTCACAACTTAAAATTGCATCCGCCTGCGGAAAAGCGCCAAACTGCAGTGCTAAAAAAACATATGGGCAATGCTTTAAAATCCTTAAAGTGCAAGTTCACCTTTACAGAAAAATCTGTAAGGTGAACTTACACAGAACCCCCACTTCACCCTTATTTGCATTTTCAGTTGCCTAAATCTCTGGGTCTGCTGACTATTTTGAAATGTGATTAGAATCAAAGTAACTTCTACATCTATATTTCATTGAATCCTAAATTAAGCCTTCTCCATTTTGGGTAAACCTAAAGCTGCTGTCAGAGACTGCCAGGTTCTGCCATTGCAGTTGCTCATCATCTGAAGCTGTTGTACTAACTCACTGGCTTTAATATTTTGAGACACTGTTCTGAAGCAAATACGCAAATCACAAAAGTCAGAAGTCTTTATATGCATGAAAGTTTTGGGCTAGGGAGGCAAGAGGGTAAGAATGAGAACCAAGCAACTAGCATTGGGCAGAATGAGGGGTCCGCAATGACAGCCTTCTTCCTGACTTCTGTGTAATCCACTGCAGCCAAATTCCAAGGAGTTCCTCACATTGATGGCTGGGTCTACTTGACTGTTACTTTCTCTCTCTACTCTGAAGTTTTACCAGTTAGATTCAGACTTGTATAGCAGGTTTGGGTCTGTGAGGTTGATGGAACTTCTTAGTACTGATTCTTTGATACTGCTTCTCCTTTCACTGTCCAGTCAGTGGCTCAGAGGAAGTAAGCTGCAGGATACTGGTCATCAGACTGTGGACATATAGTAACAAAAACAAATATTGTGGTTTAGAGCTCCAGAGTGAAACCAAACCTGCTTGTTATGTTACCTTTTTCACGGGCTGTTCATTATTCTCTTGTAACCTTTGAATTGAGTTGGCTTTAAAGAGGAGGTCTGCCCAAAAAAAGATAAAATAAAAACCAGCAGCTACATATACTGCTGCTGGCTTTTAATTATAGCACACTTACCCGCCCTGGAGTCCAGCGATGCCGGTACCGCAGCTAATGTTTCCATCAGCTGTTGAGTGCTGCCACCACCATTACGGGAAAGGGATCCCTACTACGCATGCGTGAGGCCCACTTCTCTTTTCTACTTGCCCGTGACAGGGAAAGGAGGAGGGAGCCCCAGCCGGGATGCCAATAGCTGTGGCTCCCGGAAGTGGGAAAGGATACCCATCAGACAGGTATCCTGTCCCCACCCCCCCCCCCCCCAAAGGTGCCAATTATGGCACCCACCAAAGGGAGGGGAAGAATCAGATGAGCGGAAGTTCCACTTTTGGGTGGAACTCCACTTTATGATTTAATTTTATGGTTTAGACTGGAGTCTACCTTTTTTAAATAATAAAACATTTTTAACATAAAGTACTGCCTATTGTCGGGCCGGAATCCTTGATTTTCTATATATTTGATATTTTGCTCCTTTTGTTTGTTTAACCTAAAGTTTACCTGTTTTCCACAGGTTGTACAATTGTAATACAGTCATCAGAGGAGCAAAGGCAATTGGCACTCGTGGTGATGGAAACTCTAACAGTTTTGCTGCAAGGATCAAATACAAATGCTGGTAAGTAGTCAATCTTTCACCACTTTTTTTTTTTTTTTTTTAAGCGATTTTGGGTATTGTAAATTAATATATTATAATTAACAAATGGTTTTGAGTTCCCTGCTAAGTATATACTGTGTTTTTTTTTTTTTTTTTTTTATTTTTTTATTTAATATGGCATGAATTCACGAAAAACTGGTAATCTGAAAAATAAGGCTGGTGTAATCAAAGCTTCTTTGTCTGTACTGCTCCTATGGATCACAGGAGTGCAGCTCACTCTGCACTCATGTGACCCATTTTCATCAGACAGTGGGCTGAAACTCTGTTGACTGACATCACAGAGCTGGTCCAGGCTGGGGAAAGATCACAACCATATGGTCAGTGTCCACCCAGGAGCCTGGCCCGGCACCTGTCTCAGCCTCTCAGTGAGCCGTGAGAGCCGGAGCCTGCCGATCCCACCCCCTCTACAGCCCAGTGCTCCAGTGAGCACTGACAGTCATGGAGTACTGAGAACTGAGTGATCAGCAGTGTTTGCTCGGTTCTCAGTCTTAGAGCCAGCAGGGGACAGATGTATCATTGGACCGATGCTGCATTCTCCTAATTAAGTGATTTCTAGAAAAATAAATTCCCCCCAAAAATGCAGCAGCTTAATTCTGATAAGTATTCTTTTTTTTGAAAAAAAGAACGTTTATTGAGCATACAAAATACATAGGATGACAGTAACACATATGGGGTGCAACATACACCAAATATACGGATATAAAACAGCTGCTAACAATACCACAGGCTGAAAAACACAAGGAGGGGGGGGTTCTTTGTTTACAGATTGCACGTTACATAGAAAAAAAACAAAAACAAGGGGCAATATAGTGTGTTCAGATATGGGGGGAAAAGAGGAACTCAGAGGTTGGGAATCATATGCCGAGCCATAATACATTCTACTCAAAGTAATTTGCAGAGAGGAGCAGGAGATCATTATTATGAGGGCGGGGAGCCCAACTACAACCACGGTGACAGCCGGACTCGCCGGGCCGAACCCGGATAGGTGTAAAGAGGCGTACAGACCACAGACTACACTAGTCGGTACATGTATCTGAATCCCCCATCCATTTATCCCACAGCTTGGCAAACTTGCTCGGGCAGCCTCTATGCATATACAGCAGTTTTTTATAGGGGAGAGTGGCATTGACAGCCGCCTTCCATTGTCGGGCGGTGGGGGGCGCAGAGCGCAACCAGGTGCGGGCTATCTGCAGTCTGGCTAGGTATAGGGTCTCCTGTAGAAAAACAGTCGGGATCCTTGCCTCCTCGGATACGAGGAGAATCCCCAGCAAACATTGGCGGGGGCATAGCGTCAGAGGGGAGCCCATTTGGTCATGTAGGAAGTCAACAATTTGCTTCCAGTAAACCTGCAACTCAAGACAGGACCAAAGGAGATGGTAGAACGTGGCCTGAGGATCACCACATTTAGGACATGCTGGATCATAGCCAGGTCTAAACTTGGACAGCCGCCCAGGGGTCAGGTATGACCTATGTAGCATGTAGAGGTGTGTAAGTCTGTCAGAAAGTTTCGGGGAGACCAGCTTAGGGGTGTCAAGTGCAGTTTCCCAGTCCGCGTCTTCGATAACCCCCACGTCGGCCTCCCATCTAGCCTTAAGTCGGTAGGCGCGGGCAGTCGCCCCAGGCGTGAGCAGGTTGGTGTAAAAAAAAGAAATCAGTTTCTTAGGGTCATCACCTAGCACGGCTGTTGCTATCGGAGGTGTTTCAAGCCTGGGGATATGGGAGCCAAACTGAGAGCTAAGGGCATGGCGGAGTTGAAGATACCTAAAAAACATTCTATTAGGGAGGTTGAAGTCAGTTCTGAGGGCCTGGAAGGGTCTGACAGAGCCATTGGTAATAACCTGGGACAGAAAGATAACGCCCCCGGCTAGCCACACAGAGCGGTCGGGGATCGTAGAGAGTTCGGGAAGTAGGGGATTGTCCCAAAGGGGGGTGTGGGAGTGAAACCTAGGGGCCCCAGTAATGGACGTGGCCTGCTGCCAAATCAAACAGTGGTGGGACAACATGTCTCTCATCGGGATGGAAGGTCCCCCGGAGCCACGCATAAGGAGACGGAGCGGGTGTACGACCAGAGTGTAGTGTGGGGAGCATACCAGTGAGGCATAGCGATCTTTGTCAGTCTGATTAAAATAGTAAAAATGGGACAGTTGAGCGGCCAGATAATAATAGTGCAGGTCTGGCAGGGCGGTGCCGCCCAGGTGGGTAGGACATTTCAGAACACTCCATGAGAGCTTGTGTCGAGACGAACCCCAAACAAACGTGTTTAAGATGGCCTCCAAGGATTTGAAGGTTCTGAGAGGGATGCGCAGGGGAGCATGCCAAAACACATAGAGCAGCTTGGGGAGGAGAATCATTTTGACCAAGTTTACACGGCCCATCACCCCAAGGGGGAGACGGGACCAAATCTGGGTTTTTTGCTTGAGCAGGGTGACTAAGGGTTCCACATTTAAAAGGGTGTAGTCAGTCAGCAATCGTGAACATTGCACTCCCAAATATTTCACCTGACTTGCCCTGACCAAGGGCATTGCCGCCTGATCAGCGGACGGGGCACCCAAGTCTAAAGGGAGGATCTGGGACTTGGACCAGTTAATACGTAATCCAGAGTATTCCCCAAACTGCTCTATCAATCGCAGGGCTGCTTGCAAAGAGGGACCCGAGTCTTCGAGGTATAATAACATATCGTCAGCGTATAAACTGAGGGTTTCTGTCAAAAGGCCCGAACGCAGGCCCTTAATTTGCGGGTGAGCACGAATGGCAATGGCCAGCGGCTCAACCGCGAGGGCATACAGGAGGGGGGACAACGGGCAACCCTGGCGAGTACCCCTAGACAGAGGGAAAGGATCCGAGATCCTGCCATTAACCTGGATCCGGGCAGTGGGAGCGCTATATAAAAGCTGAATCCACTTAATAAAATTAGGGCCAAAGCCAAAGTTAGTCAGGCATTCCCATAGGTAACTCCATTCAACGGAGTCAAACGCCTTCGCGGCATCTAGACTCACGACTACCCGGGAACCGATGTTATCGTGGGTGGCCTGCAGATTCATAAAGAGTCTGCGGAGATTGAAGGCAGTATTTTTATTAGGCATGAACCCCGTTTGATCTGGATGTATAAGGCTGAGGACAACTTTATTGAGTCGCAGGGCCAGAATTTTAGCCAGGATTTTTACATCCAGCTGTAGGAGGGAAATCGGGCGGTACGACTCTGGGCAGTAGGGGTCCTTACCGGGCTTGGGTATGAGGACAACAAGGGCCTCTCCCATGGAGGCGGGAAGGGACATTGTGTCGAACATATGGGTGTATAACGTGTGCAGTTCTGGGATTAGCGTGTCTTGAAAATGAGAATAAAATTCCAGGGGCAGCCCGTCCGAGCCAGGCGCCTTGGAGGATGGGAGGGAGGCAAGTGCCTCGGCAATACAGTCAGGGGAGATGGGGGCTTCCAGGAGGGTTCTCTGCTCTGGGCTGATAGAGGGGAAATCTATGGAGTGAAGGAATTGGGTGAGGTCAGCGTGTGTGTGTCTGGTTGTGGAGGTATATAGATTGGAGTAGAACATTCTAAACTCACGTAGAATCAGGTCAGGGTCAGAGATCAAGTCGTCGGCGGCGCCACGGAGCTGAACCACCACCGGAGGGCTATGGTCAAGCCGGGCCATATAAGCTAGCAGTTTGCCCGCCCGCTCGCCGTGTTCAAACACACGCTGTCTACTAAAGAAAAGGCCCTGCTTCGCTTTCTCATAATGAAGGTGATCAGTCAGTCGGGACTGGAGGCGGAGCTGGGTGGCATGTTCCAGGGAAGGGTCCGTCACAAACAGTTGCTCAAGGGATTGTAGGCGCTCCTCAGCCTGTGTCAGTGCCTGTCTAGAATTAGCCTTGTACCTGTTAATACGGGTGATCAGGAGCAGCCTAGCATGAAGCTTAAATGATTCCCATATTGACCCAGGGGACGCAGATCCCGCGTTTGAGCGGAGAAAAAAAACTAGTTCCCTCTGTAGGTCCTCCAGATCTGGGATAACCGTAAGCCAGAAGGGGTTCAGTCTCCACACACGGGGGGGGACAGTCGCAGGCAGTCTCAGCGTCAACCAGTATGGGGAGTGGTCTGACAGCACCCTGGCGTCAAAGCCGACCTCCAATAATTCGGGAAGCAGGGAGGGAGAGAGCAGGGCCATGTCTATACGAGACATAGCTCGGCGGGCGGGGGTGAAGCAAGAAAAGGCCTGTGTTGTTGGATGCTTATGTCTCCAGGAGTCTGTCATGGCCAGTTCAGCTGCAAATCTGCCGAATCTAGTGGTATGAGGGGGGGAAGACGTGCGGTCAGGTGCGCCAAGTCGGTCGAGACCGGGGTTGATGGTCATGTTGAAATCACCTATCCAGATTACCGGAACTGTAGGGAATTTGGTCATAAAATTAAGACCTTCGTGCAGGGCCTGAAACTGGAAAGGTGGTGGTATGTAAAACGCCATAATAAGCATCGTCAGGCCGCTCACAGTGGCATGTAAAAATAGGAATCTACCGTGAGGGTCTGAGCATAGGTCATGTAACTGGAACTGCACAGTTTTAGCAATTAAAATGGCTACACCTCGGGAATGGGAAGTGTGAGGGGCGCTGTACATCCAGCCGACCCAAGGTTTTCTAAGCGCCCTTTGGGACTGGCCTGTAAGGTGAGTCTCGACGAGGATCGAGATGTCCACTTTCAGGCGTTTGAGGTGAGTAAGGACGGCTAATCTCTTGGGTTTAGCGCCAAGGCCCCTGACATTCCAGGTTACAAATTTAAGCGCAGCCATGGAACATGTCGGCACAGATTAAACTAGTGTAGGCCCCCGGCCCAGAAAGTTCGGGCATGCAGGGCGCCTGGGCAACCTCCGGATCCTCCATGGCTGGCAGCAACAAATACAAGAACACATTTGCAATAAAGTTACAGCTGTAAATAACACAATATAAAACACATAGAACCAGTAAAACAGTCATAACAATGCCTACTCTGGACCAGCGGGGCAAAACAAAAAAACTGTCACTCGCCGCAGCCGCGGTAGTGACTGCTGGCCAGGGAAACAACACAAACATGGGCGCAATTATAACAAACTGCAGAGCAGACAGTGCAGCAGGTTGCAGTGGGTGTACGTTCCAGAGCAAGAGTCAGCAGGTCGTCTGAGAGACCAGGTAGAAGCATAACGCGTGGGGCTGACAGGAAAAAAAAAAAAAAAAAAAAAAAAAAAAAGGGGGGGGGGGGGAACCCAGGCATGTGGAAAAAATGGGCCCAATAGGGGAGACAAGGAGTTCAAGCAGTACATGGTTACCTCCGTGTGCATCAGTAAAAATAGGGAGGGAAGGGAGAGAGGGGAGAGTGAAAAAATGGAGCGAGACAGGGGCAGGGGTGGCACGTCCCAGAACATGGCCCCCCTCACGACCTGCGCCATCACACCGGTGTTCATCTCAGAGAAAACAATGAAGGGTGCACGGGAGTCTGACAAAGGAGGGGAGGCAGAACCTGTGAATTCAGGGCACAGAGAGAGTCCAGCGGCGGTCACCGCAGAGGGCAGTCAGCACAGCGTTCTCCCATGCAGGGGGTGATAGCAGCAAAAATGGAGGCAATCCATAGGGTCAAAAGAGAAAAAAAGAGGGGGGGTATAGTAGAGGGAACAGGAGAGGGCAGGGATCACTCACGGTAGCCAAGGTGGATAGGTAGGCACTACTCGGGGGCTGTAGTGGTCAGCTGTCAAGCAGGGCCTTGCACCGCATCCCGTTCCAACCATGACGAGGCCGCAGCAGGATCTTCAAAGAAA
This sequence comes from Lithobates pipiens, assembly GCF_037356315.1. Lineage (NCBI taxonomy): Eukaryota > Metazoa > Chordata > Amphibia > Anura > Ranidae > Lithobates > Lithobates pipiens. The sequence continues at coordinate 238,773,040 of NW_027507718.1, forward strand.
TAGGTCTTGCCCTCACGGGTCACCCGGAGTCGAGCTGGAAACAACATTGCATATGGCAAATGGCGAACTCGCAGCTGGCGCTTGACCTCCGTGAATTGTGCTCGTTTTCGTTGGACCTCCGCCGAAAAATCTGGGAACACTGCCACCGTAACATTGTCAACCGGGATATTTCCACGTTCGCGGGTGAGGCGAAGCACCGTATCCCGGTCTCTGTAGTTAAGTAGCTTGGCAATGAAAGTCCGCGGGGGTGCGCCGGCTGGAGGCGGACGGGCCGCCAGACGATGCGCTCGTTCGATCACGAACGTGGAGGAGAAAGATTCCCTGCCGAAGGTTTTAACGAGGAGGTTTTCCAGGTAGGTGGGAGGGTCGGAGCCCTCCGATCGTTCCGGGAGGCCCACGAAACGAAGATTGCAGCGTCGAAGCCTATTTTCCATGTCGTCCTGCTTGTGAAGGACGACACTAAGTTGGTGCTGCAAACGTTCGACCGAGTGTTGTAAAGGAGGGATGTCCGTCTCCACGTGTTCCACTCTTCGTTCGGCCTCGGACACCCTGTCCCTCAGCTTCTGCAGGTCATGCCGAATATGGGAGATGTCCATCTTAACCTCCTCTATCTTGGTAGTGAGGGCGGTTTGGCAGGAGGAGACGGCCTCGAGGATCTTAGCGGTGTCGTTTGCAGGAGACTCCTCCGCGGTAGGTGCGGGGCCGGCGCCATCTTGCTCCGTCGCTCCCTGGCCCTCGTGGCGGAACTTAGCCAGCTTGGCGGCCGCCTCAGAGGGTCTTTTAGTCGGCGACATGAGGCACAAAGTAAGCACAAGGTTCCCGGGCGTCTGTACGGTAAATAGCTAAGAAAAATCCCCAAAGGATAAGGTAAAAGGATAAGGTCTCAGACGGAGCTCTCACTCAGCACGTCCTACACCATGAAGCTCCAGGCCACGCCCCTCTGATAAGTATTCTTAACCACTTCAGCCCCGGAAGATTTGGCTGCTCAATAACCAGGCAATTTTTTGTGATACGGCACTGCGTCGTGTTAACTGGCAATTGCGCAGTTGTGTGACCTTATAATCACACAAAATTGATGTCTTTTTTTTTTTCCCCAAAAATAGAGCTTTCTTACTTTTTGTGCAACAGTTATAGCATCTACAAAATAGGGGAAAGATTTATCGCATTTTTATTTTTTTATTTTTTACTAGTAATGGCGGTGATCTGCGATAAATTTTTTTTGTATCGGCACTGCAACATTATGGCGGACAGATTGGACACTTTTGACACGTTTTTGGGACCATTGGCATTTATACAGCGATCAGTGCTATAAAAATGCACTGATTACTGTGTAAATGTCACTGTCAGGGAAGGGGTTAACACTTGGGGGCGATAAAGGGGTTAATTGAGTTCCCTAGGGAGTGATTCTAACTGTGGGGGGAGGGGACTGACTGGGTGAGGAGAGCGATTGTTGTTCATACTTAGTATGAACAGCGCTCTCCTCACACCTGAGAGCACGAATATCAGTCTGTTTGCTTTGACAGATCTCCGTTCTGTCTCTGTGTGGAGCGATCATCTCGACCGCCAGGCACACGCATCGGCTCTGGTATTGCGTGCGCATACCTCTGGCGGTGTGCTCACATCCCCTAGTGGTCAAAAGGTGAACAGACGTACAGTTACGTTGGTTCTCCCAGGGAAGTCAACCTGCCGCAGTACAACTGCTGCGGATGGTTGGGAAGGGGTTAACATAAACTTTGTGTGTAATTACAAACATTACAATTGCTGCATACAAATCAAACTTTTATTTAAAGCCTAAATCCAATCCAGGACAGAGCCAGAGAATTGGAGGATCCTCTAGTGGCCCCCCCCCCCCCGAGTATGTAGGGCAAAAACATAATTAAAACCAAAGAGTAGAGCTTGATGAGGACCCCCACTAATCGATTTTAATGATGTTTTTGCTCTACAAATACAAGACCACGCACTGTAATTGAATGTTCACTAGGCTGTCAAATACAAAACTTGGCCTGCCCTCTGTGACTGCAGCTTGCCCACCCTCATGATGTTGCTGTCAACTACCGTACAGTATGTGTCACTGGGGTATCAGCCCACCTTCCTGTACCAGGATCGAATAGCTCACTATGCATCCTCTTCTGCACCGCTAGCTGCACAAATTACAACATGTCAGTGAGCTGAAATGCATGTAAATGAAAGAAAAAGTATTTTTTTGTTTCTGTTGTGAATGAACAAAGACAAAAAAAAGCACATCAATGTAAGGTGTCAAAAAAAAACAAGTGTATATAGCACATCTCAGTGCGTGCCAAATACAATGCAAGTGGTGTGACTCCAGCATAAAGCTGGCTATACATTAGAGGAATTTTGTTTGAAGTTCTTCATTTTAAGACACATGGCCCGCATATCAGGCGAAATCGGCTGGTTCAATTGTAACCAGCCAACATTCGGCCCATGTGTACAGCATCCGGTCCGACAGAAGCCGACGGCATGGTCGGCTTCTGTTGAAAGGGCATGACCCAAATAGGTATGCTGACAAGTATCCGTTCAGCGCTCTCAGCCATCGACTGGAGTGCTCTGGCAGGGGGCCGCCCCCCTGTCAGGACAGTAGCTCAGCAAGGGGAAATGTCAGTACTAACAGCAGATTGTCTGTCAGTACAGTACCCGAGCACTTCATTTTATTTTTTTGTTCAGCCCCCTGGGTTGAATGAAAACAAACTATTAGTGTGTACTAGGCTTTAGTGGGATCAAATCGACAGTCATTTTCAAATGCAGTGATTAGAAACTTCAAAGGAGCGGGATGGAAGTTGTATGTTGTTTTCGTTTCATTCATTCCAAAATCAAATGTTAAATCCTTAACGATCAAGGCCAAGACATACCTTAACGTCCACACCCAAGTTTGCAATTTTGACATGTGTTAGTAAAACTGTACACATTGCAACTTCTTAGTGTATACAGGAGGATTATACCTAGTTTTTTTCAGGGCAGATTGGGCTTTCAGTTGCTAATTGGTGATGGATATCTCTTGATTTTGTTATATTAGAAAACTGTCCCAAAACAGTAAAAAAAAGTATATATATATTTTTTAAATATAGCCTTACATTTTTATGCTATTTCCATGACCCACCACCAATAACAAAACCTACCAAAACACTAAATCCTAAACCTTTTATTTTCTTATATAAAACACACTGCCACTAACAGTAGCTGACACTTCAACTGCTACGAATACTGGCACCTACACTACCACTAAGGGCTTGTTCACACTATACGTGCCTGAAAACTGATGGGAAAACCGACATCCATTTCATGTCAGTTTCCATCAGTTTTCATGCACGTCAATTATGTGCCCTATTCACACCAATGTTGATATCGTGTCCGTTTTTTTTCCCATACAGAAAAAAATCCGCACATGATGCTAGTGTTGTGGTTTGGATAGAACAATTATTTCTTTGGTGCCCCTGGCAGAATGTGTGCAGAAAAACCGACGTCTCTGCACCTTGGTGTGAACGAGGCCTAACACTCTCAACCCTAGAGCAAGCCCTGAAATAGTTATTCTTTATTTTTCTTTTAACCACTTCCCGACCGGCGCACGCCGATGTACGTTGATAGAATGGCACGGGCAGGCATATTGGCGTACAGGTACGTCCGTTTTTATATGCCGCCCTGCCATTGCGTGCGCGCCGGCGGCGGCACGCTCACGTGGCAGTCGGGACCCCCGTGAGTCAGGTCGCAGGTCCCGTGGAGTCGATCGCCGTGGGGATACCCGCGATCGTCTCACGGGGCGGCTGAACGGGGAGATGCCGTTGTAAACAGCATCTCACTGTTCTGCCTAGCAACAAGTGATGCTGATCTCTACTCCATGTGATTGGAGCAGAGATCAGTGTTAACTAGCACAAAGCCCAGCCCCCCACAGTTAGTAACACGCCCCTAGGAACACTTAACCCCTACACTGCCAAACCCTGGTTAATCCCTTCACTGCCAGTGTCATTTACACAGGAATCGATGCATTTGTATAGCACTGATTGCTGTATAAATGACAATGTTCCCAAAAATGTCCGATATGTCCCCCATAATGTTGCAGTCACAATAAAAATCTCCATTACTAGTAAAAAAAAAAAAATATATTAATAAAAATGCCATAAAACTATCCCCTATTTTGTAAACACTATAACTTTTGCGCAAACCAATCAATCGCTTATTGCGATATTATTATTTTTTTTTTTTACCAAAAATATGTAGAAGAATACGTATTGGCCTAAACTGAGGGGGAAAAAATGTTTTTTTTATATATTTTTGCGGATATTTATTATAACAAAAAGTAAAAAATGTGTGTTTTTTTTTCAAAATCGTCACTCTATTTTTGTTTATAGCGCAAAAAAAAACAAAAAAAAAAACAGGGGTGATCAAATACCACCAAAAGAAAGCTCTATTTGTGGGAAAAAAAAGGACGCCAATTTTGTTTGGGAGCCACGTCGCACGGCCGTGCAATTGTCAGTTAAAGCGACGCAGTGCCGAATCGCAAAAAATGGTCTGGTCTTAAGCCAGCAAAATGGTCCGGGCTGAAAGTGGTTAAACAGACTATTTTTTTTGTTTTTGTTTTGTCTCTTGTTTGTTTTTCACAGACATGTCCTAGAGGAGGAAAAGATGCAACGTATCTTCTACTGGCTAGAGGGAAAATGTGTTGTTTATTCCCTTCACAGTGGATAAACAGCATCGGGGCGGGCTACAGAGTGTATGATCATGTGATCTGGATTCGGTTCACCTGGTTCCTGATCGTTAATAGAGACCCAGGGCTGTTATGGACAACCTGGTCCCTGCTGGGGGCAAGCACGCCTCCGGCACAAACACTAGAACACAGGTTTAAAGCCCACTTCCTGAATGCCACATATATGTGTTAGGTGGTTGTGAAGGGGGTTAAAAGCAATTGAAATTTCAAATTACTTTTAAACAGTTGCCAGGCTGTCAAATGTACTGAAAAATTTTGCATGATATTTTATTACTATTTTTTTTCCTTATTTTTTTTTTTTTTTTCTAGTTTATAGCCATCTTTTGACATTCTGGCATTCTTATGGAATATAACTAATCACAACATGTTATGTTAGGTTCTCCACTTTTGATGAAGAGAAAACAAAACAAAACAATCTTTTCCTGTTCACTATATACATTGTAAAAATATTGTAGACCTCTTTACGGAGTTCTACATGTTTGTCTAATAAAACAAAACGCATGGTCATAAGGTCCCTTTCACACGGGGCAGATTCTGTTGCAATAAGCAGGGCATCAGACCACAGATCGGAGCAGAGCAGGTGGATGGCATATCTGTGTTCACTCAGTATCTGCAGAGAGAACATGGGCACAGCTCACTCTGCTCTATGGGCGTCTGGGGGTAAACGCACTCCGCTGTCTGTTTATACCTGGCCACCTCCAATCCACTGATCCTAAACAGAAGAGGACTAAAGCCCCATACACTCTATCAGGTTTTCTGCAGATTTGTTTCCTTCAGATTTACCAAAACCGTCTAACATGAGGTCAAACCTTAGGAATTTCAATTTGTATGCAATCCGGCAGGCCTTTGGACTACATGGTTTTGATGAATCTGAAGGAAAAAATCAGCAGAAAATCTGATAGTGTGTATGGGGCTTGAGTCCTCTCCCTTTTTTATTGTTTTTTTATTTAGTGGGCCTGATCAGACTCTGAGGTAGGCGAGTATAAACTAACACAAATACGTTTACACCTGCCTGTCTATAGGGATGAATGGACCTTCCGATCAGGTCCACTTGATGACAGGCAGACCTGATCGGCGGTGCCTGTGTGAAAGGGGCATAAATGTTTTTGCATGAGATTTTGAGATTTGCATAATTTTTAACCAGGAGTCACACATTTCAAATTAAATGGGCACCTTCTTGGATCTGGCCTCTTTTTCTTAGGCCAGACCAGTCACATCCCTGGGCAGATCTTTCCTCAATAGGAAAATTATCACAGGTGCTGCACGGCAGCAGGACCTCAGGCCTTCAGAGACCACCCCTCCCTGCCTATTGGTGCTGGTACTCAAGGGACTGTGAGTATTGTGCCCATTGCCGGTTTTGCAAGCATGACAGATCTGGCACTGGGAGTATGAGGGACTAAACTCCTTTATTTCTGTAGGAGGCAGTCTTCCTTCCAAAAACTCATTTACAGGGCCGCAAACCAGCTCTAGTTCTCAGGCAACAAGTGCTTTTTTACTTGCAAGCTATTCTGGACATTTTTCTTGCTTTCCTGTTATGCAAGATTGCCTTTCTTGTGGCTCTCGTCTCGATTAAGAGGGCATCTGAGCTTACGGCTTTGTCCTGTAAGCAGAATTATTTTTTACTCCACAGCCCACAGGGACAAGGTTGTTTCAAGACCATGAAACCCATTCTAACTAAGGTAATCTTACCCTGGCCATAGACTGTTCGAATCCTGTGTTGACAGGCTAAATGTACCACGTTGATCAATCAACTTGGGTACAATCAGCCTGCCGGATTCACTTGTACTTATTGCGAGTGGCTGCTATAACCGTCTTTTCCTGGCGGGGATGTACAATGACGAAAACTGGCCTCCAATTTTGATGAACCATATCCCATGCAGCTTACTAAACTTAAACAGAATTTTTGACTTCCTTTTAAAATCTTTCTTGAAGTACAGTACATAACAGGATAACAGGTCCAGCTCCTAGTTTTACTCTGATATTGCTTGCTGACATAACTGAGGCAATGCTGGGTGGTAGGTATCGAGCTTTTCTATTTGCCAGTGTCCAGTTGCCTGGAGGTGGAGCATAACTCAATAGTCTGGGAATTTACTCTCCTGTGTCTTGTAATGTATTCCAAGAAATACATTTTACAGGCAAGTCAAAAATTCCCTTAGGCTGGGTTCACACTGTCTTCGCATGCGGCTCACAGCAGGGGTCCGGTGCATCCCTGTTCACCGCTTCTGGTCCGATTTCAGCACGAATTCGGACCTGAAATGGATCAAAAGATGCACAGTGCTACTGTGCAAATTCGCTCCGGAGCCACAACGGAGATATGTGAACGGGCTCCATAGAGAGAAGGTCAAAATCTCCCACTATTGCGAATTGGATGGGGGCAACTGGCAATAGTGTGAAACCAGCCTCAAGTTTAGCAAACTGCATGAAAAAATGGTTCTTCGAAATTAGATGATAGATAAACAGCCCAAAATATAAGTTGTTGGCAATGGTGACCAATCATAATTGCTTAATTTTTCCATAAAATTAAATGTTATATTTTATTGCTTGCTTTTGCTATCAACCGTAGGCGTAATTACAGTTCTGATAGATTGACCCCAGAACAGTTGGTGTAGCTATACGTTTGTATTGCTGGCATCAGAATTCTAGGATGTTTGTTGCTTTTTTTTATTAATGTATTCTTTTTCATCTATTGAATTATGATTTTTCTGAATACATTTTGTAACTTTTTTCAGCATTTGTATTGCTAGATTGTTGGTTGTTTTAGATTGTAGATGATTGACTATTTGTAGATTGATATGCCCTGGCATAGTTTGTGATTTTTGTGTATGTTTTTGGACACAGAGGTGGGATTCAACTGAGAATTAAGCTTGATGGTCAGAAGTATTGACAGGTAGTAGCCAGCAGCAGTGGATTAATCTGAGCCTCTGTTCATGTCTCAGGAGTAAAATGCTTCACAGCAACTCAAGACTAGTTCTACTGCAGTTAATCATGGCATTATGTAACCGCTTTCTTTTAATTAAAGAGTGTTGTCAAGCCTTGTGCAATCAATTGCTATGAGCAGCAAGAGTACACCACCTCGAAATTAGATTTAGTGAAGGTTTGCTTGAAAAGAAGACTTGCTCACAATGTGCAACTTTAATTCTGTATAACATAATACCTAATACACAGTGGCCCTATAATAATACCTAATACACAATGGCCCTACCCCCATAAGCAATTTAAAAAAATTGATATGTACATTTAACATTACTGTAACATTTGCTACTGAAGCTTGTGAACGATTTAAAAAAAAAGGACCCATTTGTGAATACGCTTGTGGTTTGCTTATTTTATACTCCCAAAACAAGGCTACTAGAATAAACTTGTGTAATATCCTGGTACTACATTTCATAGGCCTCTTGCACACGATACTCCTGTTGAAGCATCCACTTTTTCAGACATAATTTCAGACTTTGTTTAAAAAAAAATTTGTATTTGTGTGCATTTTCACAGTTATGCGTCTGCGCATTTTCGCGCAAACCTATTCTCGTGTTGTAACAACATGCAACGCCTTTTCTCTGCGTTTGCTTCTCCCTGCTCTAGAGTGGTGTGTTAAGCTATCTGTTTCCAGCAGCTAATTGTCCTTGCATATGGCCTTGGAAAATATTAATATTTGTTGTTTAGAATAACTGTATTCACACATTTGCGCGCATGAGGCGTAAATAACTGACCAAAAATGCATATTGTCCTTTTTTTTTTTTTTTTTTCGTTACTGAAGAAGGCGCCTTATTTATGCACCTGTGTGTGTAAGCACATTACAAATAATGGGTTGTATTTTGGCTATAAAAAAAAAGAAGCTGTACTGAGCTTTTTCAAGCTGCAGTGTGCAAGAGGCCTTATATGTTTTACCCCTCTACCTATTCTATTTCACTATTACAATTTTGACAAAACAAATCCAAATATAATGAACACAAACAGGAATGTCTGTTTATCGAAATGTCTAGAGTGCCCTATTCCCCAACATAAATCAGTTTATACTGGATCACTATATATTGTACCATAGAGGGAAATCCAAGTGTGCACATATATATATATATATATATATATATATATATATATATATTTTTTTTTTTTTTGAGGTTCCATAGAATAAGTAGGTGATAAAAAAAACAGAGCCCTGCGGGCATACCCCAGCTTGAAACCACAACAATAGAACTCTAGACACTAAGGCTGGATTCACACCTATGCAGTTTTAGTGCTTTTTGCATTTTGCAGATTTGCGCTACAGCCCATTTATCATGGTTTCCTATGGAACACGTTCTGTAGTGCAAATCTGCAAAATGCAAAAAGCACTAAAAATACCTAGGTGTGAATCAGGCCTAAATCAGTGTCCACTCAGCATAGTGTACAGAAGCATACATGACCATATTGAAACTCAAGTAAAACATTTCTAAAAGTGCTCGTCAAGAGAGGACATAGCAGATAGAAAAAGGCACTCCTAGCACCCACCCCAGAAACAGATAAATGAGACAAATAAGCAATCATGACCTAGTACCAAAAGGGCTCAGCTACCAAAAAGAAAATATCTAAGAAACCCAGAGAATTACTACTATTCGTTAGTGAATGGGGAATCAATCCATAGGTCGTATATTTTGTTAAATTTTTGGGGGCACCCACGAGACAGGTAGTAGGCAGCCTTGCAAAGGGGCACAGCGGTATTAATCAAAGATTTCCATAAATGCAAAAAGGCATAGAATAACAATAAACTTACAGGCTAAACTAAGCACCCGATGAAATGTTAGGGGTCCCACTTATCCAAGTAGACAAAAATCAATTTGCAGAGGAACTACTGTAGTAGTTGTTTGCATTCTGGGTACCTGTTTTTCTGGCTGAGCATCTTTACAAGGAAGTTTTTGTCTTATGATCTGATGCCAAACCTCCCATTCCTGACCATCACTATTAAGCCTGAAGTGACCCCTAGACTGCAAAGCTGGGGGTCCATTTGATCCGGTGAGTGGGGACACAGGAGGGGATGTTGTGGTACATCTTGAAATTTCTGAAGCACTTTGCACTTTTTGGATTGGAGCACTTAAGTCACTTTATATGGACATTTATGTTTACTATTAATTTATTACTTTCACTTATATTGTGTTTGCTAGTACTGTATTGTATACATTTATATTTGTTCAAGTGATTAGCACCTTGTGTACAGCAGCTGCATTTGTTATCATAAGTTTTTTCAATTCATATTTTGTACACCATTAGCACGAGTATATATATTTAGAATATATTTTACAATTGATGCCTAGATACCCTATTCCAAATCTAGCAGTGTGTATCCGTTAACTTTGACTTTGCATACTGTAGCTAAACCATTTTAGGAGAAATTTTTAAGGTAAGGTTTTTATTTGGTACTCTGTTTTAATTAAAAAAAAAAAAAAAAAAAAAGCTTTTTTACATTTTTGTTTGCTCCATTTGTAATATATTATCATTTCTATTATTGCAACTATATCTGACTGTTGAACTATTAAATATATGGCTCTGCAGATGAACACTGCTGCTTGGGGGCAGTGTAATCTACAGGCTGAATGCTTTTATTTTTGTCAACGGAGCCTTTAGCCTGCATGTGGTCACTATGTCAGAGCTTGTAATACATTATTGGTATTCAGAGATCAAATGATCTAGGCTTAAATCTTGGGGAACAGCAGTCATTTTTATTCATCATGGTACAATAGAGCTACGTTTTTACTCAGAATAATGTTAGTTGTATTAAATTTCCCTGATAGGATCATTTTAATTTTGAAATGAGAAACCTTAGACATTTTTTTTAATTGTTTGTATGTTGTTTGCCTTGCATAGGTGTCTTCAGAGAATTTGGAGGTGCAAGATGCGTCCACAACATAGTCAAGTACCCTCAATGTCGGGAGCATGCTCTCATGGTGATCCAGCAATTAATGTTATCTCCAAGTGGAGATGATGACATGGGGACCCTTTTAGGACTAATGCACTCGGCTCCATCAACGGAGCTTCAGCTCAAGACGGACATTCTGCGGGTGAGTTAGTATCCAGGATGAAAAAATAATTTGCTGTTTAACAGATGGTGATATTCACAAAACGTGTGGCTGGTTCTCCAGCTTTGGTTCCTTGCTGGTTGCATCATAACCTGCCATCACTTTTTTTTTTCACATTTCAATAAATTTGCTAAATTGGTTCCCTCTGATTTTTGGTACACTGTCTATAAGTAACTATGATAAATATCTGGTGTTTTATTTTATTTGCCGCATGATCAAATTATGTAGTTAAAATGACAGGCTATACCAATTGTACTTTAACACCTTTATTCATCGAAAGACATTAGCACTGTATATAGCACTGCAAGTTCCAGGGGACCTGTGCCCTCATGTAGTGTAGCTTAAAAATTATGTATAATTACTGTACAGAAGCCAGATCCCCATGGCTGTCCCTAAAGTATCTTTTGAGAAAATAAACTCTGTACATAATCATTTTTCAATAGTTATGATATCTGTAACTTAAAAAATGTTTTCAGACTTTGTGGCTTTAGCACAGTAAACTGACATATTGGCAGTGTATACAGTGCCTTGCGAAAGTATTCGGCCCCCTTGAACTTTTCAACCTTTTGCCACATTTCAGGCTTCAAACATAAAGATATAACCTTTTAATTTTTTGTGAAGAATCACCAACAAGTGGGACACAATTGTGAAGTGGAACAAAATCTATTGGATAATTTAAACTTTTTTTAGCAAATAAAAAACTGAAAAGTGGTGCGTGCAAAATTATTCGGCCCCTTTACTTTCAGTGCAGCAAACTCACTCCAGAAGTTCAGCGAGGATCTCTGAATGATCCAATGTTGTCCTAAATGACTGATGGTGATAAATAGAATCCACCTGTGTGTAATCAAGTCTCTGTATAAATGCACCTGCTCTGTGATAGTCTCAGGGTTCTGTTGAAAGCGCAGAGAGCATCATGAAGACCAAGGAACACACCAGGCAGGTCCGTAATACTGTTGTGGAGAAGTTTAAAACCGGATTTGGATACAAAAAGATTTCCCAAGCTTTAAACATCCCAAGGAGCACTGTGCAAGCGATCATTTTGAAATGGAAGGAGTATCAGACCACTGCCAATCTACCAAGACCTGGCCGTCCCTCTAAACTTTCAGCTCAGACAAGGAGAAGACTGATCAGAGATGCAGCCAAGAGGCCCATGATCACTCTGGATGAACTGCAGAGAACTACAGCTGAGGTGGGAGAGTCTGTCCATAGGACAGCAATCAGTCGTACACTGCACAAATCTGGCCTTTATGGAAGAGTGGCAAGAAGAAAGCCATTTCTCAAAGATATCCATAAAAAGTCTTGTCTAAAGTTTGCCACAAGCCACCTGGGAGACACACCAAACATGTGGAAGAAGGCGCTCTGGTCAGATGAAACCAAAATCTAACTTTGTGCCCACAATGCAAAACGATATGTTTGGCGTAAAAGCAACACAGCTCATCACCCTCAACACACCATCCCCACTGTCAAACATGGTGGTGGCAGCATCATGGTTTGGGCCTGATTTTCTTCAGTAGGGACAGGGAAGATGGTTAAAATTGAGGGGAAGATGGATGCAGCCAAATACAGGACCATTCTGGATGGAAACCTGTTGGAGTCTGCAAAAGACCTGAAACTGGGATGGAGATTTATCTTCCAACAAGACAATGATCCCAAACATACAGCAAAATCTACAAAGGAATGGTTCACAAATAAACGTATCCAGGTGTTAGAATGGCCAAGTCAAAGTCCAGACCTGAATCCAATCGAGAATCTGTGGAAAGAGCTGAAAACTGCTGTTCACAAACGCTCTCCATCCAACCTCACTGAGCTCGAGCTGTTTTGCAAGGAAGAATGGGCAAGAATTTCAGTCTCTCGATGTGCAAAACTGATAGATACATACCCCAAGCGACTTGCAGCTGTAATCGCAGCAAAGGGCGGCTCTACGAAGTATTAACGCAAGGGGGCCGAATAATTTTGCACGCCCCACGTTTCATTTTTTTATTAGTTAAAAAAGTTTCAAAAATCCAATAGATTTCGTTCCACTTCACAATTGTGTCCCACTTGTTGTTGATTCTTCACAAAAAATTTAAATTCTATATCTTTGTTTGAAGCCTGAAATGTGGCAAAAGGTTGAAAAGTTCAAGGGGGCCGAATACTTTCGCAAGGCACTGTATTTGTAGAACATTAATTGGGACCTGAACTCAAATGTATTGTTGATATCTTATAGCGGGGGTAGGAAACCTTACAGAGGTGGAGATCTACCTGAACAACATGGGATAGGGCAAAGATCGCCGAGCACAGTGTCGCCTTCTTACACCTAATTTAAACCTCTAATTGCTGTACTACTGTGGCACAGTTGCGTGGATTGCATGGCAATCATGGGTTTAAATCATTTGGTGAGGCGGCAACATATTGCCGCCCCACCACCTGTCAAACACACTCTGGTTGCTTTTTAGAGGAGGGAGCAGTGCCTGCTGCACTTGTATATGAGCCCTTAGTTGCATTCAGCAGCGGCACCCTTAGGGCTCATTCACACGTAAAGTTGGGGGGTGATTGAGTCCCAGTCTTACCGCGTCCAATCCCTACCCCCATTTGGTGTACACATGCCGCGGTAGAATTTAAGCCCCCTGTTGCTTTTGTTGGGTGCAATTCCTGCCAATCGTGACCAATTCAAGTAAATGGGGCCACTCTGAAAGCACCCCACAACTTCATTCTTCTAAGTGGTCCAAGGCATTAAAACAGGTGGTGAGAAAACGCCACAATGCTGCTGTTATGTCCAGTGTATTGCTTCACATTGACCTGAAGATCTCTCATTTCCTGCTGCTTGCACCACTCTGGGGGCTAGCAAGGTTAAGAGGTGGAGTTGGTATTACTCTGCATGGGACTACAGAGGAGGCATTGACGTATGTGGCTCTTGCTTTTTACTACAGCTCCAACATTACACGTAGTCCCTCTGTATTGCACTCTGATGTTCTGGAATGGTGGATCAGCAAGCCCAGCACCGCAATCTACTGGTAGATCGTGACCTACAGGTTGCTGAACCCCGTCTTATAGGAACAAGTAGAAATGTTAATTGTGCTTAAGATAAGTATGGGAAACATTTGAAGAGTGAGAACCGAGCGATCAAAGACAGCTGATCGCTCAGTTCTCAGTGTTTCCTGAGCAGAGAGCTGCTGACTGTTGTACTGAGATTTGGTGATGATTGGTGCTTGAAACATTAGAAAACAAAGTGCTGCCTCTACCAAGATTGCTGTCTGCATATGTAGAAGGGGTGAAACACCTCATGGTAAGTCAGAAATGGGGAAAATATCAGCTGCAGGAAGCCTTTAGGCGAAACTAATGATTAGTCCTTTGCCCTTTTGCTTGTGTTTTTTTTTGTTTTGTTTTTTTGGCACAGCTTTGACAGTTCAGGTCCTCCTTATTAACCTGAAAAATCTCAGCAAATATGGATTTATTAGGCAATTTCCCCCCTTGAATATTTTGATGTAAACCTTTGTTCCCTCTCTGTTAGCTGCAATAACTGTCCTTTTAGAAGGCAGCAAAATAATTTTGGAATTTTTGTATATCTGTGTGACATTTGTTTACTTAGTATGTGTGTGGTCTATCTTACTGAATGTTGGTTACTTATGGTTTGTAGGCCCTTCTGATAGTTTTGAGAGAGAGTCACCGGACAAGGACCGTTTTCAGGAAAGTTGGAGGTTTTGTATACGTCACTTCCCTGTTGGTCGCAATGGAGAAATCTTTGAGCTGTCCACCAAGGAATGGATGGGAAAAAGTGAACCAGAATCAGGTCTTTGAACTTTTGCACACCGTTTTCTGCACATTGACAGCAGCCATGCGGTATGAGCCTGCAAACTCTCATTTCTTTAAAACTGAGATCCAATATGAAAAACTGGCTGATGCTATTCGGCTGCTAGGCTGCTTTGCAGAATCCCGAAAAATCAAACCGTCAAATGTCTTCCCTTCCAATAATCAGCCATTTCAGAGACTGCTAGAAGAGGACCTAGTGCACTTGGACTCTGTGTGTCCTGTTCTAAGGCACTGCAGCAAACTCTTTGTATATTTCTATAAGGTCGCCACAGACTCCTTTGACAGGTATGTTAACTTTTTACATCTTTAGCTCTGTGTTTTGTGTATCAGTGTTATTACTGTTCAGAACTACAATACTGTAAAGAGATGCAGGATGGGGGTCACGATTAATTATATTTTAAGGAAACTTGTATTGAGTGAAGCTGCAATTAGGAACCTTCTTCTGAAAAGGCTAGTTGCCTGGCCATCACTAACTGCAGTACTTCGTAATTTACTGTCCTGTAGCAAGTGTGCATGGAGTTAAAATGTATGTATTAATCTCAGCATTGCTGAAATTTGTACACAGAGCTGCATGTGCACAGTTCACTGTACAGGATACACAGGCCGGTAATGCAGAAGAGACATATTACAGTGAGAGACAGAATAACAACAAAAATATCCAGGCAAAACGCATTTCAAAAAGTTATAAATTGATTTGCATTTTAAGGAGTGAAATAAGTATTCGTTCCTCTATCAATCAGCAAGATTTCTGGCTCCCAGGTGACTTCTATACCAGTAACAAGCTGAGATTAGGAGCACTCCCTTTAAGAGACTTCTCATAATCTCAGCTTGTTATCTGTATAAAAGACACCTGTCCACAGAAGCAATCAGATTACAATCTCTCCACTGTGGCCAAGACCAAAAAGCTGTCCAAGGATATCAGGGACAAGTTTGTAATACACAAGGCTGGAATGGGCTACAAGACCATCACCAAGCAGCTTGGTGAGAGAGTGACAACAGTTGGTGTGATTATTCGCAAATGGAAGAAACACAAAATAACTGTCAATCTCCCTCGGTCTGGGGCTCCATGCAAAATCTCACCTTGTTGAGTTTCAATGATCATGAGAATGGTGAGGAATCGGCCGAGAACTACACAGTAGAATCTTGTCAATGATCTCAAGGCAGCTGGGACCATAGTCACCAAGAAAACAATTGGTAAAACACTACACCGTGAAGGACTGAAATCCAGCAGCGCCCGCAGGTTCCCCTTGCTCAAGAAAGCACATGTACAGGCTCGTCTGAAGTTTGCTAATGAACATCTGGTTCAGAGGAGAACTGGGTGAAAGTGTTCTGGTCAGATAAGACCAAAATCGAGCTCTTTGGCGTCAATCAACTCGCCATGTTTGGAGGAGGAGAAATGCTGCCTATGACCCCAAGAACACCTTCCCCACCATCAAATACGGAGGTGGAAATATTATGCTTTTGGTTGTTTTTTTTTTTTTTTTTTTGCTAAGGGGACAGGACAAATTCACCACATCAAAGGGACAATGAACAGGGCCATGTACCCTCAGATCTTGGGTGAGAACCTCCTTCCCTCAGCCAGGGCATTGAAAATGAGTCGTGGATGGGTATTCCAGCATGACAATGACCCAAAGCACACAGCCAAGGTGACAAAGGAGTGGCCCAAGAAGAAACACTTTAAGGTCCTGGAGTGGCCTAGCCAGTCTCCAGACCCTAATCCCATAGAAAATATGTGGAGGGAGCTGAAGGTTTGAGTTACCATCCGTCAGCCTCGAAACCTTAATGACTTGGAGAGGACCTGCAAAGACGAGTGGGACAAAATCCCTCCTGAGGTGTGCAAACCTGGTAGCCAGCTCCAAGAAACCTCTGACCTCTGTGATTGCCAACAAGGGTTTTGCCACCAAGTACTCAGTCCTGTTTTGCGAAGGGGTCAAATACTTATTTCACTCATTAAAATCCAATAGAATTTTCTGGATTTTGTTGTTGTTCTGTCTCTTACTGTTAAAATAAACCTACCATTAAAATTACAATTACAAATGTACAAAATTAGCAGGGTATCAAATACTTTTTTCCCCTCGCTGTAATATGTCTCTTCTGCATTTCAAATCCTGCCTGTTTGCCAATTTTTTTTAACCTTTCTTTGCGAAGTTACCAAACAGTGTTTTTGTACCCTATGCCCTCTAGTGGTATTTTCATAGTAATGCATAGAAAAATATCTCAAAAGTTTATTTTGAAATGACTTCTCAACCAGTAAGAAACGTCAGTTGGCTGCAGGTTATATAGTGCACAGCCTATACCTTTAAATAAACTCGGTCAAAAAAACTGTAATGCACCTCCAACCTGCCTAGAGTTTACTGAGTGTATGTGCTGGGCATACTGGAAGTGTGGCACTTAACTTGAATTTTTAATATATATATAAAATAGAATTTGCAGTTCTCAAATTCTGCTACTCCAGAAAAAAATATCCTTTCACTTTATATTGCATTTCTTATAATACCAGTTCACTTATGGTTGCAGCTGGTGGGTTTTTTGCATTAATCAAGGAATATATGCAGCACTGCTGAATTTAAACTATGCTTGACTATGCTTTGTTAGGTTAATTCATATTTTCCATTTCGTTGGGTTCTGCTGACTTTCAAATGTATTTTCCTTTTGAAAGAATAATGATCTAGCATCTTCATTTAAGCATACATAAATAGGTGCTGATCATTGGGAGGTTAGGCTAAGCTGACTTCTGCATTGGTGCATTTAATACAGAAATCTAATTGACTGCACTGACTGTGGACAAATACTACTTTTGGAAAAATCATTGCATAGCTTGTACAGTAAAACCTTGGTTTGAGAGCGTTTTGCAAGACAAGCAAAACTTTTAAATACATTTTGACTTGATATACAAGTACCGTCAGGTCACAACTGAGTATAAAATTGAAGAGAGATGCCTCTAATTGTAGCACTATGGTTACATTTAATGAAGGTACAACATTTAGCAACATATTGTTACACTTAGAGGCGCCTGTCTTCTTTTATACTCTGTAGCTCTTGCTGGATTTTGCTTCTAATCCCCTTGTGGAAGCTGCTGTTTGTGGATGGACATTTTACGGTTACGCAACCTATCACACTACTACAATCTTTTCATTTGGACTATAAAATGAAGGACTTATGAATAAATGGTTGTGGAACAAATCATCTGAGTTTCCAATATTTTTTATGGGGACATTTGCTTTGATATACAAGTGCTCTGGATTACAAGCATGTTTCCAGAACGAATTACGCTCACAATCCAAGTTTTTACTGTATATAGGTTGATGAAGATGAGGGAGATTTAAGTTGTAATGGCAAATAGAAAACCTTCCTCCTGCAAAAGTAGTGCTGCAGTCAGGGAATGTAGAAGCATGTAAGTATTTATTGGAGGAGTGTTGGTGAGCAACATAACAGTTTACATAGAACTCGGCTGTTTTTAACCGTTGATTTATTTTCTGCATACATTGTTTTATAAGAATTATAATAGGTGACTGTTAAAATGCAAAATATGAATCTCATGAAAGCGTGAATGTAAACCAGCCTAGGCTATTGTTTTAAATAGTAGTAGTCTAGAATCCTAAATAATCATGATAGAATTTTTCCCTGGGCTACAATTCCTGTCAATTCTTGGGTAGGTATTTTATATGGAATGATGGCAGAATAAAAAAAATTACATATGCTGCAGTCTGTCAATTGCTCTTTCTTGTTTTTCAGAGTTATCTCACTCCCTCCCCTCGGTATTGACTAATATTTATTCCTAACAATAGGTTATAAAGCCTGTTTCACACCTGTGCATTTTTTGTGCATTTTCAGTTTTGCAGAAACCTACTACAGTCCATTTAACATGGTTTCCTATGGGTCACGTTCACATCTGTGCATTTTATGGAAAGGACCAGGGACTTTATTTCTGTTTTTTGGTTCCAAAGACTTCAATGGATCAAAAAAATGTATTGAAAAATGCAAAATGCACCTGGAATATGCAACAAGCATAGGTGTGAACCAGGCCTGAAGCCATGTTATGGAGGATGGGTAACTTGGAAAAAGAAATCTACAGTAAAACCTTGGATTGCGAGCATAATTTATTCCGGAAACATGCTTGTAATCCAAAGCACGTTGTATATCAAAGCAAATTTCCACATAAGAAATAATGGAAACTCAGGTGGTTCCTTCTACAACCATTTATTCATAGGTCTTTCAGTGTACAGTCCATATAAAAAGATTATAGCAATTTTATAGGTTGTATAACCATAACATTTCCATCCACAAATAGAAGCCTCCACAAGGGAATTGGAAGCAAAATCCAGCAGGCGCTCCAGAGTATAAAAGAGAAGAGGCGCCTCTAAGTGTAGCAATATGGTTACATTTAATGAAGGTACAACATTTAGCAGCTCACGTGGTTGATGATTAAAACAGGCACATCTAAGTATGCAGGCATCTGGGTAAAGCTGTCCACATAGACCATCCTCCACACCACCGGCTCTCACCACTGTCAGTCTGCAATCGTGACCGGGAAGACTAAAGTGAGGCTTGAAGCGCTCGTGGAAGGGATGATGTCAATGGCAATGCAGAGAATGGTCTATGTGAACAATTTTATCCCAGATGCCTGCATACTTAGATGCGCCTGTTTTTTTTTTAATCGTCAGCCATGTGAGTTGCTAAATGTTGCACCTTCATTTACTGTAACCATATTGCTACACTTAGAGGCACCTCTCTTTTCTTTTATACTCAGCTGTGACATGACGCTACTTGTAAATCAAGACATCGCTTGTATATATCAATTCAAGATGGATTAAACAAACCAAGGTTTTACTGTACTATGTTGATGCTTTTGACAGATTGCATCATACATGTCTTTTGGTTTTGCCCTTAGTTCTAATTTAAAGATGATTTTTAACTGTTGTCCAATGTGTGAACCGGTATCTGCCTCTCATTTGTAGCCCTAGGAGTAGCTGTTGAGGGCTGTTTTTCAGTTGGCAGTTCAGTGAGGTTAACCACTTGGGATCCGCGCTATTGCAAAATGACGGCAATAGCGCGGACCCACATTTTCAGGACTACGTCTATTGACGTAGTCCCGGTTACGAGCGGCCTGCGCGCCCCCTGAGGGGCGCGCGCGGCGCGCTCTGTGAACGGCGAGTCCGTGAGACTCGCCTGATCACCGATCCGTGTAAGGGGTCGATCCCGACCCCTTATCACGTGATCAGCTGTCAGCCAATGACAGCTGATCATGTGATAAAACGGAGCCGGTAATCGGCTAGTATTCCTCCTCGCGCTGAAAGCGCGAGGAGAAAAAAAAAAAGCCGATCGCCGGCGGCCGTGTTCGGGACATCAGTCCCGATCACGGCCAGCAATTTAAACGGACACCTGCCCCCTGCCAGTGCCCACCTGCCACCCGCAGTGCCATCCTGAAATAAAGTAAGTGCCCCCCTGTCAGTGCCACCCAGCAGTGCCCATAGTGCCCACAGTGCCACCCAGCAGTGCCCACAGTGCCACCCAGCAGTGCCCACAGTGCCACCCAGCAGTGCCACCCACAGTGCCACCCAAAATCTGCCTCAAAGGTGCTGCACCACAGTGCCGCCCATCAGTGCCCAGCAGTGCCGCCCATCAGTGCCCAGCAGTGCCACCTATCAGAGCCACCTATCAGTGCCACCTATCAGTGCCCATCAGTCCCATCTATCTGTGGTACCTATCAGTGCCCATCCGTGCCACCCATCCGTGCCACTTATCCGTGCCACCCATCCGTGCCATCTTATCTGTGCCCATCTTTGCCCATCAGTGCCGCCTTATCTGTGCCCATCGGTGCCGCCTTATCTGTGCCTATTAGTGCCGCCTTAACTATGCCTATCAGTGCCCACCAGTGCAGCCCATCAGTGCCCACCAGTGCAGCCCATCAGTGCCCACCAGTGCAGCCCATCAGTGCCCACCAATGCAGCCCATCAGTGCCCACCAATGCAGCCTATCAGTGCCGCCTAATCAGCGCACTTCAATGAAGGAGAAAAATGACCCGTTTGCAAAATTTTAGAACAAACTATTAAAACATGATTTTTTTTTTTTTTTTTTTGCATCTTTTTTTGTTTGTTTAGCAAAAAATAAAACTCCGAGCTGTAACTAAATACCACCAAAAGAAAGCTCTATTTGTGGGAAAAAAATGATAAAAAATTCATTTGGGTACAGTGTTGTATGACCGTGTAATTGTCACTCAAAGTGCATCAGCGCTGAAAGCTGAAAATTGGTCTGGGACTGAGGGGGGTTTAAGTGCCCAGTAAGCAAGTGGTTAAAGTGTTTGTAAAGGTGTGTTTTTTTTTTTTTTGTTTTTTGTTTTTTTAATAGCATGTCATACTTGCTTCCTCTGTGCAAGAGTTTTGCACAGAGTGGCTCGATCCTCCTTTTCTGGGGTTCCTAAGTGGCGCTCCTGGCTCCTCCTCTTCTCGAGTACGGCCACGGAGAGCCACATTCCATGGGAACACTGGCGCAGGCGCGGTCCCAAGTCTTGCTGCTGCGTCCATTGACACAGACAGCAGGACTCTGCTCCCCCCCAACTCCTGTGTCACTTCTGCTATTAATCTATCCAATGAGGATCCAAGGCAGCTGCTGTGCTCGTCCCCATTGCTGGAACGATTGGGTTCAGGTAAGTAAAAGTGGGACTCTGGGGGGGGGTTGGGGGGGCAGTGCTACACTACAGAAGGCACTACCTTGAGAGTTTGCAACCCCTTTAAGACCTTCTTTATCAAGCCCTAATGTAGGTCTTCTATTACATTTCATCATGAGATATAACTCATAGTATATATTTTATGAGAGGTTAACGGATGACGTATACTATATGCCTATGTGATTTAGGATTTTATTTTATGATAGCAGCTTGCAATTAGTTCTTGATTAACTTTCTTCTGAGCGCTGGGATCAGTGAGGAATATTTTATATATTTTTCAGTGATATTAGTATGTGTGTGTGTATGTGTGTATATATATATATATATATATATATATATATATATATATATATATATATATATATATATATATATATATATATATATATATATATATATTAAAATAAAAAAAGTTTCTTTAAATAAGTTTGGAAGACCACTTGTGCAAATACAGCATGCCAAAATATTGCAATGACTGCCATTTTATTCTCTAGGGTCTCTCCACTAAAAGTGTGTGTGTGTGTGTGTGTGTATGTGTATATATAATATGTATGTATGTTTGGTGGTTCTAAGTAATATTCTATCAAAAAATACAGTGTTTTTGTTTTGTTTTTTTACATGTAAACAACAAATGTTAGAAAAAGGCCTGGTCTTTAAGTGGTTAAAAATCCAAAATTCAGAACCATTATTATTTCATTGTGGCCCGCGACCTGTTACCAATTCACTTCAATTCAAGTTACCCTCCCTCTTCAAAAGTTTGAACATCCTTGGTTTAGGGCCAGGTAGAAAAGACAGTAGGACATTTTTTACCTTTAAATGTGAAGTAGAGTAAATGTGAAGCTCTGTGGGTCACAGGAGTGCACTTTCCTCTGCACTCCTTTGACCCATTTTCAGCTGGCAACGAGCTAAAATCTGCTGTCAGCTAATGTCACTCAGCCGGTCCTGGCTTTGGATTAATCCCGACTTTAATGTCTGGATCTACCCAGATGCCTGGACCAGCAGCTGAGCTAGTCTCTCAGTGACCCGCTGGGAGACTGAGCCAGTCTTACCAGCTCGCAACCTCTCCACAGCCTGGTTCTCGAAAGCACTGGAGGGGCAGAGCAGAGAGCCGGTGTCTCTGAAGACAGAGCTGACAGGGTACAATGCTGCATCCATCTAGGTAATGATATATATTTTTTTCAATTCCTATACTTCTCTTTTATTGCAGAGAATGCATTAAGGTAAAACAACAATTTGACTTTACAACCACTTTAATATGCTGGTTGCGTAAATCTTTTTCTTCAGACTGCTGACCTAGAAAATCTATGTAGATACAATATTCTGACTTTCCTAACCTCTGTCTTAGAACAAGATAACAGCCTGTCAGACTAGTATTTTACAAAGAGGTCAGCAGTCAATGTATTTTGGTTATGACAAGTTTACATTAGAGTAGAGAATGTTGGTGAAGACGGATTTCCATTTTATAAATGTTACATTAAAAACATTTGTGTACAGTATTTACGTTTTTATTTTGCAGGTATACTTGAATTATTTTATGTTAAAGTGGAACCTAACTCTCCCAATCAACAATGATTATTTTTAATCCTCATGCTGCTAGCAGTAAATAGATAGGAAAGTACATTTTACTTGTTTTAAACCTTTTTTTTTAACCGCTTCCTGACCGCTGCTTGCCGATGTACGTTGGCAGATTGGCACGGGTGCACAAAAGGACGTACCTGGATGTCCCTTCGTAATCCCAGGCTAGTCGGCGCGTACTCTCCGCCAGTGGAGCACACACGGTGCGGGCTCGTGCCTGTGGGTCCCGTAGACTCAATGTCAGCCAGTGGCCCGCGATTGCGGCAAGTAGAGGCAGAACTGGGAAATGTCTATGTAAACAAGACATTTCCCTGTTCTGCCTAGTAAGCGGTGATCTGTCATGTCCTAGGTAGCCCCCCCCCCTACAGTTAGAACACGCCGAGGGAACACAGTTAACTCCTTGATCTCCCCCTAGTGTTTAACCCCTTCCCTGCCAGTGACATTTACACAGTAATCAGTGGCTATTTTTAGCTCTGATCACTGTTTAAATAAATGTCAATGGTCCCAAAATAGTGTCAAAAGTTGCAGATCACCGCCATTACTAATAAAACAAAAAAATAATAATAAAAATGCTATAAACCTTATCCCCTATTGCTATAACTTTTGCACAAACCAATCAATATACACTTACTGAGAATTATTTTTTTTTAACCAAAAGAGGAGAAGAAGAATATAGATCGGCCTAAACTGAGAGAGAATTTTTTATATATATATATATATATATATATATATATATATATATATATATATATATATATATATATAATTTTTTTTTTTTATTTTTTTTTTTTGAGGATTTAGTATAGCAAAAAGTAAACAATATTGCTTTTTTGCCTAGATAAATGGGCTCATACATCCCAGGAGTCTTGAAGACTTTTTTCAGCCACGCACACTCGCCTGCATGCATGCTTGAACTAAGGGCAGATGCATTCAAGGACTTAAATGCTACATGAATCATCTGCCCCTACTCAAGATGGCAATGGGCAGAAATGCTTGGGGGTGTTTTTTAAAGTGATTTCTCAACAAAATAAAGCATGGCGACATGGGTGGATAGGGAAGTTTTCTTTGAACATTAAAAATGAATTAAATAGAGTTTTTGGACTGTGGTGCTCGGATGCAGTGAAGATCTGCTTTAACACCCCTTTCACACCAGGGCGTTTTGCAGGCGCTATGGCGTTAGAAATAGCGCCTGCAATCCGACCTAAAGAAGCTGCACCATTGTGTGTAGTGTGAAAGCCCCGAGGGCTTTCACACTACGGCGGTGCGCTGGCAGGACGTCAGAAAAAAGTCCTGCCAGCAGCTTCTTTGGAGCGATGAAGGAGCGGTGTGTTTACCGCTCCTTCACCGCTGCTCCCCATTGAAATCAATGGGGCAGCGCTGTAATGCCGCCGGCAAAAACGCCGGTATTGCGGCGTATTTCTGGCGGTTTTAACCCTTTCGCGGGCCGCTAGCGGGGGGTAAAAGCGCCCCGCTAGCGGCCAAAATGCTAAAAATAGCGGTGTTTTACCGCCGACGCAAAGGGCGGTGTGGTGTGAAAGGGGTCTTAATGACATTTGCTCTAAGCCCCCTTTCACACTTATATGACTTGTCCCATGATTTTGGACTGCAAAATCACATGAAAAGTCATTCTGCATGATTTTGAATGGCTACCATTCATATTGGCGCGACTAAGTCGTGCCGACTTCAAAGTAGTTCCTGCACTACTTTTTTTCTGAAGTCGGATCAAAGTCGGATTGCGTATTAACTGATCCGACTTTGGCATGCGACTTGTGCATAAAGGGGAACTCCACGGCAATTTTTTTTTAAGAAAAAAAAAACGGCATGGGTTCCCCCTTTACGAGCATACTGGACCCTTAGGTCTGGTATGGATTCTAAGGGGAAACCCCACGCCGAAAAAACAGTGTGGCGTCACCCCCAAAATCCATACCAGACCCTTATCCGAGCACCAGCCTGGCCGGTCAGGAAAGGAGGTGGGGACGAGTGAGCGCCCCCCTCCCCTCCTGAGCGGTACCAGGCCGCATGCCCTCAACATGGGGGGGTGGGTGCTTTGAGGCAGGGGGGCAGCGCCTTGTCCCCATGTTGATGAGGGCCCCTTCCCAACAACCCTGGCTGTTGGTTGTCAGGGTCTGCGGGTGGGAGGCTTATCGGAATCTGGGAGCACCCTTTAATAAGGGGGCCCCAGATCCTGGCCCCCCACCCTATGTGAAGGTGTATGGGGTACATCGTACCCCTACCCATTCACCTGGGGGGGAAAAGTGTCAATTAAAAAACACACTACATAGGTTTTTTAAGTAATTTATTAGGCAACTCTGGGGTCTCTTCCGACTTCTCTGCTCTCTTCGGCCTCTTCTCCCGGTGTCCAGCCTCTTCTCCCGCTCTCCGGTTCTTCTGCCGGGCTCCTCTGCTATCTTCTTCCAGCTCTTTTGCTAGCGTTGGCCCAGTCGTCTTCTTCGTCATCGTCTTCTTCGACGTCTTCTTCTCTTCCGATGTTGACATGACCCTCTCTCACACTGTAATGCATTGTGCATGGTGCGCAACGATTTATATAGGCATGGTCACCAGGAGATGTCACCCTGTGACCCTGCCCCCTTATGACTTCAGAGTCCCATCATGGCACGGGATGTGACGTCATAATCACAAAATCACTGGATGACATCACTCGGTGACCACGTCCCATGCCTATATAAGTCGCTGCACACCGCTCACAAGGCATTACAGCAGGAGAGAGCATTGTGTCAACATCGGAGGAAGAGAAGAGGGAAGAAGAAGCAGAAGACCGGGCCACCGCTAGCAAAAGAGCTGGAAGAAGATAGTGGAGAAGCCAGCAGAAGAGGCCAGAGAGTGGGAGAAGAACCGGACACCGGAAAAAGAGGCCGAAGAGAGCAGAGAAGTCGGAAGAGACCCCAGAAGTCGGAAAATGACCCTCCGGAGCTGCCTAATAAATTACTTTAAAAATCTGTGTAGTGTGTTTTTTTTTTTTTACACTTTTTTCCCCTCAGGTGAATGGGTAGGGGTACGATGTACCCCATACTCATTCACATTGGGTGGGGGGCAGGGATCTACCCCCCTACCTCAAAACACCCACCCCCCATGTTGAGGGCATGTGTCCTGGTACGGCTCAGGAGGGGGGGTCGCTCGCTCGTCCCCACCCCTTTCCTGACCGGCCAGGCTGGTGCTCGGATAAGGGTCTGGTATGGATTTTGGGGGGACCCCACAAAGTTTTTTGGGGGCGTTGGTGTTCCCCTTAAAATCAATACCAGACCTAAGGGCCCGGTATGCCCATGAAGGGGGAACCCATGCCGGTTTTCTTCTTAAAAATAAAAAAAATTGGCGTGGAGTTCCCCCTAATTATCTGGTAATCAAAGTCGCATCCCTGCTCATTGAAGTCGTACTTCAAGTCGTGGGGCAAAGTTGGATCCACAGTTAGACTTGCCAAAATCTTTTGCCATGAAATCATGGCAAAATTGCACGACTTTGGAGTAGCACAAATGTGAAAGGGGCCTAAACACAGGAAATTTTTGTGAACTGTAGCTAGATCATCCTTGAGTTAATTCTTTACCTTTTTAGTTGCTACTCAAAAATTGACAGCTATTTATCTGCCTGGCTATGGACATCAAAATATAACTTTAGTTTAGTGGCTGTAGATATGTTGTGGGATGTTGGGAGAAGTTGCTCTCGGAGGATGTTTTTGTACCATTCCTTAGTCATGGCTGTGTGTGAGTGAGCCCACTCCCACGGCTGTGAAGTAACCTCACACATGAATGGTCTCGGGATGCTTTACTGTTTGCATGACACAGAACTGATGGTAGCACTCCTCTTTTCTTCTCCGGACAAGGTTTTTTCCAATTGCTCCAAACAATCGAAATGGGCATTCATCAGAGAAAATGACTTTATCCCTGTACCTTTTGCAGAATATCCCAAAATATGAGTCTGTCCCTGATGTTTTTCCTGAAAAGAAGTGGCTTCTTTGCTTCCTTTGACAGGCCATCTTCCAAAAGTCTTTCCTCACTGTGAGTGCAGATGCACTCACACCTGCCTGCTGCCATTCCTGAGCAAGCTCTGCACTGGTGGTGCCCCTATCCAGCAGCTGAATAAACTGTAGGAGACGGTCCCCGTTCTTACTGGACCTTTTTGGGTGCCCTTTTTGACAACAATTGAACCTCTCTCCTTGAAGTTCTTGGTGATCTGATAAATTGGTGATTTAGGTGCAATCTTAGGAGCAGCTATATCCTTACCTGTGAATCCTATTTTGTGCAAAGCAGTAATGACTGCACGTGTTTACTTACAGGTAACTATTGTTAATAGAGGAAGAACAATGATTTCAAGCACCACCCTCCTTTTTTAAGCTTCACATTTGTTATACTAACTCAATCAGCATTACAGAGTGATTTCCAGCTTTGTCCTCGTCATTAGTGACACCTGTGTTAAACAAGAGAATCACTGACATGTCAGCTGGTCCTTTTGTGGCAGGGCTGAAATGCAGAGGAAATGTTTTTTGGGATTAAGTTAATTTTCATGGCACAGATGGACTTGGCAATTAATCTGATCCAGGGCTTTTTTTCTCAAACAATAGGTGCTGGAACTCAAAGACCACCCCCCCCCCCCCCGAAACCTCTGCACCCACACACACCCTCCAAATCACATCAAATAGTGGGTGTGGTCAGTCAAATTTCACAAACAGTAGAAGGGTCTTAAAAAGGGTATTAAATACCAGGATTGCATTACATGCAGAGTTCAGGGGGTTTACACACAGAGTGCAGAGCTGTCAGTTGTAAACATAGAAACCAGACTTCTGTGTTTACAAGTGATTGTGGTGAGCAGGCACCCCCAAGGGTCTGAACCAGAGGTGGTGGAACGGAGTTCCACCAAGTTCTCCCTGAAAAAAAAAAAAGTCCTGATCTGGTCACTCTTTATAACACTCTGGAGTATATGGAAATTGCCATCATAAAAGCTGAGGCAGCAAACTTTGTGGAAAATTAATATTTGTGTCATTTTCAAAACTTTTTGCCAGGGCTGTACATCACAGGTTTCAGTTTGTAAGAAAAGCATTTTACCTGTGTATGTTCTCAATGTTGTGTTGCAGACTCTGTCTCGGTTGGACCATTGTGTAAGAATGATTTAGTCAGGCTCAGGCATAGTCTCTTTTGATATAAAATGAAAGTTGTGCAGCACTAAAACTTTAGAGGTGATCTGTTATGACATCTTTTTTTGCCTATCAGGAAGTGACAGTAGTAATTGGGTTAGCACTAATGCTGGGTAACCATGCAAGCTGAATTCTTTCTACCTGAAGAATGAATATGATTTTAATAGTCCAGAGAACAGTGATGATGTGGAAAGGGCAATAATTAATAGCAACTTATCGAGTTTTACAAGGTTGCTTTAGCCACTTGCTGTCCTATTAGTTATTAGGCTTATTAAAGAAACACATCTAGGTCACGTCAACATGTCTATTGCTGATTGAAGGAAGATCGGTGCTTATGCTGGGCTATTCATAGCTGGCAATGCTTTTTTCATAAGTTTCTCTAGTGTTTTCACTGTTAATGAGCAATGTCGACTGATCTTAACCACCAGGGATAGTGCTTAAATACCTCAGTGTAATTGGGACTTTGTGATATAATGACTTCCTATGGACATTATAAGGGAAACGTTTCTCCAAAGCCCAGCAGGGAATTCTTTGGAAGTTAAACCCTGTGTACCACTTTTAAAAATATATACGTATAAATGCGTTTGTAGTCAGTGCATGTTTTTTTTTGCTTCTTCTTGCTTATTTTCTTGCATAAAAAAGGTCCATCTAAAGCAACCCCATGTTTTGATCGGCGTCTCTTGTCTGTTCTTTTAATTACTAGAATTCTGTTCCTATTCTCTGCAACTAACAAAGCTTTTCCCGCTTGTCTTTCTAACTCTTCTGTCTTGTTCATGTCTGTCTACATCTGCAGTCGTGCAGAACAGATCCCGCCTTGTTTGACAAATGAGACCACTCTCCCTTCACCTTGGGGGACTCCAGCTCTTTCCAGGAAAAGGTACTGCTTTACAAGGCTCCTATTCATCATGGTGGTTGATTAATCACTACAATAGAATTACTAGCTCTGATGGTGTTAAAGTGTATGTGACCTCCAACATTTCATATTCCTGTCTGTTACCATGTACTTGAATGAAAAAGTATCCTGTTCACTTTGCATTGCTTCTTTTTGTTTGAAATACCTGATGATCCTGCCAGTCCCCCTGCTTTCCTGTTTCAAGCTGACCACGCTTAGCATGGAAGCACATCCATCCCAGCATGGTCAGTTTTCTTCTTTGCATTCTTCTTGGGAGCACAGCCTACCTGTATTCCAGTGGTCAAACTTGAGCTGACACGCCCCCCCTGCACTGCTAATCACTGGGAAGGTCAGTGTATTAATATTTTTTTGCCTCCTGCATTAACGCATTTAAATGCACGTGTATGTGCGTAAATTTATTCTAGTGGCTAGAATAACAGAATATTCTAGACATTAGAATGAGTTTATCCTCATGCGTTTATAAACGCAATACTCCTGTAAACACGCATATATACGCACCTGCAAACATGCAAGATTAGAGTTATGTTTTTCTGCCAAGATCTGGCAGCATGTTTGGAGCATACTCGTGTGCATGCGGTCTTAGGCTGCATTCACATGGGTGTAAAAATGTTACTTATCCTAATACATGTTTTTCTAGTACAAAAGTTTCAGCTTAATGATGAGCATTACATTGTCTTTTTTTTTTTTTTTTTTTCTTTTTTCATACATGTATATGCATGTCCTCAGATGCTGATTTTTAGATTTAGTGTCACAGATCTGAACGCAGTGCATGGTTACGCCCAGTGTGAATACTTGAAAACAATGCGGCTGTGTTCAAATCTGTAAATTAAAAAACATTTGTAAATGTTTTTTTTTTACATTCTTATAAAAAAAGCCTAAATGTGGTCATGCACATGCAAGAGTTTGAGTGTATTTTAAGCACTTCTGTACAAGCTTATGCATTGTTGGTTTGTGCATGAGCATTGTTGTTGCCACACAAATTGGAAGTGCGTTATTGATACTGTACATACAGTTGTGCTCAAAAGTTTGCACACCCTTGAAGAATTGGTAATATACAGTATGTACCATTTTTTTTATTAAAAAGACGAGTGAGCAGGCAAAGCACACTCCTTTTAATTCTTGTGGGATTCATGTTCTGTAACTGTAGGTCCTAACAGAATGGCACAATCCTAAAACAAAACATGGCAACAAGTAAGCAAATGAAATGTCCCCTGTTCAGAAGTCTACATACCCTTCGTTCTTAATACTGTGAATTGAGGCCCTTTAGCATCAATGACAATGTGCAGTCTTTTGTAATAGTTGTCTATGAGGTCCCAAATTCTTACAGGTGGTATAGCTGCACATTCATCTTGGCAAAATGTCTCTAGGTCATGCAAAGTCGTTGGTCATCTTTCATAAACCGCGCTTTTGAGATCTCCCCAGAGTGGCTTGATGATATTAAAGTGGTTGTATACCCTTACACATCACTTTTTTACCTGCAGGTAAGCCTATAATAAGGTTTACCTGTAGGTACTGTTAATATCTCCTAAATGTGCATGGTTTAGGAGATATTCACCATATACACTTGCGCCGACATCGTCTGCGCATGCTCTCTGAAGAAAGGGCACGGTCGTGCCATTTCTAAAGGGCTCATGCCGTGACCATCGGCTCCGGCGTGCAGGCGCGGGAGTGACCACGCGGCTCCGGCCAGTCACAGAGCGAGAGTCCACAGCCCCAAAAGGAAGAGGGGTGGATATGGACGTGGCAACCAGCAGAGACGGGCTTCGTTTGCAGGTAAGTGGCACATAATGGGCTAGTATGCGATGCATACTAGCCCATTATGCTTTTACTTTGCAGGGAACAAAAGAGGTAAGGGTTTACTTTCTCATTAAGGTCAAGAGAATGTGATGAATACGCCAGAACTTCATCTTTTTCTGCTGTAACCACTGGAGGGTCAACTTGGCCTTGTGTTTAGGGTATTGTCTTGCTGAAGGGCCCAAGAGTGTCCAATGCACAGCTTTCATGCAGAAGAATGCAAATTCCTGCCAGTATTTTCTGATAACATGCTGCATTCATCATGCCATAAATTTTCACAAGATTCTCTGTGCCTTCAGAGCTCACACCCCTAAAACATCAGTGAGCCACCACCATGTTTTATGGTGGGGTTGGTAGTCTTATCGCTAAAGGCCTTGTTGACCCCTCTCAAAACATAGTGCTTATGGTTGTGACCATAAAGCTCTATTTTGGATTCCTCACTCCAGATTACAGTGTGCCAGTAGCTGTGAGGAAATGTCAAGGTGGCATCAGGGATATTGTAACCAGGCTTTTTTGTGGCATTGGTGCATTAAAAGCTTCTTTCTGACAACTCGACCATGCAGCAACTTTTTCGTTTTGTGCTCCTTGAAACAACCACACTGTCTTTTTCCAGAGCAGATGAAATTTCTCCTGAGGTTACCTGTGGGTTTTTCTTTGTATCCCAAACGATTCTTCTGGCAGTTGTGGCTGCAGTCTTTCTTCTATCTGACCTTGGCTTGGTATCAAGAGATCCCCCGGATTTGAATAAGACTTTTTTTTTACATGATCAGTCATATTTTCAGCATCAAAATTTTGCGATTTCTGCCAGGTTATGCAAACTTTTGCGTACAACTGTATGTACGTAATATATAGCTGCTATATTTATAACTTTCCTAAAGTTATAATAACTTTTAGAAGGAAAACACTGTATAATGAATAACCATAGGTATATCTATTTTTTGGACTCTTGCTTTTCATTCCTCAAAATTAAGTAATGTGTACAGTAGACCACAAAAAAGCCAGGCCTCCAAAGAACATAATAGATTGATACCTTAAAAACCAAAATATTTGGAGAGAACTGGCTCAAAGAATCACCAGGAGTGAAAAAAACGACTGAACACATATCATAATCATCATCATCTTCATCATCATCACTTACATGACTGGGTAGAGATGTATGCCAAAACATACAGCCAGAGGAAAAGGTAAATCATCATAAAAGTGCATTAGAGCATATCTAATATCTTAAAATAAAAAAATATTTAAATCTTCCTCATCCATGAGGGGCACAAAATACCTACAGGCAGATCGAACACTGGTAAAAACAAAAGATAACGTATAACCCCTCCCAATACTAGCATGTCTTTTTAGACTTTTTTACTAGGAGGATGGACCTCTTCCTCCTTCTTTCTTTATGTATTTTTTTTTTTTTTTTTTTTTTTACAGTAGTGCTAAAAAAAAAAAAAAAAAAAAAAAGAGTAGCCTACTTTTGCTAGAACCATTTTACTTCAACCTTTTTTGTCCTTCAATCAAGACTCCTCTTCACTGCTGCTATGGCTGGTCTGTCCAATCGCAGCTATCTTGACCCATTTATTTACTGAACTGCTTCCTCGCCTTTCCCTGCAGATTCTTTATATGATTTGCCTGTGACCTCTGAGCCATTGGTCACTGAGACTCTGCTTCTGCGACCATTTGGGCTCTTAATTATGCGGTGTGCATCACTTTCAAACTAGAGGTCAGTTTGTTCTGCTTCTACCAGTGCTATTTCCAGTCTTGGGTCCTTTAGGACCTCTGAGGCTGTCTGTACATGAATAGTTTGATGAGTTAGTTTGTCAAAAACAGTGTCAAATGTTGCTCTCTTTTTATGTTGCCCTCTTTTTTACTTTTTATAATAAAAAATGTTTTTTTTTAAGTAAGTTTTATTACACAGTTGGATACATTATCTATATCAGTGATAATTAACTGCCTAACTTTTTCTGCTATCAGCTATCGCTTATGTTAGTGTATTTTATGTGTGGCCCAAGACAATTCCACTTCTTCCAATGTGGCCTAGGAAGGTCAAAAGGTTGGACACCCCTGCATTAGAAGATATTTTGCCAGAGTGTTAGGAGGGCCATATAAGGTTCGAATCTTGGCTGGCTCAGCAGGAACCAGCTGAGATTTTTTGTATGGGCAGGCTGAATACACCAAGTTGATCGATCAACTTTGGTACAACCAGCATACCAGTGTCCTGCCAAAATCTCCAACCTATCAAAGTCCAACCACGTCATCGGTAGCTGTATTGCCCATGTGCTAGCGCAAGCACAAGGGGGTTCTTCTGCACTTAAAAGGCATAAAATACACCAGCTGCTCTTGCTGCCAAACCGCAACGCTGCAGGTCTTTGTATCACACACTAAAAGAATTCCATCAAATACTCCAACTGATAACGCAGTGTGCGAACTGACATACCCTGTCATCTTCCGACCATCACTTTCACACATAAGCATGGGCAATACAGCCACCTATGATGCGGTTGGACTTTTTGATAGGTTGAAGATTTTGGCAGAACACCGCATTTTACCTGCAATTATCACTAGCGGCTGCTATAGCAACTACCAATTATCACGGTCTTCTTCACCCCCATCTGGAGAAAACGATGGCCCGGCAGGAGGGTTCCCCTATCAACATTGTCTGTCTGTCTGTGTTGATGGGGGAATCAAGAGAATCTCCTTCCTACAACCTGTGGTTGCAAGAAAGAAATTAGCTCTTTGTATGACCAGGCCTTCGTTACACCTATAGACAATAACCACTATGTCAGCTAAATAGCAGTGTCAAAGCACACATACATACTTATGTTAGGCAAGTACTCCACAAGGTGACTGACCTACATATTGGGATTTTTTTTTACAGTACCTCCAAGAATAAAAATTCTAACAATTTCTGCATTATGTCTCCTTATTCTCTGTTTCACATCTCATTGAAAATATTCTAAATGCTTTGACAAAATAGAAGACTTGTATGCAAAGCCGGGCCTAAATAATGCAACAGACTTTCATTTCTATAAAATATTTAAGCTGGTTATATTTTTAGAGCGACCTTATTTTCCCTGAAAGAGCAAGCTCTCAGAAACAAAAAAAACAATATTATTAATGTGGCTGAGGCATTGTAACGTGCTTTAGTAATACATGAATAATAATATAGAAATTGTGTTATTTAGTGATTTACGCATTTCATATTGATTTTAGTTTATTTTTTTTGCTGCATAGTGTGCTTTAGTTCAGACCTTTATACCCTTTATTTTTGATCCTTGAAAGTTAATGATGGCATCATCAAATGAGGTCTTCCCCACATAAAAAAAAAAAAAAGAGACTAGATACTCTTCTAAAAGCTTAAGATCTCTACAGCCTCAAAATGTTCATGTTCTTCAGACAAATTGGAGTTGTAATGAGGAGACAGATAATACATTAGCAATATTACCAGGACTGTAGGTCCACTTGAGAGATTTTAATATATATATATATATATATATATATATATATATATATATTATTATATATATATTATTATATACTCCTGTCTCATAGATTACAGTAGGTTTAAAAAAACTGCCATTTCTCTTCGTTGTTGTGGTCATCATTGAAGAGTCTGGAAATGCAGTTGCTTTGCTCTCTGATTCTTGTATTTAGTCTATGGTTGGGAGGATAAAGGTGAGGAGTATATTATCATACCTGATTCTGTATACATTAAAAAAGTGTTCGCTTTTTCTGGAGGGATTTGAAAGAGCAAGCTAAAAGCTTAAGCCAGGCATACATTGATCAAATATTAAGCCATGTATTGGCAAGGTGGTTGTACAGAAGTGTATCCACCAATTGTCTTCTGTGCAACCAGCCTGTTGGAAAATTTTGTCACAATCAGCACAATAGCTGGCAGTGCTGAGCAGTGTATTCTGGCGGCGGGGAAGTACCCCCGCTGTCAAAATATTAAGGCTCGGTAAGAGCAATTTCCCCATTGACCTGGAATGTGTGGATCAGGGGATTGGGTCATTTTTTTTTTTTTTCATTCAACCCTATGGTTGAACATGAATAATGACTAATGTGTGGCCGCCTTAGGGATCTATTGATAGCTCTAGTGGGATATATAAAAGCCCAGAGGGGAAAAAAAGGCAAAGTTGTGCTTTCTCAGTCACGTTTCCTGACCAGTCTTTAGTTGGGCAATTAAGGTCACATTGTTTAGACTATTGTTCTAAGGGGCAGAATTTATAAAGTAGCAGTATGGCCTTACTCTGACCATGCTGCTGTAAACAAATAAAAAATGTGCAGATGTGCCCCCTACCTTGTTTGCTTTCTGGTTTCCAAAAAAAGCAAAGCCCCATTCAAAGTAGAAAAGAAGAATAAAAAAAAAAAATCCAAGGGTAGGAAAACCCAGTTGGATGAACTGTTTCTGACGGGCTGAGTTGCTGGTATTGTTATATAATTTTAGGGATTGTTCACATCTTTTTGGTATCTGAGAAGTAAATATTACATTTATCTAACGTGTTCTTTTTGAAACTAGAAATGTCACTTGTATTGTGATGTTTGTTCATTTAAAGGGTAACTCCACTTTCATGGGAAAAAATAGCAAATAAAAATGTAGCATATACAATTGCGTCACAAGTCATATATTGTAATTGAATGTTATTAAAAATTAACTTTCCTTTTCAATCTGCAGCTCTGTCATTTTCTGTAAAATGCAATGCAATATGGCTATTGGGAGGTGTTCAGAATGTGAACAAAATGCCCCCCAGAACCATCATTTCCTGCTTGTGTGATTGGCTCACTGATTTTCCCAGAAGTCTACACTAAGATATGTCAGATTTTTGGCATTCCCTGCAACAAAAATGTAATTTATGGGGAGATACTCCCAATAGGAAATGAAGTAAGTCTAAAGCGATGCAGACCCTGCAATTTTCCTTATTAGAGCCCTGATTCTGCAGCAGCTGGTTGATAATTATGAAACCACTCCCATCAGACTCACTCAGTTCATGTGAATAGAATTTGCATCACCATAGTGGTACCACAGAGTGGTACTGTGGATCCAGCGATTTAGTATATAATGCCACGTCCCGATAAATTAAAAAGAAAATTGATGGATGATGGAGTTTATAGGCATAGCACAAGTATATATTAAAAAATATTTATTGCAAAATTTAAGTTTGAGACAATTGCATACAATTTCATCAAGTATTCACAGAAATTTGCCTTTAAGCATAAATACCACCTGCATAAATATGCACCATTTGTCACTATATATATATATATATATATATATGTATGTGTATGTGTGTGTGTATATATATATATATATATATATATATATATATATATATATATATATATATATATATATATATATATATATATATATATATATATATATATATATATATATAATTTGTGTTATGCCTATAAAGTCCATCATCCACCAATTTTCCTTTTCACTCAGTACATGGGCACAGAGGGACACACATGGATTTCAACAAAAGGTAGCGGTCTGCAACAAAGTTTGGTAAAATCCTTGTAATGTACATAGGTCACCCACAGGGGAATGTTGTTTTTTTTTTTTTTTTTTTTACTTTACTTTAGAAAAGTTCTTGATATTCTCCCATTTTTTCCTTCCAGACATGTCTACCATACAGTATCCACTTCTTCCCTGATACCTCCTAAAAATGTTGGTGACCTGAAAATTCATGCAAGTACAGCTCTAGGTTCAGATGCAGTAATCATCCATCCCGGTGCTATGCTTTCAATGCTGGACCTCCTGGCATCTGTTGACTCTGACTCCCAACCAGAAGTATGTAATGTAGAATTTTGTAACATACAGCTTTGTATTGTGGCTTAGACCCCATACACACTATTCGATTTTCTGTAGATTTTCGTCTTCAGTTTTACCAAAACCATATAATATGAGGTCAAACCTTAAGAGTTTCAATTTGCATGCAATCAGGCAGGCACTATATGGTTTTGGTAAATCTGAAGACAAAAATCTGCAGAAAATCTAATGGTGTGTATGGGGCTTTAGTGTGCTGATATACTGTATATGTTTAACCTGTTTATATTGTTCTGTTAGAATAACTGTTAATGTAAATCGTGCTTTTCTCTTAATTGGTATTGCAAAGCCATTGCTTTTTACAGCATTTTCAAGACAGATTATTTATGTTTTGGTTATATAAAGCTAATTAAAATCATAAGTAAATAAATAGACGCTTTCATTGATCTACTTCTTATTATATTAATCATACCCTTGGGTGTGATGCAACCTGCCATTTTTTTATGCAGTCCATTTTGGTTGAATTTATATAGCTAAATACCTTAGTGATTGAGTTTTTTTTTTTTTTTTTTTATCATTTGTCACATATTTGTTATGGTTAGTTTTGCTGTTTAGTACCCCCCCCCCCCCCCCCAATGTTTAAAATACGCTTTAGCAAACAATTGGACAAAATAAAAATATAGTCTTTCTGAGAATAAAGAGCTATATTTAATTTTTTTTTCCTGCAAATTTAAATCCCTAACATGTATCTTTAAGTGGCATTCCAGCCATATCTCTAACTTCTCATAAAACGAAGCCCTCCCCGCTCCTGACACTTATGTTTGCTAACCTGTGTAAGAAAGATCTGTTTACCTATTTTCAGTTGGCTCTGGTCCCGTCGCATGATTTCCCCTATGTCTGCTGCGGCACTTAAGGGGAGTGGAGAGGGTGCTCGGCAATGGCTTGTAAGGCCCAAAGCGGTAATGTCACCCATAGGATTTAATGACCCCTTCCGTTGTCGGCGCTCCCACCTCTCCCCTGCAGCTGTGCTGGCTGGCACAAGGGGGTGGGATCATGTGACCCGACCGAAGCTGGAAGAAAAGAGGTAAAATAGCTCTTTCTTTTACAGGTTAGTAAGCATAGGTGGGAGGGCTCGGGGGACAGTTTTCAGAGTAGTTAGAATTAAGCCCGAATTTCACTTTTAATGGTACCTAGCTAGAATAGATGCCATATGAAAGCATGACGCGTGTGAAATCGCACTTACTTTGCAACTCATAGAAATGTGAGAAAGTATTTTATCAAAAGTATCTTAATTTACATATTTTTATATTTAATTTTTTTGACATGCAGTATATCCGAAGATTCAGGTTCACCTTATTTTCAAATAGTCTAATGCATCTTTTTTTATTTTTATTTTTTTTATTCCTCCGTTTAGGGACAACTTGTACTGTCCTATTTTTTTCACTGGTGTCGTCTTAACTAAGATCCTTCAGTGGGTTAGTGAATATAGTCTAGAGCCATAATTCCTAATGCTTTTTTTTCTTCACTTTTATCCCTACAGCATGCCTTAGATCTTCAGCTGGCAGTTGCAAACATCTTACAGTCATTAGTACATACAGAGAGGAATCAGCAAGTTATGTGTGAGGGGGGGCTCCATGCCCGTCTGTTGCACAGGTGCAGTGCTGCCCTAGCTGATGAGGACCATGCGTTACACCCTCCACTCCAGCGTATGTTTGAGAGGCTAGCATCTCAAGCATTAGAGCCTATGGTACTAAGGTAAGTAGTTCAGTTAGCTAAAGAGAATTACAGTTTTCTAAATTGCTTTCTCTGCATTTTTTTCGGAATATTGGCAACAGTATTAAGTTGGTAGGACTATGTCCCATTAACTAGAGATGCACCGGAATTTCGCTGATGGAAATATATTGAGCAAAAATGTTTTTATCGGCATTTTGCTGTTAGAGAAAAAGGTACTCCTATTGGCACCGAAGACGCACGCAATTTTACTGTGCTTTTCATAGGTCATGTGACTCAAAAAACACATCAAAAATATAACAGTGTGTTGTTCTTGTGTTATTGATGCATTCTTGCTGCATTTTCAGGGCATTTTAACAGGGAGGTGCGTTTTTGGTGTGTGTGTGTGTGTGTGTGTGTGTGTGTGTGTGTGTTGTGTTTTTTTAACAGACCAAAAATGCAGCAAACAAGGTTTTTAACACAACAGATGCACAAGGAACCACATAGAATTTACATAGAATACATAGAATTTAAAGGAATGGATTTTTCTTGAGCTTTTTTGCGTTAAAGGTGCTGATAATGGCTGGCAATAAATTCATATTCATTTAAATTCATGATATTAAAAAGTCGAATATAATATAATACAATTCTATAAAAAAAGATATATATATATATATATATATGTGTATGTATGTATGTATGTATATGTGTGTGTGTGTGTGTGTGTATGTATATATATATATATATATATATATATGTGTGTGTGTGTGTATGTAGAGGTGCACTGAATGGACATATTGGTGCCAAAGCCGAAATTTTAGGATGCACTTCTCTGAAACCTAAAAATGACAGTTAAAAACAAAAAATCTAACTGTCATTTTTTGGTTTCAGCCAAGTGCATCCTGAAATTTCGGCCTTGGCACCAAAATGTCCATTCAGTGCACCTCTACCGTTACCTCTTTGATATTCCTGCAGTTCATTTCTTGGATTTGTAGGTCCTTGTAAATAGTTTTCCTCTATATTGTAAATCTCTGACGGGAGAAAATCTCTTGTAGTATCCCAGAGACATTAAAGTGTTACTAAACCCAGGGCCCTGCATTCACTATTATCTGGTCTCCCACAGTACACAGAACATAGAATTGTAATTATTTTAGTAACTATAAACTTCTAAACATCTCTTTTCATCAGCAGAATATAGAAGTCTTGTGACTTCTAGCAGTGTCCAGCCAAGCACTGGTTAAAGCTTGTTGTAGGAGGAGTTTTCTGACTCCTACGAGACTGCGAGACCCCTGACTCTGTCCGGACAGTGCTGATTGGCCCTGTACTGATTACATGCGCTCTTCCAAGAAAATAAAAAAACCTCTCTAGCAAGACACACCAAACTGGGCATGTGCAGTTTGACACCATAGGCTCTGCGTTATCAGGAAATTATCAGGGAACAGTGGACGAAGGGGAGAATCAGAGCAGATGGGATCAAACCGCTTTTTTACAAAATGTGAATGATTATCCCTTAGGTTCCGCATGGAGTATAACGAGCATGCTTTACTGCATCTACAGACTGATTTTAATGTTGTGGGTCTAGCAACACTTTAAGGCTGGCCAAACATTATACAGTTTTCTTCAATTTCCTTTAGACGTACCTGCATACAAATTTAAAGTGTTTAGGTTTAACCTTATATTATATGGTTTTGGTAAATCTAAACGTAAATTGGACAAGAACATTGTATATTGTATGAGCAGCCACGTGTTAACTGGGTAAGGTAGGAATTATATTTGGGCACATTATGGTTACACAAAAAGATTTTTGGCTGATCACTTTTGGGGGGAAATGTTAATTATAAGTTATGAACCTATATGCCTATGCACCAAGCAAGCACTGGCGAGATCACCTTGATATGCGTATGGCCACTTAGTTATTTTTACATTGCGCAAAACTGCCTATTCTTTCTGCAGTTTTTTATTGTCAAGTTCAATTAATGGCTCCAGTGATTTTTTTTTTATTTTTTTTTATTTTGTGTTTTCTTGAGAGCATTATTTTTTTCTGAGCTGATCATCCAGATATTTTTCAGCATGCCAGACCAATGTAATCAATGCTGCAAATTATCTTGGTTCTAAAACAAGTGTTTGTCTTCATTCCTTCATTGCTTCTTTTTTTTATTTATTGTTCTTTTAGAGAGTTCCTCCGTCTTGGAAACCCACTGAACTGTGCAGCTTGGGACAAGCGATTATTGAAACAGTACAGAGTACACAAGCCTAGTTCTCTCAGCTATGAACCAGAAATGAGAAGTAAGGAGTTTTAATGAAAATGTCTTAAAGTGTCGTTCACTAAGGAGTTTTTATTTTTTTTAATAGTTCTATGCAATAGTTCTATGTGTTGTGTATTCTATGAAAATGATGAGACCTAACTGTAGTAGTTCCTAACTCTGCCTGGGAGTTTTGGGGTTTTCACGGACCTTTTGCAAGGTCCAGCATCCGCTAATTCATTCTTTATACACAACATAGATTAAAAAAAAGGCCAACAGTGAGAACCTGGGATATATAAAACTGTTAGGTGGTTCAAATGTCCAGCATCTCTAAAATACTAAACTATCAGTTTTGGTGGACTAACTAGACTTAAGCTGGCCATATATGGTTGGAATATTGTTTGTTGCGCTCTATCATTTGACATTCAAAACTTTAGTGGGCTAATTTCCATTCTCGAAAATGCTAATTTTGTACGCCAAAAAACATGTCAGATTTGTTTTTGCACCGATACGAACGATTTTCGAAAACATTAGCAGTGGAGAACAAATAGGTCTTAAAATGTGCATGTGTGTGTTAAAAAAATGTTTTTAATGATTTTCTAATCTGTGTATGGCCAGCTTAAAAGAGAAATCCAGCCTGAGCTCGTTTGGCTGGGCTTTTCCTATGGGTCACAGGAGTGCAATTAGTTTTGCACTCCTGTGACCCCGTTCTCAGCAGAGAGTGGTCTGAAGTCCGCTCTCTGTTGACTTCACAGAAATCAGTCCAGGCACCGCGTCATCCCGGCAATGAAGTCTGGATCTGCCAAGTGCCTGGACTGGTGCCCATCTCAGCAAGCCCCTGAGAGGCTGAGACAGCCGCTCCACGCCCCTCCACAGCCCATCGCTCCAGTGAGCATGGAGGAACAGAGCAGAGAGCTGCTAATTGACAGTCAGCAGCTCTCCTCTCAGGGAGCTGTGAGAGCCATTGGCAGTGTTCGATCGCTCAGTTCTTAGTGTAGAGGCGCCTGTGGACAGATGCAGCATCGTACCGATGCTGCATCCAACTAGGTAAGTTTAAATGGGGGAGAGAAAAAATAAATAATAAAAAACATCTTTTAACTAGCTAGTCTCCTGACAGATATAACACACACTTAGTGCAGCCCTGTAGTCACTATAGTGGTTCTAAAGGCTCAAGGTTTTTTACAATCATGCAGTAAGGTAAAAAACCTTCTGCGTGCAGCAACTTCCCTTTTAATACTTACCTAAGCCCATCTAGATCCAGCAAAGCAGGAGAGACTCCTCTCTCCGGGGACTCTCCCTCCTGTTTGGCTTAGTTAATCAGAACCAGTGATCCAGTAAGAAGAGAGCGGGGGTGAGGCTGAGCTGCCAGCTCTGTGTGTGAATGAACACACTAAGCTGCATCTTGGGAACGTTGCCCCCATTACAAGCTTCTTGAGGGCCAAGAACTCCGAAAAGGGACCCGAGAAGGAGGATCGGGGTTGCTCTATGCAAAACCACTGCACAGAGCAGATGAGCGTGACATAATTGTTTAAAAAAACAAAAAAGCCTTTAATATCACTTTATTACATCATCACGTAAATTTTAGAGTTAGATGGACAGATTTACAAATTCTTTGGCAGGTAACACATCTACTCTCCTTTTTAAATGTGTTTCATTTGTGTATTAAGTGGTTAGCCTGGAGTTCACATTTAAAAGGAAATTATCGCTTTGTTAATGCTGTTCATGAATTTTCATAATTTATGACCAATGGCATTATGACAGTTATTAGGGATGCACCGAAATTTCGGCCGCCGAAACATATCGGCCGAAAATGGCCCTTTCGGCAGAAAGCCGAAAGAAAATTTCCGCCGATACTGGTGCCGAAAATGGGGCGGGGCTTGGCCCCACCCCCGGTCCCGCCCATCGCAGGGGTGTCATTCTGTCTTTAGCTCTCCTCCTCCCCTCCCTCCTCACCTATGCTGCAGTCAGCCTGTGGGGTCTCGCTCTAAAGTCCCCCTCTCCACAGCGGTGGCAGCATATGTCTCCTCAGCCGATGTGTAAATTGGCTGTGCAGGAGCTGGGCACGATGTTTACTGTGAAAGTGAAACCAAAGGAGAGGCGTCTAGCAGTGTGTGCTGTGCTCCCTGCCTCCCCCTAGAGTGCAGTACCCAGCATGGAGATTAATGTACAGAGCTGCAGCTGCCAATTTAAAAAAAGACTGTCTATATATATATGTTTGCATGCCTCTGTGTTGTGTGTGTGTGTGTGTGTGTGTGTGTATATATATATATATATATAATGTGATATGTGTGCATGTTTCTATGTGTGTGTGCGCACATGTATGTGTTATATGTGTGTATGTTTATATGCACTGGTGAGGCACAGGCAGGCTACATGGCGGGCACTGGTAGGCTGCTGGGCACAGTGAGGCTGCATTGATCTCCTGTAGCATGCCTGCA
Source organism: Lithobates pipiens (assembly GCF_037356315.1). Taxonomy (NCBI): domain Eukaryota; kingdom Metazoa; phylum Chordata; class Amphibia; order Anura; family Ranidae; genus Lithobates; species Lithobates pipiens. The sequence continues at coordinate 238,815,840 of NW_027507718.1, forward strand.
GTCTCTGACCAGCTCCTGTACCATGTCTGCAGTCTCTGACCAGCTCCTGTACCATGTCTGCAGTCTCTGACCAGCTCCTGTACCATGTCTGCAGTCTCTGACCAGCTCCTGTACCATGTCTGCAGTCTCTGACCAGCTCCTGTACCATGTCTGCAGTCTCTGACCAGCTCCTGTACCATGTCTGCAGTCTCTGACCAGCTCCTGTACCATGTCTGCAGTCTCTGACCAGCTCCTGTACCATGTCTGCAGTCTCTGACCAGCTTCTGTAGCATGCCTGCAGTCTCTGACCATCTCCTGTAGCATGCCTGCAGTCTCTGACCATCTCCTGTAGCATGCCTGCAGTCTCTGACCATCTCCTGTAGCATGCCTGCAGTCTCTGGCCATCTCCTGTAGCATGCCTGCAGTCTCTGGCCATCTCCTGTAGCATGCCTGCAGTCTCTGGCCATCTCCTGTAGCATGCCTGCAGTCTCTGGTCATCTCCTGTAGCATGCCTGCAGTCTCTGGCCATCTCCTGTAGCATGCCTGCAGTCTCTGGCCATCTCCTGTAGCATGCCTGCAGTCTCTGGCCATCTCCTGTAGCATGCCTGCAGTCTCTGGCCATCTCCTGTAGCATGCCTGCAGTCTCTGGCCATCTCCTGTAGCATGCCCGCAGTCTCTGGCCATCTCCTGTAGCATGTCCCCAGTCTCTGGCCATCTCCTGTAGCATGTCCCCAGTCTCTGGCCATCTCCTGTAGCATGTCCCCAGTCTCTGGCCATCTCCTGTAGCATGTCCCCAGTCTCTGGCCATCTCCTGTAGCATGTCCCCAGTCTCTGGCCATCTCCTGTAGCATGTCCCCAGTCTCTGGCCATCTCCTGTAGCATGTCCCCAGTCTCTGGCCATCTCCTGTAGCATGTCCCCAGTCTCTGGCCATCTCCTGTAGCATGTCCCCAGTCTCTGGCCATCTCCTGTAGCATGTCCCCAGTCTCTGGCCATCTCCTGTAGCATGTCCCCAGTCTCTGACCATCTCCTGTAGCATGTCCCCAGTCTCTGACCATCTCCTGTAGCATGTCCCCAGTCTCTGACCATCTCCTGTAGCATGTCCCCAGTCTCTGACCATCTCCTGTAGCATGTCCCCAGTCTCTGACCATCTCCTGTAGCATGTCCCCAGTCTCTGACCATCTCCTGTAGCATGTCCCCAGTCTCTGACCATCTCCTGTAGCATGTCCCCAGTCTCTGACCATCTCCTGTAGCATGTCCCCAGTCTCTGACCAAAAATAGTCAATTTCGGTATCGGTTTCGGTTTTCGGGATCAAGGAAGATTTATTTTCAGTATCGGTTTCGGCACCAAAAAACCTATTCGGTGCATCCCTAACAGTTATAGTGATCCTAAAAAGGGTAGCCTAATGACACATTCCTATCAGTTTAAGCCTTGTAGGCCCCATTCACACCTGAGCAGAGCAATTTTTAGGCGTTTTTATTTGAGCATTTTACTAGCGTATTAAGAGCGTTTTGGAAACTTATTATAAGCATTTTTTTTTTCAATCAAAAGCAAACTTTATTTAAGTAAGTTTTGTAATAAATACAAGTATCATAATTTTATTACAATCATTTTACATGTATATTCAAGCTTCAGGTGTTTTTATTTTAGCCAATAAAAAGGACTAGGGGGGAGGAGATTAGAGGTAGAGAGCTGCTGTTTTGCCAAAATAAATGCAAAAAAAAAACCTTGCGAAATACTCATGCTGAGTGTATTTTAGACGTTCCCAGTGACGTTTATGGGGCCAACCTGCCTCCAATCTGCCTAAAAGAATATCATGTGCTTTTTTGAGCTACAGGTAGCAAAACGCATAGATGTGAGCAAGGTTTGTTGAAATTAATGGGATTTTGTTTGAGTGTATTAGGGCTTCAAGCAGAAAATAACTCAGGTGTGAAGGTCTTGCACGTGAACAATCTGGCATTGTACACGGCTTGCCTAAATTCTTCCAGCTTAATAGTGTGGATCAGGTAAACTTTATGGGAGATATACATGCACTTTTGTTGTGAAGCTGTTAATTGACCATAGATTGTGAAAGGCCTGCCTTGTGGAAAGAATGTCCTTGCCCTGGTAGGTTTTTGCTACAGAAATCTGGCACTGTTGTATATAATTGGTGTAGACCATTTTTATGGTTAACTTGGCTTTAAAAATATGTTCCGGTGAGTTGGCAACTTCTTTTTTTTTTTTTTTTTTTTTTTTTTTTTATTCAATAAAAGACCAAGACCATAATGTGTGCCCGCCCATGTGGTGTTAATATGCTACTGGTTACCAGAATTTGCAAAATATTTCTGCTTTATCGTGTGGATATTTTAATCAAGCTCTCCCTGTGTTTTTTTCCTTCCTCCTCCGCTTTAAATTGCGTATTTTGTTTTCAGCTTCCAAAGTTTGAACAACTGTCAGGTCAGCCCGTCTGTTCCAAAATGACAGTTTAGCCACAGATAAGATGGAAATACAATCTGTTTGAGTATTTCCACTCCTGACTCTTCCCACACACTCGCAGCCCACTTTTCCAACATGCTGCTCTGACATATTGGTGATGTTAGACGATATATCCTGTCTCTTTCCATTCAGTATAGCTTGGATGATGTTCTGCTGCTGCCCCAAACTTTTCCATTAGGTCTGCTAAAGCTAACTACTACTGTAAATATTTAGCTGTATTTAATTCAAAGGATTATTTAACCTTTCAAGACCTCAAAATGACTTTCCACGGGCTAAAAAAAGAATATGTATGTCCAAATCTTTCCAAAATGTTGAATTTTTCCTTGTAATTCACACAAAGTTATTCTACTAATTGTATTGAGCATGTAATTGCGATTATATGTGGACAAATATATTGACATGTTGGAATGGAAAACTGAAAAGGAACATGTTCTCTAGTTACAATAATGCCGCATATACACGATCAGAATTATGGTCGGAAAAAGGTCTGATGATTTTCCCGACGGGATTTTGCTCAAGCTGTCTTGCATACAAGAACGCGGTGACGTACAACACGTACGACAGGACTAGAAAAAGGAAGTTCAATACCCAGTAGCCAATAGCTTCCATCTCGTAGTTGAATCTGAGCATGTGTGAGTGTTTTGCGTGTCGGAATTGCATACACATGATCGGAATTTCAGAGAAAGAAAACTTTTCCATCTGGCAAATGGAGAACGTGCTCTCACATTTTTGCTGGTGGGAATTTGGCCAGCTAAATTCCGATGGAGCGTATACACGGTCGCATTTTCCAATGAAAAGCTCTCTTTTGCTGGCCGAAATTCTGATCGTGTGTACGCGGCATAACACTGTAGCACACTCACTTGAATAATAATCTAAAAGGAATACCAAATAATGATGCTGTTCATACTGGGCCTTCATGTTGCAAGGGGATGTATAGTGGTTAGCCATTTAGTTTTTAGTTTTCTTTCTTTTTTTTTCTTTTTAATGGTCGTACTATAACATTTCTAAAAATACATATTTTTGACAGTTAATATGAAATGCTACATATGTATATTTTGTATTCTTCTTTTCAGCCAGTGGACGAAGGCGTTGGCTCCTCTTTACATTTTGTAGCCATTCTTCTGCAAAGCAGAGCTGCAATCTACACATAGACCTGTAGAAATTAATCAATCTCTCATTGCTTCTCCTCCCTGGCTGAATGTAAACAGTCTCTGCTGTGTTCTTTCTTTAGAACACCCCCAGAACTTTGTGGGTTCTATGCGTACACGGTGTATAAAAAGTTTATTCCTAAATAAACACACTAGAAATCAAGAAAAGACAAATCCAGTGTTCGCTTCTATTATTGCGCTAAAATTAATAGCTGTAACTGATCTAAAGTCCACATAAGACTCAATTTTCCTGCAACCTGAAAGTAAAGTCATAAGTGGTAGCAGAAAGTAAGAGATCACTTTGCCACAGGGGCCACAGTTCCAGCTTCTTATAAAAGGCTGGTCACATGACCAAATTGTTAAAGTGGCTGTAAACCCTTACATATACCCAGTGAAGTTACTGGCTTCAGCTGACACACAGATGAAACAAATCCTCTTAGTTGTAACTTTTTATCTGCTGTCCTCTCTTCTCTACAGTCTTCTAAAATGCACACATCAAAGGATTATTTTCAGCTGTAGCAGGCAGGGGGCAGGAATCTGACATCACTCTACACAATATAGAGCACAGAGCTGGGTGTAATCGGAGACCTGAGTGCATACTGATGCACAAAAATGTATCCCTGCTTGCAACCCCCCAATGTAACCACATTGAGTGCCCAAGTGGCTAGTCACCCTGCAACAACAATTTACCAGGAAGGGGTGTGAGACATTTTCTAGAAGTGATGAGCATTTCACTTTTCACTCCTGGCAGCAAAATGGAGCAGCCAGGGGACTGAAAGGAGAGTATGTGCAGCTGGGGAGGAAAAAAAGTTAAATGAGCACTTCAAGGGCAAAGCAAAGGTTAATTTGAAAGTAGCAGGGTGGGAACCATAGTGCAGGTTATTTTGTAAAATTATGGTCCAAGCGCAGCCATGTACAGCAGTCTTAAAGTGGTTGTAAAACCTAATTGGGTTTTAACCTTGATGCATTTCCTGCAAAAACCTGCAAAAATTGTCCCAGTAGCAGTATCACCACACACACACACACACACACACACACACACACACACACACACACACACACACACACACACACACACACACACCCCTTAACTATCCCAAGTCCTCACACGATCCAGGGCTGTTTCCATCTGTAGCAGCTCTCTCCCCATTCTCGCAGGGTTTGCTGAGACAAGGGGAGCCATTGGCTCTTGCTGCCATTCCTGTGAGAAGAGAGTGAGGGGAGGCGCCAAGTTACTGTGTGTGTGTGTGTGTGTGTGTGTGTGTCAATAGACGCACACGGCTAGCTCAGGATCGAGCCCTCACAATTGCGGCCATAGCAGGCAGTTTGCTATAAGGTCCCTCAGAAGAGGAGTAGTCAAGCTCTCCAGCGAGGGACCCCAGATAAGGAAGTTCGGGGCCGCTCTAGAAGTGGAACTTTTGTTAAAAAAAGAAAAAACCTGTGCAGCCACTTTAATTTTAGAGTTTGGTTTACCAGATGATGGAGTTTATTGCTGGTCGTATACAGTTGTGCTTATAAGTTTACATACCCTGGCAGAATTTATGATTTCTTGGCCATTGTTCAGCGAATATGAATGTTGGCACAAAAACATTTCTTTCACTCATGGTCAGTGTTTGACTGAAACCATTTATTATCAATCAACTGTGTTTACTGTTTTAAATCATAATGGCAACAGAAACTACCCAAATGACCCTGATCAAAAGTTTACATACCCCAGTTTTTGATACCGTGTATTGCCCCCTTTAACATCATTGTCAGCTTGAAGTGTTTTGTGGTATTTGTGGATGAGGCTCTATATCTTCTCAGATGGTAAACCTGCCCATTCCTCTTGGCAAAAAGCCTCCAGTTCCTGTAAGTTATTGGGCTGTCTTGCATGAACTGCACGTTTTGAGATCTCACCAGAGTGGATCAATGATATTGAGGTCAGGAGACTGAGATGGCCAGTCCAGAACTTTAACTTTATTCTGGTGTAGCCAATGACAGGTTGACTTGGCCTTGTGTTTTGGATCATTGACATATTGGAATGTCCAAGTACGTCCCATGTGCAGCTTCCTGGCTGATGAATGCAAATGTTCCTCTAGTATTTTTTGATAACATACTGCATTCATCTTGCCATCCATTTTGACCAAATGTCTCATGCCTTTGCAGCTCACACATCCTCAAAACATCAGCGATCCACCTCCGTGTTTCACAGTAGGAATGGTGTACCTTTCATCATAGGCCTTGTTGCCTCTTCTCCAAATGAAGCGTTTATGGTTGTGGCTAAAAAGCTCAATTTTGGTCTCGTCACTCCAAATGACTTGTGCCAGAAGGTTTGAGGCGTGTCTCTGTGCTGTTTGGCATATTGTAAGCGCGCTACCTTGTGGCCTTTGCATAGTAATGGCTTTCTTCTAGCGACTCGACCATGCAACCCATCTTTCTTCAAGTGCCTCCTTATTGTTCATCTTGAAACAGCCACACCACATGATTTCAGAGTCCTGTATTTCACCTGAAGTTATTTGTGGGTTTTTCTTTGCATCCTGAACAATTTTCCTGGCAGTTGTGGCTGAAATATTAGTTGGTCTAACAGACCGTGGTTTGGTTTCCACAGAACCCCTCGTTTCCCACTTCTTGGTTAGAGTTTGAACACTGCTGATTAGTATTCTCAATTCCTTGGATATCTTTTTATATCCCTTTTTCTGTTTTATACAGTTAAACTACCTTTTCCCGCAGATCCTTTGACGATTCTTTTGCTTTCCCCATGACTCAGAATCCAGAAGCACTGGATGAAAGGGTCTGCAGGCATCCAGAAACTCGGTGACCTTTTATACACACACACTAATTACAAGCAAATAGTTCACAGGGGAGGATGGTTACCTATAATAGCCATTTAAACCCCTTTGTGTCAATTTGTGGGCAAAAATCACTAGGGTATGTAAACGTTTTATCAGGGTAATTTGAGTAGTTTCTGCTGTGATAATTTAACTGCTTGTTGCCCGCCCACCGTCAAATGATGGCAGAGCGGTGCAGCTCTCGTTCTGGGTGGCGTCCCAGAACGGCTGCTCCTGTACGCCTGCGGGGGCACGCAGCAATCACAGTTGCGCTGTGTTGCTATGACACGGCTCGACTCCAGACCACGGCTCTTTAACCATGTAATCAGCTGTGTCCAATCATAGCCGGCCACATATAAACAAGAAAGTGCCGGTAATCGTCTCTCCTCGCCTCACACTGACAGAGTGTGAGGAGAGCCGATCAGCGGTATCTCCTCAAAGGGGGATATGTAGAAATGTAATCAGGGCATGATCAGTGCCCTGACTACAATAAAGAAACAGTTTTGCCAATCAATGCCCACCAGTGGCAGCAATCAGTGACAATTAGCAATGCCAGTCAGTGTGGTGCCACCTATCGGTGCTGCCCATCACTGCTGTCAATCAATGCCCATCAGTGCCACCCATCAAGGCCCATGAGTGCCTACCAGTGCCACCTAACAGTGCCCATCAGTGCTCCCTATCAGTGCCCATAAGTGTGGCATATTAGTGCCACCTCATCAATGCCCACCAGTTCAGCCTGTTTGCTGTTTTTTGATTTTTTACAAAAAAAAAAAAGCAATGATTAAATACCACCAAAAGAAAGCTCTATTTGTGTGAAGAAAATGCAAAAAAAATGTGTTTGGGTACAGTGTAGCATGACCGTGCAATTGTCATTCAAAGTGCGACAGCGCTGCAAGCTGAAATATGGCTTGGGCAGGAAGGGCGTGTAAGTGCCTGGTAGGCAAGTGGTTAAAGAGTAAACACAGTTGATTGATAATAAATGGCTTCAGCCAAACACTAACCATGAGTGAAGGTTTTTGTGTTCATCATTCTCTGAAAAATGGCCAAGAATTCTGCCAGGGTATATAAACTTATGAGCACAACTGTATCTTTTATAGACTTCAACTGTGACTCAAGTTAATTGTAGTAAACAATTCTGAGTGTTTAATTGACTAGGAGGGAAATGTCAGAATACAACATCGTTTTATCACCACTCCCTCTCAAACTTTTGAAGCTTCTATATTATATTATTATTGCTTTTACTATATATATATATATATATATATATATATATATATATATATATATATATATATATAATATAAATGTATGTGTGTGTGTGTATATATATTTATTTTATATTTTTCTTGGATAGGTATAAAAGATATGAATACATTGTGCAAACATGGCTTTAAATGCTTTTGCTTTGCTTTTAACTTTGACAAAACGGTTTTATTTTGGATGTCTCTCAGGTAGCATGATCATGTCAACAGAGGGTCTGGGCTCTGACAGCGTGTTTTGCGTGGGAGACGATAAACACTACCGGATAAGCCGGAGCTTGGTAAAATCAGCAGAAGGAAGCACAGTGCCCCTGACAAGAGTAAAGTGCCTGGTTTCTATGACAACGCCGCATGACATTAGACTTCACGGATCATCAGTCACTCCCGCCTTTGTGGAATTTGACACTTCTCTAGAAGGCTTTGGGTAATATATTTTTTTCCAGTAACTGTTTGAATGTTAAAAAAAACTTATAACAGTCTCTGAGCAAGAGCTTTGGAATAAAGATGTAGTATGGTGTAGTAAGTTAGAGTTGGCATACACTGTGGTGTCTGACACATACAACAGACATGCCTTATGTTTATAAATGCAAATTTTAGATATAGCTATTTAAACTTCTTCTGTTCCACTTGCTTTTTCATACATTGGAGTACACGTGTAGTCACAATGTGATGTGTGTTTTGCCATTGGTTTATGACATATCTATGTAAAACAATTGTAAAAATGCAACAAAAGTGCAAACCGTGCAATAAAACCGCAATTTTTATAGTACAAAAAATGCAACTGGGTCTTTAAAGTGTATGTATAACCAATATATTTAATTTGAATGGAGTAGAAGTAGTTAAACCTTTGGCCGGTTTAATTTTTCAATCTTGTGATCCTTTAGGGGAATACTTTTATTACTTAAAAAAACAAAAGTAAACCAATAAAAAAAGTGTATGACATTATGCCTTACATGGTATCGCCATAAACCAGCATATACTCCAGCTGTTACACAGACATGAACACAACCGCTAATCTAAGGAATGGACATGGTCACATTATCAGAAACAATAAAGGGCATAATTTGAGACTTTGGCAACCCTTAGCCCAATATAGATACTGCACATGACACCTAAACAGGAGAGCTCACTGATAAAACATATGTTGATTCTGTAGATGTCAACCATGGTTTTCCAAAAATTAAAAAAATTATTGGGACAATCCCTATGCTTATGTCTATTCTTCCCTTCTCAGAAGAAAATGAACAGCTTCTCTCCATTGTGAACAAGTGGGAGGGGAGGATAAGAGCCACTTTTGCAGTAGTAATTTGAGTGGCAAATATAGAGCCCTAGTCCACAACAGGCTAAAATTGGCTCGAAGAGCTTCTTCTGGGATGATCCCCAGTATGGCCGAATTAGGGTCTGTGGGGACTTTGGTAGAACAAATACTGTTAAGCGTCTGAAGAATTGTGGAACTGTAGTGGGGAAGTTTGGGACAGCAAGGTAATCCCTTTTTAGACTTTTTTTTCCAGAACAGATGTTCCCATTGGATGATTAACCTTCACCTCCTGTTCTGGTCAAAACTGTAAAATTTCCTCCTTGCTTTCTGTCCCATTGACAAAAATCACAGGACAAAGAAGGGATGAAACTTCCCAGCGCAGAAACAGAAAAGAATGAACAGAGATTTGAATGCTTCACCATTCTTTCCAAAATAGGGAAGTAAAGTTTTTAGCATACAGACTCTTTAAATATCATCGGACCATGCATGCTTAAAGCTGAACTCAAGCTTTACTGTCTTCCACAATTTTCTCGGTTCTTTCAATCCTGAAGGTTCAGCTTCATGTGTAGGCATTCTCATAGCTTCCTGTTTTAAGAAAGCTAGGTACAGCACCCTGCTGGCCCTTGTCACCATCATTGCGAGCTCAGAGACCTAGTGATGCCACTGGGTTTATAATTAAAGCGATTGTAAACAAAAAAAACACACACACACCTGCGAGGCAATGGCATAATATGCTAGCATACACCGTATACTAGCACATTATGAATGCTCACCTTGGAACAAAGCTCTCCAGCTCTGTACTGTCACCACTGAGAGGGCTGACATCTTCCCTCCGTCTTTCTTCTGGGTCTGCGTGCTCTGGCTATGTGATTGGCTGGAACTGCGATGATATCACTCTCGTGCATTCATGCAGGAGCCCTCCGTTTCGGCATGGAGCTCTGACGTTCCGCCAAGATATGTTGGACCTTCAGAGCACATGCGCTGGTGACGTAACTGGGTGCATCCAGGGTGAATATCTTCTAAAAGGTGCATGTTTAGAAGATTATTATAGGCTTACCTGTAGGTAAAAATTACCAAGCTGGCTTTACTACTGCTTTTTAACTATGTAATAAAAGTAGTTTTTTTTTTAAATATTTCATTGACATGTTGATGGGGGGTGGAGTACCCAAGGTAGGAATTAGGTAGAGATTACACTTCAGCATACATTTTTAAATAAATGATACAGTCCATATTACAATAATAGTTTGCTTAATTATAGCCTTCGGTATTCAATAAGGGCTGTGTCTGCTCCACCTCACAGATTAAATACTATGACTCAAAGATCTTTCAGCATTTGGAGTCTTTACAAACTTCTGACCACCATTTGCTTTGAAAGTAGCACTAGCAGAAACCTTTGATCTTAGCAAACATTCTACAGCAGGTTAAAAAAGCTTAGAAGGGCCTTACTAATCAGCGTGTTATGAGTCTTGGTTGCCCATTTTTTTATTTTTTTTTTCAAATATTTTTATTGAGTTTATGCAATCAGACATTCAATCATGAAACAAAAAAAATTAAGAAAAATTATATAAACAGTGCAAAATGATCTTGATAAAAGAAAAAAAGATCCAATATATAGATTATATTTAATGTCTAAGAACCGTATGCTATCACCATAATGTGACCATAAGAGTCACCATAAAGGGGGAAAACATTGGGATAGGGGGATAGAAAGGAAAAAAAAAAAAAAGGGAAAGAAAATCCCCTAACTCTTAATGAAGAAATATATAATCTGTAATTTCAAGAAAGACTACCATCAAAGTCATCTAGCCTGTCACTCATTAGTTAAGTTACAAGCAAAAATTGTAAGCACAGGAGGAAAATATTTTTGCTACCTTTGGGTAAATATTAAATATTTTCTGAAGTGAATCAAGAATTTATAATATACACTTATATTGAGTTTGTAATAACGGAAGCCAGCTTCCTGAATGTCCCAGAATTATAAAGTCTAATGTCAATCTGAAGTGCATATAATGGTTACCTGATCAGATCTTTAAAAGTGTCAGTTGACGAGAAACATAACCAGCTTGACCATGTTTTAGTGTATTTGGAAGGAGTATCTTTGGATTGGTGAATGAGATTCTCCATTTCTGCGATTTTTTTTTGGATTCGAAGAAACCAATCTTTTATGGTAGGTGGGTCAGGAGAGCGCCATTTACATGGTATGCACATGTTTGCTGCTGAAATTAAGTACATGGGCAGAGATCTCATATAATTGCTGGAATGCTTAGTGGAGTGATGTAGCATAAATTGAGCAGGTGTGTATTCCAGTTTGAATGTAGTAATACCATAGATAAATTTATGTACATCATTCCAGAAAGGTTGTATTTTGTGACAAGACCACCAAATATGAAGGAGAGAACCAGGTTCTGTACCACATCTCCAGCATAATGGGGAAACTGTTGGGAATATACGATTTAATTTTACTGGTGTATTATACCATCTCGATATAATTTTATAAGCATTTTCCTGTGCGATACATTCAGAGAGCCCTTGTGTGCGATTTTATGAATCGTTTGCCAATCTTTGCTTGTGATATTTTGGAATAAATCTCTACACCATTGGGCAGCTCTACCATCTATCGTGGACTCCAAGTCGGAGAAAAGTAACGTATATGAAAAAGAGATTAGATGTTTTTGTGGTTCTTTTTTAAGACACATCTTTTCGAAAGGTGTAAGAACTCGGGCCCAATTTGGACGTTTAGATGCTATATCTAGGAATTGTTTAACTTGTAAATATGTCTCCTGAGGAAAAGACTGAGGATGTATAGAAGCTTGTAATTTGGAATAGGTGATAATTTTATCTCCTTCAAAGAAAAGCATGGATCTGACCGTTGACTGTGGCCAGATATCGTTTAAAAATGTAGAACACATTCCAGGTAAAAATGCTGGATTCATTTTTATTGGTGTCATAAGCCCCATATTTGATGAGAGACGGTATTTGGAACATGTTTGTTTGAAAGCGGTAAGTGACGGACCAATTAAAGGATGGAGTTTATATACTTTAGGAATATGCTTAGCTGGTAACCATGGAGTTTGAGCAATTGGAATGGAATCTAAAGAATTTTCCAACTGGACCCATTCTTTATTGGGAGAGTGTAAATTCCAGTCAATGATTCTCGTCAACTGACATGCTTGTTGATATTTTTTAATATCAGGTAAACCTATACCTCCTTTTAATTTCGGACAAGTGAGTTTCATAAAGTTTATTCGTGGGCGTATAGACCCCCAAATAAATTTTGTACATGCTGTGCGAAATGATGTGAAAAATGTGTTGGGGATTTGAATCGGAGCCGTTTGAAAGAGATATAACAATCTAGGTAAAATATTCATTTTGACTATGGCCGCTCTACCAAACCAGGAGAATAAATTATTTGACCATTTTTTGAAGTCAGAAATTATGGAGTGAAGTATGGGTATATAATTTGCCATATATAAATCTGAGATTTTGGAGGTTAAGTTGATACCCAGATATGTAATAGTGTGTATTCCATTTAAACAGGAAATTTTTTTGGCAGTGTTTGCATTGTGTTGATGTAAGAGAAATATTCAGAGCAGTAGACTTTGCAAAGTTGATTTGGCGGTTGGATAGTTGTTGGAAATGTGTAAGTGATTTAAGGAGATTTGGTAGTGTTATACGAGGTGCAGAAAGGAATAAAAGGATGTCATCGGCGAAAGCTGCTAATTTGTATGAACGACCTTTTATATTTATTCCTTTAATGTCCGGGTTTTCCCTAATACATCTCAACATAGGTTCTAATGTAAGAATATAAATCAAGGGGGATAGAGGGCAACCTTGCCTCGTTCCATTTGAAATAGAGAAGGCGCTCGATAGGTGGCCATTTATCCTTACCGCTGCAGTGGGATTAGAATAAAGCATGTGTATAAAGTTAAGCATTCGCTGCGGGAGATTGATTGCTTGTAAAGCTTGCGTCATATAATCCCAGGCCACTCTATCGAACGCCTTCTCCGCGTCCAATGATAAGAGGAATCCCCTCTCCTTAGAAGTGGATAAATAGTGTTGAATGTTAAGAGCCTTAAGGGTATTATCCCTGGCCTCCCTACCAGGTACAAAACCCACCTGATCTAGGTGTATTAGTTGGGGAATTAATGGGAGAAGTCTATTAGCTAGAATTTTTGCATACCATTTGAGGTCTACATTCAATAGAGATATGGGTCTGTAGCTAGAAGTGAGCAGAGTATCTTTCCCAGGTTTCGGGATAACCGTTATATGGGCAGATGTTAAGTCTCTGGGAGGAGTGATGGGTGTGTCATAAGTATTAAAAGTTTTGAGAAAGATAGGTGTGAGAAGGTCACTAAAGGCTCTATAATAACCAACATTCAATCCATCTGGACCTGGGCTTTTTCCAGGTTTCATCATGGATAGTGCATATTTTGCTTCTTCCATATCTAGTGGTCTATCTAATTCTTGGTTTTGGGTAGCTGTGATGGGAGTGGGTCCAAATTTTGAAAGAAAATCCGCAATCATTTGTGATCTCGGCATATCTTTCGAAGGCGAATTCGGGGTAGAAAGATTGTACAGTTGAGAATAGTAATTTTTGAACTGATCAGCTATATCATTAGTATTAAGTAGTTTACGACCTTGGGTATCTGAAAGGGCATGAACTGTCGTTTTGGCTTTTTTTGATTGTAAAGCCCTTGCCAGAGTTTTGCTAGCTTTATTACCAAATTCGTAGTATGTTTTTTGTGTCAATATAAATTTTCGCTTAGTTTGTTTATCTAGTAAGGTAAGAAGTTGCTTTCTAGTCTCAATTAATGAATTCATTACTGTTACAGCTTGCGAATGTTTATGGGCTTTCTCTAGTTAACTCTTGGAAATGTTTTAATTTTTCTTTTTTCCGTTTAGCCGCTGCTGCAATGAATATACCCCTTATGACACATTTATGTGCCTCCCATATTATAGGGGGTGAGGTATCTGCTACCTCATTTTCCTTGAAGTATTGTTGCAATCTAAGTTTTACATGTTTGATAGTATCGGTGTCAGTCAAAAGCGATTGATCAAGTCTCCAAATGGGAGAGCGCGGATAGATTTCAGGGAAGGATAATTTAATAATTATTGGATGGTGATCTGAAAGATACATGGGACCAATAGATGCTTTTTGAAGGAAAGTTAGATCATTCTGAGATAGGAAAAAGTAATCTATCCTGGAATATTTATCATGTGGTTTAGAATAAAACGTATAATCTTTACAATCAGGGTATAAGGATCTCCAGGTATCATGTAATAATAGGGATTGAATTTCACTTTTAATGCTTTTCAGAGCAGAATATGTGAGGGACGAAGTCCCATTTGAGGTATCCAAAAGGGGGTGTAGGGGAACATTAAAATCACCACCCAGAATTAGGGTTCCCTCTTGGAAGGAAGTGAGATCTTGAATGAGAGTCTTAAAGAAGGGTACTTGCTTATTATTTGGTGCATAAATATTTGCTATCGTTATTTTTCGCCCATTGCATGTTCCTTTCAAAAAAATAAATCTACCATTTTCATCAGTCAGTTTATCTATTATTTGTAGAGGACAATTTTTGGCCAATAAGATCGATACACCTTTGGTTTTAGATTCAGGTGTCGTGGAATGATAAACCTCTGGATAATTTAGGTTTTCAAGTTTAGGTACCGATCCTGTACGGAAGTGAGTTTCTTGTAATAGGATGATATTCGCTTTGTCATGTTTCATAGTGTAGAGTAATTGGCTCCTTTTTTCCGGTAAATTTAAACCTTTTGCATTTAAAGAAATTAATTTAAGGCAAGTGGGGGTAGACGAAGAATAGGTAGGTATCATTTCTGCTTCGTTTGTAATAAAGTGTAGCAGAGAAAAATCAGACACAGTTTAGAAAATTGTAGTATTGAACGAGAAAAATTCTACTGAAGGTGATATGTTAATTATGACAATGAATGAGTATATAGACCTGAGTCGATCTTGAGTTTGAGTGACAGAAATCTATTATTATACAACTATTGTTACAAGTTATATTGAGATTAGATTAGAGTATAGGGGATTGTATGGAAATCCGGCTATAGGTGAGATCCCGCTCACCTATTTACAAGAGGGATATCTATTTGCCGGGGAAAGGTAGTGGATATTCACAGTTGGAATTGAAATAATAAAGTATGTAAAACTAATCCACTTTGTGGGGTACGTGATTACCTTTTGAGATTAATGAATCAGGGGGTACCATCAAACCATGAGCCTCAAAATGGCAAATTATATTGTGTATTGGGGGTATATAATCCGTATTAGGGGATATATATCTAAATTAATCATGAGAAGAGAGAGGTGTAAGACCATAACCATTATATATCTGTCTACCATTATATAATAAAGATGCATATTGGTTAACCATGAAGAAATGACTGTCTATGACAATAGATAAAAATGAATATCTACGTAAGTTGTCAATAAATGAGAGTCTAAGAAGAAAAAAATAAAAGAAAAAAGAAAAGAAAAATATTATCAGCTAAAATAAGACTATGTAAATCATATAGATTAATTAGGAGTCTCTATAGGTTTAGAGTTTACCTATATATAAGAGCAAAAATACCCTAAAATAATATCTACCGTATTCATTTCCGATTGTATTCATCGGAGTATGTTCAAAGAAAATCTGTTCAATAACTAATAAAGAGTTAATTAATTAAACAATGGTTAATACAACTATATATGTTATATATCATTAAGAGAAAATCACTTAAAGGCGACATGCCTAACAATACACCTGAAAAATAAAAAATACAATAAATAAATAAATATCAGGGCATCATAAACAAGTAAGGTAATATATTCTCAACTACTCAGGTGTGTGGTATAGCATTGGGTGTAAGGTCTTGAGAACAAAAGTATCTTATGGGGGACTTTGTTGCTAGAAACCTTCTACAGTTTGCTGAAGTATCTTGTCACCAGAAGGCCGTGTTTAATAAAATTTATATGTAATGTGTATTGTGAAAGTCAAAAATCTTCAATAATAAGTTCCCATATTCTGTTGAAGACCTGTAATCCATAGGATTTTTTCATCTGCAAGATCCTGTATTTGCACATTACAGTAAACAGGCTGTTCTAGCAGATACTCATAGTTGATTTTCCTAATGGCAATTTAGATAGTTAGTCATTTTGAGAAGGATGTGAAAGCAAAAAAAAATACTTGGGGAATATGAAGAGTAGTTGAGGTTTGTGAAATATTATTCGGATATATATACTGGGATAGCTAGATATAAGAGAAGATAACTTATATGGTTTTTCCTTTAAATCAAACAATACTACGGGTATTTAAATATATCAATTGAGTTCCGGGTAAACCTCTATTTGTCATTTCAGAATATTAGGTAAAAATATAACAACGAAATCTGATGATCTATAGTAGTTATCCATTATAGTTTCACTGGCGATCTCTGCGTGCTCTCCGTGGCAGAGGGGCAGATGTTGTACTATAGGAATTATGTTGTTGAGTCGGATTTGTTCCCATTCGAACTATGGATGGTGATCTTTGGCGTCTAAAGTGCGTCGGTTGGGTCTCCATATGATCTTCCATATATGGTTGTCCCTGTATGTATTGTCTATTAAATTCAGCATACCAGTTAGGAACTTCAGTATATGGGATATCAAGGATTCTACAAAATGAATCTAAATCTTCTGGTACCCGTAGCAACGCAGTGTGTCCATGGTTAGTTGCTGAAAGTGCAAATGGAAACTTCCAGCGATAAGGTATATTTCTGGCTTGTAATATCCCTAATAAAGGGCGCAGGTCTCTTCTGTTCTTAAGTGTAATTGCCGATAAATCTTGATATATTGAAATTGGCTTTCCTTCAAAATCTACTTTACCTTTAAGTCTGGCTTGCTTAAGAATGGACTCCTTTATTTGGTAATCATTGACATAGCAAATGATATCTCTGGGTAGTTCAGAATCCCTTCCTTTAGGTTTAAGTGCCCTATGAATTCTGTCCATTGTGATAAGTTCAGTTTCAGGCCTGTCTAGTAATTTTGTTAAATAAAGAGGACACTGTAACAGTAAGCTGTGCATTTTCTACACTCTCTGGAATTCCTCTCACCCGAAGATTATGTCTTCTGCCACGGTTATCTAAATCTTCAACGTGTCTTTGAGTCTCCCTCAGCTGAGCAGTATGAGTATCAACCATGCGGGATATCCGAACGATTGAGTCGTGCTGTCTGTGGGATTGCTGTTCTATCTTCAGCACTCTGTTCGTAATTGCCTGTAATTCTTGTCTGAGATCCGTTATGGCCTCGGTAAGTGTATCCTTAATGTCCGTTGCAACCGCTCGGAGATCCTGTATAGTTGGTTGTTGTGTCGCTGACTGACTAGTTGCCATATTGACTTCAGTGGGCGCGAGAACGATGTCGTGAGGAGAATGTGAGGAGGCCGCGGTGGAAGCGGTCGTATTAGGCCTGAGAGACCTCGATAATTCCGGTAATTGACGAATATTTTGACCTCTGCTACCACTCGGTGATCTGGAACGTGATGCCGAAGTATTCCGGGAGGCAGTCCCCATAATCGAAGATACTTTGCGTTCGGTTAAAACCCCCTATAAGGTAAAATGAGGCGACGGTCTGACGGAGTGAAAGATTTAGGCGGCCATCTCCTCTCAAGGCAAGCCACGCCCCCCAGTTGCCCATTTTTTTATTTATTTTTTATTTTTATGTTTTCTCCTCCTCCTTCAATATGACGGGGTCAGTTGAATAACGTGACTCTTACTGACCAGAACGACTATATAGGAAAGATTTTTTTAGTCATCTTGGTAAAAGATGGCCAATTTGATCTAAAGTTGAATCTTTACTACAGTTTGATGCATGGTGGTGTGTTCAAGGTTGTCTTCACAGATGATGGAAACCCATTTGTCTACCAAAGTCTAAATTTCCAATAATAGCTCCATTCCCCACACTGCTCGTGTGAAAGAGCCTTTTGAATCAGTAGGAGGAAGAAGGAAGATTATTAATTACATTTGCGGACCGCATACCGGAGTATAAAATTTGAAAGTTGCACAATGGAATGTTTAAGTTTTATAACACCAAAATATTAAAAAATGAACCTATACTATAAATGAGCCTAAAGTCAGAATATTGACGACTTTGTTGAAATGGGGGCTCTCTCCAGATCTGAATGGCATTACTTCATTGACATTTATCATCTTCCTCCTAGTTTATATGAGGCAGTAAGGCAAACCGAAGTATCAGAGAAGCCATGACTTGTTTGATGTTCATAATTTAGAAAATGGATAAGCATGTTAGGACACTAATTTTATTTGAGAGTAGCAAAGGTAACAGTGGTCAGTTGCGTTAACAGAACTGGAGGCTGCTTTGCTATATGTTCTTTTATTTATTTTCAGCATCGGCTCCATTTTAGAATGAATTTTTTTTTTTCAGTATATTTAGTATAACCCTTCTTTATTGTATATGTATTGTAAAGAATCATAGCTATTGTACTTCCTAGGTACTTATTCATTAATTTGCTGAAGGATATCTCTTGTTTTTTTTTTTTTTTTTACTCCTGTAGGAGGAAACTTGTAAACTTTTTTCTTTTGGCTTTGCTAAATAACAATACTTATGTTTTATCAGTTCAGGAATTTTTACAATGTGTTTTTCTTTTTAAATAGGTGTCTTTTCTTGCCAAGTTTGGCTCCTCACAATGCACCAACTAGTAATGCAGTTACGACAGGTCTTGTTGATGGAGCGGTTGTCAGTGGCATTGGAACAGGTATGAAACGGTTTCTAAAAATCTGTGAATATTAAAGCCTATTTCTAGCCAAAACTTTATTTTGTTTATTATTGTCATTTTGGATTGAGCAAGGAAGGACCAGGTAGCAAGTGTCATGTCAGAAACATCTCTCATGGGGTCAGAGATACAAAAACATGTTTTTATTATGTAGAGTAGGTTGGGTTTAGAACCTTTTTTCCTGACAGCAGCATTTACCTACATTTTTTTGTTCTATTTTTGCCAGGTCCACTTTAATTTTACAAATCATTTGATAACTTTCTGGAATGTCTTCATTTTCATTTATGTGTTAATGTATGAGTGGTGCAGTTTATATATAATTGTTGAAGCTGTGCAATTGGTTTGCTACTTAAAAAAAAAATAAAAATAGGTTTGCTACAAATATATAAACTGTGATTCAAGATCAATAAAATGTGTGTTTTTTTTTCTTTTTGTAGGTGAAAGGCTTTTCCCTCCACCTTCAGGTTTAACCTATTCCACCTGGTTTTGTATTGAGCATTTTAGCACAGCGCCAAATAATCACCCTGTTAGACTTCTTACTGTTGTAAGACGAGCAAACTCCTCTGAGCATCACTACATATGTCTTGCCATTGTCCTCTCAGCAAAAGATAAGTCCCTCATCGTGTCTACTAAGGAGGAACTTCTTCAGAACTATGGTAAATATCCAGCTCTTTCCAAAGCTGTTGGGTTACAGTTGTAATGTGCCCCGATGGGCTGCAAATAAAATATTTCTTTGACATGGGAAAGAACCAATATTGGATCAGATCTGTCTATATTTTGCTCTACTGGGAAAGTCATCTGTTAGGCCACTTTAACACAGGGGTGGGAGCGGCGTCGGTGGTATTTTTAGCGCTGCTTTACCGTTGTTTTAGTGGCATTATTCTGCTGCTAGAAGGGTGATTTTAACCCCTGCTATCGGCCAAAAAAAGGGTAAAAAGCGCCTGCAAAGTGCCACTGCGGCGGCACTTTGCTGGCGGTAAAGCCGCGCTGTCCCATTGATTTCACCACTCCAAAGATACTGCTTGCAGGAATTTTTTTAATGTCCTGCAAGCACACTGCTCCAGTGCGAAAGCCCTCAGGCTTTCACACTGGAGACACAGCAGCGGCTGTTTCAGGGAGCTTTGCAGGCGCTATTTTTAGCCCCAGTGTGAAAGGGGTCTTAATGTTATTTCTGTTGCATGGCTACATTTTGTGCTCAAAGGCATTTGTGTTGATTACATTGTATACATTTACTTTTGCCAGGAAATGTTACAAGTTTAATTTGTCTGACCTCACAGAGTAAATCTATTTATTGTCTGTACAAAACTACACCAAGTTTTGTACAGGAAAAAATTTGCAGAAAGGTCTCTTATTTTATTTGCTATAGTGTTTCATGACCATAGCCTAGATGAATGTAATCAACTAAGCGTCAGTAGTTCTTGTAAGTTGCCAAATGTACCAATTAAAGGATAGAGGACCTTTATTCCACTCCTAAAAACCTGGAGCAATGTCCTTCTTCTGTTTTGGCACTGCAGTTATAATTTTATTTTTACCATGGAGTCACAAAATTTAAATGGCAATTTGTGAGAATCCAAAAAAGAAAGCCAGAAGTAAAGATTTCTGGAATAGTAACCATCAAAGAAAGTTTTGCATGGAGGAAAATGTCAGTTAGCAAAATGTATAATTGTGATGGTTATAATGTGATTTTTTTTTTATATATATATTTATTTTTATTTTTTATCAGATTTAAAAGGGGGACTTTTACAAAAACAGGGTAATAAAATACATGGTAACAGCTATTTTTACACCACTCATTGCTGCCATTTTGAAACAGTCTGTTACTGTTCCCTTTTTTAACCCACTCACCTTTCTGCTTATTTTCTGTTTCTGACATGGTTTTCACAGCTTTATATTTTGCTGCTGTAGACCTTAGTCAGGAAAACAGGAAATTCAGGTGGCTTGGATTTGCAGTCTGTTATAAATCAGTCACCTAAAAAAAGCCATAGTAAATGGACAGGCCACAGGTGGGCTACACAAGAATTTTTACGGTATTAAGACCCCATTGGAACAGGACCCACCCAGCAGTTGGCTCTGTAAAGACCATAACATTTGAGCAAAGCTGGGTAATTTGGTGGAGACCTCACCTCTGGAGTCCCCAGCATGTGAATCAATTTCAGTGCATTGGACTGAGATGAACCCTTACAGCCCGAACAAGCAGCGTTTTCTGCAAGCGTAATCCTGTAAAGCCTCCTTTACTCAGACCAGTTTTTCTCTGCATGTAGTATTTTCTGCAGACTGTTGGTGGTGGACCAGCCATGAATAATTTATTTCTGCAGGCTATATCGTGGCTCTTTGCATTTCCCTGCTAAATGCTTGAGTTAGCTGAAAGGATCCTTTAAATTAATCTGTGCATTGTGTAGATGTATTTTTTGAATTCTTGTTGTAGATATTGGGACCAGTGGCATGTCCAATGCTTCATTCCCTACCAGAAAAAATACTACTGTGCCACTTTGATTTACTATTTCATGTAAGAATAGATATTGAATAGGTTTTTGGCCAAACCCAAATTCATATTTGCATTGATATGTTTAACATTCTTCTACTCCAGTGGATGACTTCAGTGAAGAATCTTCTTTCTATGAAATTCTGCCATGCTGTGCCAGATTCCGTTGTGGTGAGCTGATAATGGAAGGCCAGTGGCATCATCTAGTTCTGGTGATGAGTAAAGGCATGCTGAAAAATAGCACTGCAGCTTTATATCTAGATGGGCAACTAGTCAATACAGTAAAGGTAAGTGGTGCTTTGCTTTTATCTAAAAGTTCTTAAATGTCAACAAAACAGGTCCATAATAAAATGGCCTTAGTTACTGATCCTTATTTGTCAAGAAAGTATTTTTAATAAATGTGTTGATTTTAATGTGGAAGGGGGTGAATAATACTGTATGGGTACAGTTAAATGTTTGGTAATAAATAGAATGATATTCATGGTCTTGGTCAGAAGTTAGTATACCTATAAGCCTGATGATCAAAACAAAATAATCTTTTTTTTTTTTTTTTCTCCTCACCCTTAAACTAGGTATGCGTGTTTTGAAATTTAGCTGGTTCAGCAAGAACCAGACAAATTTTGATCCTTGTATATCTGTCTCTGTCTAACAGAAAGCGAATGTTAGACTGGCCTCTGTTGAACAACCGTGATGGAAAAACATCATTTGATCAGTCACTGCAGCCAATGGCTGCAGCGCTGATCAGTGTATTTTGATTCAGTGTTGATACTGTTCAGGGTATTCTGACAGCAGAGGAGTCCCACTGACAGAAAAAAATAGTACAATGGGGAAGATCCCTGCATCCACATCGCTTGTGTGGTTGCAGGGATCTGTAAGGTTTTTTAATTCAATCCGCTGGTTGAATGAAAGCAAACTCGGTGTATAGCCAGCTTAATCCTCTTGCTCTATGATTAAAGTGGTTCTAAAGGCAGAAGGTGTTTTTTTTTATCTTAATGCATTCTATGTATTAAGATAAAAAACGTTGTGTGTAGCAGCCCCCTAATGCTTACCTGAGCCCCCCTCTCAAACCAGCGATGTTGCACGAGAGCCTCGCCTGTCTGGGACTGTCCCTCCTGATTGGCTGAGACACAACAGATCATGCAATTGGCTCCCAGGGGGTAGGGCCAAGCCGTGGCTCTATATCTGAATGGACAAGCAGACCAGCGGCTTGGCTCATGTACCCCCATAGCAAGCTGCTTTCTGTGGGGTGCACTCAGCAGGAGAGAGGGGAAAGGAGCACTGGTGGGGGGCACAAAGAGGAGGATCTGGGCTGCTCTGTGCAAAACCACTGCACAGAGCAGGCAAGTATAACACATTTGTTATTTTTAAACAAAAAAAAAAAAAAAAGACTTTAATGTCACTTTAAGCCCCAGTAGGAAGTGAAACATGCTAGATGGAGAATCCTGGGTGAAGTGTCCCTGGAGGAGTGAGCACCTGCGAGCTGGAGATTGCAGAGGCCTTAGGAGTGACTTAGGTCTGGTTCACACTAGCTGCGGACATGGCTCACAGCAGGGTGTCCGAGTCATCCCTGTTCTCCGTTTCAGGTGCGACTCAAGTCCAAATTTTTGCCTGAATTTGCATCTGAAACAAAGCCAAAGACGCACAGGACCCTTGTCCAGTGCAGACCTCAGTCGCCCTGTAGGTGGGTGAACTGGCTCCATTGAGAGCCGGTCACACTCTGCTGTCATGCGCATTGGATGCAGGGAAAATTTGCATCAGCATGAACCCAGTCTTAATCTTTTGTGTGCAACTTATTTATATGCTTGTGCTCCATACCTGATTTGAAGCTCAGAAGGATCTCAACAAAATGACCATGAGGAGTTAAGCGGCAAACTCATTTTATGTAAAAAAAAACATATGTTCATATTCAAAAAAATAATAATTAGGACTACTCAACATCATTACTCCCTATAGAATAAATGGAATAATATTGGACAAAACCGAGATGGAGAAGGATTTTAGGATACTGGTTAACATAAGCTTAGCAGCACCACTCACCAGTTGCATTTCTTTTTACAATCTGTTTAGGAAGGGATTCTTCACAGTAGGAATAGCTAAGCTGTAAAATGCTTTTGCCTCATCCGGTAGTAATTTAAAATAGAAAAGTTCTGCATTATACACCTTGCTGAAGCTCATTAGCTTGGCTTAAAAATTAGGAAGAATTGTCCTCCCCTGCATGTTAGATATGCGATGCCTTATCTAAATTGTTATAATAATTTTGCGAAAGCCATTTCTAATTTTCAAAACAAAGAGGACTGGATAATGGTCATGCAATTTCCACTGGTTGGTTTGAATTTCCTTCCTCTGGACAAAATCTGCAGTTGCGAGAATTTGAACTTTATGGACTTGAGCCTTTTTTTTTTTTTTTTCCATCCTCCTTTAAAAATATAACTATAAATACAACACAGCTGGCTCCATTTATCCAAGAGCCTAGAGAAAGCATTATCTGCTCCTATGTTGCTGTATAACAACTAATTGGATTCATTGTTCACACTATGAAAATTTTTTGCTGGTTGCTATGGGGAGAGGAATTCTCAGCCAGTTCTTCCCTAGACACGTTGATAAATGAGATAAGAGGCCAATTATTATGTTTTTATATTTAAAATTGTTTTGCATCAGTGGTGGTTATTAAATAAAACTATTAATAATTTTGAATAGGGCTGAAAACAACTCATCGATTAATCGTCAACGAATCGATTATGAAATTAGTCGATTACTATTTTCATAATCTATTAATCGACCAGTAACATAATGGGGTTTAAAAAAAAGAAAAATTAGCCCTTTATAGTACAAATAGCAAATCGCTGCTGTAAATATTACTTTCACAGTTCTACAGTAAAAAAAAAATTAACCCCTTACAGTAGTGATTATCTGCTTTTTTTTTCTACTATAAAAGGGCTAATTTTCATTTTTTTTAAACCCCATTATGTTACTAAACGTCTTGGACCTGGTTCCCATCTATGTGTTTTTTTTGGGGGTTTTTTGGGTGCTTTTTGCAGAAACACACTACAGTTCATTTACATGGTTTCCTATGGGACACGTTCACATCTATGCTTTTGTCAGCCGCTACGTATGTGAAAAGGGTCAAGGACTTTTTTTTTAATGCAAAGCGGTGCTTTGTTTGGTTCACTATACTTTCAATGGAGAAGCTGCAGAAAAGCATGTAATGCATTTTTGCAGCAATTTGTGTTTATTTTTTTAATCTGCCCAACAACAAATTGACCAAAAAAAAAAGCTAATCGCAGCAAAATCACATGCGAAAAAATCAAAACGCACTGCAGAAACGCATCAAAAGCAAACTGCATAGGTGTGTACCGAGCCTTATGCTGGCCACACTGATCAATTTTCAGATGAGAATATTCAGACGAAAAATCTTTGTACGTTCGCTGAATGAAAAAAAATATTTGACATTTTCACTTGTTTTTAACATTCTGTTTTTAAAATGAATGTAATTTCTGAACGAAAAAAACACACACACTACACTGTCTTGAAAATTCCTTTGACCAAGAAGTTTTCCATTTCCAAATTTTCCTGTCACTGTGGTTGAAAATGAACATCAATTTGATCCCACTAACGATTAGAAAATCGAACAAACGTTCTTAAAATGACTTTTTTTTTTTTAAACAAAAAAGGGATCTCTGAGTCTGATGATTACCAGATTCACTTCCCTTTAATAGTATATACAGTATATTTCTCCTCCTAATAGTATATGCAGTATATCTTTCCTGCTAATAGTATATACAGTATATCTCTCCTTCTAATAGTATATACAGTATATCTCCTCTAATAGTATATACCAGTGATGGTGAACCTTGGCACTCCAGATGTTTTGGAACTACATTTTCCATGATGCTCAACTACACTTCAGAGTGCATGAACATCATGGGAAATGTAGTTTCAAAACATCTGGGGTGCCAAGGTTCGCAATCACTGGTATATACAGTATATCTCCTCCTAATAGTATATACGGTATAGCTCTCCTAATAGTATATACAGTATAGCTCTCCTAATAGTATATACAGTATAGCTCTCCTAATAGTATATACAGTATAGCTCTCCTCCTAATAGTATATACAGTATAGCTCTCCTCCTAATAGTATATACAGTATATCTCTTCTGTCTGTTATTCTCAGAGTGAATTAGATATTTTGCTCCCTAACCATATAGTTGGTTATTTATATTTGCCACTGCATAGAGATATTTATGAATAAATCGTTTTTTTTTTTTAAACTTTACATATTAACTAAATTATACACCACATTTTTTTTAAAGGTTATTAATCAAAGCAATAATCGACCAACTAATCAATTATGAAAATAATCGTTAGTTGCAGCCCTACTTTTGAATACCAAGTTCTATTTGCTACAATAATGGGATATTTGGTTTGGTCTATATTTGCTACAAACAAGTCATTAAAAATGAAGCCTG
Organism: Lithobates pipiens; assembly: GCF_037356315.1. Classification (NCBI taxonomy): domain Eukaryota; kingdom Metazoa; phylum Chordata; class Amphibia; order Anura; family Ranidae; genus Lithobates; species Lithobates pipiens. Next base: position 238,841,493 of record NW_027507718.1, read on the forward strand.
TCCTAAATGTTTTGCTTCTACTTTTTCTGATGAATATTGAATTTTGTATGGCTTTTAATGTAATCTGATCAGACCATTTAAATGTGTTTTTTATTTGTATCAATACAGCTACACTATGTTCATAGCACCCCAGGGGGATCTGGCTCAGTCAATCCACCAGTGGTTAGCACAGTCTATACTTACATTGGCACACCACCAGCTCAACGGCAGCTTTCTTCATTGGTGTGGCGCCTTGGACCAACTCACTTTTTGGAGGAAGTCTTGACAGCTGCAAGTGTTGGCGTTATATATGAACTGGGACCAAATTATGTTGGAAGCTTTCAGGCAGTTTGCTCTCCATGTAAGTGTTTGAATGAAAATATTGGTTAATTCTGATTAAAAATGTATTGTCCTCATGTATTTATATTTTGTGAAGTACATGATTGTATAGTTATGTATATTTGTCCCCATGAAAAAATATTATCATGTTACAAATCGTGGTGTAGGGATGATTTTTGTACTTTGTAGGTGGAACAATTCTGCCATCTTGATTCATATCTATATTTGTGACAGAAATCTGTCTGCGCTACTGTTTGTGCATGGGCGGTAGTTGTGGGTATGAATTTGGGTATCTTTATCGGAGTTAGACCCCTTTCACACCGGGGTGTTTTTCAGTCGCTTTTGGGCTAAAAATGGCATCTGTAAAACGCCTCCCCTGCAGACCCAGTATGCGAGCCCCAGTGCTTTCACACTGGAGCAGTGAGCTTGCAAGTCATTACAAAAAGTCCAGCAAGCAGCATCTTTCTGGCGGTGTGGGAGCGGTGAATACACTGCTCCTCCACTGCCCCTACCTTTGAAAACAATGGGCACGGTTGGCGAAGTGCAAAGGGTTCAAAGCTGCGCTTTGCGGGCGCTTTTAACCCTTTTTTGCCCACTAGCACGGGTTGAAAGCGCATCGCTTTACTGCTAACACCCATTTTTTTAATATACATTTTTGGGGGATATTTATAGCAAAATGTAATGCGTTTTTTGAAAAAACACAGGGGTGATCAAATAACACCAAAAGAAAGCTCTATTTGTGGGGAAAAAAGGACGTAAATTTTGTTTGGGAGCCACGTCACACGATCGCGCAATTGTCAGGTAAAGCTACGCAGTGCCGAATTGCAAAAAGTGTTCTGGTCTTTGGCCAGCAAAATTGTCCAGTCTGAAAGTGGTTAAAATGCAATCATGCATAAAGAAACTGTGTTAACTATTAACACGAACCCTCTCCTTAAAATCCTGAGATTCTTAAGATTTTAGAACTTAAGCTTCTAACTTCTGACAGCTTGTTTAATTAAGCTTTGACACCAAAAAACCAAACAAACCTGGAAGCTGATTAGTTTCTATGCAGAGCTGCACCAGATTTTGCACTCTTTACATTTAGTAAATCAACCCCAACCCCGCCCCCCGGTGCTTCTCCGGGCTTGCCAGTGCGAATGCTGCTGGACGTTGATCATAGAGCTTTTCGGTGACCAGATGGTCCCAGTCATCTCTATGACCTTCGGAGGCATTCAAATCACAAATCTGAGTTATCACTGCGTGCATTAGAACTAGAGCAACTATTCTAGCACTAGACCTCCTCTGTTACTGTAAACTGGTAACCTGTAAAAAAAAATTTTAAGGTTGCCTATGGAGCTTTTTAAGTACCTAAGTTTGGCATCATTCCACAAGGGTGCGCAACTTTAAAGCATGACATGTTAGGTATCGATTTGCTCAGCATAACATCATCTTTCACATTATACAAAAAAAGGTTAACTTTACTGATTTGTTATTTTTTAATTCATTAAACAGTTTTTTTCCCCAAAAAAAGCGTTTGAAAAATTGTTACATTTTTTTAAATAGCTTGTGACATAAAAAGTTGCAATGGCTGCCATTTTATTCCCTTGGGTCTCGGCTTAAAAAAAAAAAAAAAACATATATAATGTTTGGGGGTTCTGAGTAATTTTCTTGCAAAAACAATTATGATTTTTACATGTAGGATAGGCATGCCGGAATAGTATAGAAGTGATTAAGAAATGTATATCAGTAATTATTATATTATATTTTATTATACACGATTTATATAGCGCCAACAGTTTGCGCAGTGCTTTACAATGTAGAGGGAGACAGAGCAATTACAGTACAGTTCAATACAGAAGGGACAGGAGGGCCCTGCTCATAGAGCTTACATTCTAAAGGGAGGGGGTGATGGTACAAAAGGTAATAGATGCGGGGACTGATTTGATTGGGGTGGCCGCTGTAATATTTGGGTGTAACCACTGGTCTCAGAAGAGGGTCTGGGAGAAAATCAGGATTACCAAGAAAGGAATGTTTTTTTTATTCATACAGTTCAAAACCGACAATAAATAAAACCATGCTTCTGGATATAGAAAGAATAGGAAGAAAGAACAGGGCAATTCCTATTCGATTAATTTATCAAAACTAGAGGAACAAAATGTCAAGTTTTTTATGTAAGAATAGCCATATACTAATACTGAGATTAGAAGTCAATAATTGACAAACTAGATTATTCTAACCATTGACAAAAAAGACAGATGATGAGTGAAGGTGGCTTTATTTTACAGGTAAAGATTCCAAGTCTGAATCGGGTACCCCATCTCTGGTGTCACTGGTACCAGAAGAAAAAGTTTCCTTTGGGCTCTATGCACTTTCTGTGTCATCTTTAACAGTAGCAAGAATAAGAAAAGTGTATAACAAATTGGATAGCAAAGCAATTGCAAAACAGGTAAATTGTGTACATATCGTTTGGGATTGGAATTAGGATATGTAATGTTTACTTTCCGTTTTTGGCTAATTGTTTCTAAAGCTGCCTTTTAAACCTATTTCTGAGCAGTCTGTAGAATTTTTATGGGCATTTTCCAACAGATTTTTTACAATGTATTAAGGTGTGTACAGTGTTTTTTTATTTATTTTTTATTTATTTTTTTATGATTAGGTTTAACATTAGGCTTGACCTTTGAACAATGTTATATAGAAAATTAAAGTAGTAGTAGTATATTTAACTTTTATTTTTTTGCGTAGGGACTGACATGATCTGCATAACACACAAGTTGTTTGATTTACATGTAACTAGTATAACTGGTACACTTAACTGACTTTTGGATAATCTGCAACTAAACTCTCAAAAATAAACTTTTCTGAAATAGAAGACACCTTTTTGATAATGTGCTAACTTTCTAGAAAAGAACAGGCAAGGTAAAACAGATGACATGTGATTGTGTACCACTTCAACACAGAGAAAGCCCTGACTCTTGTCTTACTGATTATTATATTATTATTATTTTTTATTTTTTGGAAAAAATATAATGCATATAAAGACATATGCCAGTAGGTGGGGGACTCTTAAATTTGATATTGTTTAAGGTTTGAATCTTCTGACTTAGAAAAAACCTAATCATGGATAAAAACCAAGGTTTACCATTGCTTATGTCTTCTTCTCTGAAAGCACTAGTTACCTAGCTAGCTTCAATATATTTAGAAACTCAGAACATACCTGCAGAAAAGGAATGTCAGAGTGAATTTACTAAAACGGCATGATGGCTAGGGAGTTAGTACTTTCAGACTGAGAGGTCATTAATGATAGCTATTGGTCACCTTTAATATGATTCTATTTTATTAAATCTATACGTTTTGGATAAAACCAATAAGCTTATTTTTGATTTGTTATATATAGCTGGCAATATCATCTCATGAAAATGCCACCCCAGTGAAACTGCTACACAATTCAGCTGGACACTTGAATGGACCAGCTCGGACCATAGGAGCAGCACTCATTGGTTACCTAGGTAAACTTACTGTTCTTAACATGGTGGTCTTCTTATCAGTTCTGGGTAGTGTATATAAAAGTGGAGGGAAAGAAAAATTAAGGCATTTACTGTACTACCATTTAGTACTTTTTGGTTTAGGCTTGAATAGTTACCATAGGTCATATTTCTCTTTTTTCCAAAATAGCCTTTACTGGTCTATAGAAAAGCTTTCCTCCAAATTGTGCGACCAGATGTGTGCATTAAATTGTCTTGCATTTTTCATTCTGTAGTCAGAAGCTAAATGACAGGTTTTCAGAAAACAAATCACATACCCACATAATATACAAATCATTCACATTATTTTACTACAGTAGTCTCCAAATTGTGGTCTGGGGGCCAGATGTGGCCATTTGCTTTCCTTTACCCACGCCCTTGGGGTACTATTCCTCCCACTAATATGAAACACTATCCTTCAGAGCTGCACGATTCTGGGCAAAATGAGAATCACATTTTTTTTTTCTCAAAATAAAAAGATCACGATTCTCTCACGATTTTTGTGACGTAAAATCTTTCAACATTATACAATAAAAACTGAGCTAACTTTACTGGTCAGTTTATTTTATTTTTTTAATTCATTAAAGTAATTTTTTCCAAACAAATTGCATTTGAAAGACCGCTGCGCAAATACAGTGTGACATAAAATATTGCAACAACCACCATTTTATTCCCTAGGGTCTCTACTAAGGAAATTATATATAATGTTTGGGGGTTCTAAGTAATTTTCTAGCAAAAAAATTTTTTTTTAACTTGAAACCAACACATTTCAGAAAAAGGTTTAAGTGGTTAAACTTTCTTTATTTACACACAAAGTCTATTCCATTGACAAATTATTACAATGTTTATACTTAGTTCCACTGCTAAAGAATGTTGTGATTCTTGGCAGACTGCCCGGATTTTCTTGTCCTTTCTTTTGAGGGCTGTGGCTTCAGAAGAGCAGAGAGAATTCTTTGCATAGAGAGAATCGTGAAACACTTTTGTCAAGATCACAACGGGAAAAAAAAATTGCGATAAGGATTCTTGACAATTAATCGTGCAGCTCTACTATCCTGACATCTGAGGCCAACAGTGGGGCACCATTTCTTCCACTGACACCAATAATGGGACACTACTCGTCCCTATGATGCCCACCACTATTCCTCCACCTAGTCCCAAATATAGCAATGTTGCCATTAAAATTTCCGCTCCCGCTGGAATAGTCTGTCCCTGATGCAGGAGACAAAATGATTGACCGCACTCCTAGGATAAGGAATATTTACTTTATTGCTATAAAAACATCCAACATGAAGAACCATTGAGGTTACAGCATCATGACAGCACAGAGGGGAGCATGGTTGACACATTTCACAGACTGTCCTTCCTACAGTCTGTCCCTCCTAAAGTCTGAAGGACAATAAACCGGTCCTTTGTTTAGAAAGTGTGGAGACCCCTGCTTTACTAAATAAAATAGGCATACTGCTTGATCATAATATGTGTTTGCATTATGAATCAGTAAACTAGGTGTTTTAGGAATCTCTTCAAATGCCTCTTCGACAGACATCTTGATACGAGAAAAATGTTCACAACACATATGCAGTTTTCCACCATGCAGCGTGCCTTATTCATTTCTGGGGACAGTTATGGAAGTGATTAACCCACTAAGTGGATTGGTACTGGTAGCTTAGAATCTTCAGATCAAAGCATGTGTTTAATCTGCATTACTTGTACGTTCTAAAAGTGTGTGTGTGTTTGTTTGTGTGTGTGTGTATATATATATAATATAAATGTTTTATGTATTTTAGGAGTGAGAACGTTTGTTCCAAAACCTGTAGCTACAACCTTGCAATACATTGGAGGAGCAGCTGCTATTCTTGGACTAGTAGCAATGGCATCTGATGTTGAAGGCCTCTATGCAGCAGTCAAGGCTCTTGTGTGCGTGGTAAAAAGCAACCCACTTGCCAGCAAAGAGATGGAAAGGATTAAAGGTTACCAGGTGGGACATAATAAAAAAAAGTTAAAAACTGAAATAAAGCACCTTAACATGTTTATGTAAACAAAACACAAATCATACAAATCGAATATTCATAGATCTCAAATAGGACCCCACTATGCTGCTTCAATGATATTTAACACTACATTGGGAATTAAAGTTTTAATCTGCGTGGTTGCTGTGGATGTTTTGATAACTGAAACCTATTATTTCTTACTAATCTGTAGTCTTTCGCTGGCATTTTTGTAATCAGCATTCCAGTGCTACGTTGGTTCTTTGGCTTCCCCCTTATATGTAAAATAGTGTTAAACCCAAAAGCAAACATTTTTGTTGTTGCAGCTTACCAATTTTAGAATGTCATGGCTTTTTACGTTTTCTTTTTTAGGCTTGCTTTCTTCTTAAAGCGTGACATGTTTGGTACCTTTTTACTTGGCGTAACATCATTCACATTATAGAGAAAAAATGGGCTAACTTTACTTTGCAACGACAGCCATTTTATTTCCTAGGTTGTCTGCTAAAAAACATATATAATGTTTGGGGATACTGAGTAATTTTCTAGAATTTGTTTTACTATGTTTTCATGTAGGAGAGGAGTGCCAGAATAGGCCTGGTGTGGAAGTGGTAGATCCTCCACCAGGTAACACCATGTAGGCTTACCAGATAGCAATGACCTTCTACTTATAGAAAGGTCAAAATGTGCATCAACCAAATAGAATCACAAGGAATCTTCTCAAGTGAAGTCATCACAAGACTAGGTGTACTCTAATCATTACAAATGGTGTGTTAATGGAAACTCCTCAATTGCTTATCCATCCATGTATTTCATATTGAGGATAAAAGCAGAAAGCTTCACATTGTATATACCAGTAAAACAAAGCCTTTATTTTTCATAGTGTATATATAATCACATTTAAAAGTTGCTATAGCGCTTGTAAACACTCCGGCTGGTAAACAAAATGGCTTCCCGCAGACTTTCAGTTAAGCAGTGACATTACAGGCTCCGTCCTACGTGTTTTGTCACACCTCAAGTCTTCCAGGGCCACTAATGATACCACTATTATTTAAAGACTGTACTTGTGGGCCAGTGATAACCTTTTCCTTGTGTTTCCCTGTTCAGTCCCACCTCTGGATATGTTTAGCTATATTTAGCACAAGCACTGTATGAGGAAAAGGAGGGAGTGCATGGGATATTTTGGGGACTTTGAAAGTTGAAAGACTTTTTTATAGTTAGGGAAAATAAAACCATTTCTCCTTTCTCTTGTTTGGTGGTCTGTACCATCTGAAAGGTAACTCCTTTAAAGGGCTTAATTATTCAGGGTTGTCTAGGGATGCATGTTATCTAAATGTGGCTCTGCATTCATTTCCACTAATCTTGCCCACGTAAAGGGTGCTTGTTGCTGTCAAGTACATTTGGCAAACTGAATTAATTCACTTTACTTATTTTAAAGGGAACCTGTGCTTTGTCTATGCAGGGCAAAGCAACAAGTTCCCTTGATGAGGACCCCACCAGCAGCCTATATTTACCTTTGCTTCACTTGCCCACTGCTCTGTTTGGCATATGGAGCAATAAAAAAGCGGGCCATGTGTGGGCTCCAAATCACTACTTGGACCTTACACACGTTTGAGAACACATCTACCTGACAGCTTTGAAAGTCTACTCCAAGAGACAACTGGCCACTTGGTAAATAATACCTGGAAGCAAGAGAAGTGGCATACTTGTTCACGAAAGTTTGGCAGTACCTAATAAGTCTCCTGGAAAAGGGATACATTTGAGAATCTCTGGGATAAATAATGCTTAAGAGGATAAGTGAAGGTCTGACCGCAGAGTAGCGCTTTGCATTTTGTCTTATGGTATATGATGCAGCCTATTAACAATATAATTTGTATTCTTTTTCATAAACTATTAATAATGTTTCTCTATGCAGTTCTGGCTAGTTATGCTGCAAAAATAGTACTGTTACCCATGAACATGCGATATCTGACATCTAGCCTGACTAGATCATCCAGATCAGATGATGTTCTCCTGACTACACACTAGGACAGCTGATCACCCATTACTGGGGTGGAGATTTAATAGGACAGCTTGAAAACCTTTCTGGATAGCGATTGTTCACCTCTGATAAGATAGCTTTGCCCTCCTCTCAGTTCCATGTTTTCGGATGTCAATTCTCTCTTATCTTCATATAATGTATTCTTTGGTGAACATCTTACAAAGCAAAAGCAGTAACGTTAATAGTAATATGTGATCTAAGTTCTCATCTACAAGGTCAATAACACACATCTGTCAGAAATTTTAAATGGACGTTTAGGAATGACACAGAAATGTGATATTTTTTATTTTTTTTGATAGATTAGTACAGATTCATTTGTCTTACAGATATAATAAAATAACTCTGGCTATAGTCTATTACCATCATTTTACATGGAGTGCAATATTCAAATGCTCCTCCCTTACCAAGAGGTAGATGACTAGATATGATTCAGCTAGATAAATGGCTTAGTAAGGTGAATAAATATTCATTAAGAAATGCAAGATTTGCATCTTACATCAGGTAGTTTTATGCTCAAGGCAGCACACATTCATCATACATTTTGACAAGCTTTGTGATTTGCTGTCTGTGCTCATAGGATGGAAATTTTCATTTAACAAACTGCAGCTGAAAGTGTCACTAGGACGATATGAGTGTTTTCAAGGTTATTCCTATTAAGGTTAATTGGGTTCACTCAATATGTCACATAGATATTTGCTTGGTGACGTTAGGTAGCATAAACAAAATTGCACTTTTAATAAAAGCTGTTCTCATTATGTACTGAAATAAACTATAACCTCTTGTCAAAAAAAGGCAAATTATAGACGTAATTTTTACTATTCGCAAAAAAAAAAAAGAAAAAAAAAGAAAAAGAGGTTTGATATGTTTATATTGCTGCACTATGACTTATCCTATTAGTAAATTGTCAGTGATACATGCGCACGCACACCCCCTACTAATTTGAGTTCCGCCAATAGATTAATGTTATGAAATGTTTTTAACACAAAGGCATCCCTTTTTTAATTTTCTACAAAACTTTAATTATTTCTGTTTGCTCATAGGAGCTTAGCTGTAGCTTATATTTTATCAAACATCAGGTTCCTATGCAAATTCAAAATTTACCTGACATTATGTACTGTATCTACTTAATAACCTTTTCTCTTCATACTCCCAATTATTTTCCCCGTACCCACTACCGTGGTGCATGATAAATATCGAAATTCAATTTTTCGTGACTAATGCCATTATATTGGGGTAGTGCATGCTTGGATTAATATAAATATATACACCCTGATAGAAGCCTTGTCGATGTGGATAGAATTTTTATTTTATTTGGTTTTATTTTTATTACTTTCATTTATTGGGGTTGTGCATGCTTGGATTAATATAAACATATACAGACAGATAGATAGAAGCCTTGTTGATGATGTGGATAGAATTTTTATTTATTTATTTATTTTTTTTACATTCATATATTTACATCAGTATTTGATATAGTTCTACCCTGCTATATAATGTCCATCCTTTTTTGGTTTTAGGTTTACTTTTTAAAAGTAAACTTGCACAAATAATGTTTTTGTCACTTTGTTCATCCAAGCTCATGCATCTCTACCCGATTTTACTTTTTACCTATTCAAAGCAATTCCTCACACAAAAGTCCTAACACTGTAGTCTAGTTATATTATTATGGATCATAAATTCTTTATATGAAGAGGGTGTAGTTAAGGCAAATTTATTTTTATTCAAAGGTCATCATTATTATACAGGATTTATATAGCACCAGCAGTTTGTGCAGCGCTTTACAAAATGAAGGCAGACAGTACAGTTACAATAAAATTTGATACAAGAAGAATCAGAGGGCTCTGCACATTAGAGCTTACAATCTAAGAGGGAGGGTCTAGTGGTACAAAAGGTAATAACTGTGGGGGATGAGCTGATGGCGAAAGTAAAAACAGTTAGTTAGAAGCGGGATAGGCTTCTTTTAAATAGTAGCATTTACAGAGTTCTTCTAAAGCTGGATAGATTCAAAGCTAGTGGGACAGTTTGGGGTAGGGAGTTCCATAGGATGGGAGAAGCTCAGGAGAAGTCCCGGGGGAGAGCATGGGAGGCGGTAACAAGGGAGCTAGAGAGGAGGAGGTCTTGGGAGGACCGGAGAGATCAGCTTGGTTGATGTTTTGGGGCAGAGTAGTGTATGGCTTTGTAAGTTGTTTTTAGTACTTTGAATTTTATTTTTTCAGCGGAAGCCAGTGGAGGGATTGGCAGAGAGGGGTAGTAGGCACTGAACGGTTGGTAAGGTGGATGAGTCTGGCAGCAGCATTCGTGATGGACTGAAGGGGGAATAGCCTATGTAAAGGTAATCTACTGAAGAGGTAGTTGCAGTAGTTGAGGTGAGAGATAACCAGCGAGTGAATTAGTAGCTTTGTGGTGTTTGTGGACAATGATTGGATGAGGGCCTGAAAGGACAATTCAGGGTTACCCCTAGCACCCTGGCATGAGGGGATGGACTGATAGTTGTACCATTGATCTTGACGGAGAAGTCAGGGGGGGAGGCATGTGAAATAAGAAATATAATGAGCGCCGTTTGGGCTAGATTGAATTTGAGGAAGTGGTGTGAAGGCCAGTCTGATATATCTGTTGGTAAGTCAGTGATATATGAGGAAACTGATGGAATGAGCTGCATATTTATCTCTGCTGTAAAATGTAATCCAAATTGCATAAATGTACCTAGTACGTGTAATATATCATATAGGATTTATATGGTGCCAACAGTTTGTGTAGTGCTTTACAATATAAAGGATATATATATCTACAATAAAAACATGTAAAAAAAAAAGGTGTGTGTGTGTGTGTATATATCTATAATAAAATCCATGCTTAGGTTTATTTTTCTGTTTTGTCATGGTAGCTTCTAGCAATGTTGCTGAAGAAAAAAAGAGGTCTTCTCAACAGCCACATTTTACATCTCACCTTTTCCTTGGTGGGAACAGTGGACAGTGGTCATGAGACTTCTATTATCCCCAACTCAACTGCCTTTCAAGATTTATTATGTGACTTTGAGGTAGGTGGCTAGCAAGAGACTGTACTCTTTAATTGGATGAAAGCTGGCATCATGGCACAAAGAAAAACATTTGTTTTAAAAAAAAGTTTAATAGTGTTATGTATTAGGCTCGGAGACCAGTAGCTATAGCAATAGAGAGGGTCACACCAACCAGTAGGCCAAGTACACGAGCAAATCACCCTGGTGAATGATGCGAGATCACACAGGGGTGGGTTCTAAGCACTAACCGGTCTTCACCAGAGCGTCTGATGGTGGAGATTGGTTTCACTGCATGTTAGTACCAGGTTGCGGTCCTCAGGATTGCTCCACCAGGAGCAAGCTGGGGTCTGGTGGCAGATGGAACAGGTAAGAATCAAGCAGAGTTGTCAAGAAACAAGCCAAATGTTAGTAACAAATGGTTGCAAGTTGGGATAAAGTGGAACCGTAGTTTGGGAACAAGCCAAAGCTCGGTAACAAATGGTTGTGAAAATACAGCTGGCAGCAGAAGTAAACAAGACATAAAGCAAAGTTGTTCTTTCTGTTGCCAGTACAGAAAGTAGTGAAAAATCTGACCAATTGGAACAGACTTCAATTAACCATTTCTTAGTCTGGAAATTCTGATCCGGCATTTATAATAAATTATACACTGTGATATTTTACTAATAAATACCCATTACAGTCGTTTTTTTTTTTTTACACCAATTGGTAATTACAACTTGGTGACCTTAATAATGTGATCGTTGCAATTTACTTTCTGAGTGCATGGAAATCGCTTTGTAAGACCACTTGTGGTCATGTACCATTTATAATACAGGTTCACTGAGGTGTATGATTTGTATTTATTTTGTAAGTATCTGCATGAAAATCCAACACTGCATTTTTTTTTGTGTGTGTTTTGTGACATGTTTTCATTTCTTAGGTCTGGCTCCATGCACCATACGAGCTTCATCTTTCCCTGTTTGAGCATTTTATTGAGCTTCTCACCGAATCCAGGTAGGACTGAAGCGGGAAAATACAAGGTGTTAATATGATATACATTTTCCACTGTACCATATGCACCAAGTTTCTCTTATTTGTTCTGTTCTGATCTCTTCAATATACCTTTAAAAGCATTTTGTTTATATCAGTTTAAAGCAGAGTTCCACTCATATAAAAGTCAGCAGCTACAAAAAGTGCAGCTGCTTACTTTTGATAATCGAAAACTTGACTCGAGCGATGTTGGCGAATACACATCGAATACGAATACAGTAAGCTAACACATGGCAATACCATGCAACACAGAATTCCTCTAAATTATAAAAAAAAAGCTGTAAACCAGAGCTAGAAAATGGTGTAAAGCTAGAAAATTATGCTGTACCTGTAGATATTATTCAGGATTTTTATATTTGCCATATATCTCGTTTCAGCGAGGCTTCAAAGAATGCAAAGCTCATGAGAGAGTTCCAGTTGATACCTAAATTATTGCTGACTCTTCGAGACATGTCTCTATCCCAACCCAGCATATCTGCCATCAGTAACGTACTGAGTTACCTGCTCCAAGGCTTCCCCAACAGCAATGACCTGCTCAGGTATTCTATTGATGATGCCTAGAAAATGAAAATAATAATATCATGATTGACTTTCAGTTTGTGAACACTAATCAAATCGTTGATGTACAACATTAATGTATTCTATGTTTTGGCTTTTGTGTTAAGGTTTGGCCAGTTCATCTCCTCAACACTACCTACATTTGCTGTTTGTGAGAAGTTTGTTGTTATGGAAATAAATAATGAGGAGAAGCTTGAGCCAGGTAAGTGCTTCACTGATTTGTATTAAGTTCATAATATCCATAATAATGAAAAGCACAACATAGCCTCTTCTTACACTATTGCATTGTACTCGCTCATTGACCAAATATAATACATCCTATAACTGTACTAGACAAACAAGAAAAAAAAATTGATTTTAATTGTACTAGGTCATATTATTTTATCTCTTTAAAAAAATGTTGGTTATTTCTGCACTGCAAGTGAACTGTACAGTATGCTGTAAATAGAAGTGCCTAATTGTTATGATTTCTCCATTATGCATTGTGTTTAACCACTACAATACAGGGCACTTTCACCCCCTTCCTTCCCAGCCCAATTTTCAGCTTTCAGCGCTCTAGCGCTTTCAGTGACAATTGCGCGGTCATGCTACACTGTACCCAAATGAAATTATCATTTTGTTCGCACAAATAGAGCTTTATTTTGGTGTTATTTATTCACGACTCCGTTTTTTTTTTTTTGCGATATAAGCGCAAAAAAAGCGGAAATTTGGAAAAAAAACAATATTTTCTTTTTTCTATTTGAAAAGAAATCCAATAAAATCAAATTTTGTCATAAATTTAAGCCAAAATGTATTCTGCTACATGTTTTTGGTAAAAAAAATTCCGTTAAGTGTATAATAATTGGTTTGTGTGATCACGGACATATGTACGCAAATGATCATGTACATATGTGTGCAGGTGATCACGTACATATGTGTGCAGATAATCATTGGGACATGTGATTTTAGTGGGACATATGTGGGGGACATGTTTTTATTATTAGGGACATGTGTTTTTATTATTTGGGGACATGTATGTTTTGGGGACATGTGTGTTTTGGGGACATATGTGGGGACTGTGTTTGTACTGTGTGGTGTGTTGTGTGTTTACACTACACTGATGATCAGTTAGTAAAAAGCTGTAAAAAGCAGCCCATACTCACTGATCATCAGCCGGCTGCAGCATTCTGCTCTCCTCTCCTCAGCGGTGACTTCCGTGTGAGGAGAGGAGAGCCGATTGCCTAGCAACCGGCTGTTTGTTTACATCACATGACGGCCGTGATTGGACACGGCCGTCATGTGATCAGGAGGGCCAATCACAGAGCCCTCCTGCCGATCTGAGATGTGCCGTGTCCGGGTGACGCGGGCACGCGCGCGCGCGATCCCGCTACTCCTGAAGGACGTTCCTGAACGTCCTATCAGGAGTAGACGGCTCCCACCCGGCCGTATATATGCATTGGCCGGGTGGGAAGTGGTTAATGTATTTTTATATGTTGGTTCAACAACCAGATCCTACAGTCATATAAAAGTCCTTCATTTATCAACACATCAAAGGTGTTATACAAAGTAACACAATATTTTTATTTTAATACAGTATTTGAACATTCCAGGCACCCCTTGATTGTCCACATGGCTACAGAGTAATTAACATATTTTTTTTTTTTCATTTTATATGTAGGATAGAATTACTATAATAAAAAAAAAATCTAAAATGCTTTACATCTAAAAAGGGTTTTTTATAATATCTCCCCCTATACATTTAAGAATACTCCATCAATTCCGTAAAAAATCTAAATTAGGAGTATTGATATCATGGGTAGCCAGAAAGTCCATGTACACATTAGATGGATGCTGTACTTGTGGATTACTTGACTAATGGATATGCCGGGTAAACCTCCACCTAGGACATCATAAATATTCAACCATGCAATGACTAATACTAGTTTGTATTATACCATCAGTATCCTTACATTCCATACTGTACCTAGTAGAAAAAGTTGGGGGACTATTTTTATCCTGTTCATTTCCCCCTGTTCTTGGCAAATCATCTATTTTACAGAATTGGCAATTATTTTTTATTTTTATGCCCTCTACAGAATCCATATAGCAGAATGCAGTCTATATTTTAAATTGTCAAACTCCTGTTTAAGATTTCCTTCCATAGAAGTATTTCTCCATATGAAGTCATACTCTCACAGACTGACACTTTGACTTTCAGCTGTGGGATTTTCTGATAAACTTGGATTTCATTATTCCTTTAGTAAGTGCTAGTTACTCCAGCAAGAAGCAGCACAACAATACTGTACCATTATACTCAATCCTCCAAGCTTACACTAATCATTGATTTCCTGCAATCATTCTGTCCTGGTCATTTTCTCATGGCTCTAATCAAGGGCAGAGGATATTTGCAGGTGCTTCTATGTCAACCAGAGTCTTTGTTTATTAGTTTGAGGATTGTACTGCATGCCCTCACACTGTTCTTTGAATCATAGTGTCACCAGTGCTAAATGTAAATTTTTTTTATAAATTCTTCTGCGGTGGACTTATGGCAGACCAAGTCTTTAGAAATCCTATTGTTTTAACCAAAAAGACCTTCTAATTTGACATTATTGCCAACCAAAAGATACACAAATATTAAGAATACATTTTTTTTTCTAGGAGATACAAAAGTCAACATCTTTGCACATGATAAAAGCTTTTACCACACAGCTATAGCATAATAAAAGAATATCTTAAACGGGATATACAACATGTCCATAAAAGTATCTAGATCGAATATCTTGCACTCTGTGTAGTACACCTAGTTATAATCTGCTGTAAAAGTTGTCATTCCACAGTGAGCCCATCAACTGGCAACATCCAACGTGTTTTAAACAGTAACTATAATAAGTTCTTCATCAGGGAATATAGTACCTAAAGAAAAATAATTTGTTGACTTTTGTATCTTTTAAAAAAAAGTTTATTCTTAATTTTTGTGTATCCTTTGGTTGCCAATAATGCCCCATTAGAATTTATCTTTGGTTCAAATATTCAGTATTAGGGATGGTGGCAACCGTTACCTGCAATTGAAGTGGCACTATTCTTGTTAGAAATCCTATTGTAGCCCATTTCATGATAAGTCGTAGTTATACTCTACAGTCTTAAGAGAGGTCATATGGCAACTACATTGATTTGTAAGAACCAGGTACCCTAAACTGTAAATTTTTGGTTTGATAGAAAAGGTAAAACCCATACTTCCATGTGTCTCAAATCCCCAACTTCAATTAGTTCTGTTCAGCTTGTCATTATGCTAGAAGTTTTTTTTTTTTTATTTACATTTGTTTGATTGTTTTAGTCATTTAAGTTAACATTCAGCTAATTAAATTACTTGTTTAATTGCCATCTTTATCATTATGGCTTTTAGGAGCCACCCATGCATAATTCCAAAATTAATCTAAAATTGCATATTTAACATTCATATATATTTTTTTTTTTATAAGGATCTGAAGATGACTTTGGAGGACTTGTCTCTGCTAATCTCATTCTTCTGAGAAACAGACTATTGGATATGTTGCTTAAGCTGCTTTACACCACAAAGGAGAAGACCACCGTGAATCTGCAGTGAGTGTTTATGAATAGTGAAGATTTCCTTGCATTTTACCAAGCTTTTCAGGTTTACTTGGGACAGTCCAGTTCTAAATAAATTTTGATTGGTTACTGTGAGATATAGCAGTTTTAGACTTGTGGTGTTCATTAAACTAGTGTCAAATACTCCCCCTTGCTGTGAGTGACAGGTGATTTAAATATCTCGTGCACTAGCCTAAGAGACATGCGTTATTTTTTAATTCCCTCCCACTCCTTTTTTCTGCTGCTCTGCCAGAATTGGATGTTCCCCACCTCAGCATAACTGGGCATGCTGAAGTCATGTGGTTGCTTTCCTGTCTTTTCACTGGATGTTAGAGATGATAGCAGAAGTTCAGTGTAAGAAATACACAGGAGAGTATGCATATTGACAAGGGGAGTGTAGAGGTGGGCGGGGAGTCTACTGACATCACGACTCCACCCACTGAGCTCCAGACAACAGACCCACCCACAGAATATGCAGTTTTTCGGGTCTCATAGCAGACAGAGGGGAGACAGGTGAAGATACATGCAGGAGGCATGTATATCCTTCTAGATAACCCCTATGGCAGTAGTTTAGAAAGGATGACATTGGGTTTACATCCACTTTAAGCAGATTGTCTACATATTTAGCTCAGTTAACATTGAGGCTGATTACTAAAGAAGTTCAATGACCACATACAAATTGTGTGAAAATTCACTTTATTGTCCAATTATGTAAAAAGAAAATCCCAGTTTACTTATTTCATCTGCACATAACTGGATAATTGAAATGAACTTGTTTTGTTGTGTGAACATTTGCAAATCTTTTGTAAATCAGCCTTATTGTCTCTAGGACATGTGATTTACAAATGGAAGGAAAAATCTTTTGTCAAGGTCCATTTTTTCATTTCGTACGTTTCTTTTGCTTTCTCTTTCTATAAAGAGCTTGTGAAGAACTTGTGAAGACTCTCGGCTTTGATTGGGTAATCATGTTTATGGAGGAACATCTGCACTCCACCACAGTGACAGCAGCCATGAGGATTTTGGTGGTTCTTTTGAGCAATCAGTCGATCCTTATCAAATTCAAGGAAGGAATTAGTGGAGGAGGATGGTTGGACCAAACAGACTCTGTATTGACCAATAAAATCGGCACTGTGCTAGGTAAAGTCTTTTCTTGTAATATGTTACAGCTGGTATGAAGGAAAAATGCCTGTACACCAAAAACAATAATAAGAAGAAAAAATCCCCAATTCTGAATTAACACTGCTTATGTTTGAACATAGAAATATGTGAAGACCAGGTTTTATCACATTTCATTTTTATTTTCTTCTTTCTCTCTCCTTTCTGCCTCCCAAAAAAAAAACATGCTCGCTCTCTTTCGCTCGCTCTCTCTCATTTGCTCTCTCTCTCTCATTCGCTCTCTCTCATTCGCTCGCTCTCTCTCTCTCTCTTTCTCTCTCTCTTTCGCTCTCGCTCTCGCTCTCTCTTGCTCTTTCTCTCGCTCTCACACTCTCGCTCTCTCTTGCTCTTTCCCTCGCTCTCTCTTGCTCTTTCTCTCGCTCTCTCTTGCTCTTTCTCTCGCTCTCTCTTGCTCTTTCTCTCGCTCTCTTGCTCTTTCCCTCGCTCTCTCTTGCTCTTTCCCTCGCTCTCTCTTGCTCTTTCCCTCGCTCTCTCTTGCTCTTTCCCTCGCTCTCTCTTGCTCTTTCCCTCGCTCTCTCTTGCTCTTTCTCTCGCTCTCTCTTGCTCTTTCTCTCGCTCTCTCTTGCTCTTTCTCTCGCTCTCTCTTGCTCTTTCCCTCGCTCTCTCTTGCTCTTTCCCTCGCTCTCTCTTGCTCTTTCCCTCGCTCTCTCTTGCTCTTTCCCTCGCTCTCTCTTGCTCTTTCCCTCGCTCTCTCTTGCTCTTTCCCTCGCTCTCTCTTGCTCTTTCCCTCGCTCTCTCTTGCTCTTTCCCTCGCTCTCTCTTGCTCTTTCCCTCGCTCTCTCTTGCTCTTTCTCTCGCTCTCTTTCCCTCGCTCTCTTTCCCTCGCTCTCTTTCTCTCGCTCTCTCTCTCGCTCTCTTTCTCTCGCTCTCTTTCTCTCGCTCTCTTTCTCTCGCTCTCTCTCTCGTACGTTCTCTCGCACTCTTTTTATCCTTCCTTATCTCACTCTCATTCACTCTCTCAAACTCTCTCTCTCAAATATGTTTTACTTTTGTATGCTGTGTTTTATTCTGCAGGCAACTTGTATCCTTTTCTCACCTGTTCATGCATATTGTTGTTCCTATAACAGTCAAGCAATGTTAGTTTTGCGTTATTGTATTTGCAGTCTGCAACAGACTCTCCTGTTTGACTTTGCAGGTTTCAATGTTGGAAGGAGTGCTGGCGGCAGATCAACGCTCAGGGAGATTAACCGTGATGCATGTCATTTTCCTGGCTTCCCGGTCCTTCAGTCACTTCTTCCCAAGCACACTAATGTACCTGCCCTTTACTTTCTGCTCATGGCTCTGTTCCTTCAGCAACCGGTCACTGAACTGCCTGAGAACTTGCAGGTCAGTGCACCTGTCACCAGCAACCGAAGTAACCGGGGTTGCCAGGTAGGAATTAACCAGTGAGGCATGTATGTGTTTTGTCACTCTCTTTAGATTAGACAATTAATCTGGTATAATTAATATAGAGCTCTCTCAAAAACTTTTTCCTTCAATTAGTTTAAAGTTTAGACCAAATACAGATCCATAATGTCGATCAACATATATTTTTAAGAGGAACACACACGGGACACTAAATAAACATAGAGAAAAAATACAAAGAAACAACGCATAAACTTTCCAGAAGTTGCATATCTACTATGCCTTCTCCATTAATCGATGAACAGTGCACATCTCTATCATACTTTACATATCAGTTTATAAAGTGGACAGGGCAGCATTGTGGCGTATGCCACATTAATAGATCAGAAGATAGAAAATATATACTAAAAGAAACATAGGACAACTAAAACTACCTGCACCATTTCTTTTAATTTAAATACTTTCATCATTTCCCTTTTCAGAAACACAACATTTTTATTTCTGCTCCGATAATGTCCACAAATAATGTAGCTGAAACATTTTTCAAGGCAGGACAAGTTTTCTTTTAATGATCTTCTGAAACCAACATTTCTATATAATTATATTAACAATGCAAGTGATTCTTGAGTGTCTCTTAGTTCTTTTTAGTTTTACCTGGCTCCTCTTGTTCTATTAGATATGCTTTATTTACTATAATGTACAAAATATTGTGTAACCTAGTTAGACTTCAGCTTTAAATACATAGATTTCAAGTTATTCTTATTAGAAATCTTTTCACTTGACCTAATATATTTTTCAGATTGAAAGGTTGTGCAGAGCTTCTCAATAAGCATAATAAATTGGTCATGTAATTTTTTATGAAAAAAAAAAATAATGTATCTGCCTAGTATAGTCATAGTCAATCTTTCTCCTAAAGCTGACCATACATGGATCAAAATTCAGCTGGTTCAGCAGGGATCAGCCGGGGTTGGATCCATGTATGGGCAAATTGATTATACCCTAGTAAATCTGTTGAATAACTTGGGCACAACCAGTCTGTCAGTTTTTATGTTTACTGCCAGCGGCTATAGCTGCTAGCAGTAATCTGTGTGTTCTGCTGACTGGGAAGACTCCTCTCGCCCCCTGCTGATAGAACATATAATAGCGTTGCAGGAGAGATTCCCTCTTCAACATTGACTGTGTTGATGGAGGAATCGAGCGTTTTTCTTTCCTTCCACCTGTGGTGAAAGTAAAGAAACTTGCGTCTTCTATGGGCTGCTTAAGACTCCAGGGGTTTTGTACAGACAAAGCTAAAAAGCAGCAAACTCCACAAAACACCTCATAATTAAATTATATCTAAATCCAAAAGCAAAAATATACTATACTGCAACTTGTTAATCCTTAAATGTAAAGACTGTTTTTTTTTGTTTTGTTTTTTCAAGCTTTTATTTTTACCTAGTGATCCTGCCAGTAACAAACTTCCTGTCTTAAAGAGGAACTGATGTCTGCTCACCTAATTTGTAATAAAAACATCTTTGCCATTCTGAAGCTTCCCTCCAACCACTTTGCTTATTATTTTATATATATATTGTGATTCTGTACTTGCCAAATATGCTGCAGAAATCTCCCTCCACTGAGTCTGGCTGCAACCATTTTACTGTGGGAAGCTGAAGCTGCTGCTTTTTAATTCTTGGATTTGCACAGCGGCACACTTCCAGCTCTGTAGCACTGCAGCTCTCATTGGCCCTCTTATGACTCATCCCCCTCCCTTCCTGGCAAACTCTCACGAGTTTGTGAAAGCTGTGCATGATGTCATAAGCCTAGGCTTTTTACCAGACAAGAAACGGGAAGTGGGCTGTATAAGTTATTTACTGGCAGAAAAAAATGTTTTACTATCAAAAGTTAAAACAGCAAGGTCCGTGGATTTAATAGATGGAAAGATGGAAAAATTACCCAAGTTCCGCTTTAAGATTGCTACACTCTATGGAGAAGCAACAAAACCACTGTTGGACAACGGCTTTGTCAATTTGTGGAGAGCGTAGTTAAGTTAGATGGACCTAACTAACAAATTAAAGCTAAACTCCATCTAAAATGTTTTAAAGTATAACTAATAGTTTTTGTTAAAGTGGAGAGGGATTACAGCACCTGACACATTTGTATTGCCATCTGTGCCATTAGATTTACCTCTTCTTCTTCTTTTTTTTTTTTTTTTGTCCTTTTACCATTATTACTGAGAGTGAAAGTGAAAGAAATCACTACTTTTGGGTCTCTAAAACAGGAATAGAGGGGAAATTTTCCAATGGGGACGCTGGTTCTGGTGGCAATAAGAGATTCCCTCACTTTGGAGGCATTTGGTCCCACTTTCTGCTGTGGCTATGGGAAGGAAGTGAAGGGAAATCTTCCCACTGGCAAAAACAGAAAGGGATTATAAATCTTCCTTGCGCTACCCAAAATGGGGGAAAAAAAGGTTTGATTTTAGTACAACTTTAAGCAGTTACAGCAAACATATTTTTTTTGTGATAAACCATTGTTAGCATCCCTGACAGTGGTAAATGGTATCTGCTACTTTGCCTGGACAGCTTGGCCTTTTAAAGGAAGGTTAAATTAGCAGACTTGCTCGTCGTATCACGCGGTAAAAATAAAGAAAGAGTCTTTAAAAAAAAAAATGTAACCATAACATTTAGGGCCCTTTCACACTGAGGCGGGGTTGACATCAGCGGTAAAGCACCCCTGTGTTCGGCTGCTAGCAGAGCGCTTTTAACCCCCGCTGGCAGCTGAAAAAGAGTTAAAACCACCTCCAAAGTGCTGCTGCAGCAGCGATTTGCTGGCAGTATAGCCGCGCTGCCCCATTGATTTCATTGGGCAGGAGCGGTATACACGCTGCTCCAAAGATGCTGCTAGCAGAACTTTTCTTTAGCATCCTGCCAGCACACCGCTCCAAAAACCCACCTTCTGTGGTTTGATTATTTTAGGTTGAAGTTCTCTTCCCAGCTGCCACATCAGTCCTTTATAAAGAAAGTCCTTTATAAAGAGAGATTATTTATTTCTGTCACTTACTGCAGTGAAAGTAGGCAGGTCAGAATCAAGGCACAGAAGTAGATTTCGGCTCTGGCACGAGACAAACCTTGGGGGGTGCAGATTCCAGGCTTTACATTGCTGCTGGTGCTGTAATTGTAATTTGATGTTTTCTTTCCTTAGTTTGACTTGGATTCCATCTGGACTTTCATCTTTGGAGTTCCTGCTTCCAGTGGGAATGTGTTCTCCTCCATCCACAATGTTTGCACAGAAGCTGCCTTACTGCTACTGGCCATGCTCAGGACAATGCTTAATTCTGTAAGTGTTTACATTTTCAAGAGTTACATTTAAAGGAACCTTGGTTAATGTCTAGGACATTCGAGTCGTCTGGCAGTATATCTTTCACTTAATTTTTTCCTGTTGTGCTTTTGTGTGATGCCCACTTTTTTTTTTACACAGATTGCCATGCACTTAAAGGCTAAGTTCACTTTGGAACTTGTTACATGTTCCATCCATATTTAGGGTGGAACATGTAACATAGTCCAGCTCGTAACCCTCTCCACCCCTCCCTCCCGATCCACCCCTCCCTATGACAGCTGGCAGAGGCTCTCCTCCCTGCAACAGCTGTCATTTTTTGTAAGCAGCAAGCCTATGTGGGGCTCTGCCAACACAGCTACGTTGTTCATTCACAAAATGTGTCCTGTGAATGAATAAAGTACAAGTACAGTCTGCCACTGCAGGAGATTGACTTGGACTTGTTGTTTCAACAGGCTGCAGGGGCACTGTTGAGAGCTGTCATAGTCCAATGACATGTCCTTTGGCTTTCAAAGAGAAAGGCATGGGCAGACAGTTGCAGGAGCCCCACGATATACTTGATCGTGGGTGCAATGCATTAAACTGATTTATTTTTTCGTATATCTAAAAATGATTGTAAAATGATGCATTTTCCTTGAATTGTCAAATTTAAGATGTTAAATACTTTAATTTCCATAGGGAGAAGTATTCATTTTATTTTATTACTGACACTCTTTTATCAGACAGTGGCAGTTAATCACTGTGTAATCTGCAGTCATCATTTAATATCAAGCTACTATTACAATACTTGTAATTTCACAAATCTCTCTAGCAAGTAATATTTCAAGTTGCATTGCTGATGTTACATTAATTCAAAGACTTTTGCTTTTTACACAGCCATGGCAGTCAGAGGAGGAGGGCTCGTGGCTTCGAGAGTACCCAGTTACTCTGATGCAGTTCTTCCGTTACCTCTACCACAATGTTCCAGACCTTGCTCCAATGTGGAACAGCCCTGAGTTCCTGTGTGCCTTGGCAGCATCTGTATTCTCCTTCAACATTCGTCCATACTCTGAAATGGTAAAGAGCCATTCTTCTTGTGATTACTTCTATTAGACATGCCAGGATGTGTATGATTAGAGTGTGACTACTTACTGCAAATATAAAAACACATGTTTTGGAACATGAAAGGTGTATTTCTCTACATATAACCAGTCGCTAAAATGTACAAACCTGCATCAATATTTTTGTAATGGGGTAAAAAATAAATGTTATGAGCTCTTTTTATAATAGTTACTTGAGATTTAGGTTGAAATGTTATACAATAGTTACTGTTTTATACTGTATTATCCTTGTCCTGTTGGCAGGGCAAGGATAATAGTCATAGATGTCAAGGTCTCCTCTTAGTTCTGCTTTTATTCTATGAATCTGCAGCTAAAAACTAAGCTCACCATATTTTTCTATGTTAATGTTTTATTCCGTAGAATTATAAACTATAACACATTCATGTTCTACACTACAAAGCTAAAGCAGTAGTCTGGGACGAAGAAATCATTGATTCATGCTTGCTAATTATTATTTTCTATATTCTATGTTATCATTTAACGTGCATGTAGACTACTTTAGAGACTTTTACAAAAGGTTTAATTTAAAGTGGAAGTAAATCCATCGATTTAAACAGTTAAAAAAAAGGCATGCAGGGAACTAATTGGCTGTGCTCTCAGCCAAACTATCAAACCATCCAATGGCTGGTGTCATAACGAATCACATGTGCAGCACCATAGCAGTTGAAGATTAAACAGAGGCAAAGATGGCAGCTTCCTTGGCTGAAAAGGATAGGGGAGTTTACTTCCACTTTAATCTCATGTACACCATTATTTATGTGCATGTATGACTGCATGGGCTGTGAATCGGGGCTACTGCACCTATATGATCACGGACATTAAAAAACACTGAGCTAGCAGTGGAAAATGTTTGGAGGATATTTCAGATTCAATCATTTGTGCACAATCCAGATTTCATCTGAATGGGCTGATGTTGCAGATGTCTATTGGCAAATACCTGTAGCCTATGACCCCATACACACTATTAGATTTTCTGCAGATTTTTGTCTTCAGATTTACCAAAACCATATAATATGAGGTCAAAGAGTTTCAATTTGTATGCAATCAGGCAGGCCCTTGCACTACGTGGTTTGGGTAAATCTGAAGACAAAAATCTGCAGAAAATCCAATAGTGTGTAAGGGGCCTAAGAGTAACACGAGACGTTTTTACAACCTCTCCCGAACAATTTAACTTGACAGATAGAAACCCACTATTACAACATCCGTTTTGCCGCGTTTACATGCCACGATTAGCCATGTTTGCATTTTAGAATTTTATTTTTTATTTTCAAAATAGCCAAAAATGAAAAACTCCTGTAAACTAAACACGGCTAAATGCAAGTTACCGCGTTTAGCGTTTGGAGTTTGAAATGCCTCTAAACTCAGCGTCCAAACTCATTTTTTTGCTTTCCAAAAAAAGCCTCTAAACTCAACTGCCTAAAAACTAAATTAAACGAACCTGTGTACATGTACACATAAGATAACATTGGATGAGTTCAGGGGCAGCTGAAAAAGCAGCCAACTGCCTCTGAACGTCCGTTTACCAGCAGCATTGTACATGAGGCCTAAAGGATCCATTTAAATCCCTTCGAAACAATCCTGTCAGGAAAAAAATTACAAAACTAACTTCAAAAGAGAAGTGTACGGTAATTATTTACCTCTCTCTCCGTCCTCGCCATCAAACTCTGAAATAAATTATTCCTCTGACGTCCACTGAGAAACTGACACTTCCAGAAGTGTCAATCTTGGTCCCCTGCAGCCCTCAGGGGTTCATTCCATGGACTTCTGTATCACTACAGGACATAGTGAATATCTTGAGGTTGGTGGGGAGAAGCACTGAGCACAACGGAGGGGGGGGGGGGGGGGGGGGGGGGGGTCAGGAGATTGACACTTCCAGAAGTGTCTACTTTAGAGGAACACCTCTAATATGGGAATTTAAGCTATACTACTGTTTACCTCAAATCACATTTTGTTACAAATGTACTAAAAAAGAAAAACAAGAAATAAAGAAATCTTGCGAGCCACCACTTATGTGTAGCATTTTTTTAAACATATACTAAAAAAATAAATGGTCCACACATATTCATAGGTTAGGAATTTAAAGCGGTTTTGTACAGAAAATTGCAAGTTCATCTTAGGCCTCATGCACACGAGACGCAGTTAAACGCGCGTTCAGATGCAGTTGGACAGTTTTTTCAACTGCCCCTGAACTCATTCAATGTTATCCTATGTGTCCATGCACACAGTCTCGTTTTTTTCCGTTTTTATGCAGTTGCGTTTAATCTCGTTTTTCCAGAAGCAAAAAAATGCGTTCAGAAGCAAAAATTTCCACGTTTCAGACGCAAAACGCGGTAAAACGCGGCAAAACGCCGCTACCGCGTTTAGCCGCGTTTGCGTTTATATGCGTTTTTAAAGGTGACCTTTTTTTTTTTACATTCAAAATCTCAAAAATGATTGCAAATGATGAAAAACCATTAGAAAAATATTTTAAACAATTGCAAGTGGACAATCCACAACTTGTGGCAAGTGACATGGCAGGTGGCAAGTGACGTGGCAAGTGGACAATCCACAACTTGTGGCAAGTGACATGGCAGGTGGCAAGTGATGTGGCAAGTGGACAATCCACAACTTGTGGCAAGTGACGTGGCAGGTGAAGTGGCAAGTGACATGGAAAGTGGACAATCCACAACTTGTGGCAGGTGACGTGGCAAGTGACCTGGCAGGTGACGCGGCAAGTGACCTGGCAGGTGACGTGGCAAGTGGAAAATCAACAACTTGTGGCAGGTGACTGGCATGTGACGTGGCAAGTGGACAATCCATAACTTTTGGCAGGTGACGTGGCAAGTGACGTGGCAAGTGGACAATCCACTTGTTGCAGGGGACGTGGCAAGTGACGTGGCAACTGGACAATCCACTTGTGGCAGGGGATGTGGCAAGTGACGTGGCGAGTGGACAATCCACAACTTGTGGCAGGTGATGTGGCAAGTGGACAATCCACTTGTGGCAGGTGACGTGGCAGGGGACGTGGCAAGTGGACAATCCACAACTTGTGGCAGGTGACGTGGCAGGTGACGTGGAAAGTGATGTGGCAAGTGGACAATCCACAACTTGTGGCAGGTGATGTGGCTGGTGACGTGGCAAGTGGACAATCCACATCTTGTGGCAGGTGATGTGGCAGGTGACGTGGAAAGTGGTGTGGCAAGTGGACAATCCACAACTTGTGGCAGGTGATGTGGCTGGTGACGTGGCAAGTGGACAATCCACAACTTGTGGCATGGCAGGTGACGTGGAAAGTGGACAATACACATCTTGTGGCAAGTGACGTGGCAGGTGATGTGGCAAGTCACGTGGCAAGTGGACAATCCACAACTTGTGGCAGGTGATGTGGCTGGTGACGTGGCAAGTGGACAATCCACAGCTTGTGGCAGGTGGCATGGCAGATGACGTGGAAAGTGGACAATCCACATCTCGTGGCAAGTGACAGGGCAGGTGACGTGGCAAGTGACGTGGCAAGTGGACAATCCACAACTTGTGGCAGGTGACGTGGCAGGTGATGTGGCAAGTGATGTGGCAGGTGATGTGACAAGTGGACAATCCACATCTTGTGACAAGTGACGTGGCAGCTGACGTGGCAAGTGACGTGGCAAGTGGACAATCCAAAACTTGTGGCAGGTGACGTGGCAAGTGACGTGGCAAGTGGACAATGCACAGCTTGTGGCAAGTGGCATGGCAGGTGGCAAGTGATGTGGCAAGTGGACAATCCACAACTTGTGACAGGTGACGTGGCAAGTGATGTGGCAGGTGATGTGGCAAATCACGTGGCAAGTGGAAATCCACAACTTGTGGCAGGTGATGTGGCTGGTGACGTGGCAAGTGGACAATCCACAACTTGTGGCATGGCAGGTGACGTGGAAAGTGGACAATCCACATCTTGTGGCAAGTGACGTGGCAGGTGATGTGGCAAGTAGACAATCCACAACTTGTGGCAGGTGATGTGGCAAGTGACGTGGCAGGTGATGTGGCAAGTGACGTGGCAAGTGGACAATCCACAACTTGTGGCAGGTGATGTGGCTGGTGACGTGGCAAGTGGACAATCCACAGCTTGTGGCAGGTGGCATGGCAGATGACGTGGAAAGTGGACAATCCACATCTCGTGGCAAGTGACGTGGCAGGTGATGTGGCAAGTGACGTGGCAAGTGGACAATCCACAACTTGTGGCAGGTGATGTGGCTGGTGACGTGGCAAGTGGACAATCCACATCTTGTGGCAGGTGGCATGGCAGGTGACATGGAAAGTGGACAATCCACATCTTGTGGCAAGTGACGTGGCAGGTGATGTGGCAAGTGACGTGGCAAGTGGACAATCCACAACTTGTGGCAGGTGATGTGGCAAGTGACGTGGCAGGTGATGTGGACAATCCCCAACTTGTGGCAGGTGACGTGGCAAGTGACGTGGCAAGTGGACAATCCACAACTTGTGGCAGGTGACGTGGCAGGTGACGTGGCAAGTGGACAATCCACAACTTGTGGCAGGTGACGTGGCAAGTGATGTGGCAGGTGATGTGGCAAGTAGACAATCCACAACTTGTGGCAGGTGATGTGGCAAGTGACGTGGCAGGTGATGTGGCAAGTGACGTGGCAAGTGGACAATCCACAACTTGTGGCAGGTGATGTGGCTGGTGACGTGGCAAGTGGACAATCCACAGCTTGTGGCAGGTGGCATGGCAGATGACGTGGAAAGTGGACAATCCACATCTCGTGGCAAGTGACGTGGCAGGTGATGTGGCAAGTGACGTGGCAAGTGGACAATCCACAACTTGTGGCAGGTGACGTGGCAGGTGATGTGGCAAGTGGACAATCCCCAACTTGTGGCAAGTGACATGGCAAGTGGACAATCCAAAACTTGTGGCAGGTGACGTGGCAAGTGACGTGGCAGGTGATGTGGCAAGTCACGTGGCAAGTGGACAATCCACAACTTGTGGCAGGTGATGTGGCTGGTGACGTGGCAAGTGGACAATCCACAGCTTGTGGCAGATGACGTGGCAGTTGGACAATCCACAACTTGTGGCAGATGACGTGGCAAGTGGACAATCCACAACTTGTGGCAGGTGCCGTGGCAAGTGACACGCTAAATACAAGTACACTGCAGCTCTCACAGCTGCTGCTACTCACTCTGGTCTCACAAAATTGCTGAAATAGTTAATAATACTGTTTTTTTGAGCTGGGGAGGGTCTATGATGTTAGCTTAACTAAACGCTTCTAGACGCAAACGCGGTAAAACGCCGCTAAATCGCGGTAAAAATCGCGGCAAAACGCGCGTTTCTAAACGCCGGTTTCAACATGTGTCCAGCAGCGTTTGCATCTGCGTCTCGTGTGCATGAAGCCTTATTCAAATGGCTTTGGAACATAGATGCAGTTATGACCATTGAAATAAAATAATATGCAGTATTTACCTTTTATTTTTAATGTTTATGCCGACTTCCGGGCTCTCCTCCCGTGGGAGTAGGCATGTTTATCGGCTTCGCAATGGTCCCTGGGAACTTTTTTAGCTATTTCCCAGGAATCAGTGGGGGACACAGTCATGCCGAAATCTCGTGAGATTTCGGAAGGAGGACGCCGGTCACGTAACGAGGGCATGTCCGATATTGCCATTTTGAAAGTGGGCAGGCAGCTCTATCTGCCATTACCACTATAGCACACGAGGCAAGAGGAAGGAAAACAAAGAGGACACTCAATGAGCATGTGCGAGATGGAGCGGTGGATGCTGGGAGCTCAGCGTCATCGCATCCAGGAAGTAAATGCCTGTGGGCTTCAAACGCCCACAGTGAAAATGGAAACCGCCGGACTGCTTTTTTAAAAGTTTTCCTTAGCAAAGAAATCGTCACGCCGGGGGTTAAAAAGACGCCGATCGTGACTGCAAAGACACCGTAGGAATCGCCCACCAGTGACACAGGTAAAAAAAAAAAAAACGGCAGCGGAATCCCGCTTTAAAGAGCTAAATGCATATATGTCCTTGAAATGAGTCAATGGGTTTTGTGAGTTTTTCCGCCTTCTTCAGGACCGACCAGGAGATTATAATTTATAATGGGTTGTACAGAATAGTAGAATGATCTACCTATAAACGAATATGTTGAGAAATTTAATTTGTCCAGAAACTTCAAAAATCATTGAAGTGGTGCTTAAAACTGTGCCTGCCAGCCCATGGGAGAAACATCAAGACACAAATCGCTTGTATTGTGCCCCCAGGAAGTGTATGTTGCAGATATAGTGAGTGAGTAGATCTCAGGGTTAATAATCCAGGATAGGAATTTCAGTCTAAAAGATGTGTAAGGAAGATTCCGCAGAGCACTCGCACAAAGTCACTAGGCCGTCTCACTATCAATTGATGGCATTCAAACATCATTACAGGAAAACACTGCCTGTGTAATGGATCTGATTAATAAATGTGCTCATGATGAAATGTCTATTCCAATATATGCTTATATCAGCTTCTGCTCTTAATAAGCCTTAAGGAGGAGGTAAACTATCCCACACTGATGCTTCTTTTCATTTAGTCCATTACAATAAGTAATTATCAGACTATAGCCACTGTAATCCAGCCCAAATCGCATATTACTTACTGTTTAAAGAAACTTTAAAAAAACTTGTTTCCAGGCGTTAGGCAGTGCCATCTTAAGTATTGTTTTCTGAGTCCACAGTGGAGTGTATTTCCGCCCTTACATTAAGCACTTCCTGTACTGTTAACCAAGCCTCCTTCTCAATCCAATGTTTCTATGGCAACCCTGCTTCCCTGTTCATAGCTTACTTGTTTATTTCATAGTATTTACTTGTGCCAATGTCTAATGTTTGCCTTTGTCAGACTTATCAGCTTCAGCTGATAAGACTGCAGTAATGGCCAGGTTTACACAAGTTTACACTGCATGTGATGTCACATGGTCACATGGTGTGTAGGAGGAAGCTCTGAGTGATTAGCAGAGTTCAGTGTTGTGCCATAGGAAGTCCTGATAACAGATGGATAAGACATAGAGAGTATGCCTTAAATCAGGGGAGATCTGGGCATGCTCAGTGACTTCATTCTACACAACAACAAGGATTACAACAATACTAAGCCAGTAAGGAGATATCTACAAGCAGTGTTCATTAGGTTTTTTTATGCTGATTTACATGGGACAAAATTGTGGGGGAGGGTTTACAACCACTTTAAGACATATTCAGATATTTTGCAAAGCTTAGGAACTGGACTGACAGTCAACAGTTAACGAAAAGTTTGCACCTGTTTCCGAATATAACAACATAACACCAATGGATTAAAAAGAAGCAAGAAATGCTGCAGAAATGCTTGCAAGAGCAAAGCTACTTCCTCAAATGAGCACCCAGCTAAAACCAATGTTTTAGCACCATATGTATTTTTATATTTGTGGTTTGTATGCGCCAGTCTTGTTGACATATCTCTTAATCTTTAATGGAATTTTGTAATAATCTGGAGAAGTGGAAATATTAACAGAAAGTATTTTACTCTGAACGGGTGTAAGCTGAGGAAGATTTCTTTTGCATGGAGCAGCCTTTTTGAGCATTTTTTTACAAGGTCATTTTATACAAGATGTGCTTTTATTTTTTTATTTTTTTCATACAAATATGATTTTCTTTTGGTCAGATTCCAATAAATGTCTGACTTTGTGGTTTGCCATTGTATAAAGCAAAACAGCAGTGTGTGCCACGCTGAGATGGGAATATATATCATATTGACATCTATCCTCAGAGATAATTAGCACGCAGCAATTAGCTGCCTGGAAGTCAAATGACCCTTGCTTATTACATGTATGTCTGAGGGCCTGTAAACAACTCATGTGTAAAATGAAAGCGAACAGCACCTCCGCACATAGAACCATAAATGTCACATTACACAGCTGTTCCTGGTTTATTAGGAGAACATGATCTAACCAACTGACATTTATCTTGTATAGTACAAAAGAACCCTAAAATATTATGACAAGTTCGCAGAGATGGCTGATTAAGCGTTTCCGTCAATTTTTTATTTATTTTTTTCTCTAAGAATTT
Organism: Lithobates pipiens; assembly: GCF_037356315.1. Taxonomy (NCBI): domain Eukaryota; kingdom Metazoa; phylum Chordata; class Amphibia; order Anura; family Ranidae; genus Lithobates; species Lithobates pipiens. Next base: position 238,872,487 of record NW_027507718.1, read on the forward strand.
GCATGTATCCTATTATACTTCCTAAAGTAGCAGTTCAGTTATTGACATTCATATCACCAGTGCTGACACCTAGACATAAAGGGGGATTTATTAAACTGAAGAGTGTAAAGTCTGGTGCAGCTGCGCAATCAACTTCTAAAGCCTGGTACATACTACGGGCCGGTTCACACTGCAGGCGATGCAAGGCGACACCGACTTGCCTCGCCGCGACCTCAGCGGCAACTTGCAGATGACTTCTGTATAGAAGTCAATGAAAGTCGCCCCAAGGTCGCCCGAAAGTAGTACAGGAACCTTTTTTCTGAGTCGGAGCGACTCGAGTCGCTCCTCTCAGAACGGTTCCATTGTACAGAACGGGGGCGACTTGTAAGATAGCGGCGAGTCGTGTCGCCTCGCATCGCCCGCAGCGTGAACCGGCCCTACTAGTTTTTTGTTTTTGTTTTGTTTTTTCAACCAGATGGGTTGAACAACAAAAAAAACATGACATCTCAGGAGCCACTGTACTATCAGTTTCAGTTATGTATCAGTTTTTGAACTTGTTTTGCTGTTTTAAGTAATACAATCCCTTTATAAAGTAAAAAATCTAAATGTAGGTAAGTTTCCTATTATTTATTTAGGCCTGGTTCACACTAGTGTGATTTTTCAGATGCATCTTGAGTCATTTAGAATCGCGTGACAATGGAAATCACATTGTTGTCAATGGTGCCCATTCACATCAATGTGGCACAGCACGGCATGATTTTGGAAGAGTCCTGTACTACTTTGATGTGATTCCAATACGATTTTGGCTCCATGGACTTTAAAAGAAAAGCACAAAAAAACATCCACGTGTGATTTGACAGATTTTTGATGCAAGCTTGGTGCTTTTTTTATTCCATATACTCTCCTCCTCCCTGGCACAACCCTCCTTAAACAAATCTAATGATAAGCATAGGTGTAATTGAAGACCTTTTCCTCATGTGCACAAACCCAGAACTGGCCTCTTTATTCCCTATTTGCAATGACTGGATAGATTCGGTATCTATGCTTCCTCTTCCTCTGCCCCTCTTCTTCAGTCAGAACACAGTAGCTGTAAGGACTGCTGCCATGACCAACGACAGAGAGGGCATGACCGCTTAACCGCCATACAACACAGACAAGAACAAGTGCAATGTTTCGGAGCCTCGCAGGACCCATTCATCAGGCCTGGGATATGATGAAGGGGTCCTGCGTGGCTCTGAAACATTGCACTTGTTCGTTTGTGATGTGATCTTTCTGCAATAAAAGCTTTAGATAACATTTGAAGGTCCATGGTGTGCTGGCAAATATGTGCATTGATCTTTAATGTGTCCAGTATCCAGCTGGTAGCTGCTGTAGCACCCGTTACTGACAAACCCTGTTCCAGGAAGGTGTGTGGGAGTATAGACAATACAATATAGACAGACGAGGATATCACAGCAGCTATGCTTATCGGTGGGAAAAAATAAAATAAAATGCAGAGGTATGATAATCGCATCAAAAATGCATAAAAACAAGTCGCACTGAAAATCTTATCAAATTGCAGACTCAGTAATGTAAACCTAGCCTTATGCCATGTACACACGACCGGACTTTCCAGCAGACTAGGTCTAGCGGTCTTCCCGACTGACTTTTGATGGACTTTCCGAATGAACGGACTTGGCCACACACAATCACACCAAAGTCCGATGGATTCAACCGCGATGACGTACGACCAGACTAGAATAAGGAAGTTCATAGCCAATAGCTGTCCTAGCATCGGTTTTTGTCATCCGGACTAGCATACAGACGAACTGATTTTTCTACCGGACTCGAGTCTGTCGGAAAGATATGAAACATGTTCTAAATCTAAAGCCTGTATGATTTTTAGACAGCAAAGGTCCAATGACGCCCACACATGGTCAAATTGTCTGATGGATTCATGCTGTCTGACCTTTTGCTGTCAAAGTCCGGTTGTGTGTACACGGCATTAGTCTCTCATTAACCTATTGGTAAAATATACAGCAACATATTCATTGCACAGAGTCTCATGGAAAAGAAAATGGTGCCCATTCTTATCAGTGCGACTCAGTACAGTACGACTTTGGAACAGGTTTCTGCTCTACTTGATGCAGTTTACAGTATAATTTGGCCTCATAGAATATGCAAAGTTGCTCTACACAATTGCACTGGAAATCTCTGCAAAATTGTATAGCAGCAGTAAACCGAGCCTGAAGGTTGAGAGAGATTTAGGCAAGGCCTATATTTACAAAACCAAAAACACAGACATTAGGCATGGGCATTGGGTTTTACATGATTTTGTTATCTTTAGGCCACTATATTAGCTATTTAAATTTGTTTCTGACCCTGGATGATGCCTGAGCAAAGATGATGCTGGCCATTTAGGGAGGAGGGGAGAATGAAGGTAATGTCGGGGGAATACTGCAAACCATGTGAAAGTGTTAAACATTATTTAGCATGCCTATTACTTAGTAATAAGTAATAGGCAGTAATAGATAAAGAAATAATATATCTGGTGCTAGATGTGCTTTAAAATGACAGAACAAGTCAGATCATACTATTAGGGAGTCGATCACTGTATTCAAGTTCTGACTTTATTATGACACAACCAAATTCGTTCTATCTTTTTTATGAATCCAGGACGACAACTGTAATTATTTTTTTTTTTGTGAATGTAAAGCATTATTTCCTTTGTGATTTCAGATTTATTATCAGAGTATATTTCAGATTTTCTCTTATTCTTTGTGACTTGAACAAAGCACAATGATAATTTACAAAAGGCTGTGTCCCATAATAACCAAGTAGATTTAATTTTATTGTAGTAAAATTTGTTTTGCTTGTTCGCCATGGGTCTCAGCACTTTTTTGTTTATTGCGGCAGCCTTAGCATAATTATATACAGATTTTCTTGGCTGTTTAATATTTTTTCCTGGATTTATATTTAAATGTAAATTATTTGGTTTGCTTACATCCTGGTAGAAATACAAAATGGAGCATTTGAATAGCAAATTTCCATGTTAAAGGTATAGAATTGTATACTTCTAACAGGAGGATCAGCAAGAATTGTTACTATTAACCCTTTGAGGACCAAGGGACGTATTTGTCCCATGTTTTTAATTGCCTGTATCATCTGATTAAGAACTTTAAAATACTTCCTTTTTTTTTTTTTTTTTTTGTTTGAGTCAAAATATTATCAACAAAAGGATCTAACTTTTTGCCAGTTATTTCATGAAATGGCTTAGTTACAGCAACTGAAGTGTACAAACTTAAAAAAAAAAAAAAAAAAAAAAAATTGGTAATCTTATGGTCCTCAATGGGTTAACTAATTGCAATGAGCTGATAATAAAATACGGGAGCAGCTGATAGTACACCCCTTTTTGTGTTGCCAGTGCTGAAACCACATTTTACAGAACATGTGAAGCAGGGCTATGCAATTAGCAGACCCCCAGCTGTTGCAGGACTACAAATCCCATCATGCCTCTGGGTGTCATGCTTGTGGCTGTCAGTCTTGCTATGCCTCATGGGACTTGTAGTTCTGCAACAGCTGGTGGTCCGCTAATTGCATATCCCTGATGTAAAGTCTCCCTAGTGGTGGTGTCCTCTGTCTGTAGCTGTGTATGTGCATATGACAGATGGAGCTGAATAGGCCTCCTAGGACTGAAGGCTGTTTAAACATGATCTGGAGCATACTGCGTACTGATAGTGTCAGAAAATTGTATTATCTTGTTCATCTGCCTAATGTTGGCTAGGTAGGCAGTGCCAGGTGGTGGCATATTGCTGGAAAACGCTGCACAAATCATTGTCCTGGCATTATTGATAAGGTTCCAAAAATAGATTGTTTGTTCAGAGTTTCAGTATCAAAAGGGAAAAAAAAATGTTTTAAAAAATGCAATCGGTGCTATATTTAATAATTAAGGAATGCCAGGTGGTACGGGTGGGAGATATGAGTAATTTTTACACATAATTTAGTACAATTCAAGCATGGAATGCCACTTATTTGGGAACCACATGCTCTTGTATGTCACAGAAATATTTTACTCCTGCTACGTGATGTATAATTACTAAAAATAAAGCTATAAAATACATGAACAAGGTTTATTCAGAACATAGTGATGAGTCTCAGATTAGTTTAAAATTGGCAATACTTCACCACTCTTTGTTTTGCTATATATTGACTATGAAAAATAGTCAGGTATGCTATGTTGATGGTCAGCTGTATAAAATTGTATTGTATGTACTATTATTGGAAAAAAGTTGTTTATCATTCTAGCCCCACAAAATAAATAGTAGAATCAGATCTAAGTTTTGTACATAAGCGATATGTGTGGTTTAAAGGAGAAGTCCAAGCTTGTCCAAGCTTGTTTTGTGGGCTTCTATAGGTTACAGGAGTGCCATTAATTTTGCACTCCTCTGACCCGTTTTCAGCAGAGAGTCCGGAAGTCCTCTGCTGATGTCACAGAAATCTATCCAGGCACCACGTCATCATGACAAAGTCTGGATCCACCAGGTGCTGGACTGACGCCTGTCGCAGCCTCTCGGCGAGCCGCTAAGACAGCTGCTCCCGGCCCCCTCCACAGCTCAGCGCTCCAGTGAGCGTGGAGGAGCAGAGAGGAGAGATGCTGACTGACAGTCAGCAGCTTTCCTCTCTGGGATCTGTGAGAACTGAGCCATTGGCAATGTTCAATGGCTCAGTTCTCAGTGTAGAGGCAATGGGGGACAGATGCAACATTGGTCCCATGCTGCATCCACCTAGGTAAGTATGATGGGTAAATAAATAAAGCATACGTCACTTTTAGACAATGGATGTTTTTCTGAGCAATCATGTACAGAAGTGCTCAGTTCAGTCATTTTGAGACTACCAAGAATATCAGCAGTAATGTGTATGTCTTTAAGAAAAAAAAATTTGATATATCGCTCTGTATGCATAAACCTGACTAAATATGCAACATTTCAGGTTACAGACTTGGATGATGAAGTAGGCTCTCCTGCTGAAGAATTTAAAGCTTTTGTGTCAGACTCTGGCATGAACAGAAGTCAGTCTGAATACTGCAATGTGGGCTCCAAGACCTATCTCACCAGTCATCCTGCCAAAAAGTTTGTATTTGACTTCATGCGTGTCCTGGTCATTGAGAATCTGTGTCAGACCCCTGCCAGCAAGCAGACACCTCTCATAGACTTACTGTTAGAGGTATGACATCCTTATGTGTCCATGTGTATGAGTTTAAGGGCTCTATATGTAATGTTTGTTCATGTGCGGCTTTTGTTCACTCCTTGTGACTTATTACCCTAGTACAGTGCTTTTCAGTTAGTGCCCTAGAATTTACTTCGGAATATAAACTTATATACAGTTTTTTAATGTTTTTTTCCTTGCAGGTGATTGCGTTTTCTTAGCAAAGTGAATTTTCACCACATCCACTAAGCTAATTCAAAATTCATTTCTAATGTGAAAATTCCCTTGCAACATGATCAGCCTATTTGCCTTTAGTAAACCAACTCCATAGTGTCTGATTTTAAGGGAAACTTTAATTTTTTTTTGGACATTTAAAAAAAAAACTTGCTAAGGTATAAGTTTAGAGACGGATCTTCATTTTAGATATAAACGTTGTGTTGTGTTGCAGAGCATTCTGGATTTTCTAACAAGCCAGCCTAGTAGTAGCAGCTCGCTTGCTGACTATTTCATACTCCATACAGAACTGACTCAGAGAGAAACAATCAGCTGCTTGTATTCTGAATAAAGCATAGGGGATTAGATTACACTCACTTTACAACATGGAAGTCAAGAAATGTAGAAAACTTGCAGTCAGTAAACCCTAGAGCCATTTATAACCTTAACCAATCCCTTTAAGCAACTCTTTCAACTCTCAGTCCACCTTCGTTAGATCAGTGCTGGCCTTTTTATTTTGAAGTAGTTATCTCTTAGCTTTCTGCCCTTTTACCTTCCTTTTAACTTGACATTAATGTAAACTCTGTTTCACACTTCTAGCAAATGTGCTCTTTATATTTTGATAAGGCCCCTTTCACACTAGGGTGGTGCGGGCGTCGGCGGTAAAGCGCCGCTATTTTTAGCGGCGCTTTACCGTCGCTTTAGCGGCAGTCTGCGGCCACTAGCGGGACAGTTTTAACCCCCGAAAAAGGGTTAAAACCGCCCGCAAAGTGCCGCTGCAGCGTCGCTTTGCCAGCGGTTTAGCCGCACTGCCCCATTGATTTCAATGGGTAGGAGCGGTGAATACACACGGCTGGACCGATCAGGGCCTTCTGTCAGTTTTTCAGGCAGACCCAATCAGACCCTCCAGTCTCCTCTATGGAGCAGCCTCTGTGTTGACACGAGCTGACATCCGATCCAATCGCGTTTGCTTAAACTGACAAATGGGGGTCGGATGTAAATGGCCAGGGGGTCCATTTAAATTTGACCGGCCATAGAGGAGAGTGGGCTGTGTCTGTGTCTGCTCTGCATAAGCAGAGTGGCCACAAACCAGCTGTCCGCCTGCTCAGTTGGAATCGGCAGACAGACACCAACGGAGACTGCCCCATCTGTAAGAGCCTTACAGTCATTTTTATAACTTCACTAATGCTGAAGTAAATATAATGTAGATAAACTTAGTCTTTCCCACTGTCCCTTGTATCCTTGATCTGTAATTTGTTTCAATTGCTGTTTGCAGAGAATGATCATTTTAAATGCGTTGTGATGTCCCATACTAGGCATTCCATGTTTATAGCTAAATGTCCTTCTCCACTGGGTAGCTGCATTTTTTTTTTCTCTAACAACTAATTATTTTTTTTTTTTTTTTGTGGTTGACCTGGCCGCTCAGGCTGAGACTAATCACGAAGACCCATTTCACACTGAGGAGTTTTTCAAGTACTTTCGCTGCTTTCCATTAAAATCAATGGATGCTTAACAAAGCGCCTCAAAAGCGCTCCTCTTCATTAAAGCGAAAAGCAAGCACCTCAAAAGCGTTCTTGCAGCAGATTTTTGAGTCACGTGACCTTCAAAAAAGCTCACCACTAACTTCTTAAAAGCGCTCAGTGTTTCATAGGCAGTTTTCAAGCGCCTCAGTGTGAAAGGGGTCTTAAGAACTTTTTACCCCTTAAGATCTCCATCTGTGAGGATGTGTCCATCATATCTTATATAGATTACATTCTAGGCTATGGTATTCTTATCTTAAAATTTATAAAATACTCTTTGCTAGATTCACCCCCCCCCCCCCCCCCCCACCTCCCACGTGGGTACACAACATGATTGAAGCTCTCTTCTTGCAACAGCCTTGCTTGCTCTGTGCAAACATTTTCTATTTAACTAGAGAAAGTAGACTATACCCAAGGCTACATAGAAGCACAACTTTCATATATATAGTATAAAGCAGACAGATGAAAAGATCCTTCATATTCTGTACTTTGATCAAAATTCAATTTTGGGAAAAAAATACAAGAATAATGCTTTCTAAAACATATCCTGTCATAATAAAGTTTCTATTCTGTTCCCTTTGGTAAAAGAAACAGATGTTTTGTATAAGAGAAGTATAAGTGTGCAGATTTTTTTATAGTGTGTCAAGCCCAACCATGTGCTTTTATATGTATCTCATATTACAGCTTGGTAGTCTACCTATGAAAAATTAAACATTATTCTAAAATAAATTTGAGTACAAAGGGTCATATTAGGTAATTGGCAATCCTTACTGTAATTTATCCGAGGAGAACGAATAAAAGGAACCATCAGTCCAGTTCAGGCCTAGCAGAACAGGGTGTACTGTATGCGCTTCTTTAGAAAACAATAGATATAAAATAAATAATTGAAGTGCCAGTTAAAATTTTTAGTTGCATTGGTTATTTACTGTAGCTTCTGGAATGTGTGCAGACTTGTGATATGTACTAAAAAATGTAGAACAATAACACACAAACTTACTAAAGCTCTGTTGACGCTACTGTTTTTCAGTCCTCCCCTGAAAGATCAACGAGAGCTCAGCAGAAGGAATTCCAGACCTACATATTGGACAGCGTGATGGACCACCTGCTAGCCGCTGATGTTCTCCTAGGTACATGTATAAAGATTTTAGTGTGGTTTCATACCCTTCTATACATTTTCATGCATTTGTTCATATTTAAAGTAGTTTTAAATTCCATAACGAAAATGAAAAAAATTGTAATACAAAGTCTGTTGTAAGTCTGTTATTTTTCATTGTCCTTTAACAGACCAAGCTGTCAGACAAAATAGCACTTAAGTCTGCTAGTCTAAAGCAGGGTATACACGCGCTGAAATCTGGCAGGTTCAGTTTGAACTGGCCAAATTTCGGTACGTGTATACTGGTGTCTGTTCACCAATGACAAAGCTGCTGTCCAAAGGTGTCTGATTTACTACTTTATTCAGAATGCCGACACTACTCTAAGGCAGAAAGAGTGTTACTGGCAGGATTACCAGGTGAAATAAAGGGAAAAAAGGATAAAAAAAAAGAAAAAGGATCTCGTATACTGTATTTTAGTACAGTATAATATATTTTGTACATTTTTATGTTGTAAAATGTTGTTTATAAATTTACATGATAAAATGTCTCTCTTCCTGTACATGTACACTATTTGCTTGTTTGCTCTATGTTTATGCTTGTGTCTTTTTACAGGGGAAGATGCCTCTTTACCAGTGACTACTGGTGGTAATTATCAGGTGCTGGTGAACAATGTGTTTTATTTCACTCAGCGAGTGGTGGATAAACTGTGGCAAGGAATGTTCAACAAAGACTCCAAAGTAGTGGTTGACTGTATCATCCAGCTCATCTCACAGGTGAGGGCAACCAATGATACTACAGTATATACTATTCATTTTTCATGCAGTTAGGAACTTTAAACCGTTTTTAAATACTTTTGACCAATCAAATTAAATCTGCTTAAATAGGAACTTCAAGCAACACCTGAAGTTATTTGATGAGTTATTAGTACTGTCCAGTAACCATTGCTGCTGCGAGGAAGATAGAATGTTCAGTCAATCTACCATTTAGCCCTGGTTCACATTGGTAGGATTTGGCATGTCAAATCGGTGGCAATGGCACCATCCTAATCAATGCGATGCTGCATTTGCGGCGCTGTACCTATTTCAAAAAGTCGTTTCTGTACTACTTTTTGCAATTTCTGGGCTGCGATTTACATTGACATGTAAGATGTCTCCAAAATCATGGCCGAAATTGGGACTGACATGCGGGAGTGAAATCATGCGAGTACAGCTGCATCATTCCCACAGCTCAGTGTGAACCTGGGCTTAATCTAAGACCTATTTTCCCATGCTTCAGTGTGTGTGGATGAGCTTGCAAGTGACCTAAGGGAGAGGGCCCTGCTGGAAAGGACCAAAAAATCTGAGTTTTTTCACCCTCATATTTTTAGGCTAGGATAAGGATTCTGTCAGATATAGAATTAATGCTAGTAGGGCAGCCAGGTACAAACAATGAAAGTTGGGGTGTAAAGGACAGCCCATCCTTTGGCACTGTGCATGCAACATTTTTGTTTTGACTTGCGTTTCCCATTTATTGCAAACTTGTTGCATGGATTACAGCTGCTGAGATGGGTCCGTCTGTGGGTTGCAGGTATCTCAAGGTACCTGTACACATAGTACATTATATCAGAGCACTGTTATTTTCTTGTTTAGGCTCCTGGTGCAGGAGATACAGAGTGATTGTCTTTCCCACGTCCATAAGGGCACAGTGTGCAATCTCCCCTCCTGCACCAGGATTCTGTGTGCTAAAATGGCAAAATACTAAGATCCCAGCATTGGAAGATATTTCATTGTGTGGTAAGGGCACAAGTAATGTGAAATCCTGGTGTGCTCTATCTAGGAAAAGTTGCTCAGAGCTTTCATGATTGCTATTCATCCCTGTCCCTGAGAATGTCATAGGTGATCTCATTGGCTAATAGAAGGATGCATATTGCATGTAGACCATGTAAGCCTTGGTCACAATTTTATCTATAGAGCCTGGCAGGGGCTTTGCAAAAGACTTAGGGAAATACTGAAGAGGACAATGATGGAACACACTATTCTGAGGGATATGGTTTAAAAAAAAAAACTAAGCCTACTCTGCTCTGGGTCAAATATAACACGCAGCGCTCAGAACTAGGTAACATGCACAGTGCACGAATAGGTAACTCAAGGGGCTTAGGAGTAAGTAATGCACTCGTTTTAGGGCTCAGCAGTGCATAACGCACAGGGTGCCAGTTTAGGAGTGATAACATGCGGGGTTCAGGGTTTATGAGTGTAAAATGCACAAAGCCAAGGAGTGTACAATACACAGGCTGAAGCCTGGGTAACTCACAGAGAGCAGGGTTGAGGAAGGCTTAAAGCACAGAGTGTGAAGCATAGTAGTGTGTAATACACATCATTGATCTCAGCAGTGTGTAACACACACACAGCAAAGAGCTCAAGAGTGCATAACACACAGCACGGGGCTCCGAAATAAGTAATTAACATGGTGCAGGGGTCAGGATTGAGTAACACACAGAGCTCAAGGGATTAGGTAAAGCACAGAGTGCAGAGATCAAGTGCAACATACAGGTTGCCTAGGTATGTGGGTTAGGGAGCTTTATTTCTTTCCTTTAACATGAAATCTATTTAATTAAGGTTGCAGTCAGAATGTGTTTTTTTTTTTTTTTTTTTTTTTTTAAGCAAGTTTTACTAATCAATATATTTGTTTTTCCTGCCTCTAAATTTTACCTAGTAGCTTCTTAGATAAAATCCAGATGCAATGTTAGTCAAGTTTAATGTGGCTCATGTGCAGTTTTCTGTTTTTGTTTTCTTTAGTCAAAGAGACGATCTCAAGGTTTGTCCCTCGAAACTATATATAACTGCCTAAATCGGACTGTATTATACCAGTTCTCAAGAGCACATAAAACTGTCCCTCAGCAAGTGGCTCTTCTGGATTCTCTGCGGGTTCTCACTGTGAATAGAAACCTTATTCTGGGTCCTGGGAATCATGAGCAGGATTTCATTGCCTGCTTAGCTCACTGTTTGATTAACCTCTACACAGGAAGGTAAGCTATTCTCTCCATGCTGTGCGCATTTATACATGATACCATCAGTCATGAGTCTCTAACTGTGGCCTAGAACTGAGTAAATGAAATGAATATGTTGTCAAAGGATTTCTGTAGCTCATTACTACTAACATTATTCTTGGTCCTGTATATCCGTTTTTTTAAATGGCTCAGACAAAACTGTTTGTTTTGTAAGCACAATATAGACCAAATTTCTTCTTTTTATTTAACCAGCCAGCCTAGACGTTAACATTATGTCTTTATATATTGCTGCCATGCTGCTTTTTCTGGGAGCAGGTACCTTTTTCTGACAGGTATGTGCACCCACTTCCCAATAATGGAAGCTTGGCTTGTCCCTCTCCCTGCCCACGCAACCTCCTGAGACATGTTACATCCCAGGAGGCTGCAGGAACAGTCTGAAAGCACAGCGCAATCTCGTGCATATGCAATGGGGGAACAAACTGTGAAACAGCAGGAAGTCACAACTGGCTCCTACATTCAAGATGATGGCACCAAGGATCCAAAGACCAAGAACTAGCCTGGGCGGAGACAGCACTGGAATGGTGTGTGTCTGTTTAGTAAAAGTCAGCAGCTACAGAATTTGTAGCTGCCGACTTTTTTTTTCTTTTTCAGGGCCAATTCACACTATGTGTGGTAACAGACCTTTTACTACATGGTAAATTGTATGTTACCGCATGGACACCATTGTTTCCTTTGTCTGCCATTCACACTGCAATGCAGCCTAGTGCTGAGCTAAAATGCAGACTTGCATGGCACTGCGGGACATTACAGTGAATGAAGTGTACATTTTGTACACTTCAAATAAAGCTACACTTCACTTTCTGCATGTCAAATAAACAAAAGTGAGCAGTGCGATGAATCGTGAACCACACTACCCCCTAGCTTAGCCGGCAAAGCAACATTGCAGTGTTAACTGGCCCTAAATGACCATAGTTCCTCTTTACCGTGTAGGTTGCAGTTCCAAATTCATGTCCCCTGTACATGATTTGATGTTTAATGTGAACATGGATTTGCTTCCCTCTAGTTTTATATCACCTACCTGTGTTTGAACATAAAATTTAGGAGTAAAACATTTGCTGACCTATGCTTCCAAAAATCCTAACTGTCCGCCTGTCCTGGCCCTGTTGGATCCTTGAGCTGCGACAAACGTACAGACAAGAACATTGGACCTTGTTTTGAATGGTTTGGCCTTCATATTGGTTCTAGATCTGAGACTTGGAAAGTATGGAATGCAGAGGGTTTGAACCAGCATTTTCAGAAGAAAATCAGCAATGCCTCCTTACGTATTTCTTTCAACACATGCCTTCTTTAAAGTGATACAATGGGATGAATATCACTTTTGTGACATCTGTGCTCAATTCATTTGTGTCCACATTTTAACAGACTGTGGGGGACCTGTCTTGGATTTATGGGCTGACAAATGTAAACAGAGGTCTGGAAAAATGAAAAAGGACACAGTTCTTTTCTTTCTTCTTCTTTTTTTTTTTCCAGACCTGAAAGGTAAGCTGTTTACATCCACCTGTCCATAGACCTGATAGACCTATGTGGCACATGGAGCTTCCCAACAGTACACCTGAAAGACTGGCAAGCAGACCTGATCCAAAAGCCTGTGCGAAGGGGGTTTTATGTGTTGCTTATAACATAGCAAATCTTTACTTTGAATTTGAATTTAGGTACACTTTAAAGCCCAACAAGTTCCAGGCAAAAAAAAAAATATGTGCTGTGCCCGCACTGCATGGGTCAACTGCTCGTTTTTTCTAGGGGTGAGCACAAAGTTCATACTAGCCTGATCCTTCAGAAAACTGCTCTCCCCCGCGGTCCAGTGGTGGACTGTTAATGGAGCACGTGGACGCCAGGAACAGTACATTTTCAAGACCACTGGTGCATGGGGGGAGCCGAACCAGTCTTGTGCAAAACAGGGAGACAGGTCAGGTAAGTATATCTCCGCTGTCCTCTCCCCTAAAATATTAAGGAGTTATCCTACAGGAAACCGCTGGGTGGTAGTGCGGGAACCCAGTGATTGTATAATGTGCCACGTCCCAATTATGGAGCAGTAGTTACAATAATAAAGATCATAAACTTTTATAGGCACAGGAAGGCAAAATAATATAAAAGATTACAAATACATTTTGATACATAATTAAAACACTAAACTCTGTGACGTACTGTATAATGTATCCTTCAGTTAATAGCTTAACATGTTTCATGGGGAACTGCTTCTTCAGGGGCTTCTTTGGGTGCTGAGTCACTTAAAAGCATGAAAGATCATATGTATCAGTGGCTAGAGACACACTGGAACGGCATATAGGTGCTATCCTCCCACAAATTGAGCCATAAAATCAAATTAAGTATCGGTGTAAGTTCTAGAATTCTAGGCCTGTGATGCCTAGAATCTGTTTTATAGCCCACACAGCTGGTTAACATAATAAATATAAATACAGTATATATAAATATTTTATATAATATATACTTTTTTATTTATTTTCATTTGTAATGGACAAGTATGTTTTCGAAATCGTATTTTGAAATCTAAATGTATATTTTAATTTTGTGGATAGTGGTGGTGTTGCGTGTTTTTACAGGCTCATGTTTTTTATGATCTTGTAAACTATTAGTATTTCCTTTTTCTGAAGATAAGGGCACAGTACCGTATATACTCGAGTATAGGCCGACCCGAATATAAGCCGAGGCCCCCAATTTACCCCCAAAAAAACTGGCAAACTTATTGACTCGTGTATAAGCCGAGGGTAAGACATGCCTGTCCATCCCTGTGTGTGTGTCCGTCCATCCCTGTGTGTCCGTCCATCCCTGTGTGTCCGTCCATCCCTGTGTGTCCGTCCATCCATCCGTGTGTGTGTGTGTGTGTGTGTGTGTGTGTGTGTGTGTGTGTGTCCAGCCTACCTGTGTCCTGAGCCTTTGTCCCGAGCCTCCGTCCCGTGCCGAGCCTCCTTGCCTCCGTGCCTCGCCGCCGTGCCTCGCCGCCATGCCATGCCTTGCCTCCGGTCCCGTCCCGTGCCGTGCCGTCCTGTGCCTTGCCTCCGTCCCGTGCCCTCTTCGTTCGTCGGCGCCTCGGCGGCCATTGTAAAATTCAAAAGCTGCGCCGCCGCCTTCGCCTGTGATAGGCGGAACACTGAATTTCCCAGCAGCCTGTGTTCCGCCTATCACGTACATCGTATCATCCTCGTCCGTAGTACGAGGATGATACGAAGTCCGTGATAGGCGGAACACAGGCTGCTGGGAAATTCAGTGTTCCGCCTATCACAGGCGAAGGGGGAGCCGGAGGCGCGGCTTTTGAATCAGAATGGCCGCTGTCTGTCTGCTCGACACGCTGATCGAGCGGGCAGACAGCGATGACTCGAGTATAAGCCGAGGGGGGCACTTTCAGCCTCAAAAAAGAGGCTGAAAATCTCGGCTTATACTCGAGTATATACGGTAAGTAAGATGTTGCTGGTCTTTCATATGTAGTAGTGAATTATGCCAGAATGTGTAACCATAGCAATAAAATACACAGGTTACATTGTTTTCGAAGGGTCTGTGTTCTGAATTATAATGTGCTGAATGAAACTGTTTATGGCATGTCAGAGACCTTTGCTTCCCATGATTCTTCAAAGCTCAAAGAAGTACCAGCAGTGTCCGCGTGTAAGCTTGGCATTCAAAGTTGCAAGCAAATTAAATTAACAGCAAAGTAAAATACTTTTCAGTTTCCATAGAAACATGACCATGATGATACCAAAAACTTCAGATTGCTATGCTGAAAAAGTTTGGAACCAGTATTTAAACACACAAATATTATTCTGTGATTCATTGCAGTAACCCTGATGGGTTCGGATTGGAAGCAGAAGCCAGGATGACCACTTGGCACATAATGATGCCATCAGACGTTGAAGCAGATGGAATGTATCAGGATATAAGTGAAGGTAAAATGAATGCCATCTGTGGGTACAAATATTTCCTTATTTAATTTACTACTTAGAGTATAGTTTTATTAAAAGTTTTGTGTGTATTGTATTTCTACAGATGAATGAACTTCCTTATGTACAGTTTATATGCAAGGTGCATTTCAAATTAAATGTAAATGGTTAAAGTGTTTGTTAACCCTCCAAAAAAATTTAGATTCTGGTCCCTTGAAGCAGCTTACACAGCACAGCGCTTTTTGATATGTAATCTGCCCCCCTCTAAACTGTGGAAAAAAAAAACACTAATCCTACCACTTCCTGCATACCCCTGTCTAAACAGACCACGATAACCAGGGCTGCTCCACCCTGATCGCCGTGGTCAAAGTGCGTCCCTCCGTGATAGGCTTCCTGCTCTCCACTCTTCCCCTCACCTTCCTCCCTGTCAGAGCCCTCTCTATCTCCAGCCTGGCACCGCCCCCGCCAGTACTGTAGTAGGCACCGCTACTACAGTGATTGCCACTGGCATCTGGGTTCATGCTGCTGCTTAGTGAACACAGAAGGTCAATCACTCAACACAGGCACCAATCGGAGATCAATGCATTTTTCTCAGTGAATGCAAAACTTTCACTGATTGGACAAGCTGGAGAGGTGGTGTGGCATGTAATGTATGTAAAAAAAGAAAGTACATTTGTTAGGGTTACATTCTTAAGTCCTTACAACTGGTTGTTATAACGAAACACCCAGAACGTGCCCTTACACTAGGGCAGATTGATGTACCCCTATGTTCTTATACTTGCACAAAGCTGCTGCTGGTCATTATACAAAGCTTGGAGTGGTTCTGTGCCATCTGATTGTTGTGATCACAAATGTAAACGGTGTGGTATTGCTTACATAGGTGAGCCCTCCCCTTTCTTTTACAATGGTGGAGGAGAGAATGGAGAATTGAATGAATGAATCTGACAGGGGTTATAACCCTCCCTTACTCTAGCCAAAATTAAAAAAATAAATTTTGCCTATAGTTCTACTTTAATAATAGAAAACCTAGTATTGGAACACAGCCACACTGATCTTTTTCATGCCTCTAACCTCATTTATGGTAAACTATAAACAATGCATCTATTAATGCACAGCAACCATATATGGCTTTGTTGCATATCCATGTGCAATAAAGAATGGCGCATTCAACAGAAGCTGGTCTGTCGAATGGTCATGCTGGAAATCCAGTATTCAGTTGGCACTCCCAGGAGAAGTCCCCCCTGTCAGAATACAATAGATCAGTGGGGGGACATCCCTGCATCAACATTGCTTGCGTTAATGCAGGGATCTGCAAGTTTTTTTTTTTTTCATTCAACCCGCAAAAAACAAAAAAAAACAGCACGGGTATACCCAGCTTTAGATGATCATATCAATTACAGAGAATGGTGGTAGGAGATTTGCTTGCCCTAATCTTGGTGAAACACAATTGGAAACGTTTCACTCTGGTTCAACCATTGATTGGGTGTATTGCGAACTCTTTATGAGGGTAAACGCAAAATTTCTGCATCTGATCACCCTCTCTTTGCTCAGGAATTGGCTCATGACCAGTAGTCACAAGACGTACTTGAACGTGAATATTGTGCTGAAAAAGACTAACATTAACCTCTTCAGCTCTGGAAGGTTTACCCCCTTCATGACCAGACAATTTTTTGCGATACTGCACTGAATTACTTTGACAATTGTGTGGTCCTGTGGTGCTTTACCCAAATAAAATTGTCCTTTTTTCCCAGAATTAGAGCTTACTTTTGGTAGTATTTGATCACCTCTGTGGTTTTTATATGCTATAAAACCTACCCAATAAAAAAAATGTAAAAAATCGAATTTCTTCATCAATTTAGGCCAATATGTATTCTACATATTTTTGGTAAAAAAAAAAAATCCCAATAAACATATATTGGTTTGCGCAAAAGTTATAGCATCTACAAACTGTGGAATGTATTTTTTTGCTACTAGTAATGGGGATGATCAGCGATTTTTAGCGGGACTGCAACATTGCAGCAGGCAAATCTGACACGAAGTGGCGCTTTTTGGGAACCAGTGACACCAATACAGTGATCAAAAAAAACTGTATTAATACTCCATATTCCCATCGCACACGTTCCTGGATAAGCTCTCAAAGTTTGTGTGCTGCAGCAACAACCAGCTGGATACTGGTTCAAGTCAAAGTAGATATTTGCCAGCACTCCATGGATCGACACAAAGTAGCGTCCAAACAGATTATTTATTGCATGATCACAACACAAGGAGAGTGCTACGTTTCAGAGTCACGCAGGAACCCTTCGCTCACATGCCTTTTGAAGGGATCCTGCATGACTCTGAAGCATTGAACTCTCCTTGTGTTGTGATCATGCAATAAATAATCTGGACGCTACTTTGTGTCTTTTCATGGTGTTCTGGCAAATATCTACTTTGTCAGTGTATTAATGACACTGGCAGGGAAGGGTTTAACATCAGGGGCGATCAAAGGGTTAACGGTGTTCCCTGGGAGGGCTTGCTAACTGTGGGAGGGTGCTTTGACCGGGGGAAAACTGAAATCCATGTGCCTGCTACAAGATCTCCATCTTCCCCTCTGACAGAACGGCGATCGGCCTTGTTTACATTGGTAGACCGCCATTCATTCTGCTGCAGGAACGATCGGCAGGTCCTGGTGGATATCTGGTTTCGCTGTACCCGCTGATTGGCTCTTGCGACGTCCAATCACAGTGGCATAGCTATGTAAAACATTAAAAATACGTGTCTATACTGTTTAAAATCCAGTAATACACTGTATCACCCTACTCTGCATATGCTCACTTGCTCTCCATTTTTAGACCTTTTTAGGCACTGCTAGGTTTGTAGAGACCGATCTACAGAGGGCCTTAAAGTGGCATTTAAACTCTCCTATCCTTTACAGCCAAGGTCTCTGTTTTTATCTGCAACTGCCATGGT
Organism: Lithobates pipiens; assembly: GCF_037356315.1. NCBI lineage: Eukaryota > Metazoa > Chordata > Amphibia > Anura > Ranidae > Lithobates > Lithobates pipiens. The sequence continues at coordinate 238,890,362 of NW_027507718.1, forward strand.
GGTCCACATGTTGATCAGTTATGACTGCAGCTATTTGATGATTTGACAGTTTGGTTGAAGGCACAAGAGTATGTGACAGTTGGCTATTCCAGCATTCCAGGAATGTAACCGATTTTTTTTTTAAACAGTTAAATTGATGGTTTTAGTTTTGCTTTATGATTTACTGCTCTTCAGGGGCTCTGGGCTTGCTGAGCCTACAGCAAAAAGAAACGGGAGCAATGCTGGATGCAATTTATAGCACACCCTACTTTTGGTAGCATAATTACTAATGTGCAATGTATGTTCCTTGCTAAAGAATATAATTTTTCTAGCTGTTGTGGGTAAAGTTACACTTTAAGACAGCTGGGCTGATTTACTGAAGCAGTTGAGAATCTACATGCAAAAAATTGTGTGAGTTTTCACTTTAATCCATTTATGTGAAAAGCATCTGCACTTGATTGGGTATTCAAAGTAAAGAGTTTTTTTTTTTTGCATTGATGAATAATTAAAATGTATAATCACACATTTTTTAACCGATTTTGGACCGGAGCACGCCGATGTACGTCGGCAGAATGGCACAGCTGGGCAAATGGGCGTACCTGTACGTCCCTTTAAATTTGCCACCGTGCATCTGGTCGCGGGTCCCGCGGACTCTATTGCTGCGTGGATACCCGCAATCGTTTAACTGTGAGGAAGAACGGGGAGCTGCTAATGTAAACAAGCATCTCCCCATTCTGCCTAGTGACAGTATTGCAGATCTCTGCTCCCTGTGATCAAGAGCAGAGATCAGTGACCTTTCACACATAGCCACGCCCCTCCCACAGTTAGAAACAGGCCCCAGGACACACTTAGCTCTTACCCTACCCCCTAGTGATTAACCCCTTCACTGCCAGTGTCATTTACACAGGAATCAGTGCGTTTGTATAGCACTGATTGCCAATGGTCCCAAAAATGTGTTAAAAATGTCCGATGTGTCCGCCATAATGTCGCAGACGCAATAAAAATCGCTGATCGCCGCCATTACTAGTAAAATTATTAATAAAAATGCCATAAAACTATCCCCTATTTTGTAAATTTTTGCACAAACCAATCGATAAACACTTACTGCATTTTTTTTTTACCAAAAATATGTAGAATGCATATTGGCCTAAACTGAGGAAAAAATCGTTTTTTTATATATTTTTGTGGGATATTTATTATAGCAAAATGTAAAAAATAATGCATTTTTTTGTTTGTTTATAGTGCAAAAAATAAAAACCGCAGGGGTGATCAAATACCAGCAAAAGAAAGCTCTATTTGTGGGAAAAAAGGGACGTTGGTTTTGTTTGGGAGCCACGTCGCACAACCACGTAATTGTCACTTAAAGCGACGCAGTGCCGAATCGCAAAAAGTGCTCTGGTCAGGAAGGGGGTAAGATCTTCCGGGGCTGAAGCCGTTAAGCGACTATTCTTGGTTCCTTTACTAAATCAACCTCAATTTGTCAACTGGCCAGTTGGAAGCTGCATAGAACCTGCCAGTCCTTCTGTTTGGCCTTGTGCTTGCCTCTAAGCTTCCAAAATTACTAATTCTGCCTTAATCTGTACATGAGATATAGCCCATGAACACATATTTACTGTTCACAGATGGTGCATCTCATATAAAGTTATATTGTTTTTCTCTACAATAAAGCTCTGAAATGTGAAATTAAAATGCTTACAATAAGCTCCAGTGTAAACCCTTTTTTGTCATGTACTATTCATTTGTGACCTGGTATTGCTTATTGAAGCCATTGTAATGTAAAAGTGTGTCAAAGAGATTTCAAATGCATTGTATATTGATGGTGATCTAAACCGTCAAAATGATAGACTGTGTTTTGCAGGGCGCCAGCTTCTCTTGAAAGCTGTCAACAGAGTTTGGATAGAGTTGATTCATAGCAAGAAACAAGTTCTGGAGGATATGTTCAAAGTGACATTTCCTGTCAATGACCGAGGACATGTGGATATTGGAGTTGTCAGGCCTTTTATTGAGGAAGCAACATTGCGTTCTTGGCAAAACCACCTTGGTAAGTCATTTTACAGCTAAAGAATTTTTATTTTTAACCTCTGTGTTTATGCTTTAGTATTCCCAACTGTAGTGCTTTCTGTATTTGCCCCTATATTGCTTCTCTGTGCTTTTTTTTTTTTTCTACTACACTTTTATTTTTCATTGATCAAAATTTGCAAAGACTTATAATGTTTGTAAACCTCAGAGGAAATATGAATAAAGAATGTGTGTACTTGTTTCAATTAAAGCGGGAGTCCGCCTTTTTTTTTTTAAAAGCCAGCAGCTACAAATACTGCAGCTGCTGACTTTTAAGATAATGACACTTACCCGCCCAGCACGCCCGCGATGTCGGCACCCGAAGCTGATCTCTCAATCGTCTCTCGGGTGCTGCCGTCGCCATCTGGGGTTTGGGAATCAGGAAGTGGAGCCTTGCGTCTTCATTTCTTGGTTCCCTACTGCGCATGAAAGGTGCCAATTGTGACGCCGGAGGGGGTGAGGGTTCCAATGAGCGGAAGCTCCACTTTAGGGTGGACCTCCGCTTTAAGAGCATTAAGAGTTTAATTTACTAAGACTTGAGAATGCAAAATCTGTTGCAGCTCTGCATAGAAACCAATCAGCTTCCATTTTTTTTTTTTTTTTTATCGAAGCATAATGGAACAAGCTAAAGTTAGAAGCATGTGGAAGAAGAGAGGAAGAGTAGCTGCCATACATAGCTGCACCTGATTTTTCGCATGCCAGTTCTAGTAAATCAACCCCTAGGTGTCATTTCTCTCTGCTGCTTCATTTCTGCTATCAGCATGAATCGCGTCTTACAACTTTTCCTGACACCAAGATAAAATTTGTGACAGGGAGGTACCCCTATCAGATTGACGACCTCTGCTCTGTTCCTGTGTGCTATGTGGAGGGGGGGGGTGCCTTCCCTCCAATCAGCTGCCAGAGCTCTCCTCACTGAGCTCTGCAGGGTGTAACTTCAGCTCTCGTTTAATCAGTACAGTTTTCGTCCAAAAATACAATACAAATAGAATACATTATATCGCTTCCAAACTTTTATTCTGTCATATGAGAATTTTCGTAACTTTAGTAATCTCTTCATTTCGATAAGTAGACAAACATGCAAAAAAACAGGCTTAAGTATTTAGTTAATGTAGTAGGTTTTGGTTCTCCCTTTGAATAACTATAGCCTGTGTGGTTTTCACTAATTGCCAATCAATGGCCCTCTTTTGACAAGGTATATCACATTAAATATCTGAAATTCCCTGTTAGAGTGATTTTAAGACCACTGCTTGTTCTTTAACATACCCTTTTTGAGTGAGGTAGTCCTTTTGTTCATCACCTGAAATTTTACTTGGGCGATATGTCCTTTCTTGGAGGAACATGCAAGTACTGACCCCACTTAGATACGCTTATAGCTAATTGAACATGATGAAAATGTTGTCAATTTAATGGTAATCAATTGTGTCATATACTGTATACTGAGAAGTCTTTTAATTGTAAGCAATGAAGTTTTGGATCATTCTACTTAAAGCAGAGCTTCACCCAAAAGGGGAAGTTCTGCTTTAGGGTAGGGCCTCCTCCCCTGCTCCTCTTTAGGGAATGGCACTTATTTTTATTGGGGGGGGGGGTACTTAGATCACCTAGGTGAGCTGAGCAGAAGTTTTCTTCCCCCGCCCCGCTCCCCCACCCACACCTCGCAGTCTTCTAGGACGCATCACAGGTTCCAGAAGACTGTGGGACCATACACAATGCGCAGCACAGCTTACACATGCATAGTGGACACCTGGCTTTGAAGCCACAAGATGTCAAACCGGATTCCCACAGTTAAGATGCCGGGGCACTGATCCCTGTATAAATGACACTGGCAGGGAAGGGGTTAACTCCAAGGGAAATCAAGGGGTTAAATGTGTTCCCTGGGAGGTGCTTTCTAACTGGGAGGGGGGGTGGATTCACTGGAGGAAAAAAGAGATGTGATTTAGCTTGGCTTTCTCTTTTCCTCCCAGACAGAACAGCGGTGTGCTCTGTTTACATCGGCACACAGCTGCTCCGTCTCCTGTGAACGATTGGCAGGTCGCGGCAGCCATCGCGGCCCATGGACACGCTGATTGCCTCCCGCTGTTGTGCCCCCTAAACTGTGTGCATGAAATCACATATAGGTACGTGATTTTGCGCACCCTGGCTGCCCTGCTACAGCCACTCGGCAATCCCTGCACTCTCTGTGACAGCTGTCATTTTTTTTAAATGAGCGTAGCCATGCGGGTCTCGGCCCACATGTCCGCATCATTCGTTCAGAGTTCTGTTGGCTTGTAGTTCTCAACAGCACTGTGGTAGTTCATTGAGTCTTCCTGTCTGTGTGAAACTGCTTGTCCGTACAATGTATGTATTATTTAATTTTTTTGTAAAGGTGAACTTGGGTAGTATTTAATACCCTTCTTTCCAGTTGGTTCTTTACGTAGCGGTATAATTTATGATATTTGTTCTGAGGTATACAAACACACACCATATTTGAGGTGAATGGATGGATGATTAATTATATCCCCACCCCCTCCCCTTTTTTTGTTTGGTGTTTGCCTCTTTAATATGGATATGTTACTCCGACCTGTTTAGACTCCTAGCAGATGCCCTCTGGGCTCTCCCAGATCATCAAGATCCAAAGGACTGGTATACCATCCTGCTTCAGTTGCTGGTTTTAATAGCGAAGTCTTGAGGGACAGGGCCTCTTGATATTAAAATACAGAGTGGCTAGTACATGAAAGGTTTAGTATCACACATGGAAGGGATACTTCACTTGGTGCCAGAAAAGAAGCTTTCAACCCAGGAAATGCTCCATGGGATGAATACTGACCTTTTTGCAATTAGGTCAAATCAGCATTTGACCCTAGTTGCCATCAAGTGTCAATCAGATTTTGACACTTCATGTTCCAGAGACTCATATTATTTGACTATGACCTTTTTTACAGGGTATCTCATGTAGATGCTTCTGTGCATTCACCATTGACTCCTTGAGATTTGAATGTCTTTCTTTCACCTCAACCAGGATATTGTACTACCTTTCCCTTTGTCCAGCTCCAGTTCATTTGAAGCAGATCTCCCTTCATTGTGTAAATGTCGTTTTGCTTTGTATTTACTTTGCAGCCACTATTTCCAGTAGAAAGATTGACTCTGTTATCCGTGAGGGCCCCCAGCTTCATGTTCCACCATTTCTTAGTAGCACAGACAGATCATTGTCCAAGCTTATTGTCTCCGGTATTGGGTTGCAATCTTTGCTATCAAGACATGCTCTACTAGATCTGTCAGTTTCCTGGCTTTTTCACATCAGGCAACTGTCTCCCAGATTTCCAACTAATTGGTCCTCCATTCACACATTCTCTGCTTTTTACCAGTAGGATGGATGTTCAAGCCTCATTTGATGCCAGTTTTGGGTGAAAGGTCCTTCAGACATTTGCCAGTTCAGTTTTTGTTGTGTGTGATCACGGTTGCCCCACACCACAGTTGGACTGTTTTTGGACATCCCAATAGTCTCTGAATCCCATGTGCCTCAATAAATGAGAAAGAAAATTGGATTTTTGTCCTACCCAACTGTGTATATGATCTTGCTCCTAATATTGCTTTTCTAGAAAATTGAGGCATGCTGGGAGTGGGAGGGATTATAATTGGCTAGTCACTGTTTGTGTCCAAATCCTCCTAAAAGCTTCTGTTCATCCTAATTGTCTCTGAATCCTGTGTCCCTCAATGAAGTCCAAGAAATGGATTTGACAGTGAATATGAAAATCCAATTTTTTCCTTTACTAACTTACTCTTAGAAGCTTAATACAAACTGAAATATTTGCCAGATAATTCACGTATATATTTTGTATTTTAACAGCATATGAAAAGAAATGCATCAGTAAAGGTGAAGCTATGGTGCCGAGTTCTCAGTCAAAGCTGTCACGTGTCAGTAGTGGTTTTGGCCTCTCCAAGCTAACTGGATCAAGAAGAAATCGTAAGGAGAGTGGACTCAATAAACACAATCTCTCTACACAGGTATCGTTAGTAGAGGGCTATTTGCTGTGCATCATTGCATGTAAAGAACAAAGTGATGTTTCATGCCAGTGGAGCATTATAGCTCCGCTATGCCAGCCAAAGGCTGACAAGGGCTATTATGTTAATTTATGTTGTGTGTGTTGAAATTTACCCTGGATTAGACATCTGGGTCCTGACATATATCAGGCCAGCTTTATTATATTTAAGTCTAAAATATTATCTTGTTTGCTTTTTCTAAAACATTTTCATAGTGTTCTTTGTGGGTATGTACAAAATGCCTATGGTTTTTTGTTTTTTCTTCTAGGAAATTTCTCAGTGGATATTCACTCACATTGCTGTTGTAAGGGACTTGGTGGATATGCATTATAAAGAATACCAGGAGGTAATGGAATGAAGCTTGTAATTACTCAGTACTTACCTAGACTTTCCACTACAGAACTCGTCAATATGGAGAGCTCATCTCTAGAGAAAAAAAAAGTTTTATTTTGTCAATAAGACCTGCAACATTTTATCAGTTGTTCAAATGTTGGATCCAATTATTTTAATTAGTTGTAGGAAGAAATGGCAAGGCCCTTGCTTATGTTGCCATTTTAATTTTCATGCCTCTGGACCCTTTCATGGAGTACTAAGGACAGTGGTAAATCTAGACGGGTCTGATCTGTAAAGTGCCCCTCTGCACAGTCGTAGTCTTTTCTGCATACACATTAAGTGGCCTAGATGGGTTCTCTAGTTCTGGGCTTATATAATATATTTATATATTTGAAGCATAATTTGAAGTTTAGCAGAATACTTCTAAGCCCTTGTACACACGGTCGGAGATTCCGACGGAATGTGTCCTATCGGACCGTTTTGTCAGATATTCCGACTGTGTGTGGTCTCCATAGGACTGTTTCCGTCGGAATATCCAACGGACCAACTTTTCCAACTTGCCGGTAAAATTTTCCGACAAAATGCTCCGATCGGACATACTCCGATCATGTGTAGCCTACTCCGACGGACAAAGTGCCACACATGCTCAGATCAAATTCCTAGACTAAAGCTATTGGCTACTAGCCTGAACGTAGTCCCGTCGTAACAAAATAACGTCATTACGTTATGTACAATCGGATTTTCCGTCAACTTTGTCCGACCGTGTGTATGCAACAGTTTCGGACAAAATCCATCGGATAAAATCCAACGGATTTGGTTGTCAGAATGTCTGACCGTGTGTACAGGGGCTAAGACTCTTGGCATATACGATTTCTTTATATCAGTGTAATTAAAAAATGCAGCTTTATGTCAAACGAGTTAGATATTGGCTTTCAGAAATATTAGTCCTTTGTAATATTTATGGTTATTATGGTTTTATTTATGGGGCCTCATATCTTCAGCCAACTTCAAACCCTGCCAGGTACCCCTAGGTGACAGACTATTAATTGGGTTATTTCAGATCATTTGGGCCGGTAACTAATGGTTGCCCCCAAGATAGGCACTGGAGTTGTCTGAGAAAGCTTCTCTTATAATGGGCACAAGGATACATGCTCAATCAATCCAAGCTTTAATATATAATTTCTTTGGGCAATCACATCACACCTTCATGTTTGTAATATCTATAGTCAGCCTAAGCTGTAGTCATTATTTTATTTTTATCATTTGTTTTGTTGTTAGTCATTATTTTATTTGTATCATTTGCTTTAACAGCGTCAACAAAATGCATTAAAATATGTAACAGAGGAGTGGAACCAGATTGAATATGAACTCCTCAGGGAGAGGGGACTTTGGGGGCCACCTATCGGCTCCCATTTAGATAAATGGATGCTGGAGATGACTGAAGGGCCATGTAGAATGAGGAAGAAAGTTGTGAGAAATGACATGTTCTACATTCATTATCCTTACATCCCTGACGTGGAGCAAGACAGTAACACAATGGTGAGTTGAAGATTATTCAGACTTTTAGTGTTTCTTATACTGTCTCTTCTCAAACCAATTGTGCATTGTAGTTTATCATTGCAGCCTTACAAGTTGCACACCACTGTTGTCACTGTACAGTAAAAGCTTTGAGAGTCTAGGAACAAGCATGCTGCTGTCCCTGCCTCCTGACTGCCCAGCTCTGGTTTCCCCCTCAAGTGGGGAATAGTCGAGGTGAGCCCATGATGATGAAACACTTGACAGGTGGGCTGTGCGGAGATGGGTGCGGCAGCATGCTTGTTCTTAAAGTCTCAATAAAGCCTTTTTGGACAGTGACATCAGTGGTGTGTGGCTCCTTGTAGGGTTGTTTAAGACACAAGTAGCAAGGATGGGCTTCTGAGCTGGCACCTGCATGATATTTGAACAGAGGGACTTCTAAAAGTTTTTACAGCGGTTACATTTCCATATTTTATCATTTATTATACTCTTTGTGTTAACTAGATCCAATTACGGTAAATGATTCTTGCAAAAATTATAAAAAAGATTTTGAAAATGATGAGGGTGTTATGAGTGTAAAATTTTGCTTGCAGTCCTTTCTTCCACTTGTTTATTTTTTTAGCATACAGTTAGCAGCCATGCTTCATTATTTAGAGTATAGAGAACAAGCCAAGAATGTACATTTGTAAGTATCTGAATCTCCACTTTTTGTTATTATGGTGAAGCCTTACCTGTTGGAGATAGGAGTGTGCGTTACTTGATTGTATTCTATCCCTGTCAGCCTGTAAGGCCCCCACGGAGGCTTACTTGTCTACTTTAAGCTTAAAGTGGTTGTAAACCCTGATTTGTTATTTTTACCTACAGGTAAGCCTATAACAAGGCTTACCTGTAGGTAAAAGGAATATCTCCCAAATATGTACTGTTTAGGAGATATTTACCTGCTGGAAGGGCTTTGTTCCAATATGAGTATTTCATAATGTGTCGTTTAAAAAAAAATATATATGCATGTTAGTTAGTCTTATATTGAAAACCAATAGGTTACTAAATTTATGAAAATTCTCATACGACCGAATACAACTTCGGAAGTGATGTATATTCTTAGCATGCGTGGCCTTGATTACATGATTTTTCCGGATAAATACCATACTGATTACACGAAAATTGTGCGTTCTGTTATCGTACAAGAAAAATTTTCGTGCTTCTCCCTTAGGATATTTTCGCATGATCTGTCATAATGGACTCAAAAAAATGTGTACGAACGATCAGATTATTGGATGATCGCTCTGAAAGCGGTATCTGAAAGCGGTATTTTAGGTTTGATTTTCTCATCTAGGCATTGGCATGGATAACTGACAGTAAATAAAGCTGTTTGTTTTTTGTTTTGTTTTTTCATGTCAGCACCTTTGTTGTGTGACTGTTTTTGTGTTTATTACCACTGAGCTTTGGAAGGAGATGGCACAGCCTTTACAGCCAGCCACTTCTCTCCTTGTAGGGGAGAATACAAGTCTGTAATAAAGAATTTAGTCCTTGACAGGGAAGGTTTCACTATTATGACAGTTTTCAAGTTTGGAGGTTTAGATTATTGCAGAGTATATTTCTATTTAAAGTAAGGAAGGGAGAAATATATTGCCAGGGGACTGTCAAAATGTGATCTTCTTAGCTTCCATTAATGTGAAGTTAAGTCCTTTTAGCTGGGATAAAATCATACCATAGAACCACCCTAAGCACAATTATGGTGTCTTCATTAAAGTGTTACCAATCCCACAACAGTAAAATCAGTCTGTATATGCAGTAAAGCATGCTTTTTATACTCACTGTGGAACCTATGGTGTTAATCCTCCACATTGTTTTTGTTTTTTTTGCCACCTCAGTGTTTCAAACTCCAGAGACCCAGCTCACCTTGATGTCCCTTGTGTCTCATCTTAATCCACATCATTGTGGCCTTGATATAACTTATGTTCCCCAAATGTAAGGGGGGATTTATTATTAAAACGTGGGGGGGTGCATGTGATCAGCATAGGGCCAATCGGCACTGTCCAGACAAGCGGGTCAGGGGTCACGCAGCCTCATAGAACAGCCAGAGGAGAATGAAAACTCCTACAAGCTTAAACCAGTTCTCTGCCAGATAGTGATAGAATTTACAAGACTGCTATAAACTACTGATGAGAAAGTATTCAGCCATTTAGATTTACTAAAATAATTGCATTTCCATGTTTCTGTACTTTGGGATACCAGATATAGTAAATGCAGGGTCCTGGTTTTAGTAACACTACAATTTACTATTTACTATTTACGGTAACCAGTTGCCAACAAATGTAGAGGTGCTGATTGCAAATGTACAATCTGACTGCATTTTCCTAATACTTATTCCATAGTTGCTGATGGAAGTCCGTCTTGAAAGAAGCAGGTGCATAATTCAATTAGCCTTTAGTAGATTCCCCATATTTTTATATAGAGCCTTAGAGCAGAAGTGGGTTGTTTTTAGATGCCCCAGTTTCCCCATTTGCAAAGGGCTGTTTTATATTCTCTTTCTATATCCATCTGTGGTTTTGACTTCTTCATGTATAATATATCTCTCTCATTTTTTTATTTATTTTTTATATACTTAATACCCCATTTTTAGTCTGACTTTCCATGTACACTACCTGAAACCTCTGACGGTCTCTTGATGCTAACTCATGAGAAGGTAAAATGGAGTGAAGTTTTGAATGCACAGGCTGTACTGGGAATAATCACTGAAGCATGTTCTAACAAAGCTGCTTTTTTTTCAAAATGCATCACTCTGTGCTTGTTTAAGGTATAACAACACTAGTGCCTCACCCTTTTACCTTTGAGGATTAGTAATACGTATTCAGCACCAGTCTTGGGGTCCATGCACACTGGGCTTAAAAATCGCTGCTTCTACAGGCGTTTTACCTGTAGAAGCAGCTCAATGTTCTCCTATGTGTTAGGACATTTAGAGGCACATTTAAAGCTTGGTGTTTAGAGGCAGGAAGAAAAATCCTTCTGGATTGCGTTTTTGAGAGGAGTTTACTGGCCGGAAAAAAAAACACTAAATGCTTGTACAAAAACGCTCTACAGTAAGTCTAGGCATGCTTAATGGTCTGTAGCTGTGCATCCAGGATATATATATATATATATATATATATATATATATATATATATATATATATATATATATATATATATATATCATTTTTTATTTTTTCAAATTGTTTCTTCCAGTACTTTTTTTTATTACATTTAAAAAAAGAACAACTCCACACTAACTGAAGAGGGGTAAATTGTTATATATCGGGTGCCATGTACAGCTTACTCCAGGTTCTGACTGCTACAGTACAATACAAATACAATACAACACATTATACCCATTCTGAATTTTTGTTCCCCCATATAAGAGTTTTTGAAATGAAGAGTAACCTCTTAATTTTCGATATGGAGACAAGCATGCAAAAAGGAAAAAAAAATGGATGATGATCCATCCGATTATTTCACTGTATGTACCAGGCTTTAGGCTGGCCATACAGGAGTCATTCAATTACTTACACATATTTTAAGGTGGATATGGAAATCCCTCCCACTGGGCCTTTGTATTCTGACAGCAGGGAGACTCCTCCCACTGTCAGAATACAATAATCAGCACTGCCAGCTACAGTCAGCAGTGCAGATTGAGAGAAAAATTTCCAACAGACTGATTGTACACAAGGCGATTAATAGATCGACTTGTGCACATCCAACCCGCCCATACATGGATTGAAATTCGGGCGGTCTCTGCTGAAACGGCCAAATTTTGATCAGTGTGTGGCCGGCTTTAGTGACTTCCCCTTAATGTGCCTGAGACTACATTGGTACTGTCAGGGGCTCCTGAGGCTGATCAGCTGCATTCAGTCTTTTTTTTTTTTTTTTTTTCTTGGAGTAACACCGTATTAAGATTTACATTAAATAATCTCTTTCACAGATATATAATTCTCTTTGACTAAAATGGTAACATTCATGCAATCTTGTAGCAATATAGGTAGCAAAAAATATATATTTTTTACTTATGTTAAGGGACCAGACTCTAGATTGCAATTGCCATAAAACAATACCCTGCTTTTCAATCAGATTGCACTTGTATAAGCTCATATTCCAAAGAAGAACTCCATCTGTGCATTTTGAAACAAAACCATCACTTGTGTTCTCATTCTCCCGAGTTACCTAAAAATCTTCCCTCTCCAGCCCCCAGTGCCTGAAAACATATTAGATTGGCAACATTGGGCAGTGCAGTAGAGCCTGATTGGTTCCCAATGCATACCGTTCCATGGGATCTGATTGTGGCAAATTAAAGCTGAAGTTTATTTTTTTATATATTTTGCCTTCCCTGGTCCCCCCTTCATCAGCATACTAATTACATTTTTAATTAAAACCTTTCCCTTTTATATACGCCGTCTTCTCTATGCAATGAAGGCAGCTTATGGCCAGTATGAGAGGCCAACTGGGTGCTATACATAGCTGTTAAAGTAAAATTCTCAAAAACACTCAGCTTTGATGCAAGCAATGGGCTGTCTTAGGGGAAATTATCAAAATATCAAAATTCCTTGGTTCCTAGGCAAGTTGTATTTGCATTAATGAAAGGAGTGGGCCAGGAAAGTGAAAGTGCTAGAAGAGGCTGGACCTCCTCTAGTCAAGACATGACTTGCTGCAGCTTCTGTGAGATGCTCACAGTGTGCAATGAAATAAGAGTAAGGAATTTCAGTATAGGGGAAGTGTCAGAAACCATGAAATCAGGCCGAAACAGAAGTACAGTTAAATCACACTTGTTTAACAATAAAAGTAAAAAGAACAAACGTCAAAACATAGCCAAAGTTCAGTAACCGGAACGGATAGTCAGCCAAGCCAGAAGTCAGGGATCAATGTAGTGGAAAAACAAGCAGGATATGGAGCCAGAAGGGATGTCAGCAAAGCCAGTCTTGAACAGGACTGCAGGCGATAGTTTCTTGTGATGTGACCAAGGGTGACGGCAGAGCTCCTCTGGACTGGATGGCTTAAGTAGCAGGACTGATGAGCAGGATCATCAACAGCTGAGTCACTGTGGAGAGATAGGAGATGGCAATTAGCCGACAACTGAGCAGCCAGCTCAGAGAAGGAAGGGCTGAGCCCAGCCCTGACAGGAGGAGACTGTACAAGACCGGAGGTAAAGCTGGAGTGCAGCTTTGAAATGTCAAAGAAAACCTTAAAGGGGTTGTAAACCTTTGTGTTTTTGCACCTTTAATGCATCGTATGCATTAAGGTGAAAAAACACCTGGCAGTGACCGGCCCCCCAGCCCCCCATTTTACTTACCTGAGCCCTGGAACTTGACTCGCCGGGGACGTGCTATCTCTCTGCCTGGGGTTCTCGGCTCTTGAGTGGATAGATTTATATCGGCACAGCCATTGGCTCCCGCTGCTGTCAGTTAAATCCAATGACGTCCGTAAGGTAACCCCCTCAGGGAAGCGCTTCTCCTAGGGGGTTATCTGATGCGGGGGACCCTAGAAGAGCAGGTTCGGGGCGGGGAGGTAAGTATGATATGTTTGTTATTTAAATTTTAAAATCTAAAATCTAAAATCACTTTAAGCAGTTATACTGCCAGTATTAAAAAGGAAACATTTCGTGAAATAATATGGAGACTGGTTGATGGCAGGCTTATGACTTTATATAACCTGTTACCTCCATGAAAACATTAAAGTGATATTGCCATTTAAAAAAAAAAAAAATTCAAAGTCAGCAGCTACAAATGCTGCAGCTGCTGACTTTTAATAGTCGGACACTTACCTGTCCCAGGGTCCAGCGATGTGGGGGATTGAAGCCCCCGCTAGTCTCCTCCTCCGCGCACGCCGTGATTGGCCACGCAATCATCTGGGACCTGTCACGTGTCCCAGATGACTGACAGGAGGGAGGGGGCAGAGCTGAGCTCTTCCTGCGCCAAGGGGAAGTGATGTCACGAGCCCAGGCACTGAAGGAGGCAGACTACGAGGGACACCCTAGCAACAGCTTTTCAAAATTTTTATTTTTTATTTTTTACTTTTTATTTTTTAGGAACATTCATGAATTATTATTATTTTTATTTTTTTATTTTTTTGGGTGCAACTCAAATTTAACAAGTTTCATATACAGTGACCAACTCAAGAGGAGTTTGTGACAGATTTTATTGCACTCGGTACAGTTTTGCTGAAGAAATAACATAAAAATATTTTTTAGCAATGAAGAAAAACGGCAATGTTATGGAATCATTGTGATTGATTTAATAAATTGAGACTGTTCACGTTGCAAAGTGAATGTTCATCTTAGTAAATAAGATGAAGCAGTGTTCACTTCAGTTAGGCAATTATATTCTACAAAAATGTCAGTTTTTTTTGTGTTTCTTGTATATTATCAGGTATTAAATGTAAATACAGGTTCACCATCCACTTCTCCACTCCTTTAGCAATTCAACCTCAGTGTGTACTTTTTAAATTTTGAATAAAAGTTCCAAAAAGTTTTTTTAATGTTAAACTGGATAAAATTGTTTAATATTTTGCAAACCCCAGTAACGTCCTGCAGTGTTTAAATTTTGGAAATGCTATTATACGTATATACTTTGCTGCTGTGTATTGTAGGCCTCTCTTTGTATTCTAGGCCCTTATGTATCTTGCCAATATACGCCATGCTTTTGCTGACAGTACTAGATTTATTTTCAGATATCGTTTTTAGCTTTGCATGGGCTCCCTGCTTCTCTGAATACATGGTCTTATTCTTTGTAGTAAATGAATGTGACAAAAGCGTTGTGTTCCATACACTAACAGGCTGTTCCTGGACGGTCTTCTCACAGCTGTGCCTTGCCAGCAGTCTTGTGCTGCCCACTACAACTAGCAGAATGCACACTGTCTCTTTGTCTTTGGGGGGATACCAGAGTGCTGAAATAATGTTTGTTTTAAGAGTTTGAAAAGATTGCCTATTTGCAACAGCCATGCCAAACATACCAAAAGGACGTGCTATGGAGACCAGTGGCTTTTTTATTACAAATAATCAAACTAGGCTCATTTTAAACGCATACCAAAAAGTGGAATGTCATGCATTTGGCTACATTTCCACATAAATATGTGAATGCATCCTTCTGCTCGATGGGGAAAGGAACAGGCAACAATGGCGTGGTCAGCCTTAGGCCTTAAAGTAGAACTAAAGACAAAACCTTTTAAAATTTTGAATAGAATGGAGATGGATTAGAACCCCTGTCTGTTTTTCTTGCTGTCCTGTTTACCATTATCATTGAAAGTAAAAGAAAATGCTAAAGGGGGAAGGGGGGGGTCTTCCCATGGGGATACTAGTTCTGGTGACCGGGGGGGGGGGGGGGGTCTCCAAGAAACTCCCTTAATTTGCAGGGATTTCCTCTCACTTCCTGTCTGGCTATGGGAAGGTAGTGTGAAGGGAAATGTCTGCAATGGGACACAGAAGGCAAAAATAAAAATCTGACAGAGGTTATAACCTTTCCTTGCACATCTAAAATAATAGGACAAGAATAGGCTTCTAGCATAGCTGACTGCTAATGCTTGGATGTAATCACACAGCAAGTGATTAGCTGTGTTTGGGAACAGATGATCAACCCAGGAAGCAAGCTTACTGCATTCCCTGCCAGCCTGTCAATGCTTTGAGCCACACCACCTTGCCACACCTTTTTACTTTTTTGTTATGTGAAGGGGACCTTAGGGATGGCACATTGGCACGCATGCTTTTGGATGTGGAATACCCCTGGATGGTTTGCTAGCAATGATGAAAGGTTTTTAGGAAATGCAGTAAGCCAATCACGTGAGTAGAAAGTAAGGCTTTTAGAGACATTCTGTATGCTGTTACCATAAAGCAAATCTTGAATTTTTTGGCAGGTTTAGAGCATCATATGAGACTCCAGTTTGAAATGGAAAGCATTTTTTATTATAATAGATTAGCACTTTCAGTGTGCTTGTGTTTTTTTTTTTGTTTTTTTACTATGAAATATTATTGTCAGTGTGGTGATTATTTCACATTGACACTTCCAAAAAATGATGTGCAAACATATATTTGGCCAGTTGTACATTAACGTATAACTAAAGGCAAAACTTTTTTTTTTTTTGGGGGGGGATAGAGGGGAGGTGGATTAGAACACCTGTCAATGTTTATTGCTGTCTCTGTCCCTGTTAGGGAAATTCACCCGCTCTTATTATCATTGAAAGTCCTTGTGCCCATTTATTTTCCCCTCCCTCCAAGTCTTTCTAGGCCTGGAAAAAAACTGTAAGGCCGCGTACACACGCGGGGACTGTCTGCCGAAACTAAGTTCGTCAAACAGTCCGCTCAAACTTTTGAATGAACGAACACGCCCACACACGGCACTTTTTGAGCGGACAAATACACGCACACGGCACTTTTTGAGCGGACAAATACGGCAAACACACGAGGCAACAGTCCGCTCATTTCGAGCGCGTGTGCAGGTAGGCGGGGCTCCGCCGCCTGGAATGTACTTAAAGGGGAACCCCAACGCCGAAAAAAATCGGCGTGGGGGTCCCCCCAAAGTCCACAATAGACCCTTGTCCGAGCACACTACCCGGCCGGCCAGGAAAGGGGGCGAGCGAGCGCGCCCCCCCTCCCGAGCCGTACCAGGCCGCGTGCCCTCAACATGGGGGGTGCCTTGGGGAAGGGGGGGCCGCGCGGCCCCCCCACCCCAAAGCACCTTGTCCCCATGTTGATGAGGACAAGGGCCTCTTCCCGACAACCCTGGCCGTTGGTTGTCGGGGTCTGCGGGCGGGGGGCTTATCGGAATCCGGGAGCCCCCTTTAATAAGGGGGCCCCCGGATACCGGCCCCCCACCCTATGTGAATGAGTATGGGGTACAATGTACCCCTACCCATTCACCTGTAAAATAAAAGTACCCAAAAAAAAACAACAACACACGAGATAAAATATTTTATTGCACAGCTCCGGGGGTCTTCCGTCTTCGGGGGTCTTCTCGCCGGACTCCTCCGCTATCTTCTTGTAGCTCTTTTGCTAGCGGAGGAGTCCGGCTTTCTTTCTCCCCGCCGCCGGCCTCTTCTCCCGACTTCGGGGGTCTTGTCCCCCTCTTCGGTTCTTCTGCCGGGCCACCGCGCCTTCTTATAGCTCTTTTACAGGCGGTGGCCCGGTCTTCTGTCACCGCTGTCGCCTTCCGGTCGCCTTCCGTTCTTCTTCTTGTTCTTGTTCTTCTTCTTCTCCAGGAGATGTTGACACGTCGCTCTCTCCGGCCGGAATGCCAGAGCCGCGCTGCGCGGCCACTTATATAGTGACAATGGGGCGGTGTCACATGGTATATGTCACATGGGTTGGTCACATGGTGACCCCGCCCCCTTACGATGTCATAGTCCCCATGTGACATCAACCCATGTGACCAACCCATGTGACATATACCATGTGACACCGCCCCATTGTCACTATATAAGTGGCCGCGCGGCTCTGGCATTCCGGCCGGAGAGAGCGACGTGTCAACATCTCCTGGAGAAGAAGAAGAACAACAAGAAGAAGAACGGAAGGCGACCGGAAGGCGACAGCGGCGACAGAAGACTGGGCCACCGCCTGTAAAAGAGCTATAAGAAGGCGCGGTGGCCCGGCAGAAGAACGGAAGGCGGCGGCGACAGAAGACCGGGCCACCGCCTGTAAAAGAGCTATAAGAAGGCGCGGTGGCCCGGCAGAAGAACCGAAGAGGGGGACAAGACCCCCGAAGTCGGGAGAAGAGGCCGGCGGCGGGGAGGAAGAAAGCCAGACTCCTCCGCTAGCAAAAGAGCTACAAGAAGATAGCGGAGGAGTCCGGCGAGAAGACCCCCGAAGACGGAAGACCCCCGGAGCTGTGCAATAAAATATTTTATCTCGTGTGTTGTTTTTTTTTTTGGGTACTTTTATTTTACAGGTGAATGGGTAGGGGTACATTGTACCCCATACTCATTCACATAGGGTGAGGGGCCGGTATCCGGGGGCCCCCTTATTAAAGGGGGCTCCCGGATTCCGATAAGCCCCCCGCCCGCAGACCCCGACAACCAACGGCCAGGGTTGTCGGGAAGAGGCCCTTGTCCTCATCAACATGGGGACAAGGTGCTTTGGGGTGGGGGGGGGGCCGCGCGGCCCCCCCTTCCCCAAGGCACCCCCCATGTTGAGGGCACGCGGCCTGGTACGGCTCGGGAGGGGGGGGCGCGCTCGCTCGCCCCCCTTTCCTGGCCGGCCGGGTAGCGTGCTCGGACAAGGGTCTGTTGTGGACTTTGGGGGGACCCCCACGCCGATTTTTTTTCTGCGTTGGGGTTCCCCTTTAAGTCCATACCAGGCGGCGGGGCCCGCGACGTCTCCTTCGCGGGCCCCGCCTACCTGGAGACGCGCTCGAAATGAGCAGACTTTCCTCCGAGCGGGAACAGTTTGCTCATTTCGAAAGTGGCCTACACACGGGCGGACTGTCCGCTCAAACCAAGTTTCAGCAGACAGTTTTTCGGAATTTCCGAAAAACTTTGTTCGTCAAACTGTCCGCTGAAACTGTCCGCTGAAGCCCCACACACGAGCGGACTGTCCGCTGAAACACTGTTCAGCGGACAAAGTTGAGCGAACAGTCCGCCCGTGTGTACGCGGCCTAAAAGACGGAATCCTCTTTCTGTTCTTTCCAAACCTAAACATGATGGATTGGAGGTAGCCTTAATGAACACTTCGGTAGGGGTTTGCCCCTCCACTGTCAAAATGTGAGCACAAATTGAGCGGACATGGATGTCCATTTTGCGACATCCATCGTGCTCTGCACAGATTCAGCTGCTCAAGGATCCCCTTCTGAACGAAGCAGATAAAGCCCGTGTAAAAGGGCCCTAAGAGAGCTTGTCTGTGGCACCCAGTTATATTCCATTATATTCTTTCTGTTATGCTGGTCATACACGGGGACAATTTATAGCAGTTTCGGCCTCTTTACATCAGCTTATCGCCCATCATGAAACCTTGGATTGGTCCAAACTCCAAAAATTTTAATTTGCGCAGAATTTCCTAGTATGGGCATTATTCGACTTTTTATTTTTATTAAGTGGCCTTAAAAGTAATCTTTCAAATAGATTTTTTTTTCACATGGCTGTATTAAGGGGTAAACTAGAACATTAAAAGTATTTGATGGAGGATTACTTTGAACATGTGTGATTTTATTTTAGATAACTTTTGATATTTAAATTGTTGATTTAGAAACCTGCTCGCTATCGCCGTGCTATCAGTTATGACAGCAAAGATTATTACATGCGCCTGATGCCAGGGAACCCAGCAGTGTTCCAGGACACAGTGGAGGAAAGTTCTGAAGAGGCAGCACAGCATGAGCCAGAACATGGAGAAGACACCATTGCCAAAGTGAAAGGTAAGAAAAAGTTGGTCATCGTTTGGTAATTTACAAATGCTTAACCTTACATTTATGTCTTCCTTGTGGTCAGTGGACACCAAGTTGCGTGTACTCCGCTCAGTTTCTCATTCTAAAATGCAAATACAAATAAATAGCAAGCTAAAAGGCCATATATGATAAATCCCAACACCAAATTGTGATGCTCAAAATTGGATTCCTAGTTCTTCACCACAAGTGCTCAAGAGATGGGTGGCCACTCACCAGAGAATTATGATCCCTTTTTACAGGAATGTCAAACAGCGCTTCTGGAGTACCAATTGATTCCACAGACAGCACAGTTCCACTCCACTGCCCCCTCGAGATGAAACTAGGATGGGGAAAAAATGACTCCACAAGAAACCTAGAGGGAGGTCTCATAGTATAGGATGTGGGATCTGAACCTGGAATGGAATTAGCATCTTCAGGGATTCCCTTTATAAAGAGAAAATTACTTTTTTTTTTTTTTTTTATCGGGGCCTCAATAGCCATTTATAATTGCCTTCTGTAACCTCCCCTACTGTTTGGTTCCAAACATAGGTGGAAACAAAACTAGTAGTTTATGGAAATCATGTGACTCACTCCTCTTACACATGACTGTTTTGGTGCCTGACTGCTTAGGTACCCAGTGCTGTCACATGGGACAAGGAAAAAAAAATCTTGAGCAGTTGGAGCAAACACAGGGCTAGCTATTATCACACATTGACAAAGCAGAGGTTCACTTCGTGTCACTAAAGGCAAAAAAAATAAAAGAATTTTTAGTTTTCAATAGAATGGAGAGGGCATAGAATGCTTGTTGGGTTTTTATTGCTGTCTGTGCCCCTGTTGGGGACATTCACCATCTCTATTTGTCCTGTTTACCATTATCATTAAAAGTGGAATAAAAGAAAGTGCCAAATGTTGGATTGACATCGGAAAAGGAATAGAGGGGGAATCTTCCAATGGGAACACTAGTTCTAGTGGCCCTGGTAACACTCCGAGATTCCCTCATTTTGAAAGGATTTCTTCTCCCTTACTGTTACGGCTTCGGGAAAGGAATTGAAGTGAAATCTCTGCGATGGAACACAGATGTAAAAAAAAGAACCTGATGGGTTAAGACCCTTCCTTACTCTATACAAAAAAAAAAGGTTTGGCTTTTAGTAACACTTTAAAATGTACATTTTTTGTTGTTTTTGCTTTAGAAAAAACAATCCCCTCTGGGTGATATTTGTAGAAAGCAAATCTCTACCCTTCTGTACCCTAAGCCCCTGTACACACAGTTAGACATTCAGTCCGAAACTGTTGCATACACACGGACTAAATTGTCGAAAAATCAGATCATTCAGAACGTTTCATTACGATGGGACTAGTAGCCAATAGCTTTGATGTAGGAATTTGATCTGAGCATGCGTGGCACTTGGTCCGATCAAAATTCTCTACACATGATCGGAGTATGTCCGATCGAACCAGTTGGTCTGGAAATATTTCCAACAAGTTGGAAAATTGGGTCTGACGGATATTCTGACGGAATCAGTCCGATGCATACCACACACAGTCGGATTATCCGACAACACGGTCCGATAGGACACATTCCGACGGAATCTCCGACCGTGTGTACAAGGGCTAAAACATATGGTTCCATTATATCCTTCAAAGACTAATTTCTAAATGGGAGGGTTTGGTTAATTCTAAATATCTGGTGCACGTTTTGTGTTTTAACAAGGAAATTTGCAATGTCTGCATCCCTTTTGAAGTATTCAACCCATAGGAAGTATTTTACCAAAAAAATTATTCCTTTGACTTGTATCTTAGTACAGATGTCGGAGAAAATCAGTGAGCCTATCACACAAGCAGGAAATGACATTTCTGGGGCATAGTGTGCACCAAACCGGGTACAGAACACCTCCAGGTTGCTATATTGCTTTGAATTTGGTTAACCATTTAAAAAAATAACAGTGGCTTTAAACTGAAATGGAAAGGCAGTTGTTAATAACGTTGATAATCAGGAAGAACACAGTGCTACAAAGAGCTCGGAGGGTGCTGCTCACCCCTATCAAATCGAAAAATGGAACAAGTTCCCCCACCAGCGGGGTTTTTAGGCAGCAAAACACAAAGATAGAAGCATGTCAAATTAATATGAAAAATATTATAATATTATATGTTGTTAATAACGTTAACTTACAAAATGGATGTTGTAGCAATTTTATATGCTAATTATTTTATTTTATTCCACGAAAGTGGAATTTCCCTTTTTAAACACATTTGTTTTCTGCATTTATGTAAAAAACAAAACAAAATGGTGAGCTCTTGATTCTTGTTTCCACCTACTATGCTTTTAAGAATGGGGGAAGACCATGTCTTTACCCTGATAACATCCTATGGCACTCTTTGGTGACTGCCCATTTCATTGTAGTGCCTGTTGTCTGTATTGTATGCAACTACCCATTATGCCTCCCTATTGTTTGTCCATACTTCTCCTCTGGGTGACAGAAGTGCACATAGTTCTGAACTTTTGTGACCTATGTTCACCAACAGTGGGCTAAAGCATGCTGTTATCTGACGCCACAGAGCCGGTCTAGGCTCTGCAGCAATCCTAACAATAATGTCTGGATATGCCAAGATGCCAGGACCTACAACTGGCTCAGCTTCCCAGCTCACTGTTGAGATCATAAGTCAGCCGATCCCACCCCTTCCACAGTATGGCACTCCGAGTGCTGGAGGGGCAAAGCAAAGAGCCGATGGCTGACTGACACTACTCTGTGCTCAGAGCAGACCCAAGAACTGAGCAAACAGCAATCTTTTGATCTCTTACTTTTTGATGTACAGGCAGCGGGCAACAGCTGCAGCCCTCTAGGTGAGTGTGAATGTTTTTTTTTATTTTCCTGCATTTATCTTTTAATACAACTTCACTATGCACTCGTCTGTTGACACCCCTTATAACTGTCCAGCTTTACGTTGGCTCCTCTACCTTTAAGCTGGATACACAGTATACAATTTTGTTTAGTTTAGTTTTTTTTTTCCATTAGATTTACCAAGACCATATAATATGAGATCAAACCTTAACAGTTTCAATTTGTATGCAATCAGGCAGGCCCTTGTACTACATGGTTTTGGTAAATCTAAATGAAATCAAACCACAAAGGTTGTGTAGTGTGTATCCAGCTTTAGGTTCCATACCAGGTCCTTTCTCCTTTAGATTTAAGGCCCGTGCACACCATCCGGAAATCGGGCGAAAAATACCGCTTTCTCTGCAATCGTGCAATAAACGGATAGTTGGTAAAGAGCTTTCGAGAGCCGATCGCGACTGTTCATCCGATTTATTATTCGATCGCACAAGCATGAAAATATTCCTCGTACGATACCAGATCATAAGATTTTCGTTTTGTCAGTACGGTAGTCGTCTGAAAATACAATACAAATACACTTCAACACATGACATCACTTACGATTTTTTTTTTTCCTGCCGCACAAGAATTTTCTTGACTAGTAACCTATTCGATTTCTACTTGCGATTAGTAAGTGAAAAAAGTTAGACGATCTGCCGTCTGATTTTCAGATCATGTGTATAGGGCAATACGAGAAGGCTTTCAGTAGCAGAGACCCAGGACCAGCTAAAGCACAAATTACAGGTTAACTAGGTAGCTTTTCTAACTTCAGTGCACGCCTTCCAAATTTTTTATTGGTAATAAATGTGAGTATAGATTGATTACATCATTATGAAAAGATATTAAGAAAATATTGTACTATGGAGCTGTTTGGCTGACCAGTCCACCCTGAAGTAGCTACACCTCTCCTTGCAACTTCCGAAATGTTGGGCTATATCATGCGGATTTACTAATAGGATGATCATTAGGCATTGTTTGGGATTTGTGAAGTCCCCCAAATTGCTTTTCTGTGTTATTTAAAGTAAATAGAATACTTGATATTGTATTATGGGTAATTAGTATCTGTCTGTGCAATGGTTATTTTACAGTATTTGCATGTCCCAATGTTTACGAATATATTCTGATTTACTAACAATGCATTTTGTTGTCTGAATCAGGCCTAGTAAAAGCACCTCTTAAACGGTCAAAATCGGCCCCAGATGGAGGAGAAGATGAGAACCAGGATCATTTACAGGACCAGCTAAGTGAAGGTTCTTCAATAGATGAAGAAGAGAAGATGGATAGTACCACTCTGCTGAGGCTTCTTGAAGAAGGAGAGAAGGTAAACTAGATGATTGTACTGGACTCCACTGATTGATGTATGCATAAAAAAGCAAAAATGTGGTACTTGGTACCTTATCGTTTATCGAGGCCTTTTCCGTCTTCCTCACCCATATTTTCTCATGGATGCCACTCGTCTGTATCATATATGGTGGGAGTGTCAGAAGTTGAGGGGTTTCTGCAACAGGGTATTTGCTATAATACAAAAGGTTTTATCAGTCCCCCAATGACCCAGGTTGCTCTGTTAAAACACGTTGAGCACGTTCCCCGCTGTAGGCAGTGTTTGATTTTCCTTTTTTTTTTTTTTGCTGCAAAACTTACTATAGCCCGTTCCTGGAAAAAGTCCTCAATATGTGTTTTATTATATAGGCAAAAAGTATCTTGGATAACGCTCAATGATCGAATTGTAAGTAGAATTAATGATGCTGTTAAATGTTTTCAGGCAGTCTGAAGCCCCTAGGCCAGGCATGTCCAAAGTCCGGCCCGCGGTCCGGTTTTGAACGGCCCGCCTGGTCTTTCTCAATTTATTGTGCTGCGGGATCAGGGCTGTCAGATCAGCCGATCCCCAGCACTGTGAGAAGCTCCGTGAGCTTCAAAAGTGAAATTAAAGTGCAGAGGATTGTGCTGTGCTCTCTGCTTCCCCCTACAGTGCAGTACCCGGCTGAATGAGGAAGCTGCAAAGGTACTGTACTATGCTACAAGCTAGATTAGTGTTAAAAAGGCCTTTATTCATGTGTGTGTATGTATGTATGTATGTGTATGCATGTGTCTGTATTTGTGTGCATGTATGTCTGTGTGTGTGTGTGTGTGTGTGTGTGTGTGTGTGTGTGCACATGTGTCTGTATGTGTGTGTGTGCGTGCACATGTGTCTGTGTGTTTTTTTTTTTTTTTTGCACTGCACCAAAAGCACCCTACATTTTCCAATGTGTGGGGTACCATTAAGAATTAACGGTGCCCCCTAAAGTGCAGAGCATTCGTCTGTGTGTTGGGAACGAGTGCGACAAAGGCAAGAGAATTCTTGTTGGGCTGTGTATTAGCGCTCGGATGGACACACTTAGACCGAATTTTCAATGGTTCAAAGAATGTCAGGCAAAATGGTCGGCCCCCAGGCATGTTCACTTCATCAAATCCGGCCCACTTTGAAAAAAGTTTGGACACCCCTGCCCTAGGCCAACTATGTTCATGTGCAGCTATAGGGGCCTTGAACAGGATGGACTCTTCTCCTGGAAGCCTCATTTAGTTATCTTCTGTCTGGGTTTCTCTTTCTCTGTTTCTTTACCTTTCCTTCCCTTTTCCATTTATCCTTCTGGATTCTCCATTCTATTCTTTTCTTCATTATATGAGGTCCCTCTCGCGGGGGGCTTCTCATCTTCAAAAAAGGTTGCAGTTGGTGTTTGACATGTCTTGGTTTTAGAGGCATCTGACATTGCTGGTGAATTGCTGGTCTCCCTCGATGATTCTTCTCCCAGACTGTGTAACGATTTTTGTAGATGCTCCGTAACGTTTATTTCTAGACTAGACATGTCTTGAGGTCACTTAGAAGTTAAGTATTCTTTTTGCTCATGTCCCTTTCCCCATAAATGTGGTGGAGAGGGGTCTATTATTCAATGTAGTTTCAAAGTTTGTGCCAGAATCCTGGCTGCTACTATGATTACAGTACTTTTCTTTGATGTTTAAATTTTCAAAAAAATGTATTGAAAGTAAAAAAAAAAAAACATAAATGTATTACAACTGACATGTTTAGTGATATGTTTGGTAAAAGAGGAAAAAGTGTTAAACGCCTAAAGTAATGTTATTGCATACTTTTACTTGGCCAACTAAAGTCCGTACATAATAAAAAAAAATAAAAAATAAAAAAAATGTATAGTGAAAATTTTCCAATTCAATTTTCCAATTCCTTACTAAGCAAAATAGTTCCCATGTGTAATTTGCTGGAGTTCCAATTTAAATTAAAGGAGAAGTATATTTTGGCTAAATTTAAATTAAAGGCTATATTTAAATTAAAGGAATTCATTGTAAATTAAAGCAGAAGTATATTTTGGCTGTACTTCTATTGATCACAGAAGTGCAGTTCGTTCTGCACTCCTGTGACCCATTTGCAGCAGACAACGGACTAAAGCCCACTGTGAGCTGACGTCACAGAGCCGGCCCCGGATATATATATATATATATATATATATATATATTTATAATTTTTTTTTTTTTTTTACAAGAGCCAGGCCTTATAATGTGTCTGAAGATACACTCCAGATTGCACATACATCAGAGGGACTACAAATGTGACTAAACTGACTTATAATATGATTGGTTGTTTCATTAATTTCTTTCTAATCTGTTGTACTTTTATACTATATTATTTACTTATATTGTTTTCAATTAAACCACACACTGCTGCTTTTGCTTCCAATAAACTGCCATTTGTTAACCGCATGAATATTAGAAACTGACAGATCGGCACCACCTGCTGGAAATGGATGGAATAATAATTGTAAATTTCTGTTTTTTGTTGCGGGTGATTTTATTTTTTCATTTTTTTGTGACCTGTTTTTAACCTTTAGAATGTGTTTAAAATAACCACAAAGACAGGATAAAAATCTGTTATCCAGAAATGTTTTATTGATCTACAGCACCATGAATACACTAAACATCATCTGCTGTTTAAAATGTGCAGCACAAGTAAGATTTTGTTTGTATAACTCATTAAAAGGGAAGTGTGGAACACAAATATACCTGGGATTCAAATTTTCCAAAAAAGTACCCATGCAATTGTGTTGTATACTAGTTTTCAAGAAAAACAGGAGCTTTCAAGAACTTTTTAAAGCAACAAAAAAACTGTTTCAATCTTTCAGATTCAGCACATGTATCGCTGTGCAAGAGTCCAGGGCTTAGACACTGGCGAAGGCCTCCTGCTTTTTGGAAAGGAACACTTCTATGTGGTCGATGGGTTTACATTGACAGCCAACCGGGAGATCCGTGACATTGAAACGCTACCAGTGAAGTAAGTGAATATCATTCTTGGAGCTGAATTGCAACATAAAAATATAAGGGCTTTGTTAGCATTTGCTCAGTTATTTTTTTCTGTTTTTTTTTTTTTGTTTGTTTGTTTTTTTACTTTCTCTGCTTCTTTCTTTTTTTTTTGTTTTCTTTCTCTTCTTTTCTATTTTCTCTTTTTTTGATCATTGCTATTTATTTTAATGGTTGAAAGGGAAAAAAAAAAATTCTGTTGTAATGAATAGAGCTTCATGTACACTTTGTATTCCATTTCAACACAAGTCAGCGTTCTTGTGCATTGACATGCCTTTTCATGCATGTTTATTGTTTATAGATTTTGATGTGTATCCAGTCTACAACTTTTTTGGTTAAAAGATGGAGCATTTAACCACCTAATAGTTTCTTCCTTTAAAACAACTTAGGCACAGGTTCATTATTATTATTATTATTATTATACAGAGTTTTCATAGCACCAACAGTTTGCGCAGCGCTTTACAACATGAGGGCAGACATTCCAGTTAAAATACAATTTAATACAGGAGGAATCGGAGGGCCCTGCTCATTAGCTTACAATCTATGTTCATGGTTACTTAAACAATACCTTAACAATATATTAGCCACTTCAGCCCCGGACCATTTGGCTGGCAAAAGACCAGAGCACTTTTTGTGATTCGGCACTGCGTCGCTTTGGCTGGCAATTCCGTGGTCGTGCGACGTGGCTCCCAAACAAAATTGACATCCTTTTTTCCCCACAAATAGAGCTTTCATTTGGTGGTATTTGATCACCCCTGCGTTTTTTTGCGCTATATACAAAAAAAATAGCGATAATTTTGAAAAAAGCACATTTTTACTTTTTGCTATAATAAATATCCCCAAAAAAATATATAAATATTTTTTTTCCCTTAGTTTAGGCCAATATGTATTCTTCTAAATTTTTTTGGTAAAAAAAATAACAATAAGCATTTATTGATTGGTTTGCGCAAAAGTTATAGCGTCTACAAAATAGGGGGTAGTTTTATGGCATTTTTATTAATATATATATATATATTTTTTTGCTAGTAATGGCGGCGATCAACGGTTTTTATTGTGATTGCGACATTATGCCGGACAGATCAGACACTTTTGGCGCTATTTTGGGACCATTCACATTCATACAACGATCAATGCGATTAAAAATGCATTGATTACTGTGTAAATGTTAACGACAGTGAAGAGATTAACCACTAAGGAGCGCTGTAGGGGTTAAGTGTGTCCTAGGGAGTGATTCTAATTGTGGGGGGGAGGAGCTACTTATGACATGACACTGATCACTGCTCCCGATCACAGGGAGCGGTGATCAGTGTCCTCTCACTAGGAAGAATGGGGAAATGCTTGTTTACATCAGCATTTCCCGTTCTTCCTCTCCGTGAGGCGATCGCGGGTATCCCTGCAGGCATCGAGTCCACAGAACCCACAATCACACTCACTGAGCTCGTGGCGGCGAACGTGCGCCTGCAAGCCGTTTCTCAAAGAGAAACGTACAGGTACGTTAATATGCCTGTACGTGCCCTTCTGCCGACGTATCTCGGCGTGAGCCGGTCGGCAAGCGGTTAACAATATAAATTCAATCTTCTTATTCATTTCTCTGTTCTGATCTTTTAAGTGGTTCTTTCAGTGATTTTATAAGCCTGCATAAATAAACGTCTGTTTATATACTTCTGTGATATAAAGTAACAATATAATGTATTATTTTTTAAAAAAAGGTCCATCTTTTATCATCAACAAAAATTCCTTGAGCTCTAGCCAACTCATATTTTCTAGGCCTGTGGTGGTCTTCTGCAGGCAGGAGAAGGCATTTCTTCAGTCTCCTCTTCCCCTGCGATCAGACTGCAACATTGTAGCAGTGTACAGAGGGAGGTACTGGAGAAGGAGCTGTTCTGTATTATACATTGTGAACACAGCCAAAAACTGCACAGAATTGACATATTGGGGTGAATTTATTAAAGCTGCTGTGTCACTTTTCTGGCATGAATAGCTCTTGTTAATGTATTGTGCCAAATTCATGAAGCATCTGCAACACTTTTAGTTCTGACAGCGCCTCGTGCATTAAATGCATTAGTTCTAAATCGCACCACTTTTGCATTGTGGCAATTCAAATGTGCTGCTTTTACATTGTGTGACAAATTAAAAATAAAATACTAACAGCTCAAATCTCACGAAAGTGGATCTAATTAAGACCAACTCTCTCTTGCCATACAGAGAAAAACTGTCACAGACCCATTTTGCAAAAGTGTCTTGCATGCATTCTAAAATTGATGCGGCATGAGCCAAATCCAAGTACGCGTTTTAGACAAGTGCCTGAATTTGACGCATGCTTCACCACTTTTAGAACACATATGAGAGATGCTTTCTGAATTTCGGTCTGCGCCAGTCTATATGCATTCCAGGAATTGTCATCTCTGAGCTAGCGTTTCACTCTAAGACAGGGGTAGGGAACCTATGGCTCTCAAGCCAGATGTGGCTCTTTTGATGGCTGCATCTGTCTCTCACCTCTCAATCTGCAGATTGCGTGGTGTGCCGATCTGTGGATTGAGCCCATAGGAAAGGCCGCAGCTTCGGCCTAGCTCTGGAGCTGCGGCCATCTTGGTACACCCGGCGGCAGCCTAGGTGAGCGGCGCGCTGACGTCATCATCACCCTCCTCAACTGCTCGTGGATCTGCCTGCCTGTTTAGTGGTAAGCAAGCAGACAATCATAGGGGAGATGTCGATATTACAGTTATAATTGAAATTAGTGAATTAATCGATTAAAAAAAATAATAATTTGTTTTAAACATATTGTATGGCTCTTGCGGAATTACATTTTAAAATATGTGGCGTTCATGGCTCTCTCAGCCAAAAAGGTTCCCTACCCCTGCTCTTAGAGGTGGATTCTGGCCCTGAATGATGCCTGAATAAGGAGGCCCTGTCTTTCATATAAGAAAAGAAGATAGTCATTGCTAGATGGAGTACTGTGATCTCTGTGACAGTCAATCAATATCTGTATTACACAGTGCTTGGCATGCATGTACTTCTTATGAAAAAATACATCTAATGGTAGGTTCTCTAGGATAAGCTCCTAGGTGTCCCTTTTCAGAGAGTCTTTTGGTTCTGGTGAGGTCAGACTGCACTAAGAGTGTAAAGCCAGCCATAAATGGATTGACATTCAGCCAGTTCAGCTGGGACTGATCTACAGATCTACTTTACAAGCGCCCTGTCATGTTTTCCCTGCTCGATAAGCACCACAGGCTATAGCTGATCAGTGTACTCTTACGGTAGGGAAGTCCCACTGGTTGAACGCAAAAAAAAAAAAAGACTAATCTATTGGCTACCTTAACCTTAAAGCTGATCTGCAGCTTTAATGAAGTTTGGGGAACCTCCTGTCCCACTCCCAGAACAAAATAGTCAGGCTGAGCACTGCTCAGTCCTTCACAAGGAACTTTGTATTTTCTGAATGAGTACAAAGCTTCCTTCTGAATAGCTGAGTCAGGGATTGGGATGCTACCCGCCTGCCTCTCCACCTTATCAGAAGAAGCTTTGTATTCATAGAATACAAATCCCCTTGTGAATGTATTGTATGAATCGTATTCCGTGAGTGGCTCCTGCTGCAGGTACGGATCAACAAAAATTTTCCGGCAAATCAGATTGACAGAAGTTGATCTAGCAATCAACTTCTGTTGAACATAGAGGGTGACTCACAGATCAAAATTCGGCCTATTCCGGCCAAATTTTGATTTGTCTAAGCCCAGCTGCAGACTTCCACTGACAGTAGCAACCAAGCACAGTCAATGAGCCTCAGCACTGTGAATGTCACTAGTAGTGTTACTCCATAGGGAAACCATCTTCAAGCTATTGCAACTTTTTTTTTTCCTGCGGTTTAAGAAGTATATTTATTATACAGTATATTAATAATAAAGCATTGTCCAAATCTGAGTATATACATCTGCTTAACTAATAATTTTTTTGTTGGGGGGGGGGGGGGGGGGTTTGATGTGCGTTAGAAGTAATATGAATTAAAACAATACTATATGGTTTTCCCGACTGTTGTTTTGTAATGTTTATGGACCAATGTCAAAGGGCTTTGATGACTAAATGCAGTGTCTTTGATGTTTTAAAATGCTTCTGTTTCTTTTTTTTTTTATTCTTTAATACCTTATGCACAGTTTGAGATGCTTCCGAGATCATTCAGAATTAATTGTGGGTACATCTGACCTGCTTCAAGCTCCTTTTCCATTCCTATAGACTTCTATAAGGAGAGGAGCAGTTCTGACGTAAATGAAAACCTACCAATGCTGGCACTATTAGTGGCCTGTTCTGTTCTTTAAGTCCTAAAATACTTTTCTTTCTTCAGTATGCATGAGCCAATCATTCCTCGTGGAGCAAGACAAGGTCCCAGTCAGCTGAAAAGAACTTGCAGCATCTTTGCATATGAAGATATCAAAGAAGTCCACAAAAGAAGATATCTTCTACAGGTAGATCATCCTAAGTGAAATATTCATAAAGTGAAAGTAAACTTTTTTTTTGCACTTGTACCTACAGGTAAGCCTATAATAAGGCTTACCTGTAGGTACTGTGAATGTTTCCTAAACCTGCACTGTTCAGGAGATATTCACACTGCATGCAGCCAGTGATGTCACTGGCCTGTGCACTCAGAAGGGACGACATACCCCTAGCCTCCGTGGTCTGCCCCATGCGTGGGTGTGATGTATTCGTGGCACAGCCAATCAGACAGCCGGAGCATGCAAACGCAGAAGGAAGACTGGGTGAAGATGGAAGCCCTCAGCGGTCACAGCGTGCTGCTGGCGGGTTTCTAAGGTACATTTTTCATAATATGCTAGTTTGCGATGCATACTAGCACATGATGCCTTTACCTTGCAAGGTTTAAAAAAAAAAAAAAAATTGTGCAGTTTACTACTGCTTTAAATGCTTCCTCATACTGTGCTTATTATAAATGAGAAAAAAAATAAAGCTAGGAAGCCTCCAGATAACAGTACACATTAATAAATCATTACGTGACCTAGCTGTCCTAGCAATTGTATACATTGAGTGTATGGGTATTGAGCGCAATCACAGAAGATCATTTTTTTGTTCTCCTCTGCTACTGAGAAAAGATAAGCGGAGACCTTGTGCTTCCATCTACTAGGAACTTACCAGGCAAGCACTTAGTAGTTGATGTGCATGTGAAAAAGAATTCTTGTCAGCATCTGATTATGCCTAATGGAATTCTGTAAAGCTTTTATAGAAAAATAAATAAATATATAAAATATAGTTCATATAAAGGATTAATAGCTTTGTCACACTTTATAAATGGGTTCTGTGTAGGAGTGAAAACTATGCTTTAACGTTTTCTTGCTATCTTCAATTTAAAAAACTATAATTCCATATGTCCATTTGTATTGGAGCATTATTTGTGCTTTAAAGCAGGGGTCTTCAGACTTTCTAAACACTTTAGGGGGGTCAGACTGAGGCTATTGGGAGTAGAAAAGGTCCCAACGTCCGTGGGGAAAAAAATAATGCCCATCGTTTGTTTCAGTGGGAGAATTTGTGCTTTGTCGTTGGGAGGAATTGTGCCCCATCATTGTTGTCATTGGGAGGAATTGTTACCCATTGTTGGTGTCAGTGGTTGAAATTGTGCCCCAAGGGCCAGATAAAAGCAAGCAAAGCCACTGCTTTAAAGGATTGCTTTCAGTGAATGTTTGATATAAAATTGTAAATTCAATCTAGTACCTTGCTATTGTACAAATGCTGCCTAGAACTACCCATGTTAGCGGTTAGCATGGTGATTACATTGTACAACTTTCCGTATACCATTTGGGTATATGCTCAGCTGAGAATGAAAAAGGAGTGATGTCTGTGTCTGTAATTATTTGAACAACAGATTCTGTGCAAGGCCAACCAAGTCTTCTAGAGCCAGTGCTGCATTTTCTTAATTATTTCTCTGAATATTGACAGTGTATATAAAATCACATCAGTGGTGTGTATATATATATAAAATGAGCAGTTTTATGTCGGCATATGTGTTTCCCAAAATGGATGCGTGCTTGATGAACATTCCTTGCTGGCTGAAAGACTTATTTCTTGGCACAGTCTCCAAATGGACAAATGAGCTGGCTTTCTCTGTTGCCCATGTGTAAATATGTAACTTGTGATACTTTACTGGCAGCTGCATATTCATACATACATATGTGATTATAATAATAACAATTGCTTGCTAGCTGCTAATGACCAGCTGTTCATTTATGGAGTCAGATGAGACAAAGTTTGGTCTAGATAAAAAAACAAAACAAAAAAAAATACACACTCCACTTCTGTTTCAGTGATATATGCATACGACTTTATTAATATTTCTAAATATTAATTATCATTTACTGTTTGCAAAACACACACCCATGCCCTGTGTATAGTGTAATAATCCAATATCTGACGCGATGATATGCTTGCTGTCTTCTGTTCTCTCTATTTCATAGTGGATTATGACTTTTTACCATTTTACCATATCTGTATATGTTCAAACACAATAAAATCTTTGTGGAACTAATATTTATTAGTGGTTTTTTTTTAATGTAATCTTTTGTCTGTTTCACATGCAGCCAATTGCAGTTGAAGTGTTCTCAGCAGATGGGCGCAACTATTTGCTATCTTTTCAAAAAGGTGTTCGAAACAAAGTTTACCAAAGGTACGTCTATGTAAAGCGCACTTCTAACTTTATTAGTGAAATAAATCATAAACCAGCATTATAGTGCTATATTTTTGCTAACTCCCTAGAGATTGCAACTCTTGGCAAATGTGATTAATTCTGTCCTGTATGTGCAGATCAGCTCAACACAACTACAGAGCATTGATGCCCTTTTAAAGGGAAATTATAATAGTTTCCAAGACTCTACAATTTTAAAACAAATATTTTTTTTTTTTACTTTTGTCTAAAATTTCTTTGTTCCACATAAGCATTAAATATGGGCTGCAGTCTTGAGTAAGGATTTGCAGAGCATTATGGTGTTTAAGTCTCCTTTTCTCCAACTCTTTAGGTGGCCGCCAGAAGAGATCACTTCTTTATTGATCATTCTGCTGATGGATAACATAGTCCAATGCTTTACTTAGCTCACATTATTATGTAGTGATTTTTCTGTTCCTTGAACACCCACTGTTTTTTTTTTTTTTTTTTTTCTTCCCAACAATTCCATACTGATGCCATGTGCTATTCTGTAGATTGAACACTGAGCTTTAAATTAATGTTAAAGTTGAACTCCAGGTACAAAAAAAATGTAATATATTTCCCAGAAAGGATATGAATCCACTTTGTGAGTATCAAAGGCCTTTGTAAATCCAGTTATTACAGTGGGAGTAGCAGTGATATCCTCACTGTGCTGTACATAGCCTGTGCAGAGACCAGAACTGTGGGAGGGACCCAGAAACCCCACCCACTACAGGCTGCCTGCTGAAAACTACAGGAGGGGGCGGCTAGAAGACCAGTCACTTTGCACAAGGGGAGAGCACAGTAGTGACCAGTCTTTATTACAGGACGCTCCTCCACAATTTCACACTGGATTACTGCACAGATCTGGAAGAAATACACAAAGCACACCAAGATTCAAGTAAAAATACACTTGACTCTTGTACTTAGACAATATTTGCTTTTTCTGGAGTTCAGATTTAATTCTGAGAGGTTTGGGGAATTGCAGAGAGAAATATAAAAACCTCCGGTTTTGATCTTGACTTGCTGAATAGTAACATGGGAGGCTCCCTATCTCCCATGGTTTACTTGAGAACCTCCAATCCACTGTTGCTTAGAAAACTAGAGTTTCATTGGTGAAATGGTGATCGTTGTAGACATTTACATGGGCAGTTGATTGCAAGTGAAATTTGCAATTCCTGATCTTTTCTAAAAGAGAGATTTGAAGGGGCTTTCTAATATTTTACTAAGGGCTCTGGAACATTCCCCTAATCTGATTGAGATCCTTCACTTTATAATGAGTGTGCAAATCAAGTATATAAAATGTGCTAGTGGCCAATGATTGACATTTCATCTTTTGTTGTGCAGGTTTCTGGCAGTTGTGCCATCTTTGACAGACAGTTCAGAATCTGTTTCTGGACAGCGCCCAAACACAAGTGTGGAGCAAGGGTATGTATATCTTTTCAGCATCATTCCAGGATTTGTGGTTTCTACTTGGATTTAAAACAAACACAAGCTAAAACTGTCCCCTTGTAAAGGGGACTTCTGCCTTGATGGTTTAAATCTTGTCCAAGCCACAGATATTGCCTCTATTCTTGGCCCTTATGTTGGCTCCTTCCCTCCAATCAGTTCTCTTGGCTCTCCTCACAGAGTGTAGCTAAAACAAGCTATATAAATTCTGCACTTTGGTTGTAGAGAAGATAGGGCTGCAGATAAACAGGTATGACTTGTATAGGAGGATTTGTATCACTTGCGGCTAATAATTTCACTGGGTATATGGGAGGGTTTACAACCACTGTAAAGCTAAACTCACAAATACTTTTTTTAATATAATGCTCAATAGCCACAAAGGATTTAAATCCACCACGTATAAGTAGCAGTGATATAATCACTGTGTTGCAGGTAGCCTATACTATGTGTATAGAAGGTCACAGTAGGTAAACCAACTATAGGCTGCCTATACAAAAAAAAACTCCAGAAAGGGGCACAAGACCAGTCACTGCACAAGAGAGAGTAGCAGTGACCAGTCATTAATACAGGAAACTCCTAAACCGAGGCAAAATGTAAAAGTTATTTAATGCCAGATTATTGCCCAAATCTAGAAGAAATAGAGAAAATACCAAGATTCAAGTAGAAATACACATGTCTTGTATTTAGACTACATATTTAGCACA
The DNA here is from genome assembly GCF_037356315.1 of Lithobates pipiens. Taxonomy (NCBI): domain Eukaryota; kingdom Metazoa; phylum Chordata; class Amphibia; order Anura; family Ranidae; genus Lithobates; species Lithobates pipiens. Next base: position 238,925,676 of record NW_027507718.1, read on the forward strand.
AAGTTCAGCTTTAAGGCATATGTAAACCCAACATTTTCCTGATTTGTGTCTGCTGTGCCATGTACTTGTATGAAAAAGTATCCTATTCTCTTTCTAATAATTCAGTTGTGTGGCCCTGCCAGGCCCTCTGTTTCCTATTAAAACCTGACCACAATAGGCAGGTGGCACAGTGTAGTGAGTTCTCTAGCTGTGCTCGGAACTCAGCCTGCTCTCCTCCAATGATCAGACCTGTCCTGACCCCTCCCCCGCACAGCCATTCATCAGAAAGATCAGTGCACTGTTTTTCTCCTCCGTCGCCACTATATGCACCTCTGATCTGAGAACAGGGAGTATATGATCCCTTTATAAAAATAAAAAAGGGGGGGGGGGCTTATTTATAATATTTTTAAAATATATACACAAATGTTTTATTTTTAATTTCTATTTTAAACTGTATAGGTTGTTTTAAAAGATGAGGGTTTATGTATTCTTTAAAGGTACCACCCAAACTTCAAAATTAAACCACAAAATGCATGCAGAAAGCGATCCACAGTTGTGTTATCAGTGCATTTTTGTACTGTGCTGGTCTACCCCACTTGTCGATAATCTTGTGATCTGAGAACCCCTGCCTGTTATGCAAGAGGACTATTCCCAGACACCCCACCCCTGCAGGCTCTTTGCTGCCGTGCTGAAACGTGCACCACACCGCCCCCTAACTGCAGCTCAAAAGTGACAGCTGCCCACACGTTAAACCAGAGCTTTTAGTGTTTCGGGAGTTTGAATGGGCCCTAAATTTTAGAGGAAGTTAATGGGAATGGGCTTTAGGAACTATGCCCCCCCCCCCCCCCCCCCCCGGACATTCTTATGAAGGATGAGGGATCTGCATCCCAGTACCTGAAACTGTGTAAAATAAATTAAATAACGTGTAATCAGACTTTAGATGAGTGTATCTCTTGTTAAAAGTGAATTATTTATAAAAAAAACTATTTAAAAAAATGATGGATTCCATTATCTGTTGTGGGTTTTTTTTTTTTTTTTATTAAAACGAAGTACAACAGACAACCGTTATTGTGCCATGTAGTCAGTAGTCTATACAGCTCCATTGAATACATTAAAGTTTCTCATTCAAGGATAAGGCTTTACATCATAGTAGAAACACACGCAATACAAGATCCACATCATAACTAAGAAAATCTCAAGACCAGAAATATTTTTGTCTCCACAAATGACCAGAGCATACCCACCCCAAGGGTACTCCATCTGATACAGTAGACATGTGACTCCCCCAACTTCCCCACACTTTATCAAATTTGGCAGGTACTCCTCTATTTCTGTTATCTGTTTAATATAAAATTTCGGTTTGCAAATGTCGGATGAATGCTCCTTCACTAAAGACAAAGTAAAACACAACGGTCAAATACTTCAGTGAGTTTGAAATCCTATTTATAAAACCCTTAAAATAGAGGATCAGATTTAAGGCTATAGATAAGAAGACATATTCATCAGGCTGTCACTATAATCATCAAGTCTTTGGTTTCCAACATTTACATTGACAAATGTATAATTATTCTGTCAGGAGGAATGAAAGGTATGCTTCACTAGAGGTTACATTGTGTTCCGAACCACTTTTAATTATCTAGTTTAACACATCTGTCTGATAATTGGAATGGTCTCTCCAATGTTCTAGGGCCTCTATAGAAAAGGCTGAAACTGATATTTTGACATTTTAATGGGCAGTAACAATTCCAACAGTTTTACCCACTTAATGTTCCCACTCATTTTTATTGTACTTCAACGAAGGTAAAAAATTCACCCAGCTAATTTTGTATTTGTAGATAAATTTCATGAAATTATAAAATTTTTCAGATAGACTTTCACAAAAAATATGCAGTAGTTTTCTTTGGACTTGGCTAAAGAACTGTCTTTTGAAGGCTGGATTTTTTTTAATTCTCATAGCATTGCACAATTTTATTCAGATTTTTAATCCATTCACCTCCATTCCTCACCCCTTCCATATCTACTTTCTGCTACCATTAAAGGCCCCTTTCACACCAGCAAACAGATCGGGTCTACCTGTCCATTTTTCAGGCAGGCCCGATTAGACCACCCATTGTTCTCTGTGGGGTAGTGTATGTCAGCGGACATGTGTCCGCTGTTACCCACCAACATCCGATCCGCTAAAAACAGACAGATGTAGATATGTTCACCATCCGTCCGGTGGATTGGATGACAGTCGTATAGAAACAGACATGCTGCCCACTGCCATCCGACTACCCCATAGATAATAGCGGCTGTGTCTGTGTCCGCTCTGCATAGCAGAGTAGACACAGACCTGTCTTCCACCTGCTTAGTGGGGATCAGCGGAGAGATCCCACCTTAAGCAGGCCCAACCGTTTGGACGGATTCCGCTCCATATGAAAGGAGCCTTATATGAGGGACAGGTTGGGTAGATCATACGTTAGGGCAGCATCATTTACATTTGCTGAAGGCTAACTAAATGCTTTCATGAAGCTTTCAATTAAGAATTCCAGGTATGGATATTTTATAAATGGTTATATTGCTCCAGCTTGGACCGATGTAACTATATCTATACCATATCTGCCTGATGCCCCTGGAATCTGGAAATCGCTAAAGTAGACACCTCTAGACCAATGATCTAGTCCAGTGATCTCCACTTGCTTTCAGGTTCTGTGGCTACCCTGCTGCATTGTGCACACAAGTGGTGGGCAACATGGTGTGGGTGCCATTCAGAATCTTTTTTGCTTTTTGAGGTGGAGAGATTAGACTATGACATCCAGGCTGGACCTGAAACTGTAAACATTTCTATACCTGGAATTCATCTTTTAAGTCCAGCTCTTGTCAAAACATTTTTCAGTTTTAGATTGGAAGTTTTCACTTTAGTTCTCTATGATGTGCTGGAGTATTTTCTACTCTTCTGTATGCGCGGTACTGCCATTTGGCAAGATGAAGTGGAGATCAGCTTTACAGTTAGGTGCTCTAGCAATAAATGAGAACATTTTGTTATTGTCATTTGGTTGTACTTGGTAATCTCTGAAAATAAACAATCTAAAGCTTTAATTTTGACCAAGGTTTTCATACAGAAACAGATTTGTATTGCTGTGTGTGCCCCTGTGTATTTGATCAGTAATGGGCAAGAACTTGAGAGGAAAACACCCCAATGGGTACACAGGCAGCTATAATTGCAATTAACCATCAGGCTTATATTGCTGTCTTGATCCTCATTGGAGGAATTTGCTTCACTTCCTAGATCGGGGGTGTCAAACTGAATTTCATCGTGGGCTGCATCGGCATTATGGTTTCCATCAAAGGGATAGTTGTATCTGTAAGACTAGATGTCCAGAGCACCCCACTCCCCTTACATCAGATGTCAAGAGCCCCCTGCCACCAGAAGTTAGGAGTCTCTTGCCCTCCCTTACATCACAGTGCAGCTGGGGGTGGACCTGGCAAGGAGACAGTGCAGGGTCTGGAGGAGAACCTGAGGAGGTCTGGAGTCTGCTGAATGCTGAGACCAGGGGAAATGAACAGTGAGGTGCAGGATCTGTAGGAGGAATTCTGTCTTCCTCTCTGCTGTCGACTGCTGTGACGGGGGAGGGGTGCAGATGCGAGCCTCTTTGTGGCTGAATGGAGAAGTGCAGGATCTGGTGGAGGAGTTCTGTCGTCCTCTCTGTTGAAACAAGGCGAGAGCAACAATCAGGGGGTTGAAATGGCCTGGAGAGCCATTCACACGTGCCCTAGCTGGTTTTCAGGCAGAACCTGAAATTATGATGTCTTTTAATTGGGAAATGGACAGCAGTAAAAAATATTAAGGTCTTATTCACTCTGTCCAAGTCTTAGAAAAATCTTTTAGCTGAATTTGGACTTGAAAGTGGAATTGAACTTAAAAAATGTGGACGGGTAAGATTTCAATGGCAAAAGGAGATCCTTATGGTTTCTTCTGTCATGAACTACTTCTACCTGTCTGTCAGCATTTACCGTATTTATCGGCGTATAACACGCACTTTTTCCCCCTTAAAATCGATATATGCCGATCCCCGTCGATCTCCGCTAATTGTGAGCAGAGGAGTGAGCACCGGCAACATACTGAAAGCCGAGTGTACTCTGCTCCTCACGCGGTCCCGCCCCTGACTGTGAGCAGAGCCGAGTACACTCGAATTCTGTATGTCGGCGCCACTCGCTCCTCTCCTCTCGCAATCAGTGGAGATGGGCGGGACTGCGAGAGGAACCGAGTAAACTCGGCTTTCTGTATGTCGGCGGCGCTCACTCCTCTCCGCTCATGGTCAGTGGAGATCGGCACCAATTTTAAATAATCGGTGGCTGGACAATGCTGCAAAGGCACTGGGCAAGGCTGCAGATGTAAACTGGGCAAGGCTGCAATGATGGCCAAAGCTGCAGATGGACACTGATAAGGCTGCATTGATGGACATTTAAATGTAAGTTGTTTTTTTTCCTTAAACTTCCCTCCTAAACGTTTTTTTCCTTAAAATTCCCTGCTAAACGTGGGGTGCTTGTTATTCGCCGATAAATAGTATATATACACTGAGCTGTGCATGCACAGCTCAACCAACATTTACAGCACTGCTCTGTGCAGCACTGGAGGGGATCACTTGGTAAGTATGTGCTAGGATGCAGTGCATACTAACTCATTATTGCATTAACCTCCAGGAGGAATTTTTTTATGCAGAGGCTCAGTTCTGCTTTAAGGATCACACACAGAATTGTCTTGAATTTAGACAATCTTTGCTAAAAAGTATCCTGTGGCATATAAATCATAGGCTTTGGTTCACTGATCTGTTGGAATACGCCTTTTCGTTTTTTTGTTTTTTTTTTCCTTCATCATGACAATCCACTACTAAAGAATTACCTACATCTTCATTAAAATACTTAAAGGGGTTGTAAACCCTCTTTGTTATTTCAAAAAAAAAAAGAGTAATACTTGCCTCCACTGTGCAGTTAGTTCCACCTCTTCTGGGGTCAACCGGCAGCGCTATCATCTCCTCCCTGCATCAGTAATCCCTCTAGGAGAAGCACTCTGAGAAGCACTGGGAGGGTAATGTGCGGGCGCACTTCCGAGTCCAGATTTTGAGTCTATAGACACCATGCCGGATTTCGCCCCACCCCCTGGTGTCCCGTGTCATTGGATTTTGACAGCAGCGGGAGCCAATGGACAGAGAGGTAGAGTCCGTCTCTGCCATGGAAATGAATGGGCTCAGGTGAGTAAAACAGGGAGCTTGGGGGCCGGTCACTGTCAGAAGTTTGCAAAGGATGGCATTAAGGTGAAAAAAACACAAGGGTGTTCACAACCCCTTTAATTCGCATTTTGAAAGAAAAAGTTGATTTTGACAACATAAGTTTTTCTTTACCCCCTCCACCGAGTACATTTGCAAAACATTTAGCTGTCAAAAAAATGATTTGTTTTTGTGCTTTACTTTGTACAATAAAATCTTGTTACTGTTTAATTAAAATGTCTTCAGCAGTCCACAACTCCTACACTACAAAGTAAACTTACTTACAATTTAAATCATTAGTCAATCATAATTATTTTGTTAACGTATACCCTTGAGACATGTTCGATGCTTTGCAGAGTATTTAGATGTAAATGGAAAGATAAATGTTCTGTGCGATATGAACTAGGTCACCATATTTGACTAAAAGATTTCTAGGCTGTGCATTATTCCAAATTTTTCCTTTTCTTTCCTATAGGTCTGGGCTTCTGAGCACTTTAGTGGGAGAAAAATCTGTTACACAGAGATGGGAGGTAAATGAAGTGCATGCTTTGCATATAGAATGGTAAAATTGATTTCTTATTAAAGAATGTTACCCAACATTTCTTATTCCTAAAATGTACCTGTTGTACCATGTACTTGTATAAAATGTGTCCTGTTCTTTGTATTACTTCCTTTGTGTGAAATCCCTGGTGTTCCTGCCAGTGCCTCCTGCTTTCCTATTAAAAACTCACCACACTAGGCATGAGAGCACACCGTGGTCAATTATCTAGCTGTGCAGAGAACTCGGACTGCTGTTCTCCAATGATCAGATTTGTCCTGACAACCCCCCCCCCCCCTTGCACAGTCATTCACCGGGAATATCATGTGCTGCTGCTTCTCATCCCCCAGCTTATATGCAGCTTAGAACAGAGGGAATGTGATCACTTATAAAAAAGAGAAAAAAGCCTTTATAATGGTTTTTATATCTTTACATATATGTTTTCCCTTTCATTTCTATTTTAAATCGAATGGGTTCTTTTACAAGGTGAGAGTTTACTTTTTCTTTATTGTGGATGATCGAAAAGATTTACTCTTACCTACTAGATCCAGACCTCATATGTACTCTGTACACACATCTATAAATGTAGGCGCTTAGATTTAAAGTAATGCCATTTATTAGTAGAATTTAGTGCAGCTGTTTGAGGAATGCTGGCCTCTTCTTCAAGCAATATGGAAATGGCATCTACAAAAGCTAACATTTGTGCGTCTGCAGAGGTGGCCTTGTAAAAGAAAAAACACCCAATGGGTTAGAAATTGTTCCTACTAGAAAAAGCCAGAGAAAGTTACTGCTGGAATCAGAGCAATGTGGCTTTACTCTGGAATTAAAAAAGTTCCCATTTGTATATGTCCCGGGGGGGTGTGTAACTAAAACTGGAGCACTTAGAATCTGGTGCAGCTATGATGGTAGCCAATCCGCTTCTAAGTTCAGCTTGTTTAATAAAGCTGATTGGTTCCTATCCGGAGCTGCGCCAGATTTTGCACTTTCCAGGTTTAATAAATCCACCCCAGCTTAGACTTTTATATCAAGCTTTTAGTTAGGTTAACGTTTAGAGATTGAAATGCTCACTTCAAAAAGAGAAGATGGGTATACATATAGAGCAGTGGTTCTCAATCTTGCTAGTGCCGTGACCCCTTGATGAAATTTCCCAAGTTGTGGGACCTCTAACATTAAAATTATTTTCGCAGCATGGGTTGTCAGCACCCAAGGCAAGACAAGTAATTTTGCACCCCTAATGGACATTTAGCGATCCCTGTGGCTCAGTACATTACTGGCCCAGTATTAAAGAAGACTAATCATCCAGCCTGTATGATTCTGTTTGTTCATTTCTGTCTGATCCTGTTTGTTGTGCAAGCATGCTTGAATAGAAAGCAGTGCCTTGCTGATTTTTGAGTCAGATCTGGCGCTCAGGTAAATCACCACTCAGCGTGACTCATCGCCTTGCTGCTATGTGATTTATGTACCATTTTACCTCCTAGCATTGCTTTGGAGATACACTCCATACAATATGCAAACGGCTCTTCTTTTCTGCTGTTTGGTTAATCTTCTGCTCTTGTCTTTGCACAGAGGGGAGAAATCAGCAATTTCCAGTATCTGATGCACCTAAACACTCTGGCAGGCCGATCATACAATGACCTCATGCAGTACCCTGTCTTTCCTTGGATCCTGGCGGATTTTGACTCGGAGGTAATGGTTATTTTTTAATACTGCTTCACTGATTGTCTTTGTTTTATATATATTTAAAAAAGAATCCATTGTCTTCTGTGAGTATGGTTTAAAAGCTATCCTGCTGTTGAAAAAAATGGTAAAATGGGCACTAGTCAAAAAATTACTTTGTATTAAATTATCATCATCTCTTTGTTACCTTCGGGGCACAGTTGCTTGTTTTTGGCATGGACAAATACAAAATACAGAGCCATTTAACCACATTGAATATTGCTGCTGTGGATGTGTATGCTTTAACCACTTCCTGCCTGGCCTATAGCAAAATGACAGCCGGGCGGTGGTTCAGTTATCCTGACTAGGTGTCATATGACGTCCTTCAGGATAACAGCCGCCGCCCACCCATGGGGGCACGCATCGTGGCGATCGGTGGTGCGGTTTGTCAGTCTGACACACCGCTACACCGATCTTGGTAAAGAGCCTCCAACGGAGGCTCTTTACCACGTGATCAGCCATGTCCAATCACTGCTGATCACGATGTCTACAGGAAAAGCCGTTAATTGGCTTTTCCTCACTTGTGTCTGACAGACACGAGTAGAAGAGAGACAATCGCGGCTCTCCTGACAGGTGGGATCTGTGCTGATTGCCCACACTAGACCACCAGGGAAGCCGCCAGGACCACCAGGGAAGGGGGCAACATGTGGATGGTCAGGTATATACCCCATGGCCATCCACATGTGCAAATTATGCCCAATCAGTGCCCACAAATGGGCACTGGCTGGCACCATTATATAACATGTGATGCCCAGCAATGCCACCCATCAGTGTCATCAGTGCCAATCCATGCCTATCAGTGCCCATCAGTGTTGCCTATGAGTGGCCATCAGTGCTGCCTATGTGTGCCCATCATCAGTGCCACCTCATCGGTGCCGCCTTATCAGTGCCCGTCATTGAAGAAGAAAACATACTTATTTACAAAAAATGTTAACAGAAACAAAGAAAATAAATTTCTTTTCAAAATTTTAGTTTTTTTTTATTTGTTGCGCAAAAAATACAAACCGCAGAGGTGATCAAATACCACCAAAAGAAAGCTCTATTTGTGGGAACATAATAATAAAAAATTTGTTTGGGTACAGTGTAGCATGACCGCGCAATTGTAATTCAAATTGCGACAGCACTGAAAGCTAAAAATTGGCTTGCGCAGGAAGGTGTCTAAGTGCCTGGTATTGAAGTGGTTAATCACTGCACGCATGATTTCTGCAGTGGGGTATTTAAACTGCATGGACTGTAGCATTTGCCTAAGTTTTTAGACTACACATAGAACTGCAAACGCTATCAAATACACCTTGATCTGTTGACAATACAATATAATATTGACTTAACTTTTTAACTTTATAAAAATTGCTGTAAAAAAATATCAGGCCTGCCCTACATCATTATGCTGAAGGGTCTTCACTGCATGGGTTTCATTTCAATTGGAAAAAAATAAAAAATCAATTAAGCGGTTTCTATTCATCTTATTCTAATTTCCCTTCAGAACCATAACCGGTTACAATTAGGAGAGCAATTTCCTCCAGAGTGGCTAAATTGATGAAACTGGACCTCAGGACTCCTAAAGAATCCCATGGTCCAGTTTTACAGAGTTCACATGCATTTTTTAAAGTATGTCTAAAGGCCAAACCTTTTTTTCATTTTAGATCGAGTAGGGGAGGGTAAAAACCGCTTTATCTTTGTCTGACTCAATATGGAGATTTCACTTCATAGAAAGTTGTTATGGGAACAAGTTTGTCCGTTAGAAGATTTTCACTCTACTGCTGCTGTGGTGGCAACCCAAAATGTTGAATTTACAAGAAAAATACTACTTTGAATATTTGTTAATATAACCCCCCCAACACACCAACACACCAACACACACACACACACTTGGGACAACAGTAAGGTTTCTGTGATGACACATGCTCCCAACATTTTAGGCCCTCCTTCATGAAGTATCTTACATAGTACTGAAGTGAATATTGACCAGTATCATGTAGATATGATCCTGTTTTTCTACATATGGTCTGGGAGTGCGAAAAAGTGAGGCCGTTATGGTCGCAGGTGACTCAATATATTTCAGATCACTTTCATTTTCCAAACATTTGCTCTCCTCTGAGATGTCTTCTTGGGGTCTTTGAGGAAGAAGAGATCAATGCACACACAAAACTCTTCCTCAGGATCCTGTTTTTTGGTGTGAGGAAACTCATTGCCAGACGCTGGATACATGATGAACGATTAACACTGGGAATGTGGAAGAAAATGGTAAATGCGAATGTGCTGATGTATAAAATGACCTATGAGGCTAGAGGGGCACCTAAGAAGTTTAGGAAGGTATGGTTCGGATGGGTTGATTCTGAGCATACGTTGGGAGAAGAGGCATGATATCACAGTGGGTTATCTAGGATTACCCTCAAGCCTTGGAGCTGGGATGGTGGCATGGCAGTGGGTGCACTTCTTGAAGTGGACAGGGATAGTTTTTTCTGTATCTTACTGAACATAACACTGGAAAGCAGACACTCTCTTGGGAGGGGGGAGAGTTTTTTCTTTGTGCGGTTATTCAGTTGGTTTTTGGTTTACATTTATGTTGTTTGTAACAAATGAAAAAAGAAAATGCACATATGTTTTAGTGTATGATGGGGGGTAGACATCAAAGGCTCAGACATGTGAAAATGGATGTATATTATCTTTACTGCTCCTAATGAATATCGATTCCTCCTAATGTTGGGGGTCTACATATCTTTGATGTACTGCTCTGTATACTACTTATGTGTGCAATAAAAAAACGTTAAACATTTTTTTATTTTTTTTAAAGATATGATCTTGTTTGTGCCTAAAGGAAATTCGAATTTTAAATTGAAATTGTGTTTACCTTGTTTTTCACAAATCCCAGGCACTTTGAATTGATTTTATTTGAAAATGGGACAGCTTGTTAATAGTAAAATGTTTGATATTTTGATTTAAGGAGCTGGATTTGACAAATCCTAAGACATTTAGAAATCTTTCTAAGCCAATGGGAGCCCAGACTGATGACAGGCTTGCACAGTATAAGAAACGATACAAGGACTGGGAGGATCCTAATGGTAAGGTCCTAAAATATGCTTTACTTTTTTTTTTCCAATTTTAGTACATACGATTTAAGATGTTTAGTTTCATGAACAGATTTTAAATGATGCTACAATTTAAATATTCACCTGGGGGGAAATATACAAAAAGTGAAGCAGACAGAATCTGGAGCAGCTGTGCATGACAAGCAATCAGCTTCTATCTTAAGCCTAGTACACACTACTATTTTTTTCTCTGTTCAACCCAGCAGGGCTGAACAAAAAACAACCCCTGACAGCTCAGGAGGAGCCGCTATACTATCTGATGTTGGTACAGCCATCTTCCCTGCTGTGCTATTGTTCTCCCCCCCCCCCCCGCCAGAACTTTCTGGTCAGCGCTCTCAGCCAATTGGCAGCCAATCGGGCTGAATGTTGGCAGGTTTCAATTGAATGGGTTGATGCCCTCTGACATTTGGCACAGGAGTACTAGGCTTTACACTTCTTTAGTTAACATTTAAAAATGAAAAATAGAAGATGATTGGTAGCCATGCACAGATGTTCCAGATTATGGCTGCTCATATTTTAGTAAATTCCAATCACTGTGTTTTGTGAAAATGTTCACTCTCTGGCATGGAAGTGGCAGTAATATATTTTGGATACTTCAGAAAACCACAATTTATCATTATTCTAATGATTTTTTTTTTTTTTTTTTACAGGGGAGACACCAGCGTATCACTATGGAACCCATTACAGTTCTGCTATGATTGTGGCGTCTTACCTTGTTAGGATGGAACCATTTACTCAGATCTTCCTCAGACTTCAGGTATGGTACATTTTAGGATTGCCAACAATCCTAGTTCTAATAATCTGAAGAGTTAGAAAAAAATCCTAGTAGCAGAGTATGCTTTTGTCATTAGCCAGACAGCAATGATCTGCCTAAAACTTTATCTTGAGTAAGTTACATATGTAATTCTACCATTGTTTAAACAATGGTGGACTCAATCTCCTTTTGAATAGAACAGGATAGTGTGAGAACATCTGTCTTGTTTTTGTTGTTGTCCCTGTTTGAAATATTTCCTGTTACTTCCTGCAAGCACAGGAAGTGATCAGAAATCTCCAATGGAGACATATTGTTAGTAGAGGGGAAAGGGTTAGAATTTGTTGTTGCCCTGCTGACATCCACACTAGTCACTACTTTTACAGGCATCACATTTAGCGAGGTGAAGATTTTTACCATGGGTCATAGTCCAAAGTCATGCAGTTTTCTTGCCTGTATAGGGCACATAGGAAAACCCACCTGCGCCATTTGGCTCACATGCTCCCCCCTTCCCATGGCCTTTCCTCCTCTATCCTCTTGCAGTATCCAAGAGCCCCACCCTTTGTTTTCATTATCTATCCTACCTACAGCAACTGTCATTCAGAAGTATAACATGTAATAATTTTTTTTCACATAATTGGCCTGTGCTTGCATTTTCGTTCAGTTAAATTTTTCAGCAAAAATATGTACAAAAAAAATGGTGTAAAAATGGATCAAAGCATCATCATTTGCATTTAGAAGCACCATGTTTTAAACCAATGTTCTTAAACTAAAACTAGTTACTACTTTTATGACAGTACTTATCAAGTACCTTCCCGATATGGGTCAGCTTATTTCCAGAACACCTTGTCATGCATACTTATGTAATAAGTAATTCCTATTTCTGCATAAATATTTACAAAAGTATCCCTTGAATATTCCCAATTAAAGGCTCTTTCACACTAGCGGACTCTGCCAGCTGAGGTCTGTGTCTGCTATACTCATGCAGAGTGAACACGGATACAGCTCGCTTTCCTCTATGGGTGGTCAGATGTAAACAGACCAGCTGTCAGTTTACATCTGACTGTCATCCGGATCCCGGATTAACGGATCCCCCCCTCCCCGTCATATTTGTTTTAGCAATCGGTGTCCCAGTTATTGAGATTTCGTTTCACTTCCTGTCCCATATCCAAACAGGAAGTGAGAGGAAATCCCTGCAAATTAAGGGAATTCCTTGGGGACCCCCAGGTCACCAGAACTACTGTTCCAATTGGAAGATTTCCCCTCTATTACTTTTCTGGGGACAACCCAAAATTTGGGATTTTCTTTTACTTTCGCATTCAATGATCATGGTAAACAGGACAGATGGAGAGGGAGAATATACCTAACGGGGACACAGACGGCAATAAAAACAGACAGATGTTCTGATCCTCCTCCACTCTATCCAAAACTAAAAAAAGGAGCTTTGCTTTTTATACTTTAACACCTGAGCCTCCATCTGAAATGATCTATAACTCTGGGTATAATGTATAGGAAAATATGGGTTATTTGAATGAAGCTGTCTATCCTAATAAATGGTTCACACGCAATGACCTTCTGGTGTGACAAGCAATAGTTTTGGATAGACTTTGAAAGTATTAGTTTCCTTTCTATTTTCTGCTTATTGGGCAGAGTGGGGAAGGGTTAACACCTTTCCACATGTCATTGCTGTTCTAAATTGGGTCATTTATTTCCTCAATCACTGTATGCTTATCAGGCAGAAAAGTAGGATAACTACCTAACCTAAAGGACTTCATGTCATTTAATCCTTGAAATCATCAAGTAATCTTTTCTCTTTTGTTGTCAAGTAACAACCCTGCATGGAAAAAAAATAGAACTTAAGCCCCATACACACTATCAGTTTTTCTGCTGAGTTTTTCCTTCAGGTTTACCAAAACCATGTAGTGCAAGGGCCTGCCTGATTGCATACACATTGAAACTCCTAAGGTTTGACCTCATATTATATGGTTTTGGTAAATCTGAAGGAAAAACTCAGCAGAAAAACTGATAGTGTGTATGGGGCTTTAAAGGTTCTTCTACAACCTCAGGGGTCCATCCAGTTAGCATGGATCTAAAACGAACATAGGCATACCTATTCATTTGAGTTGGCACCGGTGGGTATGCCGTTTAGAACAACCAATCTGCACTTATTATTTTACTGACTGAAAATGTGCACCCTGATCAGTTGTTTTTCTTTTTCCAAAATTATCTCAGAAGTTAAATAAGGAATAAGAATACGGAAGGAAATAAAATTCAACACACTGCATAATGCTGTTTTTTTATTTAGTTAAGTATTCTTACACTTAATAAGGCTTACCCTCCCCATTTCAAATTGTTTTGCTGTCAAGATCTCTACTTCACACCCAAAATCCTTTGATATCTTCGTTAAACCCTCATCTGTTATATATCACATTGTAATTAGACAATTTTCAGAATTGGACAGTAGAGGGTGCTTGCGTAATATTTGAAGTTTAAACAAGGGAACACAGTCTTGTCTCTGCGTTTATTTATTTATGTACAAGTACCTGCTGTTTGGGGCCTTTATAATGTATTCTTTCTTGTAATTAATGAGATAACCCAACCAGGATGATGATATTAGCGCAATAAAGTTCAAAATGTTCTGGTAGTTTGCATCTGCTCACCATGCACAGTAAAAATTTGTTTCAGATGTAATCTGCTCCCTTTAAATTAGCATTCCAAATGGGCATCGGCACTTTATAGTAAACTTGTCATGACAAAAATACAGACATGACTATTGTAGATATTATAAACAAAAAAAAAATCTAGCTGCTTGGCCATCTGGCTCTAGGACCACTTAATACGCATATATATACCTGACCGCAATACACATATATACATGATGACTTTGAACTGGTTTACCAGGGCTATGACTGAATCCACCAGCAATAACTCCGGTATTTGTTTCAGCCAGCCATTCTCTTTCTGATAGAAACGATCCGAGAGACTAATTACTGATTAGCCACCGGACCACTTTAAGAAGCAGCAGGGGGGTTGTCAATAGTCCCCCCCCCCCCCCCTCAACACCTGATCGTCGTTGCCTCACTTCTATGATATAGGAGGCCAGGAGCGATGTCATGACATTGTAAACATTATTTATTTATTTATTTTGATCCGATGCTTTTAAGGGTAGAGGACAAGTCATCCCTTATTTCTATCACAATGGATATTTACATTTCCTGTGATAGGAATAAAAGTGAGAAAAAATTAAATAGAGGGCCAGTGTATAAAAAAAAAAAGTATTGTTTCTCGCCATGCCACGAGTGTGTACAATTTTAAAGTGTGACATGTTGGGTATCTATTTACTTGGCATAACATCATCTTTTATATCTTACCAAAAAATTTTGGGTTGTTTTGCATTAAAATTCATTAAAATTTATTTTTCCCCAAAAATTGCATTTGAAAAAATGTTGCACAAACACTCGTTAACATAATGACAAAATTGCAGCAATTGCCCTTTATTAGAAACATAGAAAAGTGACAGCAGAAAAAGACCAAGTAGTCCATCGAATCTGCCCATTTTTTTTCTCTGCTAAAAAAATTATATAATGTTTGGGGGTTCTAAATAAAATTTTGAGCGAAAAATACTGATCTTTACTTGTAAACAAAAAGTGTCAGAAAAGGCCTGGTCTTAGTGTATTTATACATGAAGTTTTCCTGTTCTGGGGTGTTTTGCCAGACAGGAAGTAAGGAAAAATCTTCAACAATTTCTGCACGGAGTTCACGGTTGATATTCATTCATTTGAGTACACAAAGATATATAGAGTAGAACAACACAGAAGGCCAGCTCTAATATTAAGGGGCATTTCACAATTCAAAATATGTTCATTCTTTTTGTATGATCGTGCATATCAGGTAAAGTTTTAGGTGCTTTTAAAGTTTGCATTTTGTCAATGGAGAAGGTTATATTTCATCTGTTGATATTTTTTGTGACAGGGTGGGCACTTTGACTTGGCTGATCGGATGTTTCACAGTGTACGAGAGGGTTGGTACTCCGCATCTAAGCACAACATGGCTGACGTGAAGGAGCTAATTCCGGAGTTCTTTTATCTTCCAGAGTTTCTTCTAAACTCGAATAACTTCGATCTTGGTATGGAGTATTTTTTTTTTGTAACATCAGGGTTTTAAAGCAGATGTTAAAGCGACCCTGCTACCAGACCAGTAATTTCAACAACTATCTCTCCATAAGATTATATTTGCATTTATTGTATTTTATGCATGTTATTTACATATAAAAGCATACCTTGTGTAAACTTTAAAAGCCCTGAGATTGCTGTTGAGCACTGCCATCTTGGATGGGATGTCAGCAACCCAGCAGTCATCTAAAACCCTGGGATTTCTTCTGGGTGCTGCCATTTGGCTGTGGTGTTAGCAACCCCACCGACACAAAGCTGTCAATTAGGTGACGCACTATATTATTCCCTTTGAACCTCCCCCTGGCAGCTACTTGAAAGGTTATGGAGGGGTGGAGCAGAAGGACTAACGCAATAATAAGACATTCCCAGAAGAGGAGAGGTCTACGACCGACATGGGGGGAGAATTATGCTAGGGAATTGATTCTTCCTAAAGTAGTTAGATTTGCTAGCAAGTTTAAAAGAACATTGCAAGCCAATAAACAGTTTATGGAAAGAAGAAAAGCAGCAAATAAGCATTTAAAATATTTTCTTTGCTTATACCTGCAATTTTTTAGGTTGGTGACAGGGTCTCCTTAAGACCCCTTTGACCAATTTCATACTGGGGCCACGTTGGCAGCGCTTTTTGGACGCTAGTGGGCGCTTTTAAACCCCAAAGAAGGGGTTAAAAGCGCCTGTGTTGCGGCACTTTCGAATTGCTTTTCAGGTTCTTTGGAAGCGCTGCCCATTCATTTCAATGGGCAGGGTGTTTTGGGAGCGCTAAATACAGCACTTCCAAACCGCCTCAAAGATGCTGCTTGCAGGACTTTTTCTAATGTCCCGCAAGCGCACCGCCCCAGTGTGAAAAGTGACACCGAAATGAACGGAAGGCGCTTTACAGGCGCTATTTCTAGCGCTAAAACGTCTAAAAACAGCCTCATTGTGAAAGGGGTATAAAGTATTAGGAGTATTAAGTATTTATGTGGGTATTAATGATATGGAACATCATTTATTGTGATCTATTAAAGGGAACAAATCAAAAATTGCGCTAATTAAATGGTTGTAAAATAATGATGAATCCGTTCATAAACACATAAGGCCGCGTACACACGCGGGGACTGTTCGCTCAACTTTGTCCGCTGAACAGTGTTTCGGCGGACAGTCCGCTCGTGTGTGGGCTTTCAGCGGACTGAAACTTGGTTTGAGCGGACAGTCCGCCCGTGTGTAGGCTTGTTCGTCAAACTAAGTCTCGCGCATGCTCAGAAAGAATTTACACGCCGAAGGTTGCATTGCAGTGTATAGGACGTCGTTTTCTAGTCCCGTCGTACGTGCCGTTCACGTCATCGCGCACGGTTTCAGCGGACTGTTCGTTCGTCGTGTGTGGGCAAGTCCGTCCATGCTAATTTTGAGCGGACTGTCCGCTGAAACTGTTTGACGAACAAAGTTGAGCGAACAGTCCCCGCGTGTGTACGCGGCCTAAAGAAAGAAGACAGAAAAGAAGTCCATAAAGTGACATGAAGTCCAATGTATTCCTTTAGAGCTTTACACTTTCATCAAAATAATCGTGATTTGTCAAGAAAAACCACCACCTCATAAAATGGCCGCTTACCAGCTCCTCATAGCCGCCTGTTACGGGAAATCTTTCGCGCTTGTGGCTATATACCAGCCAGGGCCTTTGATCATCTAGGGGGATCTCAATGTCAAGCTTCCACCATCTAAAAAGGATTCGATCACACATCGGCCCCAAAAAGAGATAAGGCCTCCATAGTGTAAAATCTTTAATGTTTATTGATATAAAATTGGGATGCACTTACATCAAGGAATGCAATCTTTTAGATAAAAATTCAAGCCGGCTGGCTAATTGTAGCAGCCCATGTATCAGGACTTGGGCAAACGCTGTGACATCAGCACGTCACGTCTCCGTGCCATTGTCACCGCATTTACGCAAGTCCCGATACACTGGCTGCTACCATTACCCAGCCAGCTTGATTTTTTTTTCAGAGGTCTAGTAGAGTCCATGCCTCCATGGATCAGGGCTGTTTTGGCAGCAAAAGTGTGACCTACGTAATATTAGGGGGGTGGTCATAATGTTATGGTTGATTGGTGTCTTATGTACTCCTAGGGGACAGCAATTTTTCTATTGCTGCATATACAGGCTCAGATTCCTGCTTTACAGTGCTATACAAAGAGGTTGATTTACTAAAGGCAAATAGGCTGTGCACTTCGCAAGTGTAGTTGCTCCAGAGCTTAGTAAATGAGGTAAAGCTTCACTTTGCAAAGAATACCCAATCACGTGCAAGGAAAATAACTGTATTTTTGCATGCATGTGATTGAATAATGGAAGTCGGCAAAGCTTCTGCTCGTTTACTAAGCTCTGAAGCAACTGCTCTTGTGCTCTTGCAGGATACAACTGCATTTTGCAAAGTGCACAGTCTATTTGCCTTTAGTAAATCGACCCCAAATATTCTGCTTTACTACTTCCAAGTCTCGCTGCCTACTGTGTGAACTTCATATGAGAAATGAAGGTAAAGATTGCACTGATTATTCAAAATATCCACTGACATATGCTATAAAGAAATATTCGCTAAACATACACTATACCCATTTTTTTAATTGTAGATGAGATGTATTAATTACTACAGATGTTAAGTACGTTAGAGACAAGATATTAATGTGATATCTATTCCATAGATTTGGTTAATATAATTACGTTTGTATTCATATAGGCTGTAAACAAAATGGAACAAAACTGTGTGACGTAATTCTACCCCCATGGGCAAAAGGCGACCCTCGGGAATTTATTAGAGTGCACAGAGAGGTAAATAGAAAAATAATGACATATGTGAACGCAACTGTTCGTTGAACTGATCCATGCTGTTTAGTGTTCAGAGACATTTTTAAATGTAGATTTTTGCAGGGTTCCTTTTCTACTTGATACTAGAGCCCTGCATTGGCACTGCTTCTGAAAACCATGTTATAAAGGAGTATAGTGCTAAGTGGTGACAGGTTTTAGCAGATGTCTTTTATTACAAAGTCAGGTTGCTTATCACTGCTACAGTATGCTAGTACTTCCTATTGGATTTGGGTCATGTCTCGGTATTTACATTAGACTCATGTGGGTCTGTAGAATGCATCAATAGTACATTACCATGTATATAACTGTTTTTAGCTTCTACACGTGCGAATACATATACTGTGATGTTACATAGAATGGTGAAACAGATTTTATGTATGTTCTGCATTTGCCTCCATATTGTATATTGCTAAAATATAGTTTAGCTGTTACAAGTCACTATTGAACTGGCCATACACTAGTAAAATTTTGTTCAAAATATTTTCTTTAAAGTGGTTGTAACGGCTCTAGGTTTCTTTATCGTACATCATGGGACACAGAGCCATAGTAATTACTATGTGGGTTCTAGCCATCTTCAGGTGATGGACACTGGCACACCCTAAACAGGAAGTTGCCTCACTATGTAACCCCTCCTCCTACCAGGAGTACCTCAGTTTTTTAGACAGTGTCTAAGGTGTTGGTCACAAGTGAAGATGTGCTCTGAAGTGCTCCAAGCTGGAGGGATCCCATGCTGGATTTAAACAGCCTCCATAGACCGGATCCATCCAAAGTCTCACAACGGCCAAGGTGGATGGTACAAGGTGGCAGAGGCTTTTTTCATTTACAATTTTTTCTTCTCCCCACAAAGTTTTTTTCAAACTTCCCACCGCCCAGCCCTCCCTTGCCTCCCCTCTCGCTCAAGGAGCCAGTTAGCCGTCCACAGGTGCGTGGATTATGGCTAAATTAAAGACGGGGGGACGTTTATTGACGCAGGGGTCGCGGCACCATGTGCAGGACGTAAGTACATGAGGGGCACACGGTGCAGGCACTGGGGACAGATACAGACGTTCACATCTCATAGCTGCAAGCGGACACACAGGACACAAGAGCGCTGGGGGCACGTAAGGGATGCATGGCATTTCCAGTACAGGTATAACATTGATAACTAAGGCTGAACATTATTAGCATTGTCTTTTGCTAAACTATTTTTGTCAGCGAGTTGTGCATTTACTTAGTGGCTCTGTTTTTTGTGCTCAGCACTATGGCTCCCAAAAAAGATACCCCCAAAGGTACCAAAAATTCCACCCCCAGGAGCTGGGAACTCCAGTCGTGTCTCCACACTGTGGATAGGATTGGAAGCGGGTTAGATCCCCCTCCACCACCTTAGACCCCTTACAATGGGAACAGTGGATAGAGGATGAGGGGTTACCCTCAGGTGATCAGGAAGAAAGGCAAACTGATTACTCCTCTGTGGAGGAAACAATGATAGATGAACATTTTTCAGCCTAACAATCTGAGAGATTGCTGGTACAATCTCTTATGCCACGTACACTCTGGCGGACTTGGCCAGACAATCCACCTGTGTGTGGGCTCCGGCTGACTTTTTCTTTCCAAAAGTCCGGCGGACTTAGAAGTTTTGACTCAAAATTGTCCGCCACACTTAGCAGTTTGTGTCTGTGTGCTAGTCCGCCGGACTTTTAAAATGAATGGACTTGCCCACACAGAGAAAAGTCCGTTCGTTTTGAATGCGGCTCCAGGTAGACAGGACTAGCGAAGGAAGTGAAAGTGAATGTCGCCGCCTCCATCGGTGAGATTGACACCTCGCTGGCCCCGTCCCCCCAAAGTCCATAGCAGACCCTTATCCGAGCACACAGCCTGGCCGGTCAGGAAAGAGGGTGGGGAAGAGCCCTGCGGCCCCCCACCCCAAAGCACCTTGTTCCCATGTTGATGAGGACAAGGGCCTCTTCCTGACAACCCTGGCCGTTGGTTGTCGGGGTCTGCGGTCGGGGGGCTTATCGGAAATCCAGGAGCCCCCTTTAATAAGGGGGCCCCCAGATACCGGGCCCCCCACCCTATGTGAATGAGTATGGGGTACAGTGTACCCCTACCCATTCACCTGGTGAAAAAAAGTGTAAATAAAAAAACAACATAAGTTTTTAAAATAATTTATTAGACAGCTCTGTTGGTCTTCCGTCTTGGGGGGTCTTCTCGCCGGACTACTCCGCTATATTCTGCTAGCTCTTTTACTAGTGGAGGAGCCCGGCTTTCTTCGTCGCCGCTGTCCGGGGGTCTTCTTCAGACTTCGGGGTCTTGTCCCGCTCTTTTGTGGTCTTGTCCCGCTCTTCGGTTCTTCTGCCGGGCCTCCGCTATCTTCTTATAGCTCTTTTACTAGCGTTGGCCCGGTCTTCTGTCGCCGCCTTCTTCTCTTTTTCTCTTCTTCCTTGCGATTTTGACACCACGCTCTCTGGCCACAATGGCAGGGACGCGTTGTTCGGCGACTTATATAAGGACAAGGGGCGGGGTCACCCGGTGATGCCACATGGTGACCCCGTCCCCTTTTGATGTCACAGTCCCGAAGGATGCTGGGAATGTGACATCATAAGGGGTGGGGTCACCATGTGACATCACCCGGTGACTCGGAAGAAGACCCCCGGCGACGACGAAGAAGAAAGCCGGGCTCCTCCGCTAATAAAAGAGCTAGCAGAAGATAGCGGAGGAGTGCGGCAATAAGATCCCCCAAGACTGAAGAAGACCACTGGAGCAAAATTTTTGAATTATTTTAAAAACTTGTGTTTTTTTATTTACACTGTTTTCACCAGATGAATGGGTAGGCGTACAATGTACCCCATACTCATTCACATAGGGTGGGTGGCCCGGTTTCTGGAGGCCCCCTTATTAAAGGGGGCTCCCGGATTCCGATGAGCCCCCCACCCACAGATCGCGACAACCAACGGCCAGGGTTGTCGTGAAGAGGCCCTTGTCCTCATCAACATGGGGACAAGGTGCTTTCCAAAGCACCCCCCATGTTGAGGGCACACGGCCTGGTATGGCTCAGGAGGGGGGGGGGGGGGGCGCTCGCTCGTCCCCACCCCCTTTCCTGACCGGCTGGGCTGCGTGCTCGGATAAGGGTCTCTTATGGACTTTGGGGGGACCCCCATGCCGTTTTTCGGCGTAACGGTTCCCCTTTAAATCCATACCAGGCGATGGGGCTAGCGAGGTGTCAATCTCACCGATGGAGGCGGCGACATTCACTTCCTTCGCTAGTCCCGTCTACCTGGAGCCACGTTAAAAATGAACGGCTTTTTCTCCGTGTGTTGGGAAGTCCATTCCTAGCCCGCCGGGAAAGTCCGCTCATGTGTGGGCAGGTACGCTCGTTCGGAAAGCCGAATAGTCCGATCATGTGTACGCGGCATTACAGAGATGGTTCGGGCCTCTTTCAAGCTACCTCTAGCAGAGTCAGCTGATAGTTCTGTTTCTTCTTTAGGTTCCTTAAAACCTTCTCAGCCTTTTCATGCGTTTCCTGTACATGCACAGATCCACACAGAAGAGCAAGGTTTGGGGTTTTATTCAACAGGCCCATTCTAGATCTAAAAAATCGAAATCAGTTCCTGAAGAGCCGCTCCTTTCGTTGGAGGCAATCAGGTCAGTAGTTTCAGGGATGCATATCTGCATGTCCCTATATTTCCCTCTCACCAAAGGTTTCTGTGGTTCAAATAGCATTTCAGTTTGTAGCCTTGCCCTTCGGGCCAGCTTCAGCACCCTGAGTGTTCACTAAACTGCTAGCCCCACCTCTAGCCAGGTTAAGGGTACAGGGCATAAAGTCTTGGCATACCTAGGCGACCTTTTACTAATAGACCAATCTATGGCTTGTTTGGAGCAAAGTGTATGCATTACAACCAGTTACCTGGAAAGTCTGGGTTGGGTTTTCAACCTAGAGAAGTCTTCCTTAAAACCATTAAAAAAGCTGGAGTATTTGGGTCTGATCATAGATACAGCCCAGAAAAAGGTGTTCTTCCCTCAGGCAAAAATCAACTCTCTAAGAGAGTTGGTGTGGATGGTCAGGTTGAAAGGAGATCCCTCCATTCGCCTTTGCATGAGGTTGTTAGGAAAGATGGTGGCTTCATTTGAAGTAGTTCCCTATGCCCAATTCCATTGGAGACTGTTGCAAAACAGTATTCTGTCTGCTTGGAACAAAATGATCCAAGCTTTAGACTTGCCAATGCGGCTGTCCCAGAGCCTTGCCCATCAGTATCCTAGAGATTCAGGCAGTTCGCCTGGCTCTGAAGGCCTGGACTTCCAGGTTACAGGATTGTCCTGTCAGGATCCAATCCGACAATGCCACAGTGGTGGCCTATATCAGTCACCGAGGGGGCACCAAGAGTCTTGCAGCACAGACAGAGGTGAACCGTATTCTAACTTGGGCAGAAAGGCACGGAATATTCCTATCGTCAGTCTTCATTCTGGGAATAGAGACTTGGCAGGTGGACTACTTCAGTCACTAGCAGTTATTCCCAGGGGAATGGAATAGTCTCTTCACCCCAAAATTTTTGGGGCTGTTTGTCAAAGATGGGGGACTCCAGATCTTCTAGCATCAAGATTCAACATGAAGTTAGTCAACTTTGTGTCGAGGACAAAGGATCCATTCGCATGTGGAACAGATGCGTTGGTGATCCCGTGGGATCAGTTCTCACTGATTTATGCATTTCCCCCCATTCAATTGCTGCCATAACTTCTTTGCAGGATCAAGCTGGAAAGAAGCCAGTAATTCTGGTAGCACCAGCATGGCCCAGAAGGTCATGATATGCAGAAATTTTAAAGATGGCAGTAGAGGTTCCATGGTCCCTTCCACTACGGCCAGACCTACTCTCACAGGGGCCGATATTCCATCCTACCTTACGAGCGCTAAATTTAATGGCTTGGCTATTGAAACCCACATTCTGAAGAAACGTGGGCTTTCCGGGTCAGTTATCTCTACTTTAATTAATGCAAAGGACCCGGCTTCCAGAACTAATTATTATAGAGTTTGGAGGGCTTATGTTTCCTCTTGTGAATCCAAGGGTTGGCACCCTCTGAGTTATATCATAGGGAGAATTCTTGCCTTTTCTACAATTAAAGTGGAGGGCCGGTTATAAAAAAAAAAAAAAAAAGTCAGCAGCTGCAAACACTGCAGCTGCTGACTTAATAAACACACTCACCTGTCCAGGGCGCCCTTGTAAGGGAAACAGGCAGCGGAGCCTTATGGCTTCACTGCCCGTTTCCTACTGCGCATGCGCGAGTCCCGCAGCTACTGCGCATGCGCGAGTCCCGCAGCGCTTTCTGAATGGGACGCGCTGTGTTCTTGAACACACAGTTCCCAGAACACAGCGCGACTCATTACCCAGAAGACGCCGCGACGAAGACAGAAGATCTCCGCGGAGGAGGAAGAGGAAGATTAGGAGAAAGTGCCTAGCAACAGGCATTTCTGGTAAGTAAAAAAAAAAAAATTTTCATTTTTTTTTTTTTTAGATTTTTTGTAATTTTTAACATTTTTTTGTTTTTCAGGGTGGCCCTCCCCTTTAAGGTTAGTGATGAAGTTGGCCTTGAGTACTATTAAAGGCCAAGTCTCAGCTTTATTGGTCTTATTTCAAAGACCGCTTGCCTACACATTCTTTTGTCCAGGGTTTTATGCAAGGGGTTAATCCGCCGGTTAGATCATCTTTGAACCCTTGGGACTTGAACTTAGTTTTGTCATAGTTACAAAAACAGCCATTTGAACTGATACAGCATATTCCCTTAGTCCTTCTGACAAGGAATTTGGTGTTCTTGGTTGCTATATCCTCAGCAAGGAGGGTTTTGGAATTGGCTGCTCTTTCTTGTAAAGAGCCATACTTGATTATTCATGAGGACAGAGTGGTGTTACGCCCTCCTCCAGATTTTTTGCCAAAAGTGGTCGCAGGTTTCCACCTGGACCAAGATATTGTCCTGCCATCGTTTTTTTCAAAAAACCATGTTCCAGGGAAGGGGAGTCACTACATTGTCTTGATGTGGTGAGAGCAGTCAAGGTCTATTTAAAGACAACTGCTCAGATCCTGAAGATTGAATTCTTATTTGTACTGCCAGAGGGTCCTAAAGGACAGGCAGCGTTGAAATCCACTGTTGCTCAGTGGATTTGGCAAGTTATAATTCCGACTTATGATTTAAGGGGAAGATTCCACCTTTTCAAGTCAAATCGCACTCTACCAGAGTGGTTAGTGCTTCTTGGGCAGTGCGTCACCAAGCCTCCATGGCTCAGATCTGCAAGGTCACAACTTGGTCTGCAGTCCATACATTCACCAGATTTTATCAAGTGGATGTAAAAAAAGGGCATGAGGATAACTCCTTTTGGCACAGTGTGCAGCAGGCAGCAGTATAGATCCTCAAGTCTGTTGGTGCCCTACAGGTTTTTTTCTGCCTCCCCTCAAATAGCATTGCTATGGGATGTCCCACATAGTAATTACTATGCTGCTCTGTGTCCCATGATGTACAATAAACATTTTTTTTATAACAGCTTACCTCTAAAATACTTTTCTTGGAGTACATCATGGGACACAGAGGTCCCCCACCCCTCTTTTCTGGGGTATATGTATATGTATATTGCTTTGCTACAAAAACTGAGGTACTCCTGGTAGGAGGAGGGGTTATATAGGGAGGCAACTTCCTGTTTGGGGTGTGCCAGAGTCCATCACCTGAAGGTGGCTATAACCCACATAGTAATTACTATGCTGCTCTGTGCCCTATGATGTACTCCAAGAAAAGGATTTTACAGGTAAGCTGTAATAAAAATCCTATTTTTTTTTTTTTTTTTTACCCTCGTGCATGCTATGCATGAAGGTAAAAAACCTGTTTGCAGCAACCCTCCTGATAATTCACGTATACAAGTGCTGTGCTAAGAAGTAATTGAAAAGGCAATTACATATGTATAATACACTGAAGTTTCAAACGTGCAAAAATAAAGTGCCAAAGTGCAAATTGCATTGGAAAAAGTCCAAAAATTCCTTCGAATGCTGAGGACATCCATTTTAAAAAGTCACAGTGATGTTCCTCCAAGTGTATAAGTCTATATATAGGCAATAACCAATAAGTGTCCATATATTTTTTCTCCCTGGGTTTCACCAAAGTGCAAAGATCCGCCGCCAGAGAGAGTATAAATACGCTTACCAGAAAATGTGGACTCAAATACCTGTTAGGCAATCAGTGAATCGAACTTGTGTGAATCACACGGGTAAATTCATCTGTGCAATGCTGAGGAGCACCACTAAATCTTCCGAAGGGACTCGGTATATAGGGATACATGTGAAAATACATCAAGCATCCGCACACACTGTAGAACTATAGCGCTCCTGTCATCCGTCACAGGGGTGTGAGGGGGGAAAGGCACTGCAGAGGTATACTCTGAAAATACACTATAGTTTTCCTTTATGATGCTTAAAGAACATAATCAACGTCAGATGACAGTCTAAATTTGTGAGGCCCAAATGGCAGCCTTCTGGTTTTCAAGTGTTGCTAATGATGTTAGATGTGCATAGCCTGCTGCTCAGTTATACTTACCTAAGCCGCATCAGCAGCTACAAATCCTGCAGCTGCTGACTTTTAAAATAAGGACACTTGCCTGTCCAGAGCGGCCGCGATGTCCTCACCCGCCCCGTCCGTCTGCTCTGGGTGTAGGTGCCAGTATCTTAAGTAAGGGAATCAGGAAGTGAAGCCTTGCGGCTTCAAAGCCTGTTTCCCTACTGTGCATGCATGAGTCATGCTGCACATTCTGACTGGTCCCTGCTGTCTTTTGGGACCTGTGTGTTTCCCAGAAGACAGCAGGGGAATGAAGGAGGGCCAGACATGGGCGTAAATCGCCGTGGATACTGCAACAATCTTTTGCCAGAAGTGGGAGAAAATACCTGGATTAGACAGGTATCTTTCCCCCCTCCCCCCTGAAAGGTGCCAAATGGGACACCGGATGGGGGGGGGATAACCGAATCCGTGAAAGCTCCATTTCTGGGTGGAACTTCGCTTTAAGCCGACCATAGATGGTTTGAATCTTGGCTAGTTCAGCAAGGACCAGCCGAGAAACGAATCATGTATAGGCAGGCTGAATGTACCAAGTGGATCGATCAACTTGGGTACAACCAGCCTATCCGATTTTGCATGCGATTATTTCTAGTTAGCAGTAATCACTGTTCTCCTGGCAGGGATGGCTTCAGTGGTTCCATAGAAGGGATTCCCCCCATCAACACTAACTGTGCTGATGGGGGGGGGGGGGGGGGAATTGAGCGAAAATCACTCCATCTATGGCCAGCCTAAGTCTTGACCTCTATTGGTCTTATTATTCTTTTTGATTACTAGCATACAGTATATTTCTCTTGTAAATTCTGTAATTTATTACAGTTTGTAGATTCCATGTAAAGTAAAAATACTGTGTAGCATTTAGATGATGTCGTTTGCCACAGGTGTGTGCATAAAGGCTGCTACTGTTTTTTCAGGCCCTGGAATGTGACTACGTCAGTGCCCACCTGCATGAATGGATAGACCTGATCTTTGGGTACAAGCAACAGGGACCAGCTGCTGTAGAGGCTGTCAATGTCTTTCACCATCTCTTCTACGAGGGACAAGTGGATATCTACAACATTAATGACCCACTGAAAGAAACGGCTACTATAGGCTTTATTAACAATTTCGGGCAGATACCAAAGCAGGTAAAAAGAAAAGAATTAAAGCTTTTAGATTCCATTTTATATTCAATCTATCTGTTGTGTGTAATCTTCAGCACAGCTCCTCACTATGGCAGTGCTGTTGTTGTCCTGGTGCTATCATGTGAACCTGTCTTCATAACTTGTATAGGAGCATACAATGCTCCTATACAAATTACTAGGTGACATTTTTATGTCTTTGCTGCCCCTTCCCTGTGTTTTACCTCTGTGATCTGGTTGAGTGAATAAGTGTTTAGATGGATTTAATAAAATATTGTGCAGATATGTAACTGGCAAGCTACATGTGAACCCAAAGTTGAACATGTGATGCCAAGACTTTTCAACAATGTACCCATTTCCTCTCTAACAGTTGTTTAAAAAGCCACATCCACCCAAACGTGTCAGAAGCAGGGTGAATGGAGACATGTCATCAGTATCTATGCCACTGGGGTCTGCATGTGACAAGATATTTTTTCATCATTTGGACAACTTAAGACCTTCCCTGGCTCCAGTCAAAGGTATCGGCTTCACACTACACTGTTAGGCCTCAATTACACAGGTGGCTGGGGGGGCTGCGAAGATAGGTGGTTAAGCCACAGTTTTACAATACCTTGACCGCCCAGCTGCCACCAACCATGTTGGTATACACTGCTGTGGTCGTATTGTGCAAAAATCATACTAAAGGGCACATTGGGCAGACAGTACCATTGCCAAACACAGACAATTCAAGTGAATGAGGGGCCACAGCACAACCACATGTAATGTACGTGGTTGAGGGTGCAATGCTGCGGGCTTTCAAAGGTTAAAATAGGCATCCAGCAGGCAACATATCATCTCCGAGCCTCATCTGAAAAGCGTTTTACCGTGGATTACATTTCAGAGAGACGGCAATGATGGATGCAAGTTGCATGTTTTTTAAAAAGCCACCTGCGTGGTCTTTCCAGTTGCTTACCATCGTCATAAGATCTGCTTTTTAAAACGGGTACTGCAAGTGCAGTTACCCATAGTGACCAATCAAATTTCATGATATAGGGGAATTTTTCAAGTTGCAGTATTTCACAGTCCATTTCATTTTTAGCCCTCTTGCAAAATAAACATGCACACACAATGCACTGCTTTAGTTCTTAACTGAGCCCACTTATTTATTTTATAGTAACATACATGAATGAACATTAACAGCTGCCATGAGCATCTTCTGATATTTTCCTGAACTTTTGGCTTTTATCCTTTTGTCATTAAAGCGCATCTACGCCCAGGAACAACAATTGATAGTATTACAGCTTGACCGACCGATAGATATGGTGGCTGCATTCGTTTTTTGTTTTTTTTTCCACGCCTTTTTTCTTTCATTTTAACCTGGTAATCCTATCGTTAACACACTTTTTTCCCAGGAATGACACACACTTAGCAGTGTTATGACCCTAGGACAGGGAGTGTTTGGACTATATAACACTCCCTTCCTCCCTTTCTTCTTCATAACAGGGCATAGGTTTTGTAGTCCACAGAGATAGCTGTGAGCAATGCTAGCTGATAATTTTCTGAGCTCTCTGCCTCTGGACTGTTATCAGCTCACAAGATTTCTGGCTGGATGAACAGCATTTTAACAGATGCAATAAAACATTTTCATTGGTATATATAATAGACCAACATGGAATAAAAAATGTACATCTATTGTTTACATAACCTTTAATGCCATTTCAATTTTCTTTTTCAAGAACTGAAGGAACCTGTGGGTCAGATTGTTTGTACAGATAAAGGGATTCTGGCTGTGGAACAAAACAAAGTTCTCATTCCTCCAGCATGGAACAAGACCTTTGCATGGGGCTATGCAGACCTCAGCTGCAGGCTGGGAACCTATGATTCTGACAAGGTTTGTGACACACACTTTGACTCTTTTCATACTGATAATGTTTTACCTTTACAATTTATAATTGAGTATTTGCATAGGTGAGATAAGTGTGTGATCCCCTTTGTTAGATTTGTCCTAATCATAGACTGCCCATTAAGTGGCAGAAATGAAAATTATGGTAAGTATTTGATAACATTTTCTGTTTCATGGCTGATTTAAAATATATATGTATATTTTGAATTCTGCCCTGAGTGTGGTGCCATTATGTCATTGGTCAGTGCTCCCAAAATGGAAATCTTCCAGTATCTTATAAGGCTTTAACTGTGATTGCCGTTAGCAATGTCATTAAATCCCTGGATTTTGTTTTGTTTTGCTTTGCATTGCAGGCAGTTGTTGTGTACGAATGCTTATCTGAATGGGGCCAGATCTTGTGTGCCATTTGCCCAAACCCCAAACTAGTGATCACTGGAGGAACCAGTACAGTCATTTGTGTATGGGAAGTCGGGACCTCAAAGGAGAAGGCTAAAGCCCTAACTCTGAAACAGGTCAGTAGCATCATTTATCAATGTGTGGAGAATAACGTTTTTTTGTTATTGAATTCTGCTTTAATTCTACAAAATTTTGGATGTGATCCATTTGATATACAAAAAACAAGGGTTACATTTACAAAATCCATGCCAGACATTTTGAGGAACAGTTAGCTATTTTAGCTTATTCAGGCATACTTTTTCATTTTATAGGCTAATGGTCAAACCATTCAGGCCAGTGTAGACCCTCTCCAATCTTTGTTTATTTAGTGACAATTGTAAGATTGGTTGAAATTATCAAATGTCCCTGGAGTATCAGGTCATTGATTAGAGTATTAAAAACGTTTTTATTTTAAAAATTTTTGTGCAGCAGAGATATTCCAATAGATTTCAATCAACCTGTGAACATGGACTCACAATCTATTCATCACATGTATATTACAGTACTTATCTAATGTATCATAATGTGAGCATCTGTTTCCAGTGTGTGCTCCATTTCAAGTACATTTCTTTCATATTTTCCAGGCTTTGATTGGGCATACAGACACCGTTACCTGCTTGACTGCCTCCCTGGCCTATCACATAGTTGTAAGCGGATCACGTGACCGAACATGCATTATCTGGGACCTTAACAAGCTGTCATTCGTGACCCAGTTACGTGGACACAGAGCTCCAGTGTCCGCTCTTTGTATAAATGAGTTAACAGTAAGTATTGGCATAAGGGGGCATATTGTTAACTAAAGGTTTACATGTAGTCACATTTAAAAGAACTACCATAGTGAAAAAATATAATGTTCTGAAAACCTATGTGTGCCTTCACATGTGGTTATGATAGTATTAAGTAGATCAGTCGTGGTTAACTGCAAAATTATAGAAAGGTCTCAAGTGCAGCCCCTGATACCTCCAAAGGGCTGCAGAATAGCAGCATGTTATCACACTGCTGCATTTTTTGCAACGTATTGCAATGCATACTGAAGAAGTCAGAGTTGAATAACCCATAGCATTGGTGACTGTGGACGCAATAATAAAACAAACAATGGTGTCAGTCGAAGCAATAATAAATCCCAATATTGGTATCAGTGGATGTAATAATAATTCCCTCCCCAACATTGGTGTTAATGGATGTAAGAATAACCCTCAGCATTGGTGTTAGGGGATGCAATAATAACCTCTAACATTGTTGTCAGCAGATGCAGTAATAAACCCCAGCACTGGTGTCAATGGATGTATTGATAACCCCCAGCATTGGTGTCAGCAAATGCAATAATAACCCCAAGCATTGTTTTCAGTAGATGCAGTAATAAACCCCAGCACCGGTGTCAATGGATGCATTAATAACCCCCAGCATTGGTGTCAGTGGATGCAATAATGACCCCCAGCATTAATGTCTGTGAACACACAAAAAAAGCCCCTAGCATTTGCGTCGGTGAATGCAAAAATAGCCCCCAGCACTAGTGTCAGTACTGTTAACCTGGTCTTTACAGTAAAATATAACACCCCCACCACATAGGCGGTCATAGTAGTGAGTGTTACCCCTTGTGCGGTATAGTTCACTATGTGAGAGGACAAAGACTGCCTAGAAATTATTATGACACTTTAGAAACCCCCAAAAAACATAAAGTGGACTTTTGCAAAACTACCCTATGCTCAAATGTTAGCATCCTCACTGTGGTGAAAAAATAAGAGATGCTGATACACTTTATTGCAGGCAGTGCAGCTCCCTCTAGTGCTGGTCACATAACTGAAAGCCTGGAAATGTGATCAGGTGATATGTGCTAAAGTGGAGATCAGAGTTCACATTCACTGATATTGAGAGACAAAAGTTTCATAAACAATTTATATACAGTATCACATTAACTTACTAAATTGGGTTTACACTGTTACATTTATTTATGAAACCTCTAAAATTAAGCTTTAATGATTGCCCATGGGAATATAAAAATAATTCTTTAGCATTTGGTGTGACAGATCAAATGTATTATATTGTTATATTGTCTAGCAAAATTGTAAGTGAACAATCTAGATTTTTTTTCGTGTGTGTTCATATGCATTTTACAAGGTCTTGTGCTGAATTTAAAATCCATTTTTGTTTGCAGGGTGACATTGTGTCCTGTGCTGGCACATACATACATGTATGGAGTATAAATGGCAATCCCATTGTCAGTGTGAATACCTTCACTGGAAGAAGCCAACAAATACTGTGCTGCTGTGTGTCTGAAATGAATGAATGGGACACCCAGAATGTCATTGTCACAGGACATTCAGATGGAGTGGTTCGTGTAAGTACATGTTAACACTATTAATAATTATTATAAATGATTTATATATTGCCTAAAGGTGGACAGGGTAGGGGCTGACCAGACATACTGGGACAGGGAGTTTCAGAGAATGGAAGAGGCTCTGGAGAAGTCCTGGAGGCAAATAAGGGAGCTAGAAAACAGGAGATCTTGGGGAGCTAAGAGGACATTTTGGGCGATATCTGCAGATGATGTTGGTGATAGCTGGGGGCGATATTGTGGATGGCCTTTTGTGTTGTGGTTAGTATCTTGAATTTTATACAGGGGGGTAGGGGAAGCCAGTGAAGGGATTGGCAGAGAGAAGCAGCAATCACAGATCGGTTAGTAAGGTGTATTAGACTATCTGCAGAATTCACAATATACTGAAAGGGGGTAGCCTGTGTAAAGGTAGGCCAGTGAGGATGGAGTTGCAATACTCAAGGTGGGAGATAACCAGGGGATGAATAAGTTGTTTTGTGTCGTTTGTTAGGAAGGAGCGAATTCTGGAAATGTTGCGGAGGTTAATGCTGCAAATTGTAGCCATTGATTTGATGTGGGGGCTTTGAGAGGTCAAAGTCTAGGATTACCCCCAGCACCTTGGGGTGTGTAAAGGGACCAATGGTAAAATCATGGGCAGGGAATCGGGGAGGAGGAAATATTACAAGCTCAGTTTTGGAAAGATTGAGTTTGAGGAAGTGGTGTGACATCCACACTATGTCGCTCAGTGAGTTTGTGAAACATAAGGAGATTGAGGGGGTGAGTTGAAGAGTGGAGACATAGATTTGGGTGTCATCAGCATAGAGGTGGTATTGAAAGCCATAGGAGGGAATATAGAGAGAATAGGAGGGGCCCGAGGATGGCGACTTGGGGGTACCCCAACAGAAAGAGGAAGCGGAGTGGAGGAGATGGTATTTGTGACACTGAAAGTGCGCTGAGATAGTTAGGAGAGAACCAGGAAAGAGCAGAATTACAGAGGCCAAAAAAGTGAAGTTTGTTGAGGAGGATTGGGTGGGCAACTGTTTTGCAGGCAGCAGAAAGGTCTAAGAGTATGAATATGGAGTACTGGCCGTTGGTTATAGCCGTTATTAGGTCGGTGGTGAGTTTTAATAGGGCAGTTTCATTGGAATGTTGTGGGCAGAAGCCAAACTGTAGGGGATCGAGAAGGTTGTTGTCAGTGAGGTAGGAGCTCATACGGTTGTGGACAAGGTGTTCAAGAAGCTTGGAGGCAAATGGGAGCAGGGAGATGGGTCTTAAGTTATTCAAACAGGTGGGGGTCCAGTGAGGGTTTTTTTTTTAAGTATGGGGGTAACTAGTGCATGTTTGAGCGGGGAGGTAAAGGTGCCAGAGGAGAAGCAGGGGATGAAGATGTGGGTTAGAGAGTTTACGATAGAGCAGGAAGGGGGTTGCAGTAATTGTGAGGGGCAGCGTGGTGAGGTGAAACGTGGAAATAAGTTTGGCAACTTCCTGAGTGGTAACATGGCTGAAGTATTGAAAGTGGTGAGGACCCGGTGTGCTGGTTTGGGGAAGAAGCTGAGCGCTGGATATCTCATTAGAAATTGTGTCAATTTTGTTTTTAAATGATTGCCAATCTCCTAGGCAGTAAGTTAGTGGGGGGGGAGAGATTGAGGGTAGGAAACAAGGTTTTGATGAGAGTGGTGTAGTAGGTTTGTTTCGCAGAGTTGGAGGCATGAGTTGTATTTGAGAAGGGCAGATTTGTTGAAGTCTTTCAGGGATTTCGTTTTATGCCATGCTTGCTCAAGAGCACGGCTGTGTCTCTGAAGACTTTTTTGGTGTTGTCTGTTTGCCAGGGTTGTAGCAGATTAGGCCTGGTTCTGTGTGTAAAAAGAGGAACAACTATGTCCAGGGAGGATGACCGTATGTTGTAGACAGATGTGATCAGGTCTGGGCAGGACAGGGTGCGATTTTATCATAAAGGCAGTCAGTAGCAGAATGAAGAAGGAAAGAGTTAAGGTGGAGAAGGTTCCTGCGGGTAACTGTTTGCAGGTTAGCAGCAGGGGAGGTAGGAGAGTGGGAAACAGATAAGGCTGTGATCGGAGATAGGAAAGAGGGTGTTGGAGAGGTTGTAGAGCTGGAGAATGAGGTTGAGAGTGATGGTTTATTTATGTCCATTAGGTTAAAAGAGTAGGTTAAGTTGAGTAGTTGATAAGTGGCTGAGATGTTAACATTAATTGGAATAATGAAGTCGCCGAGGATGATGGCGGGTACTTCGGAGGAGAGAAAGTAGGGTAGCCATGCGGAGAAGCCATCGTGAAAGCATTAAACTGAGCAGAGGGCTGTAAATTACTGCAGTCCTCAGACAAAATGGAGAAAAAAAGACAAATGTGGTGCACTTCAAAAGAACAGAGTGAAAGAGAGCTAGGTGTGGGAAGAACCTGGAAGGTGCTTTGTGGGGAAAGGAGAAGTTCAACTCTGCCTCTTTTTCATCCACTGGGCCTGGGTAAGTGAGTCCAGAGAGGGCAGCTGGAGAGGCAGTGTTGTATTCCTTGAGCCAGGTTTCAGTAATAGCAAATAGATTGAGGGAGTTGGAGAGAAAAATATAATTGACAGAGGCACCTAAAGCGGTAGTAAAGTGCAAAAAAAAAAAAGTTGGACCCCTACAGGAGAACGCCATAATCTGCTAGTATGCACCACATACTAGCACAATATAACAGACTTGCATTAAAATGAAACCCTCCAGCGGCATGCCATCACTGCTGTTGGAGATTCCATCTTTACCCAGTCTTCCTTCTGGGTTCCCGGGCACAGAGCTCTGAATGGACGGCAGCATCCATTCAGAGTGCAGTGTGCATGCATCGGTGATGTCCCCGGCTGCTACTAAAGTATAGATCTCCTAAACTGTGAATGTTTAGGAGATATTTACTGTACCCACAGGTAAGCCTAATTATAGACTTAGCTGTAGGAATAAATCAAAAAGTGGACTTTACCACCGCTTTAAAATTAAACTGCCATTAGTACCTCTTAAAGTATATATGAACCGTCACCTTGTAAAATAACCCTTTCAGTTTAAAATAGAAATGAAATGCAAAACATCTGTGTATACATATTTAAAAAATAAATACCTTTTTTTTTATTTTTTTTATAAGTGTTCACATAATTTCTGTTCTCAGCCGTATAAAAGGTTTACAAAGGTGGGGGAGAAACAGGACACTGATCTTACCAGTGAAGGGGGGAGTCAGCAAAAGTATGACCACTGGAAGACAGGCTTCCAGCACAGTCAGAAAACTGTCCACACTGGGATGGATGTGCTCTCATGCTTAGTGTGGTTAGTTTGAAATCAGAAAGCAGAGGGAGACTGACAGGATAACCAGGTATTTCACACAAAGGAGAAAATATGCGAACAGGATACTTTTTAAAGCAAGTACATGGTACAACAGACGCATATCAGAAATATAAAATTTTGGGGTAGCATATTCTTTATTATAAATAAATCTATAATTCTATATCATTTGCCAATCTTGTACTAACACACAATTGCCTTATTATTCAAGTTGTGTTTTAAAAAGCAGAGCTGTATAATAATCCTGAGCCACCTATAAACCGCTTGCTATTGTTAACTTGATTTTTTTATAAACTTGGGCTGCCCTGTTATCTGGCATGGTATACTGCACATTATTTCTGTTTATATATTGTTATTATATAGCTAAAATGATGATATACTTATGTTTGAACTTGACAGGATTTTAGTTTGGTTTGGAAAGTTTCTGCAGATGTTTAGATTTTTGAAAAATAACAAACGTCAACTGACTTTGTTCTCTTTAGGGGGTCATTAAAAATGAGCCACTAGGAAGCTTTTGCAAGGTTTCATTCAAGTTAAAGTGGTTCTAAAGGCAAATGTTTTTTTACCTTAAAGGATAAGTTCACCTTTGTACAAAAAATAATAAATGCACGTCTCTTTGCAGGTAAAAAAAAGTGCATTTATTATGTTTTGTAGTAGAAGCCTGTATAGCATTGCACCAACAATCAGGAGATGCCATGCAGGTCTCCTGCACGCTGTCAGTGTATCTGTACATACCGTACGGCTAAGCCAATATTTGCTGACAGCGAGACTCAATGAACTACCACAGCACTCCACAGCGTTATGGTAGTTCTTTGAGAACTACAAGCTGACAGCTGCTAAGGCTGTCCGGACTTGTAGTTCATTCATACACAGAGCAGAGCTCTGGACAGTGAGCAACAACTGCAGCATTGGGAACATGTTATATGTTCTACCCAAAAATCAAGTGGCACGTGTAACATGTTCCCAAAGGTGAACTTCTCCTTTAATGCATTCTATGGTAAGGTAAAAAAACTTCCAGATGCAGCTCCCCCCCTTATCAACATTTACAGAAGTAAGCCTGCTCGTGTGCCCGCATAGGAAGAGTCTTGCTATCAGGAGCACTCAGCAGTGGGGGAGGAGCCATAACCATCGACAGGGGACCCAAAAAGAAGAGGATCAAAGCTGCTGTGTACAAGACCGTTGCACAGAGCAGGTAAGTATAACACAGGGTCACTGAGGCACTGAGGAGGCTTTTGGTAAGATTATTTTCAGTTTGCCATGCCTTGCAGGTGTCTATCAACCGAGGAGTCCCGAGAGATGTGGAGCTTCAGCTGGACATGTCTGTCGCTGGCAAATCTGCCCCCCTCCCCATCCATCTTCTTTTTTTTTTTTTTTAAATAACAACCTTTAGAATCACTTTGTAGTCCAGTAGTAAAGGTTTTGTACAGAAGGTCACTACACTGGCCACTCAGTCTGCAGGTGAACACAGTTGTTTCAGAAATATGTTGTATAATTCAACTTTTTTTAAACAAAGTACTTTCCAAATATAAATATGGTTTATTTCTGATCTTGCTACGCTTTTACTTATAGTTTTGGAGGATGGAGTTTTTACAAGTGCCAGAGACGCCCGCTCCAGAACCCGCAGATGCCATCGAGTTGCCAGATGAGTGCTCAGAGACACATTTAGGTATTTTTTCCCCTGAATTTGCCTAGGAAGCAGTCTTCATAATTTTGAGCCTACCGATGACAGAGTGATCACCATTGTTTGCTTACAGGAACCGAAGCTCAGGATGATGAAAGCAGTGACTCTGATGTAGAAGATCAAAGCTCCAGTCAGGACACTGCATCAAAGGACAGCCAAGCTCAGCCTAGCAACGTTGTGCATCGAGCAAGGGCATCTTCTGCCAGGGCTGGCTTGGCAGCATGGTCCGGAGATAGTGGATCCGAGGACTCCAGGCGCTGGTCGGATCAGCTGAGCCTGGATGAAAAAGATGGCTTTATAGTGGTAAACTATTCTGAAGGCCATTCTAAACAGTTCCCACAAGCTCAGAGCAGTGGCCAGACAAGCCAGCAGGAGGTCCGGCACTATAACAAACTGAAAACAGGTAAGTGATGTTTCTCTTTACTTACCACAAACTCTCTCCAGCAAGCACTATTTGAGAAGCACTGTGGACTGAAGCTGTTATAATTTACAAATTCTGCTCTACTCACTACAATGCATTGTTGAAGCCTTTAAAATCTTTCATCATTAATAGTATCATTGCTAAATGTTTAATATCAGTAGATAATTCGTACACCCTAAACATCGTTGATGCATTCATTGTAATGTAGGACAGTTGTCTGTGCCTATATTCAGAAGTGCTCCGTGTAAACAAGTTCCCTTATTTCTCTTTGTTGCAGGATACAGATGGGAGCGACAGTTGGTATTTCGAAGCAAACTTACTATGCATACAGCATTTGACCGGAAAGACAATGCACATCCTGCAGAGATAACTGCACTGGGTATATCCAAGTGAGTTAAGAGGAATACCTTAAAGAACAAGTTCACCTTTGTAAAAAAAAAAAAAAAATATAATAAATGCACATTTTTGCAGGTGTAAAAATGTGCAATTATTATTTATTTTATTTATTTTTTTACTATGGGCCTGCAAAGCATTGCACCAGCGATCTGCTTTGCAGGGTTCTTGCAGACAGTCTGTGTAAGCTGTGTGCTTGTACCTTGTACAAGCAGGAAGTTACACTCGGACAGGAAGACTCGATGGACTACCTAGAGCAATCAACAGCGCCCTAGTAGTTCATTGAAAACTACAAGCCCACAGCCGCAAAGTTTGTCAGTACTTATAGTTTTCACACTCACAGAACACTGTGAATGAATGGTGTGGACGGGCAGAGTTTTTTTTAATAATTATTACAGCTGTTACAAAAGGTGATCTTATCGTTTTAAATCATGCACAGGCATGTAGATGATATTTTGTAAGAGCTATTGGTACATAGAAGTGTAAAATAAGTGCTTTCTGGGGTAGGACCTTGAGAAACTTGCAAGCATTGGGTTCATTCTCCGCATCATTTGTGCCAGTTTGATTGGGATTTGGGTTAATAATCTTTTCCTCCCATAAGTGCCACATGCAGACACACTGTGAGTCAAAGAGAAGTTCACAGATGACCTGGTGTATATGTCATTGGAGGATGAACAGACCTTCCCTAACTAGTCATTTCCAAATACTGTTATATTTTAAAACCAAAGGTCTTTTCAAGTAGACCTAGCATCTTGTTTTAGTTTTAAATAATTTCACTTTAATGTAAAGTGACTAATAACCCCTCTGCAAGTGAAAATTGGTTTGCATTTTAAAGCTGATCTAAATACACACAGGAGATAAATATATGATGGCTGTTTAACCTTTCAAAAGGATTTGTATTTTGTAAGTTTAGACCTGATATTTACACAGCTCTGCTATACAGTATTGCCTGGTAGGCAAGGGGACCTGATCTTTCTCTGCTGCATTTTAACTTCAAGAGATTGTAAAGGATATTTAAAAACAAATAGGATATTTAAAAACAAAAATAACAAACATCTCCATATTTATCTGCTCTGTGCAATAATTGCACAGAGCAGCCCCAAACTACCTCTTTTCAGGTCCCCTGCTGGCACTCCTGCCCCCCCCAAATATGTTCAGTGCCCCCACGGGAAGCCCTTTCCGTGGGGGCACTTGTGCGTGCTCGCTCTCATTGACACAGACAGCAGGACTCGGCCCCGCCCCCAACTCCTTCATCATTGGCTTTGTGCCCCAGGGAAAGGCAGTAAGATCCGGAAGTGAGGAGAGAGACGAGATGCAGACGTGCACAGCACTGGGTCGAATGAGGGCTCAGGTAAGTATTAGGGGGGATGAGGGGCAATGCCTAAACATTTTTTACCTTGATACAAGGAATGCATTAAGGTAAATGTTTAGGCTTCAGAACCACTTTAAGCTGGTCATAGGGGGTTTGAGATTCGAGCCATGAATGGGCAGACTGATTGTACCCAAGTTGATTGAGCAATCAACTTGGGTACAACCAGCCTGTCAGATTTTGTGTGTGATTATTGCTAGCGGCTAGTATAGCCACTAGCAGTAATTATTGTGTTCTCCCAGCAAGGACAGGTCCCCCCGCCGAGAGAACAAAATGCCTCCGCCAGAGGGATTCCCCCATCAACCTGTGGTTGCAGGAAAGAAAATCGTCTATGGCCAACTTTACAGGTCTTTTCCTCACCCCCAACCTGTGACTGAACATTAAAAGTCGAAACCGCAAACTGATGATAACATCTGTCTGCATCTGCACTGTAGCAGACTTGACTGTCTGCTTGTGCAGCTTCTCCCTCTCCTCTGTGAGCACTGCTGTACAGGGACAGCAAAAGAGTGGTACCAAGTCCAATTCTCAGACTTGCATTAAAAAAGATACATTTAACGATATATTAATTATAGAACTGTGTTCATTTGTGTCTTGTATCTGCCTATAGATATCAAGTTGATAGTTTTGTGGGGCTTATCTGTTTCAGCTGTTCACAGGCAAGTTGGCAGAATATCTGCCAGATTCTTTCTTCTGTATAAGCTGATGAATCCCCATCTGCAAGCTGTGCAATAGAAGGCTAGGACGGGTGTGGTTTGAATGTTATCAGCTCTTAGTCATGTCCTATTTTCCTACGCTGAAAGCAACTTCCATGTGCCAAAGATCTAGTCAACACTTTTTCAATTTGGCTTCAGCAGTCAAAATGTTACTGAAATCCATGAATCTTGAGATTCCCTATCACTTATT
Organism: Lithobates pipiens; assembly: GCF_037356315.1. Lineage (NCBI taxonomy): Eukaryota > Metazoa > Chordata > Amphibia > Anura > Ranidae > Lithobates > Lithobates pipiens. The sequence continues at coordinate 238,965,392 of NW_027507718.1, forward strand.
TATTTATTCATTGTCTGTGTTCCCTGTAAATATAAAGATTTCTGGTTAGCTGCATTTAAAGAAGTTATAAATGTGTGTTGTATCAATGACTTGCCACTCTACAGAGCTGCATGAGTGTAAAAAACAGTCAACTAATAGAGCGACTGTGTAAGCAATTGTCCTGTGTACATTTCTAACATTCTTGATTCATCTATGTTTTATAATTTAATTAAAAGATGTATTGTCACTCGTTCTGGATCAAAAAAAAAAAAAAAACGGGATAATATAAGAGTAGTGATTACCTTGATATCGGTCATCTCACTAGCATCTTCTATTTGACACTTCTACCCTTTCATGCACAGTGGCACCCATTATGTGGCACGCTCCTCCTTCTCTAATTGAGACTTCATATCCCCCCACCTCCCCCCAAAAAAAAAATGTAATAGGAAAAGAGTTGGCAGCTAGAAGTAAATGGCTAGAACACAACGTACAACCAGCTGGTGATTTTTAATAGTGTTCTCTAACCTGTTGTTCTGTTCTGTTTTTATTCTACAGGGATCACAGCAGGATTTTGATTGGTGACGGCAGAGGCCGAGTGTTCAGCTGGTCTGTAAGCGATCAACCAGGGCGATCTGCTGCTGACCACTGGGTAAAGGATGAAGGAATGGACAGCTGTTCAGGATGTGCAGTGAGGTTTTCCTTAACAGAGAGGAGACATCACTGTAGAAACTGTGGCCAGCTTTTTTGCCAAAAGTAAGTAATATCTCTTCTAGCAAAAATACATTTCTTTACTTTTTTTCTGTAAAATGTCTCATAAATAAAGATTCAGACAGTATATTCTATGCATCTCTTAACCACTTAAGCCCCGGACCATTTTGCTAGCTTACTGTGGGCACCAGGCTGTGGCTTCACGTGATACACCGCACAGTCATCTGGGACACGTGACAGGTCCCAGATGACTGTGCGGCGTGAGGGGAAGTGATGTCCCCAGCCTGGGCAATGAAGAAGGCAGACTACAAGGGACCCCCTAGCAACAGGCATTTAGAGGTGAGTAAAAAAAAAAATTGCAATTATTTATTTTAAGAATTTTAAACTATTTTTTATTTTTTGGTGGCAACACCACTTTAAGGGGCGTGTTTCTAACTGGGGGGGCGTGGCTGTAATTTACAGATTACATATCACTGATCTCTGCTCCAATCACAGGGAGCAGAGATCAGTGTCACTTGTTGGGACCCGCGGTCGGGCTCACGGGGTTCCTGACAATCACGCGCGGTGGCAATTTTAAATGGACGTACCAGTATGCCAATTTGCCTGTTCGTGCCATTCTGCCGACGTACATCTTCATGCGCCGGTCGGGAAGCGGTTAAAAAAATAAAAAGAAAAAACTTTTTTTTTAATACCTCCTGGACCCCAACCAATCATGGCAGCAGTGAAGTGTTTTTACAGATTTCCCAAAAAGCTGTACCTGAATGCACTTTACATATACCCAATAAAGAATAACAAACCTGTATCTGGTACTCTGCCATAGATCCCTTCAGTGGGCTGTCTCTGGCAGTCAGCTGTAACGTGGCAACAGTGTCTACCATGAAAGTCTTCTGTATTGTGGAATGCTCTCTGACACATAAGTCTACTCTAATGTGGCAGCTGTTAAAGTGGATTTTTGGAGGAAATTAAGGTGAAAACTCTACGGGATTGAGACCTTCACAGGTCTCTGCTTTGCTATGTGAACAGAGCATAGGCACACAATATACCAGGCTAATGGCTCAGATTGTAAACCCAATAGTTGGAGTAGTTGTATGCACTGTAAATCCAGAAAATGGAGCTGTCCAGCTTAACTTAAATTAAATCTACAGTGCCTTGCAACAGTATCTCCCCCTCACAAAGTGGAATTAACATGGATTGTTTGAGGATTTGCATCATTCAATTTACAGAACATGCCCACAACTTTGAAGAGGTTTTTTTTTTAATGGTGAAGCAAACAACAAATAGGCCAAAATAACAGAAAAAGTCAATGTGCATAACTATTCACCCCCCCCCCCCCCCTAAGTCAATACTTTTTAGAGCCACCTTTTGCAGCTATCACAGCTTCAATTCACTTTGGATAAGTCTCTATGAGCTTGCCACATCTTGCCAATGGGATTTTTGCCCATTCCTCCTTGCAAAACTGCTCCAGCTCCTTCAAGTTGGATGGTTTGTGCTTGTGAACAGCAATCTTTAAGTTTGACCACAGATTTTCTATTGGATTGAGGTCTGGGCTTTGACTAGGCCATTCTAATACATTTACGTTTCCCCTTAAACCACTCAAGTGTTGCACAGAGTGGTACAGGTTTTGCTTAAGAATATCCCTGTATTTAGCACCATACATCTTTCTCTCAACTCTGACCAGTTTTCCAGTCCGGACTGCTGAAAAACATCCCCACAGCATGATGCTGCCACCACCATGTTTCACTGGTGGCGTTTGGGTGATGTGATGCGTTGAATTTGTGCCAGACATAGTTTTCTTTGGCCAAAAAGTTCAATTTTAGTCTCGTCAGACCAGAGCACCTTCCTCCATACATTATGTGAGTCTCCCACATGCCTTTTCGCAAACTCAAAACGTGCCATTTTGTTTGTTGCTGAAAGTAATGGCTTTCTTCTGGCCACTCTGCCATAAAGCCCAACTCTATGGCGCATACGGCTTATTGTCGTCCTATGTACAGATACTCCAGTCTCTGCTGTGGAACTCTGCAGCTTATCCAGGGTTACTTTAGGTCTCTGTGCTGCCTCTCTGATTAATGCCCTCCTTGCCCGGTCCATGAGTTTTGGTGTGTGGCCGTCCTTTTGGCAGGTTTGCTGTTGTGCCATGTTCTTTCCATTGGCTATGATAGATTTGATGGTGCTCCTAGGGATCATCAAAGATTTGGATTTTTTTTTATAACCTAACCCTGATTTGTACTTCTCAACAACATTGCCCCTTACTTGTTTGGAGAGTTCTTTGATCTTCAAGGCAGTGTTTGGTTAGTGGTGCCTCTTGCTTAGGTGTTGCAGCCCTCTGTGGGCTTTCAAAAAGTTGTGTGTGTATATGTAACGATAGATCATGTGACACTTAGATTGCATACAGGTGGACTTCATTTCACAAATGATTTATGGGCTTTCTAACAAAGGGGGTGAATACATACGCACATGCCAATTACCATTTTTTTTATTTTAAAAAAATAGTTTTATGTATATATTTTTCTCATTTTACTACACCCAGTTAGACGATTGTGTTCTGATCCATCTCATATAATTCAGATTAAAAAAAACATTGACCTAAAGGCTGTAATGTAACAAAATAGGTAAAAATCCAAGAGGGTGAATACTTTTGCAAGACGCTGTGTTTAAATAGGCAGTAATACTGGAATACAGTATTCTCAACCATTTCAGATTAAAGCAGTTGTAAGGTCCTTTTTTACACTAAAATAATAAACCTGTTTTACTTATCTGCTCTGTCCAATAGTATTGCACAAAGCAACCCTGAGCCTCCTTTTCTACAGTCCCCCGCTGGATCTCTCGGAGACTCATCTCTCTGTACCACCATGGCTTCCTATGGTGGCGCATGTGTGGGCTTTATCTCGAGTCAGGCTGTATGTTTCCATAGACCTACATAGCATGGCTCTGTTCTGCGATCTGCTAACAGGATTTGACTGACAGCAGCTGGAGCCAATGGCTTGTGAAAGGGGGGTTGGAGAACAGAAGACCCGCAAACAGGCACAGCACTGGATTGATACAGGACTCAAGTATTTAGGGAGGGGGGATGGAGGAACATCAAATGGAATGGTTTTTTACCTTAAAGTAAAATTATAGACACACTTTTTTTTTTTTTTTCATTTTGGATAGAGCAATGGAAGGTTATAACCCCTGTGAGTTTATTTTTGTGCCATACGTGTCCCATTGCGGAGATTTTACTACACGTCCTGTCCCATTGCCAAACAGGAAGTTAGGGGAAATTCCTGCAAATTAAGGGAATTCCTTGGGGACCCCCTCCTCACCAGAACTAGTGTCCCCATTGGAAGATTTCCCCTCTATTACTTTTCTGGAGACAACCAAAAATTTGGGATTTTCTTTTACTTTCAAAGATAATGGTAAATGGGACAAACGGAGAGCGTGAATCTCCTTAACAGGGGCACAGAGAGAAATAAAAAATGACAGGCATTCTAATCCCTATCCACTCTATCCAAAACGAAAAAAAATGTTTTACCTTAAGTTATACTTTAGTGTATAGAATGCATTAGGGTAAAAACATTTTTGGCTTTAGAACAACTTAATATTTCTGTTGCACAGTTGATTCAATTTTTCTGACTGTTAATGTGACGTGCCCAATGAACTATCACAAACAATGGCTAATAAAAATAAAACTTTATCCCTTTTATAGGTGCAGCCGGTTCCAATCTGAGATCAAGCGCCTGAAGATTTCTTCACCAGTGCGAGTGTGTCAGAACTGTTATTATAATTTACAGCATGAACGGGGCTCCGAGGAGTCTTCAAGGAACTAGTACACCTTTGACCATCTTGATTACCACATGGAGCCCTTCCTTGTGCTATCATCAACATTATGAAATTAAACTTTGAACGTTTAAAAAAAAAAAAAAGTTTACATGCAACCTTGAATCATGTTTTAAACACTGCAAGTAAAAAGGGATCATTCGGCTCACATACAAATTGTATTTTAAGTCACTGAAGAGTGGACTTTTGAGGACAATGGTGAGCTTTCAGACATCTATAAATATATATATAGTTCTGCTGCTATGTCTGCTAGCTGAAGAAAGCACCCAACCAACAGTTCCTATAATTTCTTGTGTTTGTTTCATTGGGCTGCCCATCCTCTCAAGTAATCTCTTAGATAGCTTTCTTTGGACAAATAAGCCGCTTACGAAGAAAAAAAAAGACTTGCAGTCATGTACAGATTATTGTAAATAAAATATTGGCCTTTTTATTGAAATTGCAAAATTGCCTGTTACATGGGACTAAAATTGATAAACACAAGAAATATATCATCGATATACCTTTCTCTGCACCCTTGTTTTATTCAACTTCCTTAAACATGTACGTTTCCAAGATTTTCTATATGCCCCTTTCTGTGGCCCAGCCTGGTGTCGAGCATTAGGGGTAATTTACTAAAGTCTTGGTACCAATACATAACTAGCTTGCACTGTGACTGCCAAAGAAACAGCGTAAAGTTAGATTCAGCTTTAGTAAAACTCTCAGTACATGCATATGGTTACACTCAGTCTGTGCATGTGTTTTGGTTTTGGGGCTGTGCACTGAATGAGATAATTCACCCTCACATGTTTTTACCTGTATATGCATAAACCCTGTAAAATATAGGGACTATGAATTTACCAGTATTGTAGATTCCCTCTTCCACAGGACACGCAGCCCAATCTTGTTTGCATGAAAAAAAATAGGATTTAAATGCCTTGAATGAACACACAGTGCAAAGTATGAATTTGTCCACAAGAAGCAGTGCTGTTGAGACTAGTGTTTTCTTGTTTTTGTTTTTTGTGTTCAATACATTTTTTTTCTTCAGCAAAAGCCATATTTCATGTGGGTGGCTGCTGAGGTTTTCTCTGTAATTTGTCCCATAAATGCATAATGTTGCCCTTTTTGGACCACAAAAAATTTACTATGGTTTTTCTTTAGCCAATACAGCTTATTTTAAGATCATGTGTGTGTCACGCAACACAAGCCATTCTTGAATGCAGTAGTTCAGTGTATTATGTACAATTTTAAATTAAACTGGACTGTGGCAAAGCGTTGCCGTATTTAACAATTTAAAAAGGGCTTTATTTAACTCTTATGAAATTAAAATAAACGAGCTTCAATACACCAAAAAAGCAATATATTGGGAATTAACATAATTAGCTTTGTATTTTAGCCATTATTTATTATTTTTCGTTAACACTGACATTTTAAATGTATAGAATCATTTTTTTAACAAAAATAAGGTCACCATTTTACTCCATTTATTTAGGAGAGGGACAAGTGGGAAAGCTTTCAGGATTTTATAAGGGAGATCTCCCTTAGTGAGAACAAATGCCGTGAGATATCACTAGTGGGTGACGGCACATGTAAGAATGTTGGCCTTCGAGAACATGAACGACTTGGCAGAAGCTCCGCAGCATTTATTTTCCACACCTCTGTTCTGCAGTTCTGGATAGTCTTGCAGTACAGGTCTTACCAGGTGTGTCACTAGCTTTCAGATTATTAGGCGGGGTGGTCATTTCCTACTGTTTCTGGAAGGCTTATAACTTGTAAATGTTATTCGCTTTCCCAATAAGTGCAGGATTTCCTTGTTGTGCTGTCAGTGTACAAGGCACAAAAATAAGGGCAGGGAACAAAATTGGGCAGGGTATGGCCCTTTTTTTCTGTACAGAAAATGAAACATATGCATGCCTCTTTTTTTCCAGACAGGACACAGGTCCTACTTTTTACACCCCTATGACTTGGCAAAGGTTGGTGTGACTTGCCTAAATATGGGCAGATTGGGTGGGACTTATTATTGGCGTCTGGGAGCTATATGTACTGTATGTGCTGACCATCTCAAGGCAGTTTGCACCAGGACATTTGAGCAGTCTCTTGTCTGTTATAAATTTCATTGCCACTTTGTTCTGCCTTGCAGCTCGTCACAAGCACCCATGTACTTTCCAGTGTACCTGTAAGATGTGCTCTAGTTGTATTGTCATGCTTACCAATAGAACAGGCTTTGTATGAGAGGTCCAACTAGCAGAACACTACCAATAAATTATTTTGCACCTTTATGTAAAATAGCAGTAGCAGCCAAATTTTATTTTTGTTCTGTATTATTTTGAAATTCATTTGATTTCAGTAACATAAAAAAAAACTGTGTATAAAATATTTATGCAGTCAAAAGAAGCAAAAAAAAGTTTTTAGAAAGTATTTTTCATTTCAGCAAGTTTTGTTACTTGTTGCATGAGTAATTAACAAAGCTGACTTTTTGTGTCAGTGCGATGTATATTTTTTTTTGTCCTGTTATTAATTTGTATGCCCATAAACACAGCCATTGATTTACATGGCAGCAGAAGTTTGATAATAACTGGCTGAGGCTGGAGTGTGGAATTTTGTACTGTATTACAGTATGTTTTTTTGGTGGTTAAATGTTCACGGCCTGGAAGAAAATCTTATCTAGCGTGCAATCTGTAATATCTGAATGTTCATTGTATATTTGTCTCCGATGCAAAAAGTAGAGTAACACAATTACAATACATGACTAAATGCAATAGGTCAGGTACGTAAGTTAATTCTTTTTCATTACAAATAAAATACCTGCTATTTACCACCAACAAAGTGGCTATTCTTCTGTTTTGTTTTTTTAAGAAATTATGTTTTTTACAAACTATGTATGGAGTCTGAAATGTGTGGTTGTAAACATTGCAGTTTTCTCTGTTGTGTTGTCCTTTTTTTCATAGATTAAAAACAACTGTAGAGCCGCACACCGCTATCCCATTAAATCAACAAAGCTTTATTGCTCAAGCAGACGCTCCACCCATGTCCTTCCTGATGCGTTTCATCCTCTGCTGAGACATAGTCTTAGAGTAGGAGAAATGGGGAGGATTAAAGCTTTTATACACACGTCAACTGTCTCTACTGAAATACCTGAAACAAGGAGGTGAAACACTTAATGGCAGAGAACCTGAAAGGCAGAGGAGTGATTGGAGTTCTTTTCCCAGACAGCTGAGACAAGTTCAAATAACTCTTGTTCTGCCTTCCACTGCTCCATAAGGTATGCTGCTGGTGCTAGAGAAAACCTGTTTGCTATTGGATTGAATGTGGGGAAGGATCTCCCAGAGTTGACTGTGTGTACAAATGCTGTACCTATGCTTACCCATGTCTTTGCCCTCTGCCCAGGATGAAAATGAAGAACCTTACATCTTAAGTGTGGAAATAAGAGCAGAAAACTTTTTCCTGCATCATAATTTACACATTCAGGGAGTGTACTACTGCAGTGGAAAGTTAGGTTAGTAAGTAGTAGTGAGGACGCTGTAATGCCGAATGACACTAAGGTGATGGGGTTTTTATATTCTTATTCTTCATTTAGTGCAAAGGTACAAGTATAGTGCTGCATGCAGAAGTCTCTCAGACACAGCAGAAAATCAATGAAACAAAATCATAGAAACAGCCCAAGGATTAAATCATTTTTATACAGGATTTATATAGCTCCAACAGTTTACACAGCACTTTACAATATAAAGGGGGACAGTATGATTACAATACAGTTCAATACAGAAGGAATAGAAGGGCCATGCTCATGGAGCTTATGATCTAAAGGGAGGGGGAGGTGATACAAAAGGTAATAGCTGCAGGGTATGATCTAATGGAGGTGACTCAAGTATAGTTCTTAGGTGGAGGGTGTAATAGGTTTCCCTAAATAAGTTTTCAAAGATCGCCTAAAGGCGGACAAGGTAGGATCTGACTGTACATACTGGAGCAGGGAGTGCCAGAGAATGGGAGAGATTCTGAAGAAGTACATATGGAGATTACTTGAATCTGAATTTGTTAGCCATAATTGGCAGGCTGTGGATAAAATGTAAGAGCTGGTGTTTGCCATTGTCTATGGTCAGTTGCATCAACTCAAATTTTTTCGTTTCCCCAACTAGACATGCTGCCCCAATCTGGATACTGAAATAGGTTCAATGTCATTGACACTCTGTTTCGTGAGCTAGTGTGCAAATGTGGTCAGGCTAGATTCAAGCGAAGTACTCTCTAATGACCCTGGGATGAGGGAGGATTGTCATCCTCTAATATGTGGTTTTATTAGCAGTCCAAGAACAATATTTAAAGTGGTTGTAAACCTCAGAAATAAAATATGAAGGAAGCATATCCGTCTATAGCGTGTACTTGTCTCAATTGAGAGGATGAAGTGTCATTTCTGTTTTCTGCTCTCTCCTCTGATGTCTTCCTGGCACCAAGACGTCAGAGGAGAGACACAGAGAAAAATGGTGATAGGGCAGGGACCTCCAGGAACACAGCTCTGTTCCTGTGTGGAGAGGGGCGTCTCTCTTCCCTCCAATCAGCTCTTGGAGTTCTCCTCACTGAGCTTTCTAGAGTGTAACTTCAGCTCTCTGCTTCCTTTTTTCTGAACTCTCAGTCAAGCTTTAAAATTCAGCACTTTGAATGTAGAGAAAAGAAGGCTGCAGTTAGACTGGTACAATAGAAGTAAATGGAGTTGTTTCATCTCTGTGTATCACCTGAGGCCAGTCACTTCAATGGGTATATATATGTAAGGGTTTACAACCCCTCTTCTTTGGCTTCTTCCTCGGAAGCCTATAATTTTTCTTATTTTGCAATCACTCCCTACCCTAGCCTTGATAGAAAAAAAAGGGTACAGGCATACCCCACTTTTAAGTACACAATGGGGTTTGTTTACTAAAGCTGGAAAGTGCAAAATCAGGCTCACTTCTGCATAGAAACCAATGAGCTTCTAACCATAGCTTGTTCAAATAAGCTTTGGTAATAAAACCTGGAAACTCATTGATTTCTATGCAGAAGTGAGCCTAATTTTGCACTTTCCAGCTTTAGTAAATAAACCCCATTGTGCACTGAAAAGTGGGGTATGCCTGTATAGAGTAAAAATGTTACTACAGTAAATAGCATATACTAAATATACCCCCTTATGGGGAAATGCCAATTTAGGTGAACTCTTAAAGCTTGGAACATTTGAACAATGGAAATTATTGGGGACCATTTATGTTTATCATGTTTTTAGCAATGACACTTTAAAAATGTCAACAAATAAAGGAGTTTCATATCCCTCAGGGATGATTTTTATCAATACTTACAAAAGAGGGGCTCATTATGACTCCATAAGCTGTAATCATTTATCAAGTAATAACCTGTTATTATAAATAGCAGCAATATACAGAAGTGAAGTTTATCACTTATGTATATTGCCTGTCATCAAGAGGCGCTTAAAAAACATGGGTACAAAGCTCATTCACCAACGGTATCGCAGGGATAAAATTAGACCATTACAGTAGCAATTAAATGACATCATACATAAGCTGCAATATTAAATGCTGTACTTAAAGTGGTTGTAAACCTCAGTCATGATATCTGAACTAAGCACATACTATATATCTATAGTGTTTACATATCTCTCTCTCTCTCTCTCTCTCTCTCTCCAAAGCTCTAAGGGATTTATTTACAAAAGCTGAAGAGTGCAAAATCAGGCTCACTTCTGCATAGAAACCAATCGGCTTCCAAGTTTTATTTTCAAAGCTTAATTGAACAATCTGAAGTTAGACGCTGATTGGCTACCATGCACAGCTGCATCAGATTCTGAGTGCACCAGTTTTAGTAAATCTAAAGGCCCGTGCACACGGTCAGACTTTTTGACAACAAACATGCAAATGAGCTGTTTTGGAGCAACATCCGACTGTGTGTACGCTCCATCGGACAAACTTTTTCTGTTTTCATCGGACTTTTGTTGGCTGTGCGAACGGACAAACTTTCTGGCAACAAAAGTCCAATGGAGCAAAGTCCGACCGTGTGTACGCAAAAGCATCGGACTTTTGTACAAGGTACAAACACGCATGCTCAGAACCAATGCAAAAGATCAGACTACAATACAAAAGTTCACCAAAGGTGGCGCTGGAGTCATTGAACGTCCTCTTTTGAAGCGGCGTCAGTACGTTGTGACGTCATTACGTTCGTGTTTGTTGTCAAAAAGTCCGACCGTGTGTATGCAATACAAACTTGTGGACCACGCCCTTTGTACAAAAGTCCACGGAAAAGTTTGTACAAAGTCCGACCGTGTGTATGAGGCTTAAGTGTCATTTCTCGCTGGTGCTTCATTCCTCTGTTATCATGTGTTACTTCTGAGAAGTTTTCTCAACACATGAGATACATTTGTGATGGGGGAGGGAGCTCAGCACACAGAGCTTGTCTGTTCAGAACATAGCTTTGTATCCTTCCGTCACTTCTGTTTTCTGTGTGGAGAGGGGTGTGTCCCATTCCTCCAATCAGCTCTCACACGGTATACTGCCGCTCTTCGCCCCCTCCTTCATGATACTAACAGATGAAGAAGGACTTTAACACGAGTCTGCCCTTTTGAAGGGTTGTAGACGAGAAGACTGCAGATAAGCAAATACAACTTATGCAGGAGGATTTGTTTAATATGTGTATCACCTGAGGCTAATCGCTTCACTGGGATATATAAGGGTTTACAACCAATTTTACAGCTCTACCTTCTCCAGAGTAGGGCCCACCAGACTCCCCAATGGATATACCGAACTGGTTGAAATCCCCTTCCTGCCCCAGATGTAATAGTGATGTGGGCGACTTCCTGCAAAAATTTGTTGCTGCCTCAAACTATTTCAGTTCCGACAAGACATTACAAACATTATCAATAAAGTCTTTAGGGCGCACATTCAAAATATCCCCTTAACCTGCTTTGTGGAATAACTAGAGGTACCAGAAGGTATTTGTTTTATTAATTTTAGCAAATCTTTTTCCTAGCAAAAACATTTTTAGATAAAAAGTGGTTATTGTCCGTACTGTTGAAACTTGGGTTAAAGAAGTCAACAACTAGCTTAGATTAAAAAATGTAATTTACCAACAACTTGGCTGCTACCACAAGTTTAAAAAAATTTGCTCAGAATTGTTGAGTAGAGTCCAAGTACACTAATGACCCGAGACAGACTGCTATGACATCTTAGTGTGTCTGCTGAGCCAAGAGTTTGCCTACTTTTTCAGCACTGCACCATTACATCTATTGATAATTTTGTTCGGTAAATTTTCTTTGTATTTTGAATAAAGGATGTGACCTTTATCTGTAGGCACTTTTTGAATGAATCTTATCTTTTAATGTGACAACCTGTGTGCTGCACTATACCCTCTGTGTATAACAGATTTCACAATGAATCCCAGAAAGATCTTAAACAAGTGAATAGACATAAGCATGGAACATTGGGGGTTATTTACGAAAGGCTAATCCACTTTGCACTACAAATGCAAAGTGCACATGAATTTGCACTGGAAGTGCAGTCGCTGTAGATCTGAGCGGAAACTCCGCTAATGTTATCATCCAATCATGTGCAAGCTAAAATTCTATTTTTTTATTTTCCTTGCAAGTCCCCCTCAGATCTACAGCAACTGCACTTCCAAGTGCACTTTCAATGCAATTTCAAGTGCACTTTGCACTTGTAGTGCAAAGGGGATTTTCCTTTTGTAAATAACCCCCATTGTGTCAGCACACAAAAAATCAATATATACTATGTGTCAATATAGAAATAAATCCTATATATATATATATATAGCAACACACTGCACAAACAAAATACACTGTGCTAGAAATGAAGTCTCATTTAATATTACAGCAAACTATCAAAGTCCATATGGAATTAATATCCAATATGCCAGTGAAAATAATCTTGCCCAAGAAAGCAGTGTGTGAGCACTGCACGTCACCTCGGTATCAGAGAGCTATGACCTCCATACACAAAGTGGCCATAAGAGCTGCAATAATAATTTGTTCACCAAACAATGCAAATATCTTCAAGGTTCCTCTCCGCAAACAAAGAGGCTATAAAACCATAACTTCAGTTTCATTAAAAACCAAGGATAAAAAAAATACTTATTTTAAAGTAATGATAGCACTGCTTATAAGTGAGATAAACGGCATACCAGTTTCACCATGCATGTTAGCATGCATGGTGATGTCAGCACAACCTAGCTCCACCTGATATGTATAAAATATATTTTGGCTTTAAATTATAAAGAAGATTAAGTTGACTTTGTTGATAATATATTATATAAAATAATGCTCCCTGGAAAGAAGACAATTCCTCACCTACTCAATGGCAGCACAAATATGGATAGTCCCCATCCCTCTACTAAAACATAGGATATCTTCCCAATGAATAAAGGTCTGAGAGTTCTCCTTTTCAGTTTCTCCTCGTAGAATGGTCCAAGCCAGGGGTCCCCAATGCCTGGACCGTGACTGCAGTCCGGACAGGGCCACCACAGTCACCGCTCAACTCCTGCTGTGTCCTCTCCTGGCTCTCCTGCCCAGCCGATGGTGTCGTCCTATAAGCAGGGCAGGGGGCGGGAGAAGCCAGAGATCTGCACAGAGAGTGGGAGTCTTTCATATTAACAAGTGGGTAATCACCTGCTTGTTAACCTAAGTTCCATCCTGTGGCCAATTCTCCGTACAAGCATCTGTGAAAGTATAAGGCCTTGGCTGAGCTATAGCCACACGCCTGTTTTACTTGCTTTCTGGTTAGCAAGTTTTTCTTAACGTGGCGGCGCACGTGTATGACGTGAATCACTGTGGTGTCATTGTGAGAGGGATCTTCATATATCATCCTCCTATATGGAAATGGAATTTTTATGCTGAACAGTCAAGGATTTTGCATACTTCAATTGGGACTATTTTCTCATTTTTATTTGGCCTGTGTTGTGTATCCCACATTAAGCTGCTGCTTTATATTTATATTTATTTTATTTTTTAATTTTGGTACATTAGCAAGGTATTAGCCCTATTTAAAGGTAGGACTGTGCATGGGGGCCAAACGTGAAAGAGGGCACAGTGACGTTAGGGGCACTTTGATGGGGAGGGGGTTGAGATTACTAGGAGCACTCTGATATAAAGGGGACTACACTGTACAGGGACACTAATCATTACAGTGCAGTTCCCTACACATCACAGCCCCCCTACTACATTAACCACTTACCACCCACCATATAACAGAATAACAGATGGAAAATGTTTGCATTATCCTGACTGGGCATCATATGACGTCCAGCAGCATGAGCTGCTACCGCGCGACCATCAGGAATAATGCGTGCCCCCCAGACACAGCCCATCCCTGATCAGCCATTCAAATTGGCTGTTTGTCAACATAGAGATGCGCACCTCGGTGATTAGGGATGGAGCGTGTACCTCGAACATAGCCTATCTCCAGTAATGGTAAATAGCCAATCAAATTGGCTGTTTACCACGTGATCGGCTGTGTCCAATCACAGCTGGTCACGAGTGTAAATAAAGAGGAGATCTCTGCTTCTTCTCCTCACACACCAATCATGTGAGGTGAGCAGCAGATCAGTGAGTAGATTACTGTCTGATTACTGTATTTTACACCTTAATGTGCACAATACGGCCCCCCCAGTAAAGAGAACCTGTCACCAGAGTACTGTTACACAGCCCGTCTGGATCTGTCACATAGGCCTGCCATTAGTACCATCACAAAGGCCCGCCATCAGTGACCTGTCGGCACCACCAGCAGTACCGTCACACAGGCCGCCATCAGTATTCATTCCCCCTTGGAGGGGTGGGGCTACAACTAGAGGAGTCTCGCGTCTAGAAACATTCTGGATTTATGAGTTACAGTCCCATTCCCCATCTGGTATAAATGTGGAGTGGGACATAAATGCCTTTATCAGTAGGGCTTGATACAGTGCCTTGCAAAAGTATTCACCCCCTTTGGCTTTGTACCTATTTTGTTACATTACAGCCTTTAGTTCAATGCTTTTGTAATCTGAATTATATGTGATGGATCAGAACACAATAGTCCAAGTTGGTGAAGTTAAAATTAGAAAAATATATACATAAAACAATTTTTCAGAAATAAAAACTGATAATTGGCATGTGCGTATGTACCTTCAGAAGTCACATAATTAGTGAAATGATGTCCATCTGTGTGCAATCCAAGTGTGATATGATCTGTCATTACATATACAGTATCTCACAAAAGTGAGTATAGCCCTCACATTTTGTAAATATTTTATTATATCTTTTAATACGAAAACACTGAAGAAATGAAACTTTGCTACAATGTAAAGTAGTGAGTGTACAGCTTGTATAACCGTGTAAATTTGCTGTCCTCTCAGAATAACTCAACACACAGCCATTCATGTCTAAACCGCTGGCAACAAAAGTGAGTACAACCCTAAGTGAAAATGTCCAAATTGGGCCCAAAGTGTCAATATTTTGTGCGACCACCATTATTTTCCAGCACTGCCTTAACCCTCTTGGGCATGGAGTTCACCAGGGTCCCCTTCCACTCTTCCATGATGACATCACAGAGCTGGTAGATGTTAGAGACCTTGTGCGCCTCCACCTTCCATTTCAGGATGCCCCACAGATGCTCAATAGGGTTTAGGTCTGGGGACATGCTTGACCAGTCCATTATCTTTACCCTCAGCTTCTTTAGCAAGGCAGTGGTTGTCTTGGAGGTGTGTTTGGGGTTGTTATCATGTTGGAATACTGCCCTGCGGCCCAGTCTCTGAAGGGAGGAGACCATGCTCTGCTTAAGTATGTCACAGTACATGTTGGCATTCATGGTTCCCTCATTGAGGCCAGTGCCGGCAGCAATCATGCAGACCCAGACCATGACACCAACACCACCATGCTTGACTGTAGGCAAGACAGACTTGTCTTTGTACTCCTCACCTGGTTGTTGCCACACATGCTTGACACCATCTGAACCAAATAAGTTTATCTTGGTCTCATCAGACCATAGGACATAGCTCCAGTAATCCACGTTTCTTAGTCTGCTTGTCTTCAGCAAACTGCTGGCTTTCTTATGCATCATCTTTAGAACAGACTTCCTTCTGGGACAACAGCAATGCAGACCAATTTGATTCAGTATGTGGTGTATGGTCTGAGCACTGGCAGACTGACCCCCCCACCCCTTCAACCTCTGCAGCAATGCTGGCAGCACTCATACTTCTATTTCCCAAAGGCAACCTCTGGATATGACGCTGAGCAAGTGCACTCAACTTCTTTGGTCAACCATGGCGAGGCCTGTTCTGAGTGGAACCTGTCCTGTTCCAACCCCTGTATAGTCAAGGCCACCATGCTGCAGCTCAGTTTCAGGGTCTTGGCAATCTTCTTATAGCCAAGGCCATCTTTATGTAGCGCAGCTATTCTTTTTTTCAGATTCTTAGAAAGTTCATTGCCATGAGGTGCCATGTTGAACTTCCAGTGACCAGTATGAGAGAGTGAGAGCGATAACATCAAATTTAACACACCTGCTCCCCATTCACACCTGAGACCTTATAACACTAACGAGTCACATGACACCAGAGAGGGAAAATGGCTAATTTGGCCCAATTTGGACATTTTCACTGAGGGGTGTACTCACTTTTGTTGCCAGCGGTTTAGACCTTAATGGCTGTGTGTTGTTGTTTTCAGGGGGCAGCAAATTTACACTGTTATACAAGCTGTACACTCACTACTTTACATTTTAGCAAAGTGTAATTTCTTCAGTGTTGTCACATGAAAAGATATAATAAAATATTTACAGAAATGTGAGGGATGTACTCACTTTTGTGAGATACTGTATATCTAGATACAGTGACCATTCTGTTACACTGTTCTATACTGTTTGTTACACACTTATGAATACCCTGTAAGCCATAAAGGTTACACTTTTAGCAATGCACATTTTTTCTACTTCCGCCATCAGTACCATCACACAGGCCTGCCCTCAGTAACACCATCATGTTCCAAAGATTTTTCACACCTGCGGAGGCATATAACATTCTTACTAAGTCGGATGATGAGAGCAGCGGGGAGCTCTCATTATCTGATTCTGGTTCGGAATTCGAGCCAGTAGAGAGTAGTGGATCAGAGACCAAGTCAGCGGAGGAAACCCCCCCTCTTAAAAGAATAAGGAGACCAGAACCAAGATCAGAAGACCTGCCTTCCACCAGCGCCAGACCCAAGGAAGTGGAGCCCAGTACCAGTACTTGAATTACATGCCCAACCCAAAGAATCCGGGCCCAGTCCTACCTTCCCGATGTCCTGGCAAACCCCTTATGGTTGCCTGCCAGCTCAGGGTCTGCTATATTCTCCCCTTTCACCACACACCCAGATGTTCAGCCCAACACTACTAATTTTTCCTAAATAGATTATTTTTATTTGTTTTTCCCAGAAGATTTGCTGCAAAAATCTCTTTGGAGAGAAATTTATTGCTGCCAACCTCAATTCATCCTACGCTCATATGTTTCATTGGCAACGTCTCGCACTAGACGAGTTCAAATTGTTTTTGGGCCTTACATTTAATATGAGGCTTACAAAAAAGAACGAACTGCATGCCTGCTGGTCCACCACATCCACCACATGCCAATATATGCCAATGCGGCATCCAGGCTTGGTGTCATGTGGAGCCTGCCTAGAGGAGGCACCGAGGCAGGCAAAGCTTAAAATTGTTCCTCGCATGGGCACTGGCAAGGTCGTAACGTCGGATGGATGCAGAGCCCCAGACCTGGTGAGTGACATACTGTGTTGCTATGGCCATTTGTATAGAGATTTTATTGCAATAATATGGAGTTAGATTATTTAAGAGCATATGTTTACAGAGGCTCTTCCTTTTCATAGATATGTAAATAAACCAGTTGTATAGGTTTTGGAGCTGAGCAGAGGAAGTTGGTAGGCAGGAAGTTGGTGGGAGGGGCTTGTTTTTTTTTTTTTTTAAAGGAATGTGTTCGGAAATAAGAGGTGTTTGGAAAGACGAGTAATACAAAGCTAGATAACTTGGGAGATATTTTAAGTTGGACTGAGCAAGGAACCATGAAGGACATTACATCTTAAACCCTAAGTTGAGTAACTGTTTAGTTTACTTCATGCGTACATATTGTACATGCTTATATTTGCAGGCATATATTTGTAAGCTATGAGTTGTCTTGTATTGTGTATCCTACAGTTGTATGGGCAGCTTTCATGTTTAGTAAAGCATTGATACACTACAGAAGTCTAAGCTTCCTTGGTTTTACCACAAGAACCTTAATAGAATATAGAAGTAAAGCATAACAAATACTGTCACTGTCTGAGATTGCATTATCGCAGATTCACATGTAAATATATTTGGTATATAAAGACTGATCTGTCCATGTACTGAGGAGTCGGATCCCCCCCCCCTTCTTGGTAGGCTGCATTAATGGGTGCTGGTGAGGCTGCGTGGTTGGGCGCTGGTGAGGCTGCATTTTATGGCCGCTTCATTAAAATATACATGGGCAGGGCAAAGGGGGTAGAGTCAGGGGTGGAGCCAAGGGGGCGGTGGCAAAATGAGGTTTCGCCTAGGGTGTCAAAAATTCTTGCACCAGCCCTGTATATGTCCCCGAATTAATTATTTTTCCAAGCAATTTGTGTGGACGAATCCCTTATCCACTTTACTGGCCGGCTGCACTTCAAACAGTATATTCCCAGTAAGAGGGCCAGGTACGAATAAGCTTTGCGGTAGAGCCACTGGATTTGTGGACACCTTTCGCATTTATGAATGCAAAGACTCCCAGCTCAAGCCCGCTGAGTGCCCCACCTATATTGGAACCAGTGAGAAAATTGTCTGGGAGCTGGCATACCCCCTGTTCAAAAAAGGATATCATTTATGTGTGCACAATTATTATACCAGCTTGCCCTTTTTCATCACCTGTACTGTGAAAAAACCCTGGCCTGCGGTACCTTCAGAAAAAACAGGAAGGGCTTCCCAAAAGATGTATTAACAAAAAGGCTACAAAACTGGGAACCCACATTTATGAGGAATGAGGAAATGTTGGCCATGAAGTGGAGGGAGAAGAAAGATGTTCATATCCTCGCTCCCATCCACAATGACACCTTAGATGAAGATACGGCCCCACTGTAAAGCCTGAATGTGTCCACGATTATAATCTGTTCATTGGGGGAGGGGGGGTTTAAATGACCAGATGATGCTACAACCATCTTTGTCAACCCAAAAGTCCCGTAAAGCCCCATACACACTATCAGATTTTCTGTTGATTTTCTCCTTCAGATTTACCAAAACCATGTAATTTGAGTTCAAACCTTAGGAGTTTCAGTTTGTATGTAATCAGGCAGGCCCTTCTACTACATGGTTTTGGTAAATCTGAAGGAAAAAATCAGCAGACAATCTGATAGTGTGTATGAGGCTTTACTGGTATAATTCTTATGGTCATGTATAATTCATATGTCTGCTACCAAAAACCAACCGAAATCAGGAAGACACCAAAAGAAATGTTGTGTATGCAGCAGAGGAGTTAGAAGAGATACCAGTTATTATTGTCCACAATGTCCTTCCCAACCTGACCTGTGCATCGGTGATTGCTTTACAAGTTATCACACATCCATAAGATATTAATTACGCTTATTTTTAACAGACTGCCATTACCCCATTTCAAATACCTGTGGGGATCATTTGCCTGCTACCATGTTTCTACCTTCCACGTTAACTGACCCTGGCCTGTTTACCAACGATGCCCTTGTCTGCCGTTTTTAACCACATTTCTGATTTCCACGTGCACCGACCTCAGCCTGTTAATCGACCATGTTTTTGCCTTCCACTGGGACTGATCTTTTGCCCTTCTACTTCAGTACACAGGGGTCTCACACACTGTATGTGAGTGGCTTCAGAATAGCGTTCTGAGTAGAGAAAAACAGTTTTTGTTTTTTTTGTGTTCCCAGAACAGGGTCTGGAGTCCAGATACTTCAAAGAGATTTGGGTGGGAGAAGCCTCTACCCCTGTCCCCCTGGACCTAAGCTTGATGGTCCTTTCTGTTGCCTGGACCAATGCTTTAGCTGTGCTGACCATGTCTCTGCCGGCTACCTGGACCAGTGCTTTGGCTGTGCTGACAGTATCTCTGCTTGTACTAACTATGGACTTTTGCTGTCGCTGACCACATCCCTGCCTGCTGCCTGGACCGATGCTCTCCTCTGTGTACCACTGCACTACTAAAACCACGGTTAATCTTTTGTTATTTGGTATGTACATGCTATGTGTTAGAAATATGAAGGGCCTTCAAAAATGTGATCAGTAGTCAGAAAATGATATGTGTAATTTACAGTATGCTCCTAGAACGCCTGGAGGTGCTACTTGGATGTTGGGCCTGTGTATGTGTAAAACCTGTGTATGTCTCACACATGTGGTATTGCCATACTCAGAAGGAGTAACAAAATGTATTTTGGGTTGTCATCTTTGCCATGTACATACTATGTGTTAGAAATATCATATAAATTGACAACTTTGTGTAAAAAAAAAAAAAATTCATTTTCTTTCCACGTATTCTGAAAACATGTGAGACTCATAATGCCTCATAGAATATGCATTGGGGTGTTTGCTTTTCAAAATTGGATCATTTTGTGGGTATTTCCATTGTTCTGGTGCTCCAGGGCCTTCAAAAATGTGATAGGTCACCTTGAAATTATATGTGTAATTTATGCTCCTAGAACAACTAGAGGTGCTACTTGGATGTTGGGCCTCTGTATATAGCCAGGCTGTGTAAAAGTCTCACACATGTGGTATCGCCATACTCAGGAGGTTTCTAGAATGTATTTTGGGATATAATTTTTGCTATGTACATGTAATGTGTTAGAAATAAGACAACTTTGTGTAAAAAAAAAAAAAAAACGTTTTCATTTTCTTTCCACGTTTTCCGAAAACCTGTGGAAAAAAAATGAAGCATTTAAAAACTCATTACGCTTTATACAATATACATTTGGGTGTTTGCTTTCCAAAAGCGAATCATTTTGTGGGTGTTTCCATTGTCCTGGTGCTCCAGGGTCTTCAAAAGTGTGATAGGTTGTTATGAAATTATATTTGTAATTAACCACTTGCCGACCGCCGCACGACGATATACGTCGGCAGAATGGCACGGGCAGGCATATGGGCGTATATATAAGTCCCTGCCTGCCCGCGGGTGGGGGGCCCGATCGGGCCCCCCCCCCGGTGCCTGCGGCGGTCGGCATTCCTTCGAGAGCGATCCGGGATGAGGGGGCGGCCATTCATTCATGGCCACCCCCTCGCGATCGCTCCCGACGAATAGAAATCCCCCGTGACATCACTTCCTCTCCTGTAATGTAAACACAGGAGAGGAAGTGATGTATTCTCTCCTCCGTGTCGGTATTTTTCGTTCCGACACGGAGGAGAGCGGATCGGTGAGTTGCACCAACACTCTACACACACAGTAGAACATGCCAGGCACACTCACACCCCCCCTTTACCCCCCGATCACCCCCCCAATTACCCCTGCCCCCCAGTCACAGTGACACCAATGTCATTTTTTTTTTTTTTTGCATTGGTGTCATTTGTGACTGTAATAACTGTTAGGGCAGTTAGAGTTAGCCCCCTTTAGTTCTAATGTACCCCCCTAACCCCCCCAATAAAGGTTTAACCCCGTGATCACCCCCCGTCGCCAGTGTCACTAAGGCTGGGTTCACATTGCAGCGGTTTATGAGAACGAATGTGATTCGCACCGCACTGCAGTGCAAATCACATCCGATCTCTGTGCGATTCGAGTTCAGCCATTCGCCGCACCCGCTGCACCCGCCGCAAATTCGCACGGGACCCTTTTTTTGGCCCGCAGCAGAATCGGATCGCATGGGTGTTCACACCATGCGATCCGAGTTTGCAGATCGCACTGCGATATGCGAACTGATCTGGGGGTGTCAGTAACATTTCACTGACACTCCCAGCAGTTCGCATAGGGCAGTGGGAACTGCCGCCGGGAGGCATGTGATGCGGGAACCCGCCGCGGATTCGCGGCGTTTCCGCATCGCTCCAGTGTGAACCCAGCCTAATAAGCGATCGTTTTTCTGATCGCTGTATTAGTGTCACAGGTGACGCTAGTTAGGCAGGTAGGTATTTAGGTTCGCCGCAGCTTTTTATAGCGCCAGGGACCCCCATATACTACCGCATAAAGCCCCCTGATTGCCCCCTAGTTAACCCTTTCACCAGTGATCACCATATAACTGTTACAGGTGACGCTGGTTGGTTAGTTATTTTTTTATAGTTTCAGGGCACCCGCCATTTATTACCTAGTCTCACTAGTGTACCCCTAAATTTAGGGGTGTCTACTTTCCAAAATGGGGTCATTTGGGGGGGGTTTGTGCCATCTTGGCATTTTATGGCCTTCAAAACTGTAACGCCCTTAGAAAGCCTGAAGGCGGTGCTTGGTTTTCGGGGCCCCGTACGCGGCTAGGCTCCCAAAAAGTCCCACATATGTGGTATCCCCGTACTCAGGAGAAGCAGCAGAATTTATTTTGGGGTGTCATTTTACATATGCCCATGGCATGCGTGAGCAATATATCATTTAGTGACAACTTTGTGAAAAAAAAAAAAAAAAAAAAAAGTTTGTAATTTTCCCGCAACTTGTGGCAAAATATAAAATATTCCATGGACTCAACATGCCTCTCAGCAAATAGCTTGGGGTGTCTACTTTCTAAAATGGGGTCATTTGTGGGGGTTTTGTGCCATCTTGGCATTTTATGGCCTTCAAAACTGTAATAGGTAGTGAGAAGTGAACTCAAAAATTTACGCCCTTAGAAAGCCTGAAGGCGGTGCTTGGTTTTCGGGGCCCCGTACGCGGCTAGGCTCCCAAAAAGTCCCACATATGTGGTATCCCCGTACTCAGGAGAAGCAGCAGAATTTATTTTGGGGTGTCATTTCACATATGCCCATGGCATGCATGAGCAATATATCATTTAGTGACAACTTTGTGAAGAAAAAAAAAAAAAAAAAAAGTTTGTAATTTTCCCGCAACTTGTGGCAAAATATAAAATATTCCATGAACTCAACATGCCTCTCAGCAAATAGCTTGGGGTGTCTACTTTCTAAAATGGGGTCATTTGTGGGGGTTTTGTGCCATCTTGGCATTTTATGGCCTTCAAAACTGTAATAGGTAGTGAGAAGTGAACTCAAAAATTTACGCCCTTAGAAAGCCTGAAGGCGGTGCTTGGTTTTCGGGGCCCCGTTACGCGGCTAGGCTCCCGAAAAGTCCCACATATGTGGTATCCCCGTACTCAGGAGAAGCAGCAGAATTTATTTTGGGGTGTCATTTCACATACGCCCATAGCATGTGTGAGCAATATATCATTTAGTGACAACTTTGTGTAAAAAAAAAAAAATATTTTTTTTTTTGTCATTATTCAATCGCTTGAGGCAAAAAAATAAAATATTCAATGGGCTCAACATGCCTCTTATCAATTTCCTTAGGGGGTCTACTTTCCAAAATGGGGTCATTTGGGGGGGTTTTGTACTGCCCTGCCATTTTAGCACCTCAAGAAATTAGATAGGCAGTCGTAAACTAAAAGCTGCGTAAATTCCAGAAAACGTACCTTAGTTTGTAGATGTGACAACTTTTGCGCAAACCAATAAATATACAATTATTGACTTTTTTTTTACCAAAGACATGTGGCTGAATACATTTTGGCCTAAATGTATGACTAAAATTGAGTTTATTGGATTTTTCTAATAACAAAAAGTAGAAAATATCATTTTTTTTCAAAATTTGCGGTCTTTTTACGTTTATATCGCAAAAAATAAAAATCGCAGAGGCAATCAAATACCATCAAAAGAAAGCTCTATTTGTGGGAAGAAAAGGACGCAAATTTTGTTTGGGTACAACATTGCATGACCGCGCAATTACCATTTAAAGCAGCGCAGTGCCAAAGTGTAAAAAGACCTCTGGTCATTTACCAGCAAAATGGTCCGGTCTGAAAGTGGTTAAGCAAGTTTAGAAAGAGCTGGGTGCTTTGTGCTGACAATACAGCAAAATCCAACACCAGCAGGCTCTGCATCTCCTATGGAAGTAAAACCTATAGTTCAGGGGACTCAAAACAAGTTTAGAGTTTTCCATGGGCTTTGATTTTGCCCTAATTTCCCATTTTATGCAGACTGTTAAAGCTTTAGCAGTGGGAGGACCCATTCAAATCTTCCCAGCAGTCTAAGTATTAGAAGCAGCTGTAAAAGAATGACAGGGTCCTTAGCCGTCAGCGGGACCCCCATGGGATGGCACAAAGGGCTAGGTATTTCTTTCCCCTTCCCACCTCTTTTGCAGGTTGCTATTGGCAATCACAGCAGAGAATCTGTGTGGCAATAGGAGGTGAATTGGTCTAAATTGGTGGACAGCTGCAGACGACGCTTCCTGCTCTCATAAAAGCCAGCTTCTCCTGTGCTGCTGCCGCAACCTCAGAAGGACTGGACCACAGCTCATGGAAGACGGACAACTGCAACATGGAAGACCTCCTGTGTCGCCTCATAGAAAAAACAGAGAGCTCAGACGAGAAAGAATGGCTGTGGTGGTGCCTAGAAGAAGAGTCCTGCCCCCTCACACTCCCTGCACAAACGCTAGTTAGCCCTGAAAATGTGGCTGAAGGAGCTTCGGGTATACATGGAACAGGCAGGCAGCTTGGTAGAAAAAGTCTGAGGAAGGATATTGTTTCTCCCTTGCTCAACAATATCTGTGCTCCCTCTGGCTCGGACAGAGGCACTTCTTCACATATAGCTCAGGCTGCCACTCCACAGGCTTTATCAGCAGCCTCTAGGGGGTATTCTAGTGGCATGAATACTGGTGAGAATTGGTCTATGTCCAATATTAATTAAGTTTGGTGGTTATTGTTCTTTCTAATATTTTAGCTGGTTAAAAATGCTCAACATCTTAAGGTATTTCACGATAAAGTTTTAGGAGTCTTCTGGTGCTATTGGTGTTAATTTTGTTTTCAGATAAAGATTCAGGGGCACCGTTTTCTGGTGTTTGTGATAATTATTTAAAAAATTTTGACTCAGAAATTTACAGGTCCTTTTTTGCCCCAGCAAGGGGTTATAAATAAAAAAAAATCTAAATGTTGGGACGTTAACCCCTAACCTGTTGGTATTAATTTACCTCATTGTAAACCATCCTATTTGCCTGTCAGCTCTACAATTTCATTAACTATTCCCTTACCTATTGCAAATGCTATTGCTCCTGACACTTTGGTGGCTGAAACATGCCTTAAGCAGGCACTCCCATGTGAGTTATCCACCCTCGGTTTTCACTTAGCCCCCGCAGTAAAAGAAAAAAATTGGAAGGGTAGTTTAGTGGATTTGCTGTCTTTATTGCCGGCATCTAAAGAATTTCTGGTTAAAACTGATAAAAGAGGGGAAGAAAGAACTGAGGAAGAAAGGAGGAGAGCCGTACCAAAAACTTTTCAGAATTGGCTTCAAGCCTTCTGTATTGTATATGCTGTCGTTTTGGGTAAACGCTTTCCAGAAAAATGCTCAGGCTTATTCCAGCATTTGGTTATCGTAGCAGAGGCGTGTCGTCATTTTTGTGGTACTGCTTGGTACACATATGATGAAAATTTCAGTCAAAATCTGTCAGTCCTTCTTTACGTTGGGGGAGTTAAAGATCTGGTACTGTGGTTGAACCTGATGTTACCACAAAGACCCTTCATTCCACAAAAGCCCAGCCTTATTCAAAATTCATTTTGCAAAGGTTTTTGCTTTGCATTCAATGAAGGCCAGTGTCGGTTCTTATCAAACTGCAGATACAAATATGAGTGTTTATGCTGTAGCGGGATACACCCAGCTGTTAGGCCGCGTACACACGGGCGGACTGTCCGCCCAACTAGGTTCGTCAAACAGTTTGACAAACAGTCCGTCCAAAATTAGCATGAACGGACTCGACCACACACGACGAACGAACAGTCCGCTGAAAACTTGCGCGATGACGTGAACGGCACGTACGACGGGACGAGAAATTCGGCGTCCGATACACTGCAATGCAACCTTCGCCGTGTAAATTCTTTCTGAGCATGCGCGATACTTAGTTTGCCGAACAAGCCTACACACGAGCGGACTGTCCGCTCAAACCAAGTTTCAGCGGACAGTCTTACGGAAATTCCGAAAAACTTTGTTCGTCAGACTGTCCGCTGAAACTGTCCGCTGAAGCCCACACACGAGCGGACTGTCCGCTGAAACACTGTTCAGCGGACAAAGTTGGACGAACAGTCCGCCCGTGTGTACGCGGCCTCAGATGCTTTAAGAAAGCCTCTGCTTCATCACTTCACTTGCAAAACTAGGAATCAGGTATCAAAAGCCAGGACGCCGGTGATGCTAGTAAAAATACTACCATGGCTCGATCGCTATCCAAACACCAGGATGTCGGGTCTGTTGCAGAGAGGTTTCAGTCAGGGATTTTTGGTTCCTTAATTTAATGGTAAGGGTTGCTCACCTGTTAACACTTTTTGTTCAGTCTTGCTTCACACCAGTATTGTGGAAGATGAGATTAAAAAAGAAATTGATGGTAGTATAGCCGGTCCTTTTTCTCCCCTCTCCCCTCCCCCCTTTCAGATTTTAGACTTTTTCCTTTAGGTCTAGGCCCAAAAAAGGAGCTGGGAGCTTTTCGTCCAATTTATCATCTATCCTATCCCCCGGATAGGTCCCTTAATGTTGAGGTTGGGGATGTTGAGGAATCTGTATCCTATACATCTTTTGATGGGGCTTTGGTTTTATTGAGATGCTTTGGTAAATCAGCTCTCTTAGCCAAAGCTGACATAAAATCTTCCTGTACACCCTATGGGTTCCAATTCTTTAGGTTTTCATTTTAATGACTCATTTTATTTCAATAGGTGTATGCCTATGGGTTTTTCATTGTCATGCTTCTACTTTAAAGCCTTTTCCACCTTTTTGCATTGGGTTTATTTTTGAAAATGCATCATCGGTTGGGTCCTTGCACTATTTAGATGATTTTATTTTTGTTGGCCCCCCGGAGTCAAATATCTGTTATGATATTTGCAAATCAATTGGGGTCCAAGAAAGAAAAGATAGTATTCCCAACCACAGTTATTGAATTTCTTGGCATTACTATTGATTCCTGTAATATGGAGTTCAGGCTACCGATGAATAAATTGGTCCATATGAAGTTCATAATCACTTCCTTCCTGTCTAGGCGTAAAGATTTGTGAAGGACGTTCAATCTCTTCTTCGTCTTTTTGCCTTTGCAGCGAGGGTGATACCAGTGCCTAGAATATTTTCTCGTTGATTGGCTCTGGCTACAAGAGGTATTAAAGACCCTTTTACGCATGTTACTATTTCTAAACAAATTAAAGAAGACTTAAAGATTTGGTATATTTTCTTGAGCAGTTTTAATGGTTCTACTATATGGCAGGAAGAATTGACATTTTCCACTGATTCCTCTGGCTCTATAGGTTTTGGTGCTTTTCTGCAAGGCCACTGGTGTGCTGCTGAATGGCACAAGACTTGGAGGACTTCAGAAATTCTGCATAATTTAGTTTTACTGGAACTCTTTCCAGTGGTTTTTTGGTGTGATATGTTCAAGAATAAGTGCATTCTCTTGCACACAGATAATAAGGGTGTAGTATATGCAATTAATCAGTTATCCTCTAGATCAGAATTAGTTGTTAAATTACTCAATTTTCTTGTGTTGCATTGTATGAGATTTAATATATTTTTAAGGGCAAAATTTATTCCTGGAGTCGAGAATAACATAGCGGATGCTTTATCCCGTTTCCAGTTTTGCAGGTTCCAAGAACTGGCTCCAGAGGCGGATCCGATCAGTTTCCGTTGCCCAGATTTCCTCTGGGGCTTGATCCAGGATTGATCTCTGCCACCCTCAAGAATTCTGTTTCCGTCAAGACCTGGGAGGATTACATGAATTCCTGGTACAAATATATATCAATCCTTTGAAAGTAAATGCATATGTGGCATTATCTTTTGTGCATTCTAGTTTCAGTCCAATCTCTACACACAAAATACTAGCAGGAATATCCTTTTTTCCTAAAATTTTCTGGCCTTCCTAGCCTAACATCCTTTTATCAATTTTCGCAGGTTCTGAAGGGTTTCAAGAAATCACGCCTAAGTTTGGACACCAGATGTCCTATATCAATTGATTTATTGGATAATCTCGTCCCAGTTCTTGAGGTTGTCTGTTTTTCTCCCTTTGAAGTTCTGCTGTTTCGATTTGCCTTTACTTTAGCCTTTTTTTGAAGCATTAAGACTGGGGGAATTTACTGCTCCAAATAAATCATCGTACAGCTTTCTGTTATTTTCTCATGTCTCTTTTGATTTAAATTCTATTTAAATATACATCAGTAGATCTAAAACGGACTCACTCGGTCTGGCCAGACATATTACTTTATTCTGTTCTTCGAGTCTAGCTAGCAGTCCTGTTTCCATTGCATCTCGATATGTGTTGGTTAGGTCTTTGTGCCATGGTTCTTTTCTTGATTCTTGCCGATTTTTTTCCCACTCACAAGATTCAAGTTTTCGGCTAATCTTTCTTCATGCCCCAAGAAGTTAAATCTTTCTGGGTTCCACTTTACTTCCCATTCCTTTAAGATTGGTGCCAATCATTTAGGTTTCTCCCCTGCAGATCTTAGAAGGGTGGGGCACTGGGATAGGTACAAACTTTATGTCCGTCCTAACATGTTGATTAATTCAGTTCTTTTTCAGGTTCAACCAAGCGTAAAACTTGGATAGTTGATCTTTCATTTATTTATTGGGCCAAGAATTGAGCTGAGTCCAGGACTTATTTGGCCAATTTAGGTTTGAACTCTAATATATTCCAGGTTCTATGGTGGGGCATTAGAGGCCACCGATGGAGGAATGTTAGAGACCAACTGATCTATTTGTCAAGTATTTGGCCTCCGCCCGACATTTTAATTATTCCTGCTGGGGCTAATGATGTTGGAAAAATAAAGATATGGGAGCTTCTATGTGAGATGAAAAAAGATGAATATTCTTTTAAACTATTATTCCCTCATGCTGTCTTGGCCTATTCAGAGATAATTCCTAGGTAGGGATGGGCTAAGGAGCATAAATTCGGCCAAACATTCACTGTTCAGACATTCAACGAACAGCCAAACAAACGGGTCATTCAACCGGTTGTTCAGCCCCCCGAACCAACCATAATGCATTGCGGTGCTGAACAGTGAATTGCAAGCCCTCATTGGCTGAAGCAGTGAAAGCTTTAGCCAATCAGGGCATAGAGCACTGTCAGAGTCATGATTTTATCCAACCATGGCTCATTCCTGCCCCACAATATAAAAGTATTCTTTCAATTACAGGCATTTTCAGTGTGATTTGGCATGGAGAGAGATAGAACAGGGCTCTGTTCAGTGCTATTAGTTAGTGTGCTATACTGTGCTATTTTGCTTTAATTATCAGTGTAGAACATTTGTTTACACTCGCACTATCCTTAGAGTGACACTAGTGAGGAGGACCATCATTCAGCTTTGCATAGTGTGCAGCTAGAGTGGGGACAGCTCAGATAGTTTCACTGTAGTGGAGTGAGACTGTGTCATTCATACATACATTCGTGTAGAGTAGGGACAGCTTAGATATTTTCAGTGTAGTGTAGTGAGACCGTGTCAGTAATCTTTACATTAGTGTATAGCTAGAGTAGGGACAGTTCAGATATCGTCAGTGTAGTGATGGTTGAACGCCATCTATTTGATTGCGTTACTGCCAGTTTAATGCCATATAGTTCTGTGTGCGTTACTACGCCATGTAGTTTTGAGTGTTACTGTCCGTTTAACGCCATTTTCTTTTTGTGTTGCTGCCAGATTAATGCCATATTGTTCTGTGCATCACTGTACATTTGGCGCATTATATTATAGTGCATCAGTGGAGTGTGTCTGTGTAGTGTGAGTACTCAAATTAAAGTGCACCAAACGCCTCTTTACATTGATTAAAGTACATCTACGTACAGATTTCAACTCCTTCTTTACATTTACTTATAAGCACTGCCCCCTCCCTCCCAATAATGTCTGGGAGGACAACAAGGAGAGGCAGACGTTCCCTTGGCACTGTAAGGGTGCAGCAACAACAGGCAAAGCTGGACGTGGTGGTCAGCCCTCGGGCAGTGAGTTTGCCCGTGCTATCCAGCCACAGCATGCAGAGGAGGTGGTGGACTGGCTTACTAAACCTTCCTCATCCTCCTTATCCTCTGTCATGCAAGCAGAGACAAATGTGCAGTCCCCTGCAGTTGCCAGAGTGGATTAACCTGCCTCCTTGTCCACATCTATTCCTGCCATAGACCCAACATCAGCCATTGAGGAGTCATTTGACCACAGCATCAGGCACTTGCTCCTTGATGATGCCCAGTCATTACTGGATTCAGATATTATTTCTGAGATTGAGGATGACAGGAACATGAGCCTAGAGAGAGGGGGAACACTGGTAGACAAATTGGCATTCATTTTCCCTAAGCCACAGCCTATTGCCAAGTTGTCTCCAGTGGTAATGATGAAGATGGAGATGATGATGATTAGGTCACTGATGCAACTTGGGTGCCAGATAGAGCAGAGGAGGAAACTGAAGGTGAGGCGGCACAACCTCCAGGAGGCCAACATCAAAAAAGAGTAGAGAGCAGCCACCCTATTCCATCACATTCTGCAGCTGTTATCTCCCAGCCCACTCGCCGAAGCTCAGCTTTCTGGGCCTTTTTCAGCACTTCTGCAGCAGATCGCACTGTCTCACACCCATCAAACGTGACAAAAACACCATTCCATATGCATATCATTGCAATTGTTTTGCCTTCATCAAGAGCACCTAGGGTTACGGTGGGAAGGCGCCCCTTGACACCCAAAGAGTAATTTTTTTGCATGTGCATATCATTAAAGTTTTTTACAGCAAGGCCAATTCTTGCTTTGATTAAGAGTACCTCTATAGGGTTTTGGTGGGAAGGCGCCACCGACACCCAAAGACTAATTTTGACACACGCGTTTCTTCTATACAAAGTCAAAGTGACAAAAGAAGATATCAATTTTTTGGGCTTTATAAATGCAATTATTGCTAGATTCTAGATACAGATCTGCCACTTTATAGGTAGACTAAGGGACCCCCCCCCCCCCCGGCCCTATATACTATATTGGAAGGAATCTTTAATTTTTAGGCTTTCACAATCATAATCATAAAATCACTGCTCGATTAAAAGTTTTTCAAACTTTTTTTTTTATGTTCAATAGATTTTTATTGAAATTTGTAGTAGTAAAAGAAACAAAGGAACAAAATAAAAGATAAGCGAAATATCAATAGTACAGTCAGTAGTAAAGTAATACACCGTGTGTCCAGAAGCTGTACAAAATAATGCAGGGTTGTTTGTAATGTACAATTATGACAGAAAAGAGAATGAACATCAGAACTCGGGGAATATCCTCTCACCAGACACCCCATGGGATCTTGCTGTGTACTGGGTCAAGGATCAGCCTTAGGCCGCGTACACACGCGCGGACTGTTGGCCCAACTTTGTCCGTCCAACAGTTTGAGCGAACAGTCC
The DNA here is from genome assembly GCF_037356315.1 of Lithobates pipiens. NCBI lineage: Eukaryota > Metazoa > Chordata > Amphibia > Anura > Ranidae > Lithobates > Lithobates pipiens. The sequence goes on from NW_027507718.1 coordinate 238,996,400, forward strand.
GCTCAAACTTAGCATGGACGGACATGGCCACACACGACGGACGAACAGTTTGCTGAAACCGTGCGCGATGACGTGAACGGCACGTACGACGGGACGAAAAATACGACGTCCTATACACTGCAATGCAACCTTCCGACGTGGAAATCCTTTCTGAGCATGCGCGAGACTTAGTTGGCCGAACAAGCCTACACACAAGCGAACAGTCCGCTGAAACCTTGTTTCAGCGGACAGTTTTTCGGAATTTCCATAAGACCTTGTTCGGCCAACTGTCCGCTGAAACTGTCCGCTGAAGCCCCACACACGAGCGGACTGTCCGCCCAAACACTGTTCAGCGGACAAGGTTGGGCGAACAGTCCGCGCGTGTGTACGCGGCCTCAGAGCATCTTAAGAATAAAAGGGCAATATTAAGGTTTTCCCCGAGGTTGCAGACAAGCAATATGGGTCAAATATGACCAACTTTCAAGAGAAAAAAAAAAAACAGAATAACAAAAAAAAAAAACATATATAACGCTCAACGTAGTTGGGATGCAGCAAATGCAAGAGCAAACAATAGTTATCACATGAGTACCTGGATCCGGGTAAGTGGTGGGCGTATTAGAGTACGAGTATGGTAGCGGGTGAGAAGACATAAAGCATAAACAAAAACAAAAACAATTTGGGGGGGGGAGAGGGGGGATGGGAAGGAGGAAGGGCTTGGGGAGGTGAAAGATGAAGTGGTAAGAGAGCAAGTAAGTGAGCCCATAATGGAGTATGAGTATTAGATAAGGAGGGGATGGGATTTGTCAAACCATTGTAACCAAGCTTCCCACAGTTTCATGGTTCTGGGTAGGTGGCCCTCAGCAGTGGCGTGCGTGCGTTCATACATTCCGTGTAGGTGTGTTGTTCTCACAACTTCAGCACAGGAAGGTGTGTCAAGGGATTTCCAATTTCGGGTCAGAGTCAATTTTGCTGCTAAGCAGATGTGTGTTACTATGCATCTAAGGCCATGTGGGAATTGTTCGATGCCAATGTTGAATAAAGCTAGAGCGGGATCAAGTGGGGTAACAATGTGGGTGACCGCCGATATAAGATTGAATATGTCTGCCCAGAAGGGGGCCAGTTTGGGGCAGGACCAGAAGGTATGATAGAGGGTTCCTGGGAGGCCACAGTGCCTCCAGCAGGCAGAATTTGCGTTCTCAAAGTATTTGTGTAGAAGGTTTGGGGTAAGGTACCATCTAAGATTAATTTTATACGTGAGTTCCCAAAGATTGGCCGACTTGGTTGCAGAATAGACAGCTTTTATGGCGAGCGACCATTGTTGTGGTGAGTATGAAGTACCAGTTTCATGTTCCCATTTCACCAAAGGGGGTAGTTTAGCAAAGATCATTTTATCATTAAGTGTGGTATAAAACAAAGAGATACCCTTAGCTGTAACATCATTACCCGATATGTATTGCCAAGTTGTTTTCGGAATACTCACATGGAGATGGGGATTTTGTAGTAGGCAGTGAGTGATTTGAAAGTATTTAAAGTAGTCGCGGGGGGAAAGATTAAATTCCTGTCGTAGAGTTGTAAAGGATTTGAGGGGTCCAGAATCATAAATGTCTGCTATGTGTGTAATCCCATTGTTTTTCCAAGAATGGAGACGCAGATCGGAGATCAGTAATCCAATAATATCTATTGGAAGGAGAATTTTACAGTTGGTGATGTTTGATTTTGTGTGGGTAATCAAGTATTTGAATGCTAACACTGATGCTACTATAGATGGGGAAAGGTGAGTACAATTCGCCTTCAATTTAGGCGCTGAGAGGAGCCACAATCCCAGATTGCTACCAGGTATTTGGCAGGATTCTATGGAGCTCCACTGATTGGAAGGATCAGGATTAAACCAGACTCTAATTTGAGCCAGTATCGCTGCGTTGTAATAGTCTCTAAAATTAATATATCCCATGCCTCCCGCCTGTTTGTGTTTTATTAGGGAGTTGTGTGCTATTCTAACCCTTTTTCCTTGCCACACAAATCTTCTGAGGAGTGATTGAATTTGCGTGTGGAAGGTTGAAGGTATGGGGATCGGGATTGCTCTAAATAAATACAAGAGTTGAGGAAGATGAATCATTTTAAACGCTGCTAGTCTACCCGAACTTGTGAGCATCAGTCTAGACATTTTATCTAGTTCTAGTGATAGTTTATTGAGAAAAGGGACAAAGTTGGTTTTGAATAGATCTTTAGGGCGAGAAGTGAGAGTGATACCTAAGTAACTCAGAGAGTCTGTAGACCACGTATATTGATAACGATTTTGTAGGAACAGAGATTGGCGCTCCGGTAAGAACAAGGGGAGGACATAGGATTTAGAAACATTCACTTTGTAATAAGAAACAAGACTGAATTCATCAAGTGTTTGTTGTACCGAAGCCAGGGAAGCTGTGGGATGTGTCAAAGAGAAAATAACATCATCAGCAAAGAGGCTAATTTTGTGATCTGTGTTGCCAATGTTGATACCAAAGATGGTGAGGTGGGATCTAATTTTAGCAGCCAGGGGTTCGATCAGTAGGTCAAAAATCAGGGGCGACAAGGGGCATGCTTGGCGAGTGCCGTTGGAGATGTGAAATGGCGTCGATAGCATGGACGAGCAGTAAACTTGGGCCGAGGGATTAGAATAAAGGGCTAGGATGGCTGAGAGAATATGGTTCTGGAATCCAAATTTCTCTAGGGTCAATTTTAAGTAATGCCAGTGGACCCTATCGAACGCCTTCTCTGCATCCAACGATAGAAGCAGAGAAGGCGCTCGATGGGCCACCGCGTGATGGATAAGATTGATCATCCGTCATGTAGCATCTGAGGTTTGGCGCCCCTTAACAAATCCCGACTGGTCAGGATGTATCAACATTGGCAAGACGTCGATCAACCTTTTTGCTATAACTTTAGCGTAAAGTTTCACGTCGTGATTTAATAACGAAATAGGGCGGAAGTTTTGAGTTAAGTTTGGTTCCTTCCCCGGCTTCGGTATAGTCACTATTAAAGCTCTAAGCATCTCTTGAGGAAAAGAGGCAGAGGAGGCAGCAGAGTTGAACAGCGGTGTCATGTGCTCAGTGAGAATGGAGCTGAATTGCTTATAATATTCTCCCACGAAACCATCAGGGCCGGGTGTTTTACCATTGGGTAGCGTTAAGATGGCAGATTGAATTTCTGTTTGTGTGAAAGGGGCATTTTAATTCCTCCAGCTGTTGTGAAGTCAGGCTGGGGAGTTTCACAGAATCTAGGAATGCTTGTATCTGTACGGGGGTGGGTTGGGCTTGATCAGGAGCGTTTTTCAAATTGTATAGTTTGCCATAATATGCGCTAAAGGCATTAGCGATATCTTGTGGGTTTTGTAATTTGGAGTTAGAGTCAGGATGGTGGATATAAGGAATGGGACGTCTAGTGAGAGGTCCCTTAATCTGGTGGGAGAGTAGTTTGCCAGATTTATTACCTGCAGCGTAAAAGTTCATTTTGTGTCTCCGCTGAATATGGTCATGTTTTTCTAGAAAAAGAGCCCTAAGTTCTAATCTTAATGATATTAATTCCGATTTGAGTGCTTGGGTGGGTTGGGATTTATTGAGTAGATCAGTATTTTGGATGCGCATGAGAAGTGCGTCCATCTGCTGCCTCCTTCGCCTGCCATCTCTAGCTCCAAGTTGAATGAAAAGTCCCCGCATATCTGCTTTATGCGAGGCCCATAAAATATGGGGATCTGCAACAGAGTCTTTGTTGTGGACAAAGAATGCCTCCAATTTGTTTTTCAGTGTTTGAGCATAGGGTTCAGATTGTAGGATTCTTGTATTCATTCTCCAAAGATACGCTGGAGAATGCCTGACATTGTCTTCCAAGGTAATGCTGATGGGGGAGTGATCTGACCATGTAGTCAGGTGTATGTTGGAGGAGGATACTGTTTGAAGGGTCCTGGGATCTGTCAAAAAGAGGTCGATGCGGGAGTGTGTCCTGGGGAAAAGTACGTATAGTCCCTCTCATCTGCATGCTGACATCTCCAAACATCCAGAAGACGTAGCTTATTCAGCAGAGGATTCAGTGCCAGCCTGCTTCTCCTGGGCTGGAAGGACAAATCAAGATCAGGATCAGGGGTGCTGTTAAAGTCTCCACACTATATTGTAGTGCCTTGTTTTTCTGTTTCTACTTTTTTATTTAATTTGCGTAAGAAACGAGCTTGATGAGTATTGGGCGCATAGACATTAACAAAAGTATAAGGAGCCCCATTGATGATACAGGATAGAATAATGTAACGGCCTTCAGGATCCTTGGTGCACTGAACCAGTTGAAACGCTAAAGAATTTTTAAAAGCAATAAGCATTCCTTTATTTTTTTTACTTGCATTAGCTGTGAAGACAATGCTGAAGTCTCTATTGGTGCATGTAGGGGGATTACTCTCTTGGAAATGTGTTTCCTGTGCGCATAGAATTTCACATTTGGTATGCTTGGTCAGTGCCCACAAGGATCTTCTCTTCGCAGGGTGATTTAGTCCCTTCGCATTGATTGTGGCAATGGTGATAGGCATATGTAGTGCAGGAACGTCAAAAAAATGAGAAAGGTATTACCTGATAGGGCGTAGGGCTAGAGGAGACTGGGACTTCAGTGAGCGATGAGATATGGTTCAGCTGTCAGAATAGGTGAGCGTTGAAGGTGAACAGCAAGAAGTGCAGGTACCGTGCTAGTGGACTTGTAATAGAGGCGAGGGTAGATCTTGAATGGGAGCGTTCAGGCAAGTAGGTCGAGGCTCTGGAAGCGCTGTGTAAGGCAGAGATACAGGAGGGGAAGGAGGAAATAAGGGGAGGGGAAGAGCGTAGGGAAAGAACAAAAACAAAAAAGGAAAAGTACAAAAAGGTACAAACGTAACTCAACGGTCCAAGAAACAACAATAGCAGTGGATTGATATGAATAGGAATGCTGCTTGGTAGATGACCGTAAACTGTAATAAGTGTTTCGAGTGAGGAATTACCTCAGCGCCTCAGCGCATAGAAACACTAAATAGGGGTAACAAGTCTTAAGACCGGGTGTGAGTAGATGGCAGCGCCAAACGGCAATTGTAAAGCATGGTCCCAAACCACATAGCTAGTGGGAGGCATTTTTCTGGCTCCTTGTGGGCAGAGGTTGGGTTGAAAGAGAGCCTGTGTTACTTTGATCCATGGGTGCTGCATCTGGGGGAGCAGGGATGATGTCCCATCTTTGTAGTAGGTGCAAACCTTGTTGCAGAGACGTTACTACGTGTTTTCTCCCTTCACGATGAATGGATAGTTTAGCAGGTGCTATCCATTGGTATTGAAGCTGATGGTTACGGAGAGCTTTAGTTATTGTGTTTAATTGTCTCTGCCTGCACAGGGTGTGCTGTGAGAGGTCAGCATAGATTTGGAGACGGGAGTACGGGTCTGGTAATGATTCCATTCCCCTCATTTTGTGCATAAACTGTTCCTTGATGTGATAGAAGTGCACCCTCAATATGACATCTCTAGGTACTGCATCTGGTAAGAACGCAGGTTTAGGTAATCTGTGAATGCGATCTATGACAAGCTCAATATTTTTTGCCTCAGGAAGCACCGTTTTGATGAGACCTTTGGCAAAGGCAGGTAGCTCAGTATTTTGGACAGATTCTGGGATCCCTCTAATTTTAAAGTTATTACGTCTGGCCCTGTCCTCTAAATCCGCCATTTTGTCTTTTATCCAAGCAATGTCCTGAGATTGTGCCTCCTGAGTGTCAATAACATCATTCACTGTGCCCGTAATGTCACTTACAGTAGCCTCCATGTGTGTGATTCTGTCATCCATTGCTCCTAACTTGTGGCCAAAACTATGCATAAGGGAGAGCATGTCAGATTGCAAAGAGCTCCTCAGAGACATGAGCATGTCTTTCAAGGTAGAGTCTATTACAGCCTGTCCAGTGGTAGGAAATGCCGCTATGGCGTCAGGCTGGTGGTGCATCTGAGAATAGGCCTGAGGCATCCCACTGTTCTGAGCCCTGCCCTGGGCCAGTTCCGTGTCATCCAGGCGCATTTTAGCCTTAGCTGGGCTGTGGGTGTTCCCGGGGGAGAGAGAGAGTGTCCTGTTTTGCTTACCAGAGGATCCGATGCGAGGTGGTAAGCTCCCCCTTCATTCGATCGGGATGCGGCCTCAGCCTGTGTAGGTTGTGAATTCGCTTCGGCGCCATCTTGGTTCTTCCGCGCGGACGGCTGGTACATATACGCCGTCAGTTTTCGGGGAAGCCGACTATCCTTTCGCTTGAGCGACATCTCCGGGAGGTAGAGTGGGTGTTCCCCCAGGTTGCCAGAAGCAAAAAGAACGGATTGGGATCGCTGGAATGCTGCTTCAGAAGCCGTTTGGACGGAGAGCCATCTCGGTCATGCGCCGGCCACGCCCCTCAAACTTTTTTTTATTGATACATGTGCCCCAGGGCAGGACCCAGACCCCCATAACCATTGTATTCCCAATTACTTGCATATAACCCTTCAAAATGGGCACTTTTGTGGTGTTCAGAAGGTCTAGTGCAAACCAAACAGCGATCTGTTTGGCCCATCCCTATTTTCAGGCTTATATGGTCCACACAGCGTAATTTTCACTACATTGATACAATTCAGAGACGCCTGAATAGGACCGTCCATAACTATTTAGTTAGCTCTGGTGGGCTATCATATCATCATGTTGAACTTGAGGGGTTTTTGCCTGGTCTATTTAGGCACGACTTGGTGAATCTGTCAGACATTGGCCTCGACATATTCAACGTGGGTCTGCAAAACTTGATTGATTTTACCACGGTGTTGTGGGTGGGCCTCGGCCAGCCAGCTCCTTGCTGGTTTCAACTAGCGGGGATTAGTCATCCAGTTTATCTGGACGGACATTGTGACTAATTTTGTTTATGGTTGATGGTTTAGCCAAAGACGGCTATATACTGGATAAATAAATCTGCTTTTTTTAGTCTAAAGATTTTACCCCCTTCCTGACCAGAGCACTATTTGCAATTCGGCACTGCGTCCCTTTAACTGACAATTGCGCGGTTGTGTGGCATTGCACCCAAATAAAATTGACGTCCCTTTTTTCCCACAAATAGAAATTTCTTTTGGTGGTATTTGATCATTATGCTATAAAAAAGAGTGACACTTTTGAAAAAAAAGCATTATTTTTTACTTTTTGCTATAATAAATATTCCTCAAAAATATGAATGAATGAATGAATGAATTAAATACTTGTATAGCGCACAATGCGAACTGAATCGCCTCTAGGCGCTGTGGCGAGCTTTGATCATCTGCTAAAAGAGGAGCTTTTTTCCTAAAAGCCAGGTGATTTTCTTCCAGGCGGATGTTGATTGGTAGAGCATTCCATAGTCGAGGCCCTTGGACAGCGAATCTCTGATCCCCCTTGGATTTATACTGGGATTTGGGCACGAGGAGGAGGTTTTTGTTGGCTGATCGAAGACTGCGGTTTGGTGTGTAATGATTTATTTTCTCCATTAGGTATTGCGGAGCTTCTCTATGCACACATTTGTGGGTGAGGCAAAGGGTCTTGAACGTGATCCGATTTTTTACGGTTAGCCAATGTAAGCTCCTCAGCGAAGGAGAGATGGCTGCCCAGGGTTTTTTTTCCCTGTTATCAGCCTTGCCGCCGTGTTTTGGATCAGTTGTAATCGCGCAAGTTGATATTGTGGTAATCCTATGTAAAGCAAATTTGCGTAGTCCAGTCGTGAATTAATGATTGTTCCAACTACCACTGCTTTGTCATTCTTTGGGATAAAAGGGATGAGTCTGCAAAGCATGCGCAGCAGATGGTGAGATCCACTGACTACTGCTCCTATTTGCACATCTATTGACATTTGTGCGTCTAAAATAACCCTGAGACTCTTCGCTTTGGTCTTTGGGGAGATAGTCTGCCCAAAGACGGTTGGTGGAGACCAGGAGGTTGCGGGCTTACGATTTGGGTGTAAGATAAGAAGCTCTGTCTTTGATTAATTCAGCTGGAGGGAGTTAGTTGTCATCCAGTCCTCTATTGATTTGAGGCAGTTTTCAAGTTGTTTTTGGTGATCTTTTTTTCCATTGATCCGGAAATAAAGTTGCGTGTCATCAGCGTAGGAGTGGAAGCAGAGATCTGAGCATCTGATGATTTGACGGAGTGGACGAATGTAAATGTTGAAGAGAACGGGTGACAAAGGAGAGCCTTGAGGGACTCCGCAGGTGACTGCCCGAGTTTCGGAGAGGAATTTTCCTAGTTTCACTGTCTGTGACCGATTTCCTAGGAAGGATGCAAACCATTGGAGATCTAGGTCTTGGACTCCAGCTACTTCTGTGAGGCGGACGAGTAGAGTATTGTGATCTACTGCATCAAACGCTGCACTTAGGTCTAGCAGTACGAGGAGACACGGCTCTCCGTCATCTGCTGCTTCGAGGGCGTCTTCCCAAATCTTGAGGAGAGTTGTTTCTGTTCCATGACCCGGGCGGAAGCCTGATTGCAGCGGGCCCAGGAGTTTGTGAGTATCCAGGTGGAGTTGTAGCTGATGTACTACAGCTTTCTCCATGATCTTAGAAATGGTGTTGAGGCTTGTAATTGGCCTACGGTTGTTTGGATCCTGAGGGTCCAGGTTTGGTTTCTTGAGTAGAGGTTTGACAATGCCTTGTTTGAGGATGCTGGGAACAATCCCTTCGTGGAATGATCGGTTTATGAGGTGGGTTATGGTTGGAGCCACGATGTCGAAGCATTCTTTCAGTAGTTTTGTGGGGATGATGTCAATAGGTGAGGTACTGTCACGCAGTTTATTATGATGTTTTTTGCGGTGTCTACGGTAATTGGAGATAGTGAAAATTTTGGCGGTTGCGGTATGTTGGTGCAGACATCCTCTTTATGTATTTGCTGGCTGAGGTCGGATGTTTTCTTCTGACAGATTGTTTCCCTGATGGTTTTGACTTTATCGATGAAAAAAATCAGACAGTTTGTCACAGTAATCCTGGGATTCACTTTCTGGGGGTTCTAGGCACACCGAAGTCATTGATTGATTAACCAGTCTAAACAGTTCCCGTGGTTGGTTTGCGGGCATTGGGATTGTATATGAGAAGTGGTCCTTTTTGGCTTTGAAGATTGCTTTCTGATAATTCTCTGTGAGACCTTTGTAGTTAAAGTGGTTTTCCTCGGTGGTATTTCTTCTCCATTTTCTTTCCGCTCTTCTGTGTTCTTGCTTTAGTACGACGAGGGAGCTATTAAACCATCCAGAGTTTTTGGGGTGTTGGTTGAAGATGTAGCTTTAGGGTTTCCATAAAAGGCACTGGGTTCTGAGATGATGGTTTAGTGAGATCCAGGTGACCTTTAAAGATCACTGCTAGGCCTCCTCCTTTTTTCCCTATCCGGTGTTCGGTTAGGATCCTGTAGTTTTCCGGCACCAATTCGGTGAGGATGGTGTTGCAGTCAGAGGTTAACCAGCTTTCGGTGATGAAGAGGCAGTCTACATTGTTCTCGATGATGAAGTCGTGTACTTCCAGTCTATGTTTGACTGCAGACCTGGCGTTAATCAAGGCGCAATCTAATTGTAGTGGTCGAGTAGATGTCTTCCTGTGGTTGGGAGCTGCTTGTCATCCGGTTTTTAATAGTTGTTCTCTTTGAAGTATTTTTTGTATGGAAGATGGCAATGTGGTGTTGATGTTCCTTAGTCTGTGCAGAACTTCAGCTGAGTATTTGAAGTGGCACATGGTTTGTGGATGCTGTTGATGGTACTATGGGCCTAAGATGGTGATCCTGATCAGGGTATTGATCCCGAGGAGGGGCTAGGTATCAGACTTGCCGCCGTTCTTGAGGCTATTAGCGCGCAAGTTGATCAGGGGATGCCTATATGGATGTGGAAGGAGTTGTTGTATTTGGTTGCTGGCTATTCCGGCTACCTTTACTTGAGGTGAAGGTCTCCGCTCAGAAAAAGAAGTCTGGCTGTGATCTGGAGTATTTGTCCTAGGATAGCATGAAAAATGGAATGGAGGCCGGAGGTAGGGGTATGCTAACCTACAGTTGTTCCTGATTGTTCCAGAGGAAGGTGAAAAAACCCCCTGGCAGTAGCAGCCAAATGCGCCAGTGGGGCAAAAATTCCTTCCTGACCCCCGTAGGCGGTCGGACGGAGTCCCTGGAACAATCACTAGGGGGGGGAGTGGAGGTGCTAGCTTACCTGGCTGCGGTGGTCCCCGTTAAACACTCTGGTTCTGGTGAATCTGGCTTGCTGTCAGCCTGACGTTTCTGGAGAGCTGTCTGGTTGCCCCTTGCAGTGGGATCTTTAAAATGGAGGGGAGGATGGAGGTAGGATAGAGGTTAGAGACTCCTGTCTTAACTCTTGTTTTCAACTCCTGGTTATTAACTCTCCACTTTAGTTCAAAAATCCACTTGTGTTCACAAAATCCACATGCAAGCCACCATCAGGGAGCAAGCTCCTAGAGGAGTTTGAATAACTACCTTTATACACCTGTGCACAATTAACCCCTCCCCTAAATTTGCAGGAAGAAAGAGAAAAAAAAATGCTGTTTTTTTTTGCCTAAGTTTAGGCCGATATGTATTCTACATATTTTTGGTAAAAAAAATTGCAATAAGCGTATAATAGGGGATAGTTTTATGGCATTTTTATTATCATTTTTTTTTACTAGCAATGGCAGTGATCTGCAATTTTTATTATGACTGCGACATTATGGTTGACACTTTTGACACTATTTTGGGAACATTGTCATTTTTACAGCGATCAGTGCTATAAAAATGCACTGATTACTGTGCAAATGACACTGGCAGGGAAGGGGTTAACCACTAGGGGGCGATCAAGGGGTTCAGTGTGTCCTAGGGAGTGATTCTAACTGTGGGGAGGGTGGGCTTTAACGCACGACAGTGATCACTGCTCCCAATGACAGGGAGCAGTGATCTCTGTCATGTCACCAGGCAAAACAGGAAATGCCATTCTGCAGTTCCGTGACACGATCACGGGGACGGTCACCCTGTACTCGGCGGCCGCACGCCTGCTAGCCCCGCCAATTAAAGGGGACATACAAGTACGTCCATTTGCCCACTGCTGCCATTGTGCCGACGTATATCGGCGTGTGCTGGTCAGAAAGTGGTTAAGGTTATCCCATAAATAGCACCAGGGGCAAAATAAATTCCAATAAAGTGTTTAAAGTTAATTAATTACTGTGTGCTGTGTGTTATTTGCTACTAACTCCTTTGTGCTATCCCATGTAGAACCTTTCCTCTCTTCAATGAAATTAAAGATATGGGAAATGACGCAAACTAGAATTGCAAAGTTGTACACTTTTAAAAAGGTGGAAACCAGCGCCTTTTCACATACCTCCACCAGCGGATGCAGCCATGATGAGGCTAGCAATGCATACCTTGGAGGATGTGTTGTCTCACAAAGATGCATTAGTGTGTGATCATGGATTTAGATCTCAACAAAAAAAAAAGCCTATATTAAAACCCACATGTGGGTCACGGTGTGGACACAGAGGATACAGGAGGCTGAAAAGGTAGGTAAGAAGGAGAACCTGCTTGTAAAAAGTGTTCAAATGTACAGAGATGGCCACAGTATTACCATAGAACCTTTATCATGATGTTTTCAATAACAAATGAAGTTACACAAATGGCGATCTTTCACAATCTTGTAGGACAATTAGCATAAACACTAGCTTCACTGTTATCTGTTCTGAATTGCAGGTCAATGTCCAGACAGCTGTAGTAAAAGGCAACCATAGGTGATGTGGGCTCACCTTTAAAGGCACACTTCCAGTAATGATGTCAAAAGAGATGTCAGATAATTTTTTCTTCATCTCCTAAGGCCCCATTTACACCTCAGCATTTTGTAGCATGAAGCTCGAAGCTCCAAAATGCTGGAGGAGAAAAAAATGTTTTTATTCTCTATGGTGTTGGTCCACATCTCCACTCCAAGTCAGCTACAGCCAAACACTTGAAGATCAAAAAAGTTCTGGAGCTTTTTTTTGTAACTCAAATTGGTGAGATTGGCACATTTTTATTCCCATAGAAATGAAAGGAAATGTGCCATTTGCCCTTTTTTTGCGTGTTTAATGCATGTTTCTGCTTATGAACAAAGAAGGAAAGAAGCTGTGTTCGGACTTTAGTGGTACCGTATGATTGACTGTTAATGAGCAGTCAATAATAAAATTATTAAAGTTGAGTCATTATTACTAAGATGGTATAAATGTTTTAATTGCTAAGCATTTTCTAAATTGTCATGATTTGGTTTTATACTTAACTGTGTAAAATGAATGTATTTCCTCTCTTTAATAAAATATCTTGAATAATTTCATTATTGACTGCTCATTAACAGCCAATCACACGGTACCACTAAAGTCCGAACACAGCCTCTTTCCTTCTTTGTTCATATTTTGATAGGATGAAGGTACCACAATTAACTTTTCTATTCTACCGGCACTCTTCTATAGCATGCTTCTGCTTAAATGGAAAACGGTTAAAAAGAAATTGTAATATATGAATAAATAAATGCAAAATAAATACACAAATAACTAAAAATCATTATAAATAAAATAAATTAATATGTTATAATACATAAATAACTTAAAAAAGTAAATACCATATTATTATTATTATTATTATTATTAATATTAATAATAATAATAATAATAATTATGAAATCTCACACTCAAAAAATATATAAATTATTATAATAATGATTTATTAATAATACAAATAATAATTATTATTTTTATTTATTTTGTGTTAGGGTGTTTATTATTTTATTATTATTTTTTTAAGGGTTAAGGTTATGCGTTAAATATTTATTTATTATTATATACTATACATTTTTTGTATTTAACCTAAATGAATAAATAATAAATAACCATAATCCTGATAGAAAAGCTGAAAAACCTAGCAACAAATGATGCAACAGATGATAGTTTTCTCCATCAACTAATAAAAAAAACTGTATAAAAATGCGCAGATCGCGCATGAGAACACGCCAAAGTCTTGCAAAAAAAAAAAAACACGCCTATGCTCAGGTGTTCATACAGCCTAAAGGAGCGTGTTGTAGTCACTATGGAACACTTTTCCAAGCACTCTGTCCTACTTGCCTTTAGTTAGGGACTTCATGTACCTTCAGGAATCCTACCCCTCCCTCTCTCAGCATAGTTTACTATCCTATCTAGCATTGCCCAGAAAAGCTCTTCTTAGTGTAAAACAATTCCCTTTCATAGGGCTCCTCCCATTCACTAGAGTACTATATGTGAAAAGTGGACAAGCTCCAACAAAATGGCAATGGGGTTCACAACTATAGACACTTTTCCAGGAATCAGCAGCAGAGACAGCCAAATATGTGTAGCTACACTCAGGAAACCAGGATCCGACTGTGGATGCTTTAAGTCAAATTTATTTACAGTGAAACAAAATCCATCCAAACACCAGAAAACAGAAAACACAGCAAAGATACAGGAACCAAAAACCCAATGACAACTAGCTAACTAAAAGCCTGACTGAATGATGACTAATTATATACAATATACAATTAACACAAAATAGGGAACACAGATTAGCAAGGTAAACTGGAAATACAGGGAGCAGATAGAAAGGGGGAAGGGGGATCAGCCACAAGGGGAGCATATAAGAGGCAGCAGGGTACAGGATGCAGGGCAGGTGCAAGATCGGGGTTAGGATCAGAATAATTGGTGCGCAATATCTGACAGCAAAGCAAAACAATGGAGCAAGAGGCATTAGTAGGGAACCTGTCTACAGTGTGATTTCTGCTCCTCATTAGTACTGTAAATAGACTAGCACTAGTGGTCATGTGAACTACCAATCAATGTAGTACACATAGCGACAGGATCAATGCTTTGACCATCTGGCTAAGAGATCCAACATCCAAACAAGGATGGTGAACAAATTCTCTTTGAGTGGTAGTTTCCCTTTTGGGAAAAAAGTTGGATGCAGCCATAGTCAAACCAGAACATAAATACATAAAATAGTGAAAATTCATATAAAATCCAAAGATTCCCCTGATGAAGTCATGTGACCCGTGACAAACACGCGTCGGGACACAGCAACCAGGAAGTGACGTAGACCGAGCCCGCAGCTCGTTTATACACTGCTTGTACAGACTGTTTGTTTGTGAGTATTTTTAAACTGTTTTAATAACAATAAACCTGTTGAAGCATCTTACACTATGGAGTATTCTTCCTCCATCTCTGCTTAAACGCATGTATATGCCATACCACTGAGGAACCCTGACTGCAATACCACAGAGGAAACCCCCTTAAAGGGACCATATCATTGGTCAGGACCTGGGCACCCCACATTAAAGGGAAAATTCCGCTAAAGGATCCCAAAAAGCTCTCTATATATACGCTGTTACCTTACAGCGGTAAGGTAAGGGGACATCCATTACTGGTATATACGGGACCACCAAGGCCACATCCCCTTCCACCAGCACCACTGCCCTTCCCATTGCAACAGCTCCACATCGTATATCTTGTTGAAGAAGTCACATCCTATGCGATTTTGAGAATAATTGCAGCACTTTGCACTGAAAACTGACTTTTTGTCTGATACACTTATATTTTTTGTCACTTAATTATTATTTATGTTTGAAGGTTTGCCTATGTGCACCACAGCAGAACACCTGCACTTTATGCGATTTTAGGATCGCAACACGCTGCACTTTTGAATGTTATATTGTGTTTTTTCTTCTTTTTTCTTGTTTTTATTATTTCACGGTTTTATGTTGTAGATTTTACACTAATAGCAACGAACATTATTGTTTTATCAGCCACAGCGGCACATTGGAATATTTGCACTTTTATGCGACTACAGGAACGCAACACGTTGCACTTTGGATTTTATATGAATTTTCACTATTTTATGTATTTATGTTGTGGACTATTAGTAGAAATGAGTGTTGCTGTTTAAACTAGTCACATAGACATACCCAGACCTGTATTGTTTACTGGATATCCCCCCATTGCGAATTTTATATACTGCTTTTATCAATAGATATATCCTCCTCGTGTAAAGCGCACCACTACCCTTCTTACTCATTATTGCCCGGGGTTCAGATATTTCCCTTTCAGTGTGTGCAGCAGTACCCTATCTCCCTCTATTTCCCTTGACGTGGCGCAGGAATACTTCTTTTCCACTCATAGTCAAACCAGGATTCTTTCCGCAAGAGGCCACTCAGGCAGAGAAAGTTCCAGTCTAATAAAATAGAATCAGAAGCGTTCCACTGAAGCCCATATATACAGGCTGTGCAGAGAATACCAAAAACATTGGAAAAGGAATTAGCTTTCCTATGAAAAGATCACAAAATCCTCTACCTCTGGAGGGCAGGAGGCCAGAAAATCATTTTGAAGATGCACCCCTCAAAATGGTTGGGTTGGGGCTCGTTTACACTTCTTCTGGCATGTTTGAGCAGATAGCATAAAAGATACATGGGTCCTAAGGGAAGTTTTCCAGGGGCATTCTGGGAAATGCATCAGCCCTTCATTCCTAAAGTTCCAAGCCTACCAAAATTTAATTTTCTACTGTCAAAAAGCAGGTTTTTCTCAAGTGCATAACTAACTTGTTGTCCCGGAGCCAATACCAGTTTGAAAAAGATTTACAAGCTTGTATTCACTGTTCTTCACGGTCCAGAAAAAAAAAAAAACAGGAGACCGATGGTCCTTGGTTAATTTAAGGCACTGAACACACCCACATCCAGCGGTTCAACCAAAGCTTATTTTTGTTGATTTGGAAGACGCATATCTGCATGCCTCTGTAGACTGTTCCTTTCAGTGCTATCTTTGGTCTAAATACCCAGGGTCAAAACTCTTAGCCCTTGTACACACGGTCGGAGATTCCGTCGGACTGTTTCCGTCGGAATATCGACGGACCAATTTTTCCAACTTGCCGGTAAAATTTTCCAACAAAATGCTCCGATCGGACATACTGCGATCATGTGTAGCCTACTCCGACGGACAAAGTGCCACGCATGCTCAGATCAAATTCCTAGACCAAAGCTATTGGTTACTAGCCTGAACGTAGTCCCGTCATAACTAAATAATGTCATCACGTTATGTACAATTGGATTTTCCGAGAACTTAGTCCGACCGTGTGTGTGCAACATCACTTCCGGACCTCTTCCGGAATTAATCCGTCGGAATTACTCTGACGGATTTGGTTGTCGGAATCTTCGACCGCGTGTGTACAAGGGCTTAGGCAGACTTGCTCTCCTAAACTCTGAAGTGGCCATTAAACCAAGAGACATTCAAATTGTTTTTTTTTTTTTTTTTTTTTTTTTTTTTAACAAGGAAGACCTTCAAGTGGTTTCTATGCCTGGGGTTTGTTCTAAAAGTCATATTTTTCACATAAAAAATGAAGACCTAAGTGATTTCATCACTGGAAATGTGTTGCAAGGTCATAGCGGTCGATGTACTGACTTGCCCTTGGTATGCCTTTCCCCCTGTTACCATTGTATTTGGTTGTATTATGGTTTCTCTTTCTCTGTAAGCAGCCCTTTTACTACATGCCATGGTTAGCCATGCCGTCCGGGTAACAAACTATAGCCTGAGTCTTTTGAGAGAAATATTGACAGCTTTGGGGGGGGGGCGATTGTGCTAAGAAATTAGAAATTCATTACTCTGCTCTTCTAGAAGACCCAGCACCAAAAAGAAACAATATTAGTGAGATTTGTAGAATTTGCCAGAATGTGAACTTCATGGTACTAGAATAACAGGTACAGAATATCGCAAACTTTTTGTAAAAGGCTGTGGACATGTGGATTAGCCTAAATTCCCATAACATTCAGATTTCAGCAGATTTGCTATCACTTCCTGTCTTGTAAAATGTCCTCAGAACAGAAAATCTCTCTAAAGCCCCATACACACTTTTAGATTTTCTGCTGATTTTTGTCTTCAGAGTTACCAAACCCATGTAGTGAAAGGGCCTGCCTGATTGCATACAAATTAAAAATTCCTAAGGTTTGACCTCATATTATATGGTTTTGGTAAATCTGTGTATGGGGCTTTACAGTGCCCTGGATAGTGGTAAAACCTGACAGGGGTTCTAACCTGCTTCCACTTTATCCAAAAGTAAGAAAATTGTTTTTGTTATAGATATTTAATTAATTATTGGAATACTATCCTTTCGATCTTCAAAAGCCTATTCTGCATTTTAATAAGCTCATAATTCATGAATATAGGAAAGATCAGTATGTCCATGATGCTGTTTTTGAATTGAATACCCCAGTGAAAAAGTATTCTTCATATAAGTCCTTGATGTGGGCAACCTTATGCCGTGACACACGACCGGACTTTCCGGCAGACGAGGTCCGGCGGAATCAGTCTGTCGGCCAATCCGATCGTGTGGAGGCTAATCCGATCGTTTTTCATTTTTTTAAAAAATCAGACGGACCTAGAAATTGAACATGTTTCAAATCTGTCTGACAGACTCAATTCCCATCGGGAAAACCGCTTGTCTGTATGCTGGTTCGATGGACCAAATACAACGCAAGGGAAGCTAATGGCTACTGGCTATTGAACTTCCTTTTTTAGTCCCGTCTTACGTTATCACGTCCAAATGAACGGAGTTTCGAACGGAGTGGCCAAGTCCGTTCATTCGGAACTCCGCCGAAAGTCCGTCGGGAAGACTGTCAGACCTAGTCTGCCGGAAAGTTCGGTCGTGTGTACGTGGCATAACTCTACCTCAGCCACTAATAGATGGAGGTGTATAGGAATGGTTACATTTTGGGACAATGTAATCAGTTAAGAACCTTTCACATGGGCTTTCTATTCAGGTCTATCAGTTTTTCAGGCGAACCTGATCAGTAGCTCCATGCAGCACTGCAGACAGATGTACTTGTGTCCGTTTACACCTGCCTACCTCCAAGTTTATCCAGGTCCGGAGGAAAAATTGAAAAGTTTTTCCAGACCTAAACATGACAGATCGAAGGTAGGCTGATGTAAATGGAAAACAAAAACTGAATGGGCAAGGATGTAAAAAAAACTGACATCTGGTCCGTTCAGCTCCGATTCAGCAGGGAGTCTGTACACGGATCCTATACTAATCAATGCAGACCCCGCTCCATGTGAAAGAGCCCCTATATTTATTCATATCTTCAAACTTTAGATTAAAAAAATACCCCAAACAACTATTTTGTTCCAATTACCAATGTCTTATGACTCTTCTTCCAGTCATAATAAACACATGTCTCCTCAAACATTAATTAGCTCTGTTTTTATTGTATCTAAAGTACTACTCCAATTATATTGGGCTAAGGTTCCCGGTTATCCATTTTGTATAGTAAAGCTGCTTATTTGGATTAATTATAACAGAGGTAGGTTCATTTTGAAATAAACCCTTGTCATCTAACATTGATTTTTTTCTTTAATTCTTTATTCTTGACTGAGCATAAACACTTTTCATTTATTCAGAAAACACCAATTAGCTGTGTTTTTCTGCTGATTTAGTACACTTTCAGACTGACTATAGTTTGCAGAGCAGATTTATAAGGTTCAGTACATGAGTATGAGTGTTCATAAAAACGGACGCAATTCAGTGATACTATTAGACCCCTACATATTTTCTCATATCCAGTTCTGGTAAAATAATATGTTTTTTTTTTTTTTTTAATCCAAGTTATAAATAAAAGTCTTCCGCTATCCCTTTGTATTAAGTTTAATACCTTTACTTTCATTAAGTTCAATTAAAATTAAAAATATTAATACAATAGCAAATTGGGCTTGGCTGTGGACTCATATAATCCCTCTTTAGATCCCACTGAGTCTCTTCAAAAAAGAGGTTTATACTTACCTGATATGTGCAATGTTGTTGCACAGAATAGTACCTTATCCCTTATCTCCTCTTCTTGTGTCCCCCACTGGCAGTTTCCTCTTCTCTTCTCCTCCTTGAGTGTCCCCATAGCAAGCCACTTGCTATAGGGGCACTTGTGTGGGCATGCTCTTGAGCCAGGCTGTGCGCGTTCATAGACACACACAGGGTGGCTTGGCCCCACCCCCACTCTCTCCTCACAGAAGTGAATTGACGGCAACAGGCTCCAATGGGAGAGAAGAGCTGCTGCTGACCAGACAGTGCTGGATCAAGAGAAAATGCAGGTAGGAGTTTATTGGGGGAAGAGGGGACTTGCTTTTGAAAGGTTTTTTACATTAATGCAGGGAATGCATTAGGCCCTTTGCACACTGGCGGACCCTCTAGTCTCCTCTATGCAGCATCTGACTCAAGTCTGTTGACACCCACTGACATTGATCTAATCCTATTTGCTAAAAACTTTCCCCATCGATCTGGTGGATCGCATGGCAGTCAGGCGTAACATCCGTAACGTCCGTTTACATCCAACTGCCCATAGAGTAAAACAGTCTGTGTCCGCTCTGCATAAGTGGAGCAGGCACAGACCAAACATCCGTCTGCTCAGCGGGGATCAGCGCACAGATTCCCTACTGAGTAGGGGGAACTGCAGTGGAGCCTGCTCTGTGTGGAAGGAGCCTAAAAGGTAAAAAAAAAACCTTTTGCCTTCAAAACCACTTTGCTTTTTTGTTCATGCTTTAAATGCACTTAAGAAAAGTTCTTTAACGCTTGCTCTCTACACTGAAACCCCACAATTCCTATCTCCAAAACAGCACTGTTTTTGGAGACAGGCAGTGAATGTCCATCTCAGCCTTGCCAATTGGCACAGCAGCGGTGCCTACTAGAGAAATTTCCAGTGATTATAAATAAAACTATTCAAGCAGTAAACTGCAATATAATACATTTTTGGTTTTGGGTTTGGAGATGTCACCTTACAATCTAACCTACACAGTCTCTTCAGGATAAGCATAGCATAAGACCCTCCTTCGAGTCATGTGACTGGGACGTTCTCCTCTCCACAACTACACTCTTGGCACTTACATGAGAAGAAAACATGGCTGGACATCAGCAACTGCACTCTGCGTTTTTATAAAGGTGGCACTACACACAACCACAGTGTGGTGATTTTGGCTGGAATTAACGAGAATATTGGACTGCCCATTATAAATATGGGGAGGGGAGAGGACGGCACGAGGAGCAGTCTACCTGCCACAGGAGGAAACGCACATCACCCCCATACCTTTCCGGTATCTAATCTTATTGGTTATTGCTGGCAATAGAGTGGTGCACTAGACGTACTTTATAAATGTGAGTATCCTGTATTAGGGTTTGTGCTTGTGTTCATTAAATTATTTAAACCTACTACACTATCAAGCGCTTTTATTTTTGCATAAACGGAGGTATTTCACTGAGGAGCCCTGGATGCAGTTTTTCCCTTCTGAGTCTAGAGGAGGTTCTAATGTGTGTTTAGACTTGGCTTAAGCGCTAAGTCGCACGCTCTAAGGTGAGCGTTCACTACCTAGGGGATCACTGGAGGGAGGACACCTTGGCACATTTGAACACCTACCAAGCTGTTTTGTGATTGCATGGACTACCCTGCGTGAATGATTATAAACACAGCAGGACACTCTCTTTGCACATGAGCACTTTATTACGTGCTATATATACACATATATATATTTTTTTTTCTTGCATATATTTTATGGACTTCCACGAACTTGATGAATTTTACAAATCTATATGTTTTTTTCACATGAGCACTATATACTTACTGTACATTTGAGTTTCCACCCACTTATATTTTTTATTTATTGGCACTTCGCCATTGGTCAATATTTGTGTGCTTCTATGTTATATATACATTTGGTATCCAATTATTGGGTGTATAGTGCATATTATATAGCACAGCACGTTCAATTCATTTATTTTACAATTTGTTCTGATTTTAGCTGCTGTTTCTTATATTGATCCTATTACCTTTTACATATTTTTAAGGAGATCATATTTATAGTGTGGCGTAGTATTTATTCATTTATGTTTGCATGAATTGTGAGACGTGTTTAACGCCAGCAGCTTTTTCTTTCTCTATACAATAATAATGTAATGGGCATCTGGTCAGTGGTGGCTCACAGGATTCTTTGTGGTTTTTCGACCATTATAAATATATGTGTCTGATTCTTTGAATCACAGCTGTGCTTTGCTGATTTACTATCTCCCTGCAAGTCTACCAGACAGGGTCTCTCTAATTGTAAACAACATACCCTCAGCAATTTCTAATGTCAAACATCCAAAATGTGCCTGGTAACCGAAGACCATGTGATCTCCTAGACTTTATATTGCAAAAGTAGTATTTTTAACATTTATATTAAGAATACCTCAAGAGTTGCTTATTGGTCTTAAGACAGAAATGTGATTGGGAAATACTGATGTTATGCTTGCCCCTAGTGCAGGTGGCCAGGCACTATAGCTGGCTTCAGTGTTCTTCACCTATAGCAGCCCCCTTTCCCATGAGGCAAAAAAGACTACCAGTACTTGGTTCCCCCCAGGTCTTAAACACAACGCTATAGTGCCTAGCTGCCCTACCAGGGCAGGCGTGAACTGAGCACAGCAAGTAAGTACTTGCGGTTGGTAGACAGGCAGAGTGGTTCAAGGACCATCCAGGTACTGGGAAGGCAAGGTTCAGAATAGTCAGGATCAAATCCATAGTAAAAAAGACAGGCAAAGTTCAGAGAACCGTCCAAGTTCCAATCCAAGGTCATAAACAGGGGAATCCAAAACAGCAGAGCAAGGCAGACAAATGGAGCTTGGAGCATGTGTTACAATTACTATCACAAGCATGAGACTGCAGGATTGGCTGGCTTAAGGCTGGGTTCACACTAGAGCGAATTGGATGCGGATTTCCCCCTAGCCATTTGCACGTCAGGAGATTGTGACCGGCTCTTTATGGAGCCAGTTCACACATCTCTGGATCGGCTCTGGTGAGAATTGCACAGGAGTCCAGTTCCAAATTCAGCCAAAAATTTGGGCTGAAATGGTGAACAGGGATGCACCGGACCCCTGCTGTGAGTGGCTCCGTTCTGCGGTGTGGACCCAGCCTGAATTAGGTTTGGTCTCCACCCAGAGACTGACTACATTAACCACCTTGCATGTGGATAGGCAGACAGGGAGAATGCATCACAGCCAGAACTAGGATGCCGGAATGAGACCAGCAGCTATGAAGTAGCTGGAGCTCTACATGCTCTTTCCAACTGGCACGTGACTTTATGTTCACTTTAAATATGTTGGTGGGTCCTTGGATATGTTGTGATTGAAGAAAGTGGGATGGACATTAATTTTCACTACTGGAATTAAAGTTGTTATAAAGGCATTTTTTTTTTATCTGAATGCATTGGCTCCCACTGCTGTCAATCAAAGTCAGTTAGCCAATCAGGGGGGAGAGGGTGTGGGGCTGAACCTTAGCTGTGTGTCTGAATGGACACTGGGAGCTGTGATTGGGCTTCAGTGCCCCCATAGCAAGCTGCTTGCTGTGGGGGCACTCGACAGGAGGATGAGGCTAGGAGCACAGAAGAGGGACCCAAGAAGAGGAGGATCCAGGGTGCTCGGTGCAAAACCATCTGCACAGGGCAGGAAAGTATAACATGCTTGTTATTTAAAAAAAAAAGTGACTTTACAATCACTTTAATAGTTGGCGATATTTGTTTGGCATTATATGCAAGGTATATATATATATATATATATATATAATATACATATACATACATATACAGGTCCTTCTCAAAAAATTAGCATATTGTGATAAAGTTCATTATTTTCTGTAATGTACTGATAAACATTAGACTTTCATATATTTTAGATTCATTACACACAACTGAAGTAGTTCAAGCCTTTTCTTGTTTTAATATTGATGATTTTGGCATACAGCTCATGAAAACCCAAAATTCCTATCTCAAAAAATTAGCATATCATGAAAAGGTTCTCTAAACAAGCTATTAACCTAATCATCTGAATCAACTAATTAACTCTAAACACCTGCAAAAGATTCCTGAGGCTTTTAAAAACTCCCAGCCTGGTTCATTACTCAAAACCGCAATCATGGGTAAGACTGCCGACCTGACTGCTGTCCAGAAGGCCATCATTGACACCCTCAAGCAAGAGGGTAAGACACAGAAAGAAATTTCTGAATGAATAGGCTGTTCCCAGAGTGCTGTATCAAGGCACCTCAGTGGGAAGTCTGTGGGAAGGAAAAAGTGTGGCAGAAAACGCTGCACAACGAGAAGAGGTGACCGGACCCTGAAGAAGATTGTGGAGAAGGACCGATTCCAGACCTTGGAGGACCTGCGGAAGCAGTGGACTGAGTCTGGAGTAGAAACATCCAGAGCCACCGTGAACAGGCGTGTGCAGGAAATGGGCTACAGGTGCCGCATTCCCCAGGTCAAGCCACTTTCGAACCAGAAACAGCGGCAGAAGCGCCTGACCTGGGCTACAGAGAAGCAGCACTGGACTGTTGCTCAGTGGTCCAAAGTACTTTTTTCGGATGAAAGCTAATTTTGCATGTCATTCGGAAATCAAGGTGCCAGAGTCTGGAGGAAGACTGGGGAGAGGGAAATGCCAAAATGCCTGAGGTCCAGTGTCAAGTACCCACAGTCAGTGATGGTCTGGGGTGCCATGTCAGCTGCTGGTGTTGGTCCTCTGTGTTTTATCAAGGGCAGGGTCAATGCAGCTAGCTATCAGGAGATTTTGGAGCACTTCATGCTTCCATCTGCTGAAAAGCTTTATGGAGATGAAGATTTAATTTTTCAGCACGACCTGGCACCTGCTCACAGTGCCAAAACCACTGGTAAATGGTTTACTGACCATGGTATTACTGTGCTCAATTGGCCTGCCAACTCTCCTGACCTGAACCCCATAGAGAATCTGTGGGATATTGGGAAGAGAAAGTTGAGAGACGCAAGACCCAACACTCTGGATGAGCTTAAGGCCACTATCGAAGCATCCTGGGCCTCCATAACACCTCAGCAGTGCCACAGGCTGGTTGCCTCCATGCCACGCCGCATTGAAGCAGTCATTTCTGCAAAAGGATTCCCGACCAAGTATTGAGTGCATAACTGAACATAATTATTTAAAGGTTGACTTTTTTTGTATTAAAAACACTTTTCTTTTATTGGTCGGATGAAATATGCTAATTGAGATAGGATTTTTGGGTTTTCAGGAGCTGTATGCCAAAATCATCAATATTAAAACAAGAAAAGGCTTGAACTACTTCAGTTGTGTGTAATGAATCTAATATATATGAAAGTCTAATGTTTATCAGTACATTACAGAAAATAATGAACTTTATCACAATATGCAAATTTTTTGAGAAGGACCTGTGTATATATATATATATATATATATATATATATATATATATATATATATATATATATACACACAGTACAGACCAAAAGTTTGGACACACCTTCTCATTCAAAGAGTTTTCTTTATTTTCATGACTATGAAAATTGTAGATTCACACTGAAGGCATCAAAACTATGAATTAACACATGTGGAATTATATACTGAACAAAAAAGTGTGAAACAACTGAAAATATGTCTTATATTCTAGGTTCTTCAAAGTAGCCACCTTTTGCTTTGATTACTGCTCCGCACACTCTTGGCATTCTGTTGATGATCTTCAAGAGGTAGTCGCCTGAAATGGCTTTCCAACAGTCTTGAAGGAGTTACCAGAGATTCTTAGCACCTGTTGGCCCTTTTACCTTCACTCTGTGGTCCAGCTCACCCCAAACCATCTCGATTGGGTTCAGGTCCGGTGACTGTGGAGGCCAGGTCATCTGGCGCAGCACCCCATCACTCTGCTTCTTGGTTAAATAGCCCTTACACAGCCTGGAGGTGTGTTTGGGGTCATTGTTCTGTTGAAAAATAAATGATGGTCCAACTAAACACAAACCGGATGGAATAGCATGCCACTGCAAGATGCTGTGGTAGCCATGCTGGTTCAGTATGCCTTCAATTTTGAATAAATCCCCAACAGTGTCACCAGCAAAGCACCCCCACACCATCACACCTCCTCCTCCATGCTTCACGGTAGGAACCAGGCATGCAGAGTCCATCCGTTCACCTCTTCTGCGTCGCACAAAGACACGGTGGTTGGAACCAAAGATCTCAAACTTGGACTCATCAGACCAAAGCACAGATTTTCCACTGGTCTAATGTCCATTCCTTGTGTTCTTTAGCCCAAACAAGTCTCTTCTGCTTGTTGCCTGTCCTCAGCGGTGGTTTCCTAGCAGCTATTTTACCATGAAGGCCTGATTCACACAGTCTCCTCTTAACAGTTGTTCTAGAGATGTGTCTGCTGCTAGAACTCTGTGTGGCATTGACCTGTTCTCTAATCTGAGCTGCTGTTAACCTACGATTTCTGAGGCTGGTGACTCGGATGAACTTATCGTCCGCAGCAGAGGTGACTCTTGGTCTTCCTTTCCTGGGGCGGTCGTCATGTAAGCCAGTTTCTTTGTAGTGCTTCATGGTTTTTGCCACTGCACTTGGGGACACTTTCAAAGTTTTCCCAATTGTTCGGACTGACTGACCTTCATTTATTAAAGTAATGATGGCCACTCGTTTTTCTTTACTTAGCTGCTTTTTTCTTGCCATAATACAAATTCTAACAGTCTATTCAGTAGGACTATCAGCTGTGTACTTTATCCACCTCCTGCACAACGCAACTGATGGTCCCAACCCCATTTATAAGGCTTGAAATCCCACTTATTATACCTGACAGGGCACACCTATGAAGTGAAAACCATTTCAGGCGACTACCTCTTGAAGCTCATCAACAGAATGCCAAGAGTGTGCGGAGCAGTAATCAAAGCAAAAGGTGGCTACTTTGAAGAACCAAGAATATAAGACATATTTTCAGGTGTTTCACACTTTTTTGTTCAGTATATAATTCCACATGTGTTAATTCATAGTTTTGATGCCTTCAGTGTGAATCTACAATTTTCATAGTCATAAAAATAAAGAAAACTCTTTGAATGAGAAGGTGTGTCCAAACTTTTGGTCTGTACTGTATATTATATATATATATAAATATATATATAAATAATATTCTTTGCTGCTTGGGTAGGAAGGTGCAATAATATTTGTAGAGGTATGGTTGCATCAGATATGTGGTCACAGGGATTTCCTGGAACAATCTAACAGGGAAGGGCAGTAATATTTGCAGACGAATAGCTACAACGTGGATTAGGCCATAGGAACATCACATTGCTTAAAAGGAAAAAGTGTGTAAACAAATAAAAGAGGGTGTGTAGATGTTGTTATAAATTGGCACATTTAATTTACCTCTTCTACCATTTGCCATTCAACCAGAAGGGCACAAATTCTCCCATAAAGATTTCTCAGGCTTTTTCTTTCAACAGTGGGGTCTTCCTTTTAGCCCACTGTCTCACAACATTAGACAATGATGTACCTTGACTTTGGAGTTCAGGCTGTAACTCTCTGAAAGTTTCCCCTGGCTATTTGTCTACAATTCACACTCTTTGTTCAATCTGGGGTTGATTTTCCACCTGCAGCCATGTCCAGGTAGGTTGGCTTCACTTCCATGGACCTTAATATTTGCATCTGTGGTCACAGGAACAGCTGCTTGGGGATTGTCTAATAGCCTTTACCTTTGACATGATGCTCTATAATTTTTTTTTTCCCCCTGATCTCCTTATGCCACGTACACACAGCGAGCGGAACGTCCAACAGAAAAAGTCTGACAGAAGCCTTTCATCGTATATTCCGATCATGAGTATGCCTCATCTGATTTTTTTTTTTCAAAATTCTGACAGACCTAGAAGTAGAACATGTGCTAAATATTAACGACGGAACAAAATCCTATCGGGAAAACCGCTCTTCAGTATGCTGTTCCGACGGACCAAAAACGACGCATGCTCTGAAGTACAAGACGGAAGCTATTGGCTAATGACTATTGAATTTCCTTTTTCTAGTCCTGTCGTACGTGTTGTACATCACCACGTTCTTTATGATTGTTCTTTGGTGTGATCGTGTGTACGCAAGACAGCGGAATTCGACCGGTTTCCCCGTCGGAATGAACTCTGAAGGTTTTTCCGACGGGGAAACCGGTCGTGTGTACAGGGCATTAGAAAATTCTTTCTCTGGTCCATGTTTAGTGTGGTGCACATAAATGATACCAAACAGCAGTCGGACTACTTTTCTCTATTTAAATAGACTGACTGATTACAAGATTGAAAATGTGATGCTACCTACAGAAAACTGTTAGTGTGAAATATCACTATGATCCAATTCATCATGTTTTCTGGGGCTATGAACATATTTGTCCAGGCCATTTTACAATATCTCTGCAAAATAAGCAATCATTTTTTTCACACTTTTTTTGCTCTATATGACATACCAAAGGCTTGCAGGCATATATATGAGACAATTTACTTTTCAGGAGGAATGAAGCAGTGGAGTTGATTTACCAATGGCAAATAGACTGTGCACTTTGCAAGAGTGGTTGCAATTTGCAAGTGAAGTTGCAATACTTTGTGGTAAAGCTTCACCTTGTAAAGAATCCCCAATCAGGTGCAAGGAAAATGGGGGGGGGGGGGGGGGGGGTGGTGGTCTGGACAGAATTTTTGCTGCACATTATTGGATGATGTAAATCAGCAGAGCTTTACCACATTCACTAAAAGCGTGCAACTGCACAGGCAAAGTGCACCGTCCATTTGCCTTTAGTAAACTCACCCCATTGTTTTCAATGAGCTGTAAGGGTACCAACAAATTTGTCTATGCCTGTAACAAGCACAAGCACAAGCACATTTGTGATTTAAATCCAGCACCAGGATTTCCACCAGGCGAAAGGAGTGTGATTTGGTTCTTTGAGTTCAGCAATTAAGAGTAATATCACCATTTAAAAGAAGCCTGTGATGACAGAAACATGCAGGATGCCAATGCCGTCTTTGCTTTTTAAAAATGCACATTATCAGGCCTGTCTACTACTCACCCTTCAGTAATTTAAGGCCAGATTCAGAGGTTATGATTCTTAATGGCATGCCAATGCACCTTACCAATGAATGGGCTTAGCAGTGTAGTGATGCACTGCGAAAAATGCCACATGCTTTGTTTTTAGTGCATTTTGTTGCGTTAAGTGTCCTATTTAAATAAATGGCTTGCCTTAATGCAACATGTGGCAATGCATGGGATTGTAGGTCGCACGTTCCTTACGTCTAGAATAAAAACACACAGCAACTTAACAGCCTCACCAAAGGAGGAAAATTACACACCACCACGCTACAAGCCCAAATATCTGTAATCCCGAAAGAAGGTAAAGACTGTGGAAGTTAGACCTATATCCCTTCTCAATACAGACCTCAAATTGTTTACCAAAATACTAGCCACCAGATCACAGATTCACTTGCCCCACCTGATACATCTAGACGAAGTAGTTTTCGTCCCCACAAGAAAGGCTCTACACAGTCACCCACACACCTAGCGTATTCCTAAGCACAGATACTGAAAAGGCGTTTGACCGGGTCAGCTGGGCTTTTATGTTTGCTACATTACAACATGTAGGTCTATGCGACAGCATGCTAAACTGGATATCCGCAATGTACGAGACACCATCAGCCATCAGGGCCAAGGGAGTGACCTCAGACACCTTCCCGATCACTAACGGGACAATGCAGGGATGCCCGTTGTCTTCCCTCCTGTTTGCCATCTCTCTCGAACCGTTCTTGTGCCACATACGTTTGAACCCCAACATCTCGGATGTGAAGGTCTACCAAGCCCAACACAAGGTATCAGCCTACGTGGATGACGTCATGTTCACACTCACCACCCCCTCGATCTCCCTTCCTAACCTCCTACGGGAATTCATGACATATGGAGCCATCTCCAACTTAAAAATCAATTTTGCCAAATCAGAAGCAATGGGAATGGGAATTCCACCGACCCAACTTGTACACCTACAATCTAGCTTCAAATTGAAATGGACAAAAACCACCCTGAAGTACCTAAGCACACACATTCCCTGCACATTCGCATGGCTATACGAGCTCAACTTCCCACCCCTCCTGAAAACAATTAGAGCATTACTAAATAAATGGAACACAGGCCTGCACTCCTGGATCGGCCGCTGCAATATATTAAAAATGATGATCCTCCCGAAATGCCTTTATCTCATGCAGGCAATACCCATCCACATACCAACATCCTACTCTAAGCAGATACAAACTGCATTCACAGAATTTGCCTGGGCTAAGAAAAGGCCACGACTCTCACACAAACTTTTAGTCCTACCCAAACACCACGGTGGGCCTGCACTGCCAGACATTCACATATTACCGAGCGGCACACCTAGGAAGACTCAGACTGGAGCCGACACCATGAGACCAAGCTCTGAACACAACTAGAGCAACACCAAAGCGAGACCCCCCTTAAAAGAGTTCCTTGGTGCCACTCGTCCCTACCAGCAGAAACCAAACGACATCCACTAATCGGCAACACATCGTGAATTTGTGCCCGCCTCATAGCGGAGGACTCCATATAATCCCCCAACGCCTCTTTTCCCCATAATGGGGAACCCCGGATTTTCGCCGGGAATGCACGACCCAGTTTTCTGGAGACTGCTTGACACGGGTCTACATCAAACCTCTAATTTCAGTACTAGGGGTAGATGGTACACAATAGCAGAGCCCACAGGCCCGTTCCGACTGGACTTCCTGAGAGCCCACCAGCTAGGCCACTTCCTACACTCTTTGAAACCCTCCCTGCCGAGGATCTCCCCCTCACATCATTGAAAGAACTATGTAGCACCTCAGGTACCATAACACACACACACTCTCACAAGCCTACAACTTATTGAACGTACCAAAAGCAGATTTTATACCCCGAGGCCTACTCAAATGGGGGTTAGAACTAAATTGCCACTTCAACGCTGCCAAAAGACAACGGATACTTAAAATTTACACATAAATCCTCTATATGTGCCAAAATTCAAGAGACCATCTACAAACTCCTGTCAAGATGGTACAGAACCCCAGAACTGCTTCATAAATTCTTCCCGGCGACATTGGATCTTTGCTGGCTCTGCCGGACAGATAAGGGAACACTGTTACACATTTTCTGGTCATGCCCCGTACTGAATCACTTCTGGAAGGTGGTGTGCGAGGTCACCCAGAAATTTACAGAACGCACCATACCAGAAGACCCCGCATTTTTCCTACTCCACGCATCTGACTCCCTGGAGAAAACATTAAAAAAAAAAAAAAAAAATCAGTAATTAGACATCTGCTAGATGCAGCCAAAGCCTGTATACCGCTACAGTGGAAGTCCACACACCCTCCGACTATAGCTTCATGGGTTTCTAGAGTGGAGGAAATAAGACAGATGGAGGACCTCGTCCTTACAGCGCAACATAGACAGGAAGCATTTTCTAAAACCTGGCAGCTGTGGATCACCTTCATCTACTCGGCCGAGGGCCAGGCGCTGAAGGAAACCACATCGGATGCGCAGGGATGCACTCCTCCGCCTGTCCCCCTTCAGTCCTAAACCTAAGTAACACAGATATAACTATCCCTACATAAAAGAAACCCGCGGCTATCTCCTGTCTATGCGCCCCAATAACACAACATCATCCCTCAACCACCCCCCCACCTACCTCCCGCCCCCCTATTACTGCTCTACTCTCTTGCTCCATCTTAGACACCTTCTCTAGCCATCTTCTCCCCCAATCGGGGAGCTATCCTTTCCACTAAAAATCAAACGAAGGAACTGGGCACGTGACCCCGACACCGTACACCGAGATAACCCTACACATGAACACCCTTGCTAAGGAAAGAAAACCAATAGACGAAACCAAACATTCAGAGAAGCATAGGTTACCAGCACCAATTCAAACAAGAAATGAACCTCAGGGAGTTGACGATAACCCAAACCTACCATACAATAGTTTATTTCAACATACGATTATATCCAGTTCCGACAAACTTGATTTGTTGGATTCAGCATTTTGAATAAGATGTTTTTCTTGTCACATGTATTACACTGTAACTTGTCGGCCCGATTGGGTCCTGTTCCTGTTATAAATAAAAAATAAAAAAAAATAAAACACACAGCAACCAGCAATTGGTGTTTTAAATGGCCGCGGCACCTTTATTGGTATTAAAATTAATCAAATAACTTTATTCAAAATAAAACAGTGAAAGAATAAATTATATTTCCAACATTTTAACTTTTAAAACAAATGATAAATTTGCTCAGTCATAGAACTCGAGCTACAAATGAATCAATTTATAAAAACAAAGTCCCCACCAGCCAGGTTTGTTGAAAACAAAAATGGCTACCCCAGCACTGCGGCCTGTTCAATGCTATTTTAAAGACCTAGGTTAAAGATGTCTAAACCTACATCTGAAATATGAACACCATCTTGTCTATAAAGACTGGGAAAACCTCCTTCCAGATCAACATGACGGAAAGAGATCCCCCCCAATCCTTGGCAGGAACTTTTCAATGGAGTGATTAACTCTCCTCTTAATCTTCAACAGTCTACCACCTTGCGAATATAACCAAGGCAAGCGAGAAATCATTTCAGAAAAAATAATACGAGTATTAGGAAAAGCTAACTTCAATCGATACAAATCTTGTTTCATTAAAAACATCAATTCTAAAGTTTTTAATCTACCAACATCGTTACCTCCGGAGTGCAGAATTATAACAGATGGAAAAGGCCAAGAAAGAAACAAATCAGAAAGATGAAAGAATAAATTATTCCATTGTAGACCATGAATGCCCTTCCAAAGAATATGAAACTTATCTGAAGGTAACGATAGGTTGGAACCGTAGCAACACTTTGAAGCTCTCTTATGAGCCCAGTAAATATAAGAATGGCCAACTATCCAAATGACAGATTTTTCACCTAAAAATTAAAGCGATAAATTAGGTCGAATGTAAATGTTAAATCTACTAGATTCCCATCTACCCAATCTCATAATGACTGTATCACTTAGACCCAATCTAGCGGCTTCAGTCCTAAACGAATGAGAAGAGAATTTGAAAAGGGAAAGGCCTAAATGGGAAAAACAACGTTTCAGAACTGCAGAAAATTGAAATTTTGTCATAAGGGAAGAATCTATGTATTTTGAGAATTAACATAGGACAAAGGATGGAGTCACCACATGCAAATAGCATGAGCCACCGGCCTTTACCTGTCCTATCTGTTTTAGACCTTCTAATAAAAAGAAGAACTTATCTTCCAGAATAGAAACTTCTGATAATAGTAAACCTTCCAAACTGTGTTTGTTATTTGGCAGAATTTCAGAAATATGAAAAGGCTGCAAAAAACATTAAAACAAAAGCAGCATGAAATAATAGAGCCTCAAACTGAAATGCAGACAAAAGAAGTAGCCAAACACAGCCTGGATAGAATATCTAAAGTAATAGGCCTGCGCAAATCTGGAACCAACTTAACCTTTCTTAAACCCTTCAATGCTTGCTGACTGAAAAGAAACTGTTACAGGCTGGGAAATTATGAAGTTTAAAGAAAATGGAAACTCCAGCTAAGGATTTTCTTTTAATCATATTAATAAGATCCAACTGCATTAAAGAGCAAAGAAAAGCCAAAATCGAACTCTCAGACAGAGGTAATCCAGGAGAACCAAACTCCGAATTGAATTTCAGCCATTTTTCCCATGCAACTGAGTAGTCAGTCCATGTTCTAGGAGCAATCAAATTTTTTATAGCCGAAAATACTGGATTCAAATCAGATCCCAAAGATGACTCGGGCAACGGTACCCAATCAGATCTGCCTGAGGCAACAGCTGTCTGAAAAGGGCCATCTGCAATCAAGATAAGGCATCAGCAATGACATTGAGCTTTCCTGGTATATACTTTTCTTTAACCCAAACATTTAATTTTAAACATAAAAGGACTAAATGACGTAAAAGTTTTATGACCAACAAGGATTTTGAAGAAAGGCAGTTCAAAGCAAATAATACACCTCTATTATCCGTATTAATAATAATATGTCTGTTAACAAATTGGTTACCCCAAATTTCTAAGGCAACCACAATTGTAAAGAGCTCCAGTAAAACGTTCTTTGTCATTTTACTAGAGATCCAAAAGGGAGGCCATGAACCCAAACACCAATGGGAACGGAAAATAGCAGCAAACCCGTGTGATCCAGCGGCATCTGTAAATAACTCTAAATCGGCTGCAAACATAAATCATCCAGAAAAAAAGAACTGCCATTATAATCTTGAAGAAACTGGGACTATACTAATAAATCGTCTTTGAGATAGCAAGTCAACCTGATATGGGAAAAAGACGATTTAAGACCGGACATAGTTAAAGATAACCTTCTGGAGAATATGCTTCCCATAGGCATTATGCGTGTAGCAAAGGCCAGAAGACCCAAAAAAGATTGAATCTCCTTAAGTAAAATCTTATTTCGGTGCAGAAAGAATGAAATTTGGGATTGTAGCCTGCAAATTTTGACAGCAGGTAATTCAAATTGAAATGATAAAGTATTAATTTTAATACCCAAAAATTCAATAATAGGAGAAGGAAAAGAAGGACGCTGAAATATTCAGCTATACAGAAAAATAATTTAAGAATTAAGGAACAAACCATAGATCTAGGACAGGGGTCTCAAACTGGCGGCCCTCCAGCTGTTGCTAAACTACAAGTCCCATGAGACATTGCAAGGCTGACAGTTACAACCATGATTCCCACAGACAGAGGCATGATGGGACTTGTAGTTTTGCAACAGCTGGAGGGCCGCCAGTTTGAGACCCCTGATCTAGGAGGACCAATAAAATGAAATCATCTAGATAGTGAATTATCCCAGTGTGACCAGATTCAAACATTAACACCCACTGAAGAAATGAAGCAAAGATTTCAAAATAATAACATGATAATGAACAACCCATTGGGAGGCATTTGTCATAGAAAAAATAACCATCAAAAACAAAAACCCAAAGACTTATGAGATTCTGGAGCAATGGGCAGTAATCTAAAGGCTGACTGAATGTCAGCTTTGGCTAATAAAGCACCACATCCAAACATTTTAATTATTTGAATAGCGTCGTCAAAACTTGCATATTTAAACGGAAACAGATGCTGGGTCAATTTCGTAATTTAGAGAATTACCTACAGGGAATGAAAGATGGTGAATCAGATGGTAAGCATTAGGTTCCTTTTTTGGGACTAAACCTAAAGGTTTGACTTGAAAATTAACAAATGGAGCGTATAAGAAGGGACCTGGAATCCTATTAGCCAAAATGTCTTTCAATAATTTATCCCTTACTATATCAGTATGGAGAAAAACTGATTTAACATTTTTTGATAACTTGCAACCGGAACCTGCAAAGATAGGAAGTTTAAAACCAGTAGAAACACCATCAATTATTAACTGTCCTTTCTCCATGTCGGGGTATAACATTAACCATGGATGCATTGTGGACAGCCTCACTGGTGTGCAGGCTTTTTGAATGTTCCCTATGTACCTGGTTGCTAGACGATCTTTTAAAACACTTAACTACTGGGTGATTACAAAACAAAAAGAACATTCATGTCGATAATGACATGAATTCAGCCATTTGCACTGAGCCTCATTAAATGCATAACATGTACCTTTTTTTATATACTGATTTTAAATTAGTTGTGCTCAATGTTGGTCTAGCAAAAAAAGGCTTCTGAGGAATGATAAGGTTTAACCACAATCCCACATCTTTGTTACCCCATTTTAGGTTTGGGTAAATGGCAATTTTTTGGCAAAAGGATTAGTCGTAATTAAACCATCCCATACCGCCAAAACTTTTATATGCCTCCAGAACATGCTCCAGGTGTTGAAAAAGCCCAGTGCATTTTTCCGTATGTTTCTCACCCATTATCGCAGAGAAAATGCAGAAGGCCTGAAACCAATTAAAAAAAGTTCTAGAAACAGGGAGACGCCTGTCATCAGTACTATCTTCAGTACTATCTGATTTTGTAAGGAATTCCTTTGAAATGGGTAGTAAAGACAATAGATGTAAAAATTCACCTTTCCATATCTTTTCTTTTAAATTTAAAGGCAAGTGAAAACCCAGGAGGTGACATTTCACAAGGAAGAACCTCTTTAAAACATGTCTCAGAAACAGAAGCAGGCATAAAGACAGGAATATTTGCACTGGTAGAAACAGGATTAACATTAGTTACTGAATTACCTGACCATACATTCACTGGAGAAGGGGATACAGCAGTAAAATGATTGACAGATACATTTCCATTGAATCTGGCTAAAGAGACAAGCAGCTGGTTAATTAGTTCAGTTTGAGCAGACTCACCTGCATAGTTGGTTTCAGGATAATTATAAACAACTGGAATATCTGTCCCTTGTGCTGAGACTTGGCTGACATCTGCACCTGTAAGGGAGGAATGAGACATAGGGGCCCTCACTGCATCCAGCCTGGATGCCGAGATATCAACCTAAGTTACCTGCCTGGGACAAATCCCAGCAGCGCTAGGAGATGATGCTGCTCTGGGTGTATCTTCATTCCTATGCGGAGAGGCAGGAGGAGCGTAGCTTAAGTTAGGTGGTGACAGCTCTTCTCTACCAGGGAATTCAAACAGCAGCACTGAAGAGTGGCATGCCCGGCCTCTACCTCTACGGCGGCGGTTAAGAGAAGGAGATAAAGCTCGTCTGTTCCTCTTGCCGCGCGGACTCCCCCTCAGAGCTCCACTAAAGGAATCCTCCTGCTCAGCTGCATGTTGAGACTGCTTTTCCCTCATTGCTGCTTCTTCTGTGGCTGTGCGTTCCAGAGGTAAGCTCCTATGTATAGAGCGAGCCGGCGAGCGCTGAATTGAAGCGGGGGGGGCTGGACGGGATTCAGCTGACAATTCAGTCATATTCCGTGCCTGGCGAGACGCCGCTGCAGCTGCTCCAGACACAGTGCCTTCTTCAGTGAGTGCCAGACAACGCTGGAGCCACTCATTGCCACCCTCCGCTTCAGCCCTCTCAAGGACTCTCCTAACCAGGGAGTTCATGTCCTGACAGGGCTTAGGAGAGCTGACAGAAACACAGTGGAGGAGCTCACGCCTAACCCACCTCAGGGCATCTGTGAGCAGTCTGTCTCACAGGTACTTATATAACCTCCTATACCTGTGGAAAAAACTTTTTTCCCGCTTGTTGCCTCATGACAAGACCGCTTTTTTTTTCTTTATTAAATCATATACATATACATTTTTATTTCATTTTATTTTATATCTACTCCGTTGGCGGCCACAATCCCATGTTGTGGGCTCCTTATTGTGCCCACTGCTCACGGGTGTTAAACACATCACAAAGATGCAAATGGATTATGAGCCACTGACTAGGAACAAGTGCACAGTTCAGAGGTTAGGACTGCGCTTGTCCTGGGTCAGGGACTATGAATTGAATAAGAACGTTTTCATAAAAAGGTCAACAGTGGCAGCCTGTGCGTCTTTATATGTACAAGTTTCCTAAAAGAGTGCAAAAAATAAGTCAGCTTACTACTGTAGAACATAAGCCTGCTTTCATACTGGGGCATTGCGGGAGATGGCGGTAAAGTGGCGCTATATTTAGCGTCGCTTTAGCGTCGTTTTATCTGCGCTATGTGGCTGCTAGGGGGCCAGTTTTAGCCCCCGCTATTGGCCGAAAAAGGGTTAAAACGGCCTGCAAAGTGCTGCTGCAGCGGTGCTTTGCAGGCAGGTTTGCAGCGCTGTCCCATTTTTTTCTATGGGAAGGTGGCGCTTTAGGAGCAGTAAATACACCGATCCTACAGCGCTCCAAAGATGCGGCTTGCAGGACTTTTTGGATTGTCCAGCAAGCGCATCGCTCCAGTGTGAAAACCCTTGGGGCTTTCACACTGGAGAGACAGCAGCAGCTGTTTCAGGGCGCTTTGCAGGTTCTATTTTTAGCGATATAGCGCCTGCAGCGTGAAAGGGGCCTTAGTGCTCTTTAAAAACTGCATAGAATGGGAACTTTATTAATTAGATCTCCATTTCTTATAATGTATAAACTGTTTACTTGAGGTGCATTAGGCCTCTTGCACACGGATGTAAAATCTACTGTTCAAACTCTTGTTGACAGAAAGATCTTGGATGAAAATTGTTCTGAAATAGGCCTTGCATATATACGCATATATGTGTACATACGTAAAATTCTTCGTCGTCCTCTTCTAGTTGCCAGTGTTGCAATTTACATACATGTATGCGTAAATTACGGCTTGCGCATGCAAAATTCTCAAATTTTTTTTTATGGCTTTGTACTCATTGCTGTATTACTGATCTTTACCCAGCCATGTGCAGTGTTCTATAGACAACAATACACGCATTCGATCAGTAAAAAAAAAAACTTAGCAATTTTTACTCCCATGTGCAAGAGACCTAAATGTCAGAATTCTTTTAAAATATTAAAAAGTATATATACACACTATATTGCCAAAAGGCACCTGCCTTTACACGTACATGAACTTTAATGGCATCCCAGTCTTAGTCCGTGGGGGTCAATATGGAGTTGGCCCACTCTTTGCAGCTATAACAGCTTCAACTCTTCTGGGAAGGCTGCCCACAATGTTTAGGAGTGTGTCTATGGGAATGTTTGACCATTTTTCCAGAAGCGCATTTGTGAGGTCAGGAACTGATATCGATGAGAAGGCCTGGCTCGCGGTCTCCACTCTAATTTATCCCAAAGGTGTTCTGTCGGGTTAAGGTCAGGACTCTGTGCAGGCCAGTCAAGTTCCTCCACCCCAAGCTCGCTCATCCATGTCTTTATGGACCTTGCTTTGTGCACTGATCCAAATCATCTGGTGAAGGGGGGATTATGGGGTGGGGTTGTTTTTCAGGGTTTGGGCTTGGCCCCTTAGTTCCAGTGAAGGGAACTCTTAAGGCGTCAGCATACCAAGACATTTTGGGCAATTTCATACTCCTAAATTTGCGTGAACAGTTTGGGGATGGCCCCATCCTGTTTCAACATGACTGTGCACCAGTGCACAAAAAATGTCCATAAAGACATGGATGAGCTAGTTTGGGGTGGAGGAACTTGACTGGCCTGCACAGAGTCCTGAGCTCAACCCAATAGCACACCTTTGGGATGAATTAGAGCGGAGACTGCAAGCCAGGCATTCTCGTGGACATCAGGACCTGACCTCACAAATGCGCTTCTGGAGGAATGGTCAAACATTCCCATAGAAACGCCTGAACCTTGTGGACAGCCTTCTCAGAAGAGTTGAAGTTGTTATAGCTGCAAAGGGTGGGCCAACTCAGTATTGAACCCTGTGGTCTAAGACTGGGATGCCATGCAAGTGTGTCCCAATATTTTTGACACTATAGTTAGATATATATATATATCTATATATATCTATATCTATAATATTATATACATACACACATACATACATACACACACACACACACACAGTGCTTTGTAAAAGTATTCATCCCCCTTGGATTTTTACCTTTTTTGTTACATTACAGCCTTTAGTTCAGTGTTTTTTTTAATCTGAATTATATGTGATGGATCAGAACACAATAGTCTAAATTGGTAGAGTAAAATTAGAAAAATATATACATAAAACTATTTTCAGAAATAAAAAAATGATAATTTGCATGTGCATGTATTCACCCCCTTTGTTATGAAGCCCATAAAAAGCAACCAATTACCTTCAGAAGTCACATAATTAGTGAAATGATATCCACCTGTGTGCAATCTAAGTGTCACATGATCTGTCATTACATATACACACCTTTTTGAAAGGCCCCAGAGGCTGCAACACCTAAGCAAGAGGCACCACTAACCAAACACTGTCATGAAGACCAAGGACCTCTCCAAATAAGTAAGGGACAATGTTGTTTAGAAGTACAAGTCAGGGTTAGGTTATAAAAAAATATATGCAACTCTTTAGATCCCTAGAAGCACCATCAAATTTATCATAATCAAGTAGAAAGAGCATGGCATAACAGCAAACCTGCCAAGAGACGGCCACACACCAAAACACACCGGGCAAGGAGGGCATTAATCAGAGAGGTAGCACAGAGACCAAAGGTAACCCTGGAGGAGCCTCAGAGTTCCACAGCAGAGACTGGAGTATCTGTACATAGGACGAAAATAAACCCTACGCTCCATAGAGTTGGGCTTTATGGCAGAGTGGCCAGAAGAAAGCCATTACTTTCAGCACAAAACGAAATGGCACATTTTGAGTTTGCGAAAAGGCATGTGGGAGACTCACAAAATGTATGGAGGAAGGTGCTCTGGTCTGATGAGAC
Source organism: Lithobates pipiens (assembly GCF_037356315.1). NCBI lineage: Eukaryota > Metazoa > Chordata > Amphibia > Anura > Ranidae > Lithobates > Lithobates pipiens. The sequence goes on from NW_027507718.1 coordinate 239,035,487, forward strand.
TAAAATTGAACTTTTTGGCCATCAAAAGAAAACGCTACGTCTGGCACAAACCCAACACATCACATCACCCAAAGAACACCATCTGCACAGTGAAACATGGTGGTGGCAGCATCATACGGTGGGGATATTTTTCAGCAGTCAGGACTGGGAAACTGGTCAGAGTTGAGGGAAAGATGGATGGTGCTAAATACAGGGATATTCTTGAGCAAAACGTGTACCACTCTGTGTGTGATTTGAGGCTAGGACGGAGGTTCACCTTCCAGCAGGACAATGACCCCAAACACACTGCTAAAGCAACACTTGAGTGGTTTAAGGTGAAACATGTAAATGTCTTGAAATGGCCCAGTCAGAGCCCAGACCTAAATCCAATAGAAAATCTGTGGTCAGACTTAAAGATTGCTGTTCACAAGCACAAACCATCCAATTTGAAACAGCTAGAGCAGTTTTGCAAGGAGGAATGGGCAAAAATCCCAGTGGTAAAATGTGGCAAGCTCATAGAGACTTATCCAAAGTGACTTGGAGTTGTGATAGCCACAAAAAGTGGCTCTACAAAAGTATTGACTTTAGGGGAGTTAATAGCTATGAACGTTGACTTTTTCTGTTATTCTGTCCTATTTGTTGTTTGCTTCACAATAAAAACAAAACAAAAAAACACACATTTTCAAAGTTGTGAGCGTGTTCTGTAAATTTAATTATGCAAATCCTCAAACAATCCATGTTAATTTCAGGTTGTAAAGCAACAAAACACGAAAAAAAAAAAAGGCCAAGGGGGTGAATACTTTTGAAAAGCACTAAATAATATAAAAATAAAAAACATTTAAAGCACTAGATGGTTGCTTACCATCCAGCAGCCGTCTACAGTCACTTTTCAAACCATACATTACATACACTGCAAAAGAATTTCAACTATGACAAACATTTTATCAGTTTTCATTTACATTATCCTGCCCACAAAAAATAAAAATACTATGTACCATTTGCCCATGAATTTGTGGTCCCCAACCATTACCATGCTTGCCACGATAGGCTCCAGCAGTGCAATAATATGAAAAGAAACCCATCTTTAACCACTTGCTTACTGGGCACTTAAACCCCCCTCAGTCCCAGACCAATTTTCAGCTTTCAGCGCTGATGCACTTTGAGTGACAATTACGCGGTCATACAACACTGTACCCAAATGAATTTTTTATCATTTTTTTCCCACAAATAGAGCTTTCTTTTGGTGGTATTTAGTTACAGCTCGGAGTTTTATTTTTTGCTAAACAAACAAAAAAAGATGCAAAAAAAAAAAAAAAAAAATCATGTTTTAATAGTTTGTTATAAAATTTTGCAAACGGGTCATTTTTCTCCTTCATTGAAGTGCGCTGATTAGGCGGCACTGATAGGCTGCATTGGTGGGCACTGATGGGCTGCATTGGTGGGCACTGATGGGCTGCATTGGTGGGCACTGATAGGCTGCACTGGTGGGCACTGATAGGCATAGTTAAGGCGGCACTAATAGGCACAGATAAGGCGGCACCAATGGGCACAGATAAGGCGGCACTGATGGGCAAAGATGGGCACAGATAAGATGGCACGGATGGGTGGCACGGATAAGTGGCACGGATGGGTGGCACGGATGGGCACTGATAGGTACCACAGATAGATGGGACTGATGGGCACTGATAGGTGGCACTGATAGGTGGCTCTGATAGGTGGCACTGCTGGGCACTGATGGGCGGCACTGCTGGGCACTGATGGGCGGCACTGGGGTGCAGCACCTGAGGCAGATTTTGGGTGGCACTGTGGGTGGCACTGCTGGGTGGCACTGTGGGTGGCACTGTGGGCACTGCTGGGTGGCACTGTGGGCACTGCTGGGTGGCACTGTGGGCACTATGGGCACTGCTGGGTGGCACTGACAGGGGGGCACTTACTTTATTTCAGGATGGCACTGCGGGTGGCAGGTGGGCACTGGCAGGGGGCAGGTGTCCTTTTAAATTGCTGGCCGTGATCGGGACTGATGTCCCGAACACGGCCGCCGGCGATCGGCTTTTTTTTTTTCTCCTCGCGCTGTCAGCGCGAGGAGGAATACTAGCCGATTACCGGCTCCGTTTTATCACATGATCAGCTGTCATTGGCTGACAGCTGATCACGTGATAAGGGGTCGGGATCGACCCCTTACACGGATCGGTGATCAGGCGAGTCTCACGGACTCGCCGATCACAGAGCGCGCCGCGCGCGCCCCTCAGGGGGCGCGCAGGCCGCTCGTAACCGGGACTACGTCAATAGACGTAGTCCCGAAAATGTGGGTCCGCGCTATTGCCGTCATTTTGCAATAGCGCGGATCCCAAGTGGTTAAAGATGTGTGGTGGGGCTGCAATTTTTGATCACTTCCTGAGCATGCTAGTTGCCAAACCGTCATATGTATTCAATAACTTTAGTTGTTGACCTGTAACAGGTATGTATACCGGAGGATTTTTTAGTTCAGGGACTCAAAGTATTACAGCCAGGAAACTAGCATTTTCAGGAGGTCTGTGGCAGCCAAAGTCTTTCTTTCATAACAGGGGGTCATTAACGAAGGTAAAGGATTAAATATAATTGAACTAATAACAGGTATTGACATATTTTTACACTTACGTTGTGTACAGACATTAGAGGATAGCTAGTTTGTACAAAAGATTGGCGATTAAACATGCAATTTTGCATCAATTGGACTTGTATGTTTGTGGCTATAAAGAGGAGGGAGGCTCGGTAGAAGCCTTTGTTTCCCCAAGGGGACAAAAGCAGGAGGCTTCAGGGAAAGCCTACAAACATATTAACATTCCCTGACTGATCTGTAAAAGGCTGAATTAGGTGAACGTTCCTTCATATCTACGGACACCTTTACTGTAGCTATGTCCATTCGTCACACTAGTTTGTTTGCTCTCTTAACTGTCAAAAACGTGAATCCTCTATTTATAGGTTTGTATTCAAAGTTACAGTTCCCTAGCCAAGGGTAACAATGATTTGGCTTTCGCTGTCAAACAGCCACACCTCAAACATGATACACTGATTTCCCTTGTTCAGTCCGTGTGCACCTTCATTGGGAACTGTCCCAAATTCACAGTGTATGGCCAGCTTTACACAGAACACAAAAATTGCAGGTACAGAAACAGTTAAGGTGCCATTAGCAACTAATCAGAAGTCTTCATACATTAAAAAAAAAAGCACTTCTGGAAGTTAGATTCACATTTATGCATTGTGTTTTACCTTAAGGATGGGGGATCAAAAATCCAGTTAAAAACGTAGGCCTCTTTCACACAGGTAGGAGCCCACTCCGATCAGCAGGGGGATCTGTGAGAAGATCCCCTGCCGACTGGAGCCAAGTTAAACGGATGTCACATCCATTCCCTCTCAGATCATGCTGAGTGGATGCGGACAGACCCTGCTGAGCTCTATGGGCAGCCGGTGTAAACATAATCTGCTGTCCATTTAGAGAACTATAAATAATTTAAGTGCTGCGCTAATATAAGTTGCAGGCTTACCAGATAAAAAATTGTGCATTTTCTAAATACGCTTAGCCCTTGGCTGCACCATCTCAATAGCATCTCTTTCCACAACGCTAACGTTGTCCATCTGAGTTGATCTTCAGATAAGTGGTAAATGCATCCACACACACTCAGAAATTTGCAAAAGTAAGCAGGTATAGGCTTCCTCGCAGAAAATGGGGGAGGCTCTCCTGTGACCTCATAGCGTACAGGAAGTAAACCAGAAGTACATGCTGTTTTACCGGCTGATAAGTAGAGAGGATATTTTATTTTGTGTTTGCAGCTCACTTTTTTTTTTTTTTCGTAGTTTCCAATTTATATTATTTGCTGTCCATTTAGATCAGAATACCTCTGAACTAAGCCTCCAAAATAGAATGGGACGCAGTCCTTTTTGTTTTTTTTTACTGGACCTGATTGAACCCAAAGGACACAAGTCCATTTACATCTGTCTGTCCTTAGGGCTTTATGGACTGCACATTCTGACCAGGCCCACCTGAAAAACTGATAGGTGGACCTGATCAGAATGCAGTGTGAGAGGGGCCTAAAGGATGACAAACCAGAACTTAAAAAATCTTATATAAGCAGTTATAGGATTATATTAAGCCTCATGGACTTTGAAATAGCATCTATGTTCCTGCTCCCAATAGCTAGACATTCAGCTTCTAGATCTAAATTTCTAAATTCAACTAGCAACAGGAAAGAGAGAAGCTGACTAAAACACTGAAATCTGTTCTTCCAGGCACTACACAGATGTGGTGCAGTATTGTTTCTCAGCTATATACTGGTAAAAAGTAAAATACAAGCCATTTAAAGAATTAATCTACTGAAACTTGATCTTTAATGTAAAGATGGGAACCAAAGTGGGTTCACAGCCATTTAGCATCTTATAACTCTTGGGGATTTTAGTGGCAAGGTGTACTCACCAAACTCTTGGCTGTGCCCTCAGTATGCCAACTTAAAAACCAAGAAACATACGTAAATGTGCCTGCTTTATCGTCACTGAGGAATTGTTCATAAAATGATACTGGAGCTTCTGATAAAGAAATCTTGCAATAGACCATATAACATTTACAAAACATTGCAGAGTCTTGTGATCCTAGTTCGCAGAACCCCTAGTGTACCTTAATTTAGAAGAAAAGACACTTTGACTTACCTGTATACTCCATAGCCACATTTATTCTGACTACAGAACAAGAGACAGGCTGCATATGCATACACCAGGCCCTATACGCTTGTACCTTCAGGTGATTGGACACTGGCAAGCTTTTAAAAGGACACTGCCCACTGGATACCTTCCCTATAATTCTACTGCACTCTGTGTAACCTCAGTTTTGGCCAGCAATGCAAGGGAAGCAAACCAAGGGAAGGAAGGACTGTAGTCCAATATATGGAAGTAAGGAGTGTACTGGAAAATATTTATTAATTAATTAGTCTTAGGACTTTTCCTGAATCCCAGACTAGTAACAGCACCAGTAGAAGCTAAAGGATGTATTTAAGGTGGCACACACTGCGTCGATAAGAACCGATATGGCAACTGCGAGAGCTATTGCAACTGCATGCAGCTGCTCCATAACATATTCCACCAAGGATTTGTGAGACTCTCAGAACCTCCACAGCAGAAGAGCCAGAGACTGATACAACTGCAGGAATGTTAGACATTGGGATCTGATCTGTTGTACAGCTCAATAAAAACAGCTTATTTGATAACACCAGGTGAAAACTGTAGGTACTCACAAACCAGCTGCTGAAAGCAGAAGAGTTTAGAATGGCTGGAGGTGGCCTGGTGAATGAAGGTGGCCGCAAAGACTAACTAAGGTGAAATTGCACCTCTTGCAAATTGGAACCTAAACAGACTTTAGGGTCTCTGCTCCGGCATCTATGTCCCCCATTCGGTGTGTTTCACTGAGGGTGCAGGTCAGGCTTGAAGTCTGCCCTGACTCCATGTAATCCACATCACCTCACCCACTTGGCTTAGTCATGAGTGTCTTGTGATTAGGAGCAATGTTGAGAAGGTACTAACTCATGCTGAAAAGTTGAGAACAGAGTATAAAGTGTGCAGATATGACGCTCCAGCTAGTGATGCAGCACTTGATTTCCCAGCATTTTATCCGTAGGGCCAACGGAAAAAAAAGCAGTTTAATAATTGCGCTCAATGGTATCAATACATGTAATAGCTTCTGATGGGCACAGACAGCATATTCATAAAAGAATCTTTGGAGTCCCAACAGAGGCTGTGCCACGGCAATGGACTTGGAAAGCACTTCGCAATTAAACACCATATGCAAAGGTCTGGAAAGCACCAAAGCAGAGCTCAGTGCCAGAAGGTCACATTCTAGGCAGACCCCATAATCTCCAGCCCAGCGTGGTCCAGGCATGGCCTACAAAGCTATTGCTGAGGATACGATACTACAGATAGCTGCATACAGAGCCCAGCACACAGCATGTACATGAAGTCATGAATGAAGAAAAAAATAAAGAGAAAATGGCTAGTAAAAAAAAAAGTTAAACTGTTCTCAGTAGCGAAAGGATGTCCATCCTCCTGGGTCACAAGCAAAAAAACTGAAGCATGCTGGTAGGGGTTATACCTGGCTGGCCAACAACTTTTGGTTGCCAGTGTCCAAATATATTATGCCCAGCCCCCCAAAAAACTTGCTTTGGGCCTCCATGTTAACAGTTTATTCCTTATAATGTACCACAGTTTGTTAGAATACAATACTTTAGATTTATGCTTATTTAAATATGATCTGCTGTAGGAGAAACACAACAGTTGTCTAAAGTCCCATGAATAGTTGGGCTAACATGTTTCTTTGTGCTGTAGATCTTATACTAAGACTGGCCATAGACGGCGCAAATTTCTTTACTGCAGCCACAAGTTGCAGGAAAGAAATTTGCACAGGCACGATCCCCCTCAGCACAGACAGCGCTGACAGTGGAATCCGTTCTGCTGGGCCATTGTCTTCTCTGTCAGTCTGGGAACAGACGGTGGAAGCTGTCCCTGCTTGAAGTGATTATCAGAAGCGAATCCAGCAGGATTGATCAACTCGGTACATTCAGCCTGGCCACTAATGGTTCGAATCTTGGCCGGTTCAGCAGGCCGGACTGATTATAGAAGTTCAAGTAGTCAACTTTCTTTCCTTCAATTTAAAAGAAAAAAAAAGTAGTATTCCTTTAAAATAAAATGTGTTGCAATTATTTCAATAATGTTTTCTGTATTGCAATCCTCCTCCCTAATTTATTTCTTTGGACATTTATGCTCTCTTGTCCTCTTCCAGTGATGACTGCAAAATGTTAAAGACCCATCACAGCATCTAACAACCATTATGCAGTAACCACTTCACTGTTCATACACTGAACACCTAATGATCATCATGTCTACTGCACATGTCACTAGAAAGCCTAGTTGCAATGTATTTGTTCAGAAGAAAATGTAAAAAAAAAAAAAAATCTATATATATATATATTTTTTTTTTTTTAGGTGCCCATTTAAAGCGTGCAAGTCATAAAATCTAATCTATAAAAGCCGTAGAAATAAATGGGAGGCCTGGATCCCTTTACTTAACAGAAGAACGATATACTGTACAAAGTTTATGCAGTAATAGATGTAGGACTGTCCAATACAACAAGCAATGACTGATCCAGTTCTTCAGTATACATATGAAGGATTAAAACCTACTGGACTAATACGTATCTATACGTTGGTCTGGAAAGATCCAATTTCAACCATCAGATCTTTAAATTAGCAACTTTCCCCATCTGTGTCTATACATTTATATAAAATAAGGCAGCTTTGTGCCTTTGTTGAAGAGTCTGAGACTATCCAGGTAGAGGAAAATGTAGAGTCTTTGGTTGAAAGCTCTTCACTCAGTGCAATAAGTCTGATGCGGTTTAGTTTTGGTATCCAACATAGGTTTAGGTTACAGGTCAGAAACTGATGCTGGAATTACTCCTTTCTCAATTAAATGTGCCTTAAACACTTTGTAGATGTTTAGTTGCTGTTCAGGTTGTAGCACGAGAAGTTGCTGCAAGACTTTGCTGGGATTAGGACCTCTACAGATGGAAAAAGAAAACAAATGCTGTAAATTAAGTATTTTTAGGACAAAAATTATGTTAAGGGCAGTCAAACTGACTTAAAACTGTAAAATGGCATTAAAATAATGAATAGCAAATTGAGGGGGGGGTGGATAATTTTAACCTGGCAATTCATTATCAACCCTTTCCGTATTATATGCTAGCATGTTTCATGGTTATCCTTCCCAGGATATGGTAAGTCAGGTCTAACCTTGTCCAAGTACCAACTGTACTGTTATAGGTTTAACCGTGTACCAGCCACCTCAATGACTACAGCACTATTATAACAGTACAAGCTGTTGCTATAAAGGCTTGTCTAAGCCCTTGTACACACGGTCGGAGATTCCGACGGAATGTGTCCGATCGGACTGTTTTGTCGGATATTCCGACTGTGTGTGGTCTCCATCAGACTGTTTCCGTCGGAGTATCCGACGGACCAAGTTTTCCAACTTGTTGGTAAAATTTTCAGACAAAATGCTCCGATCGGACATACTCCAATCATGTGTAGAGAATTCCAATTGGACAAAGTGCCACGCATGCTCAGATTAAATTCCTACATCAAAGCTATTGGCTACTAGCCTGAACGTAGTCCCGTCGTAATGAAATAACGTCATCATGTTCTGAACGATTGGACTTCTGACAACTTTGTCCGACCGTGTGTATGCAACAGTTTTGGACAAAATCTGACGGATTTGGTTGTCGGAATCTCTGACTGTGTGTACAAGGGCTAAGGGTTATAAACACTTGCTGTGCATCTTGCCATCTTATTTATAGGTTATTGACACATATCCTCTTAACTTCTATAAGCTGCACTCCAAAGACGACATACAGAGGGGAGATTTACTAAGACCCCTTTCACAATTAGGTAGTTTTCAGGCACTTTTGCTCTAAAAAAAACATCTGAAAAGCTCCCAAAAACGCTTTTTCCATTAAAATCAATAAATGCTTTTACACTGAGGTGTGCTGGCAGGGCGGTGAAAAAACTCCGGCAAGCGGCATCTTTGGAGTGCCTGGCATTTTATGGCCAGTTTTCACGCGCCTCAGTGTGAAAGGGGCCTAAAGCTGGAACACTCAGAATCTGGTGCAGTTGTGCATAGTAACCAACAAGCTTCTGACTTCAGCTTGTTCAATTAAGATTTGACACCAAAACATGGAAGCCGAGCTGCACCAGATTTTGCACTCTCCAGTTTTAGTAAATCAACCCCACAGTCCCTCTGCTGCATTTGTTGTCTTCGCTCTACTCTACTACTGTATTCCACTACATGCTGTTCTCCACACACAGTCTGTACCATCAATGTTAATAATCCCACACTGCCTACAAAGACAATATCAGGTCTAGTGAGCTATGCAGAACACAAGACATTCCTTAATCTAGATGAGTTCTGCAACATATATCATCAGCACACCAATATTCCATAGAAAGACTACTTTCTTGTTCAGCGTGACATTTTTGGTTGTGCAGGGTCCCCTTTGGAGAATGACACTCGGGCCAACTGTTCAGTGGTGAATACAATGAACTGGACAGAAACCTTGTCTGATCACTACTGTTCCTCCAGCACTGGTGCCTACATCCAGCTAAAATTGTATTTTGTTTAACAGGGAGGGGATTTTCTTTATTTTTTTCTGTTCCTAATTGGGAAGATTTTCTCTCTAACGCTTCCTCACTTTCTTAAAAATCAATTTTTGTCTGTGTCCCTTTTTAGGGAGATGTCCGTTCACATCCTGTCTTGACAGGAAGTGAGGACAAATCTACTAAAAAGTAAAAAAAAAAAAAAAAAAGCAATAAAAACCTTATGGGCTGAAACACTTCTTTGCTTTACCCAATGCAATATACTTTTTTTTTCTGGGTCAGAGGTGTAAATATATTATTCTATAAATTAAAGTTTCTCAACAAAATTTACACTGGAGGTCCCCATGGATCCCAGGGCTTTTCACTATAACAGTGAATTCGTATCTGCATATTGGTGGGTTTATTGTGAGAGGCTGCTCTAAATGACAAAGCAGATGGAAACCAATATATTTCTTCCAAGTTTTTATGACAGCTGACCACTCTGCTATCTCAATGGACAAAAAAAAATAGTCTAGTAAACTTAGGATCTAATATCATAGGTCAGTGGTGCCCAAACTGTGGCCCTTTACTTGCTTTTATCTGGCCCTTTGGGCACTATTTCTCTCACGGACAAGTGATAGAGCATTTTTCCTTCCACTGACACCAACAACAGGGTACTATTCCTCCCACTGATAAATGATGGGGTGCTATTCCTCCCACTGACCACAAAGATGGGGAATCAGTTCACCAATACCAACGATGGTGCATTATTTCTCCAAATAATACCAATGATTGGGCCCTATTCCTCCTCCTACTGACCACAGGTACCATGTCATTTTTTTATTCCCACTGACCACCAAGTCTGAGACACTGTCTACTCCCACTGATGCTGGGGTATTTTCTACCCCAAATGGTCCGGCCCTGTTAAAGTCTGACAGATAGTAAACTGGCCCTTTGTTTGGAAAGTTTGGAGACCCATTATAGGTAGTACTCAGCATGATGAAGAATCAGTGTCATCTATATGATGTTACAGATTTTCATAACTTACTAAATAAGCTTGAGAGGGAAGTTTAGGTGTTAAGGGGTGACAATAGGGACAAAATTATAGAGATACTTAGTTTTATTCATAATGAACACATTTCTTAGCATTATATGATGTTGGCCATTTATAAATGTAGCACTACCCCCGAAGGAGCTGCTGGTTAGATTTGGGCTTACCGTTACCTTCTGTTCTCCTCGCTTCACATCTCCGTGTTAAATGGCCCAGTAACTTGAGAGACTGACAACAGATCCACTTGAATGGATTTTATTTGCAAAACATAGACAATGAACAGTCTCTTAAATTGGAATCAGAGGGTTGGAAAGGAAGTTCAGGTACTCCAATGCCGCGTACACACGATCGAATTGTCCGGCGTACTTAGTCCGGCAAACAATCCGGCGGATAGTCCAGCGGACTTTCTACCGAACGGACTTGGCCACACAGAAAGTCCGGCGTTTGCTAGCGCGATGACGTACAGCACGTACGACGGGACTAGAAAAAGGAAGTTCAATAGCCAGTAGCCAATAGCTTCCTTTTGGTACTTGCTTCTGAGCATGCGTCATTCTTAGTCTGCCGGACTAGCATACTGACGAACTTATTGTCCGCTGAAACCCAGTTACGCTGAGAAAGTCCGCTGAAGCCCACACAAGATCGAATTGTCTGGTGAAATGCGTTTCGGCGGACTAAGTACGCCGGACAATTCGATCGTGTGTACGCGGCATTAGTGTAAAAGTCAAAGTCAAAATGTTGAAGAACTTGCTTAGTTTGACTGCATCCAGGGAATAGCCATTCGCAACTGGATGTTCACTCAAGTTGGACAGTCCCTCTCTCACAAGGCCTAGCAGCCAACAAGGTGCTTACTCAGGAACCAGTCTCTGCCACAGACGTTGTTGTAGAACATACAAGATATGTCTCTGCCACAGACATTGCTGTAGAACACGTAGGGAAGCTAAACACTCGTAGGATACCTGGATCTTTCAGCCAGCTTGGCGATATCCACGAGACCGGATTCTCTTGGGTACTTCAGCCCTTCCAGGCTCTTAATAAGAAACCAACCCGTACGTGGTCTTCTTCTGAAGAGTTCTCCCCTGGAATGCTTGAAGTCACTGGGTCTCTCCCAAACCGGAGATGGCACCCAACTACCTCAGAATCCTCCTTTAGTTTCCTTGCTTTGGGCTAGCCAGCCCCGAGACATCAAAATCGGGTGGATCCGCACCCCAGGCCATAGCCTTCCTGGGGGCTGGTCAGGAGGACCAGGACCATGAAGTCAGTACATCATTCTGGACCGGAACCCTGAACCACGTGACGTCTGCATCTTAAATACCCTCTCCCAGAAAGCATAGCGAGAGCGCCACTCCCACTGGGCGGGCTCCGAGAGAGAGTAACTTAAGCACCTAACCAGACCATAGTTCCATGCCTGCCAGAAGAGACAGTGCCCCCTGTGGCCAGGCTGAACATCTCACAGTTCAGTCAGACTGATGCTGAAGTCTAAATTTAGACAATTGTACCCAAACCAAACTGCAGTTCAGGCATAACTAACTTTGAAAAACGCATAGCACATGCTCTTCAGGAGCCGCCGCTACATAAACATTACTATGTGTTGTATAATTTTTTTGTATTTAACACAGTTTATCACCACAATTAGCAACTGAATATCTTTGTACAAAGCAAGTGCTGGTTATAAAGTAAATTTGCTATAGCGATAACTACCTTATGAAGCTGGCAATGTAAACATGCACAAAGGTTGCCATCAGGTACTGGCAGTCAAAGCGATCCATAATGCCACCATGTCCGGGAATGGTGTCAGCAAAATCCTGTAAAAGTAACATATATTATAGAACTGCATCCTTTTTACTATAGTGAAGACTGGGAAATAAAGATCCACTAATTAGAACAATGAAAAACTCTTTCAACAGTAGTCATTGGTACCCATGAACCTTTCACCAGTTGAGCCCAATGGAGTTTTTCAAAACACAACACATCTAGAATTAATGTCAATGCAACATTTGTGATATCATGGATTCTTATGCCAAGTAATACTAAGAAAGTACACACAGTATAGTCATCCAGAGCGCTTCAAACTATAGCTGAGATTATTAATTTAGAGATAGCAATGGCGATTATCATTATGCCAGGGGTAGGGATGGCGTGGTGCTAAAGCCAATGCAGAACAGGTTTAAGATGTCCCACAAAAAACTACCAAAAGAAGAAATTTTTCTCATGTAAACTCAAGATTGGATTAGTCAGCCCTTGACCCAAACCAAAGTGAGCTGAAGGCTTGTGTCAATATGCTTTTGTTTGGCTCAAGCAGGTTTAATGCTTGTTAGAAGGAGGTCAACTGCAGGTGAAATACACCTGTCAATGAATTCTGAATGTTCTCAGAAGCATCTTAAATGGATGTACAACTGATGCTATCAACACAATCCCAAAGTCTGTTGACAAAGGCACAGGGGATGACGACCGCATTGTACAGTCCTGGGCAAAAGTTGAGAATGACACGAATATACATTTTTACAAAGTCTGCTGCTTCAGTGTTTTTTAGATATTTTTCTCAGATGTTACTATGGTATACTGAAGTATAATTACACTCATTTCATAAGTATCAGAGGCTTTTATTGACAATAACATTACGTTTATGCAGAGTCAATATTTGCAGTTTTGCCCCTTCCTTTTTCAAGACCTCTGCAATTCGCCCTGGCAAGCTGTCAATCAACTTCTGGGCCACATCCTGACTGGTGGCAGCCCAATCTTCCATAATCAATGCTTGGAGTTTTTTCAGAATTTGTGGAGTTTCTTTATTGTTCACCCACCTTGAGGATTGCCAAAAGTTCTCCAAGGGATTAAGATCTGGGGAGTTTGCGGACCATGGACCCAAAATTTCGATGTTTTGTTCCCCAACCTGCTTAGTTATCACTTTTGCCTTGCTCCATCATGCTGGAAAAGGCATTGTTCGTCAATCTGTTCTTGGATGGTCGGGAGAAGTTGCTCTTGGAGGATGTTTGTACCATTTTTTATTCATGGCAAAATTTTGAGAGAGCCCACTCCCTTGGCTGAGAAGCAACCCCACAAACGAATTGTCTCAGGATGCTTTAGTGTTGGCATGACACAGGACTGATGGTAGCGCTCACTTTTTATTCTCCGGACAAGGTTTTTTTCAGGCGCTTCAAACAATCGGAAAGGGGATTCATTAGAGAAAACTTCTTTACCCCCAGTCCTCAGCAGCCCAATCCCTGTACCTTTCGCAGAATATCGGTCTGTCCCTGATGTTTTTCCTGAAGAGAAGTGGCTTCTTTGCTGCCTTTCTTGACACCAGGCATCCTCCAAAAGTCTTTGTCTTACTGCGCATGCAGATGCACTCACACCTGCCTGCTGCCATTCCTGAGAAAGCTCTGCACTGGTGGCGATTCCAACCCAAAGCTGAATCAACTGTAGGAGACGGTCCTGGCACTTGCTGGACTTTCTCTGGTGCCCTGAAGCCTTCTTCAAAACAACTGAACTTCTGTCCTTGAAGTTCTTGATGATCTGAAAATTGGTTGATTTTAGGTGCAATCTTAGTAGCAGCAATATCCTTGCCTGTGAATCCCTTTCTGTGTAAAGCAATGATGGCTGCACATGTTTCCTTGCAGGTAACCATGGTCAACAGAGGAAGAACAATGATTTTAAGCACCACCCTCCTGTTATAGCTTCCAGTCTGTTATTCCAACTCAGGGGTAGGCAAGCCGTGGCACGCAAAGCCTCTTTTGCCAGCACTCGACTCCCTCCCCATCAGCAGAGCAGCACATGGAAGTGTCAGTGAAACACTAATACATTTCAATTTCAGAATTCCCCATGCCGCACCTGCACAGATGGGGAGGGACTGCGCCCCTTCACATTGTAAAAGATGGGAAACATTGTTTGGTTTTCTAACTTTACTGTGATCATCAGCTTTTGTGACAGTGCAGTTCTGCTCCGGGGGGGGGGGGGCGGTCCCAGTTTCCAGGAGGAGGAGGACTGTCTTGACTACTGCTAAAGCCAAATCACATTCCTGCTAGCCCTGTCCACCATCTGGAGGAAGGGGACTCGCTTTCTTACCACTACCAATCTCAGAAAGAAGGGATTTCAAAAGTGATTTAGAAAACACAATCAGGTGACAGTTTGTGGAATTACTGTTGAGCTTCTGGGAATGTTGTTGAAATTATTCCTGAACCTTTGCGTCACTTACTACTGAACCCCTGCACTCTGTGTCCCTTTAAGCTACAGCCAGTATTCAGTGCAATGAAAATCACACCCAACCACTTTTTGTCAGCTAAGGGGGCCCAACTTATGATCCTGCATACAGGCCCACTACTTTCAGAAAATGCCCCTGACCTGAGCTCATCATTGCGCATCCATTCCAGATGCTAGTATATGACATCACATACAAGCACGTGGGCTGGATGCGAGAGGTGAATCAGCAGGGATTAATGTGCCAGGACAGGTAGATGTGTCTCATCTCTGCTTCCTTTCACCACTCTGCATATCACACATATAATAGATGAGAACAGGGTACAGCGGTGGAGCAGATGAGCAGGAGGGTACAGCGGTGGGGAAAAAAAGCAGGAGGGGTTCAGAGGAGGACCAGGAGAGCAGGAGGGTTAGTGGTGGGGCAGAAGTGCAGGGAGGTACATTGATGGGTCAGATGAGCAGGGGGGGTTCAGTGTTGGGGGAGATGAGCAGGGGGATTTAGTATTTGGAAAGAAAATCCGGGGGTATAGCAGTGGGGCAGATGTGAAAGGGGGTGTGTTGGTGTGGCAGATGAGCAGGGGTTTACAGTGGTGGGGCAGGAGAGCAGGGGGTTACAGTGGTGGGGCAGGAGAGCAGGGGGTTACAGTGGTGGGGCAGGAGAGCAGGGGGTTACAGTGGTGGGGCAGGAGAGCAGGGGGTTACAGTGGTGGGGCAGGAGAGCAGGGGGTTACAGTGGTGGGGCAGGAGAGCAGGGGGAACAGTGGTGGGGCAGAAGAGCAGGGGGGTACAGAGGTGAGACAGATCTGCAGGAGGTACATTGGTGGGGCAGATGAGAAAAGGGGTTACAGTGGTGGGGCAGATGAGAAAACAGGTTACAGTGGTAGGAGATGGGTGCAGTGTTAGGACAGATGAAAAGGTTATTCATTAGTGAGACAGAATAGTATGGGGATACAGTGGTGGAGCAGATGTGCAGGGAGGTACATTGATGGGGCAGATGAGCAGGGGGGGGTTACAGTGGTGGGACAGAAGAGCAAGGGGGTACAGTAGTGGGGCAGATGAGCAGGGGGTGTTACAGTGGTGGGACAGAAGAGCAAGGGGGGTACAGTAGTGGGGCAGATGTTCAGGAGGTACAGTGGTGGTGATGAAAAGGGGGTTCAGCGGTGGGACAGAAAAGAAGGGGGGTTCAGTGTTGGTTGGGCCAGTTGAGAAGGGGGTTACAGTGGTGGGAAAGATGAGTGGGGGAGGGGTTCAGTGTTGGGGCAGAGGAGAAAGGAGGTACATTGTTGGGACAGATGAGCAGGGGGTTACAGAGGTGGGGCAGAGGAGCAGAGGGGTACAGAGGTGCGGCAGATATGCAGAGGAGAAAGGAGGTACATCGGTGGAACACATGAGCAGGGGGTTACAGTGGAGGAGCAGAAGAGCAGGGGGAACAGAGGTGGGACAGATATGCAGGGGGGGTTACAGTGGTGGGGCAGATGAGAAAGGGGGTTACAGTGGTGGGGCAGATGAGAAAGGGCGTTTCAGTGGTGGGGCAGATGAGAAAACGGGGTTACAGTGGTGGGGCAGATGAGAAAACGGGGTTACAGTGGTGGGGCAGATGAGAAAACGGGGTTACAGTGGTGGGGCAGATGAGAAAACGGGGTTACAGTGGTGGGGCAGATGAGAAAACGGGGTTACAGTGGTGGGCAGATAAGTTCAGCGTTAGGACATATGAGAAAAATGGTTCAGTGGTGGAGCAGATGTGCATGGAGGTACACTGGTGGGGCAGATGAGAAAAGGGGACATTGGTGGGGCAGATGAACAGGAGGTTACAGTGGTGGGACAGAAGAGCAGGGTGGTACAGATGAGCAGGGAGGTACAGAGGTGTGGAAGATGTGCAGGGTAGTACAGTGGTGGGATATATGTGCAGGGTAGTACAGTCGTAGGGCAGATGAGAAAGGGAGTACATTAGTGGGGCAGATGAGCAGGGTGGTACAGTGGTGGGGTAGATGTACTGGAGGTTACAGTGGTGGAGCAAGGGGGTACAGCGGTGAAACAAATTTGCAGGGTGGACAGTGATCTGAAGTGTGAAATTGCAGGAATGGGGGCTGATCTGAGGCATGAGAGTGCTGGATGTTAATTTCTCACTACTTAAGTAGTTTACTTTATAAAAAAATCCTTTTCGTGATTGAGATTGTGAAGTTGACATTTTGTTTTTAGAAAATCGGCACACTCAGGGCCGTTTCACACTATTGCGATGGCAGACATTGTATGTAATTTGCAGCGCCACTGCTGTTCCCATTACATGCGATGTCTGTGCGGTGCAATGTCAGGCATACAGATAGTATGGCTAATATTGCACCGCATTCAGTGCAAACATGCACAGGACCCTTTTTTCTGTTTGGACCAGAATCGGATTGGATGTGTGTTCACACATATGCAATCTATTTCACGTCCGAACTGTCAGTTTGCAGTGCGATATGCGAGCTGAAATGGGGGTGTTGTTAACATATAATGACACTCCCCAGCAGTTCACATATGGCAGTGTGAACTGATATGCGTGTCGGGTGCGATGCGGGATCCGCAGTTGATTCGCAGGGTTCTCGTATAGTATGAACCGGCCCTCAATTTCTTTGAAAACATTTTTCGGCACACTGTGCTCAGAAGGTTGCCTACCCCTGTTCTAACTCAACCAGCATTACAGAGTGATTTCAGAGTGATTTCCAGGCTTGTCTTCATCAACACTGACACCTGTGTAAATGACAGAATCACTGGCATGATATCAGCTGGCCCTTTTGTGGCACGACTGAAAAGCAGTGGAAAATTTTTTGGGGGATCAAGTTAATTTTCTGATAAAGATGGACTTTGCAATTAATTGCAATTCACCTGATCGCTATTCATAACATTCTGGAGTACATTATACATACATTATAAAAAATGTAAAAACCTTATGAAGCTGGCAATATAAACATGCACAAAAGGTTGCCATCAGGTACTGGCAGTCAAAGCGATCCATAATCCCACCGGTGGAAGCAGACTTTAAGGCAGACTTTGTGAAAATTAATATTTGTGCCATTCTCAAAACTGTAAACACTACACGTTATTAATACAATGGTACTAGTGCTTGTTTTTTTACATGAAAATCGATTTTCCACCTAATAGTGAGGAAAGCCAAAGAAATAATAGTACCCAGTTAAGTGGTGTTTTAAAATACCAGATAATAATAATGACATTTCCATGTTGAAAACATTGGCAACGCAGGGCTTACCTTAATTTTAAAAGCTCTTTTAAAGCCACTGGCAAAGAATCCTCCAAATGGCCCAATCAATGATCCAAATGTGGAGAGAGCAATGCTATGAAACTGGAATGGATACATCTTGACTGTTTTCTAGAAGACAGACATTAATACGTCACCATTGATTTCTATATGCTGCTGCTAAAAAACACAAAATAATAAGGAATCCTTCTAGATTGTAAACTCTAACGAGCAGGGCCATCTGATCCCTCCTGTATTGATTTGTATTGTAAGTGTACTCTCTGCCCTCATATTGTAAAGCACTGCACAAACTGTTGGCGCTATATAAATCCTGTATAATAATAATAAGGAAAGATTACAGGAACACAAGACTAGGTGGTGCCTAGTAATGACTTCTGGTTCCAGTTCTTGGAACACATGCTGTCCATACAGTGCCACATTTACCGGCATCCAGCACACAGGGCTTTATTTTTCATGTTCGATTGTATTTGGTTATTAACAGTCTGATTAGTTAAGTTTTGAGGCATGTGACGGTGGAGGTTGTGTCTGCACAGGTGAGAACATTCCCTTATAGAAAGTTTATATTTGTATGTGGTTTATTTCACTCCTTGTTGTCCGTCACCTTGAGAAGGGGGTCTGCCGTGGCCCTGAAATGTCAGTGTGTTAAGGTTCACTCTACATATTTTAAAATGACCTAATTAGAAATCTAAGGTCGATAGATACAGTGCTGCGCCTCTCTTCTATTTATGGTTGATGGCGTCACTGTTAGCCAAGCACACCCGACAAAGGAAACAAAAGGGGGTGGTGCTGGACAAATTTTTTTTTTTATACAATATTTGAAGTCTAGCCTGTTGACAACCATGGCTCATTCTATAGTAGCCATCCAGGGACAAAAAGTTGTGTTATTTGTTATTTGCGGGATTACCAGCTTAAATTTCATGGAAAAAAAAAAAAAAAGGCAGTCACTTACAGCTACATATTGAATACTTCAAGTTCTTTACAATGAAACTACTGGCTCCTTTCACATGGGCAGACCGATTAGATCCACCTGGAAAACTGATAGGCGGACCTGAACAAAGCATCCATTGCCCTCTATGGAGCCGGAGAAGTCAACGGACATGCGTTTATACCGGCAAACATCCAATCCTATAGGCCAAACACAGACGGATGGGGGATGTATTCCCCATCCTTCTGGCGGATTGGATGACAGTCGGATTGAAAACGGACAAAATGTCCATTTATATCAGATCACCTCATAGAAGAGAGCAGTCTGTGTCCGCTCTGCTTCAACGAAGACACAAAACTGTCATCTACCTGTTCAGAGGGGATCAGCAGAGAGATCCCCGCTGAGCAGGTGGATTCATTGGTGGACTCCGCCAGTGTGAAACAGACCTAAAATCCACTATTCTGAAGCCATCTGTAATGATAGTCTTATGCTGCGTACACACGATCAGAATTCTCGTCGGAAAAAGCTCTGATGGTTTTTCCGACGGAACTCCGCTCAAGCTGTCTTGTCTACACATGGTCACACCAAATTTCGATCGTTTATAGCGCGGTGCTGTACACCATGTACGACGGGACTAGAAAAAGGAAGTTCAATAGCCAGTAGCCAATAGCTTCTGGCTCGTAGTTGAATCTGAGCATGCGTGATTGTTGGCGTGTCGGAATTGTATACACATGATCGGAAACGTTTTTCCGTCTGGAAAATTGAGAACATGCTATAAATTTTTGGATGGCGGAAATTCGCATTTTTCGATGAAAAGACCTCATCGGTCTTTTTCTGGCTGGAATTACGATCGTGTATGCATTACAGTCTGTAAAACACTAATATGAAAAAAGAATGCATAAGGGTTTACTGAAAAGGACATATTTCAATAAGGTCACAAGTTTCTGAAAATCCTGGTCGAAATGAGTGGAAATGTCTATTTATATAACAAGGTAGGAATAATGATATCACCTAAAAGAGTCAAAGTCACTGAACTGGATTTCATGAACATGATGTTACAGTGAGGAAACATTCACACTTTGCAGGGTACGCCTTTGCTTCTTAATGTTTTTTACTTTGTTTCTGCTTGTTTGAAACCACAGAATACTTACCCATCCCAGTATTGACTGTAGAAAAGAAGGTACAGCATAGTCATGTATCTTGAAGATCTCAGGTGGTTCACAACTGGTAGAAAAGCTGTTGGATTCACTGTTGTATTCCACGGGGCATACAAAGTACTGGATCTGGGATAAGATGTAGGAAAACTGCAAAGCAAAAAAGGCAGCAATGACAGTTGGTAAAATGTTTTTAACTATTTAAATAATTATTAACAAATGATTGGGAAAATAGTGATCTCTTGGGGGACAGCCCCAAAGGATTCTATGTGAATTGACTGCATATGTACGGCCAGTGCAAAGAAGTTTTTTTACAAGCAAGATGCTGGGAAGTATGCATCTTGAGATAGAGGCCTGAGCCATTTTTGTGTTTTTTTTTTTTACACAAATAAAAAAAAAATCATTTACATTTGAAGATTACTTAAACCCCCCCCCCCCCCCCCCAAAAAAAAAAAACATTATATATTGTGAAAGCAGACACCCTGAAAAATAAAATGGCGGAGGTTCCAATTTTTTTAAAGTCATAGAATATTAGAGCAATGGTTTATCAAACGCAAAATTTCAGTAAACAATACACTAAAGCTAATTCTAGGGCATACCAACACAATATATTACCCAATGTTTTAGTAAAATATTAAAAGATGAGGTTGTATTGAGTAAATAGATACCGAAAATGTCCAACCTCAAAACAGCATATACCCGTGAAACAGCAACAAACTGTTGTATTGGTACCCCCAGACATGAGGACCTTTACTGCTGCACTCTGCCCGAAGGCGATATCCTCATGCCTCCTTACATCCACCTGATAACATTTTGTGAATGCATGTACTGAAGATCAAGTTGTAGCCTTACAGATCTGAGCCATGGAGGCCTGGTGAAGCACTGCCCAAGAAGCACTAACGGCCTTGGTAGACTGCGCTTTGACTTGGAAAGGGGGAATCTTGCCCCTTGAATTATAAGTCTGAATTATAACTTGCCAAATCCACTTAGCGACAGTGGATTTCAATGCTGCCTGTCCTTTCTTAGGGCCCTCTGGCAGAATAAATAAGACATCAATCTTTCTAATCTGAGCCGTTGTCTTTAAATAGATTTTCACTGCTCTCACCACATGAAGACAATGTAGTGCCTTCTCTTCCCTGGAACATGGTTTTGGAAAAAAATGATGGCAGGACAATATCTTGGTTCAGGTGAAAACCTGAGACCACTTTTGGCAAAAATTCTGGACGAGGGTGCAACATTACTCTGTCCTCATGAATATTCAAGTATGGCTCTTTACACGAAAGAGCAGTCAATTCCGAAACCCTCCTTGCTGAGGATATAGCAACCAAGAACAACAGCTTCCTTGTCAGAAGGACTAAGGGAATATGCTGTATTGGTTCAAATGGCTGTTTTTATGACACTGACAAAAACTAAGTTCAAGTCCAAAGGTTCAAAGGAGGTTTGACTGGCAGATTAAGCCACATCACCCCTTGCATAAAACCCCCGGACTAAAGAATTTTGTAGCAAGCGGTCTTTGAAATAAGACCGATAAAGCTGAGACTTGGCCTTTAATAGTACTCAAGGCCAACTTCATCTCTACCCCTAATTGTAGAAAGGCAAGAATTCTGCCTATGATGTATCACGGAGGGTGGCAACCCTTGGATTCCCACCAGCATAAGCCCTCTAGACCCTAATATATAGTTCTGGAAACGTGAATCCCTCCTGGAGCTCCTCAGAGCACACCTTCACTTGTGATCAACACCTTAGACACTGGCGAAAAAACTGATGTGCTCCTGGTAGGAGGAGGGGTTATATAGGCAGTGAACTTCCTGGATTGGGTATACCAGTGTCCATCACCTGAAGGTGCCTATATACCCATTAAGTTATTACTTAAGGCTCTGTGTCCCATGATGTACGATAAAGAAAAACTCTTTACTGAACATTCATTATGCAAACAGTGGCATCTCAGCAACGACTATGATCTTCCTTATAATCTTATTTATTTTTTTTAACTGTCACAATATTGATAGTACATAATATTTCCAATAATGACAGCACAATGCTCATTACCAGATCTCAATAAAAAATGAAATAGTGCCTAAAAGTGCCATAAATTACACTTAGCAACTCTGTACTGAAACCATACTTAGTGTCTTTTCAGTAATAAAATAACCATAAGTTTGCTAATAAAAAATGTATACAACTACACATTATCTAAAAAAAAATTAAAGAGGGATGTAAATTGAACATATGTTGTAGAAGTTAAATAAAAAGATTTCACAGTATTTGTACATCAAGTGATTTTAGATTGGTAGATGTTTCGTAGCTGAGCAACAACTTTCTGCATTTGGCACATAGTTTAAGAAAAGAATAAAGAAAAAAACAAACAAACAGATACTTACAATTAATCCAAATATTATGGTTAGGAAGAATCCACCAATAAAACCTTCCCAAGTCTTTTTGGGTGACAACTAGGTGGAAAAAAGAACAACCGATATTAGCGTTACCATGCTACATACATGTTAGTTTACTTAAAATGCTTAAACATGAATTTTAATAATAGGTAGTATAATATTGACATAGTTCCATATCTAAACTTGTAAAATACAATTTGGCTGAAGGGAAGCTTTTCATTTTCTATATGCAACCAGTTGAAAAAGGTTGCAGCTCCTTTTATTGTGTCTGTTCCTTCCTTGGTCCCGAATACCCCATATCCCTTTTATTTAATACAGGCATGTCCAAAGTCCGGCCCGCGGTTCGGTTTTGAACGGCCCGCCTGGTCTTTCTCAATTTAGTGTGCCGCGGGATCAGGGCTGTCAGATGAGCCGATCCCCGGCACTGTGAGAAGCTCCGTGAGCTTCAAAAGTGAAAGTAAAGTGCAGAGGATTGTGCTGTGCTCTCTGCTTCCCCCTACAGTGCAGTACCCGGCTGAATGAGGAAGCTGCAAAGGTACTGTACTATGCTACAAGCTAAATTAGTGTGAAAAAGGGCTTTATTCATGTGTGTGTGTGTGTGTGTGCACATATGTCTGTATGTGTGTGCACATGTGTCTGTATGTGTATGTATGTGTGTGTGTGCACATGTGTCTGTATGTGTATGTATGTGTGTGTGTGCACATGTGTCTGTATGTGTATGTATGTGTGTGTGTGCACATGTGTCTGTATGTGTATGTATGTGTGTGTGTGCACATGTGTCTGTATGTGTGTGTGTGTGCACATGTGTCTGGATGTGTGTGTGTGTGCACATGTGTCTGGATGTATGTGTGTGTGCACATGTGTCTGGATGTATGTGTGTGTGCACATGTGTCTGGATGTATGTGTGTGTGCACATGTGTCTGGATGTATGTGTGTGCGCACATGTGTCTGGATGTATGTGTGTGCGCACATGTGTCTGGATGTATGTGTGTGCGCACATGTGTCTGGATGTATGTGTGTGCGCACATGTGTCTGGATGTATGTGTGTGCGCACATGTGTCTGGATGTATGTGCGCACATGTGTCTGTATGTATGCGTGTGTGTGCACATGTGTCTGTATGTATGTCTGTACGTGTGTGCATTTATGTCTGTAGGTATGTGTGTGTGCACATGTGTCTGTATGTATGTCTGTGTGTGTGCATGTATGTGTATGCGTGTGTCTGTATGTATGTGTGTGTGCACATGTGTCTGTATATCTGTATGTGTGTGCATGTATGTCTGTATCTGTGTGTGCACATGTGTCTGTATGTATGTCTGTGTGTGTGCATGTATGTGTATGTCTGTATGTATGTGTGTGTGCACATGTGTCTGTATATCTGTATGTGTGTGCATGTATGTCTGTATATCTGTAGGTTTGTGCATGTATCTCTGTATCTGTGTGTGCACATGTGTCTGTATGTATGTGTGTGTGTGCGCATGTGTCTGTATGTATGTCTGTATGTGTCTGTAAGTATGTGCATGTGTCTGTATGTATGTCTGTATGTGTGTGTGTGTACGTATGTGTGTGTATATGTATGTCACACATACATATACACACACATATGTATGTCTGTATGTGTATGCATGTGTCTGTATGTGTGTGCGGCGTGCATTTGTCTGCAAGTGTGTGTATGTATCTGTGTGTATGTTACGTTTAATCCAGACCCCCCCCCCCCCATTCTTATACCATCAAAACTGCTTTTGTAGGGCTTGTGTGTGATATTAGCCAGGATTGCTGCTCCTCTGAAAAACAATCCATGCACAGATCTCTTTTCAGAGGCATTTGAATGGCGGTAAAGAGGCATTATGTTGCCTCCTCCCCACCTGTTTTAAGCCCATAAATGCAACATCTGTGTGGCTGCGTACTGTGTGTAGGGCAGCCCATTAATTTCAATGGACTTCCCTACTCACAAATGCAGTGAAAGAAGTTAGAGTTTTTTTTTTTTAAATTGCACTGCACCAAAAGCACCCTACATTTTCCAATGTGTGGGGTACCATTAAGAATTAACGGTGCCCCCTAAAGTGCAGAGCATTCGTCTGTGTGTTGGGAACGAGCGCGACAAAGGCAAGAGAATTCTTGTTGGGCCGTGTATTAGCGCTCGGATGGACACACTTAGACCGAATTTTCAATGGTTCAAAGAATGTCGGGCAAAATGGTCGGCCCTCACGCATGTTCACTTCATCAAATCTGGCCCTCTTTGAAAAAAAAGTTTGGACACCCCTGATTTAATAAAATGCCAACTCCTTTCTCTCTCCTCATTCTTCCACCCACCATTTTTATTGGAATTTACTTTCCCAGTTGATAAAAAAAACTGAGCTTTATCTAGTATAGATTTTCTAAAGAATTTATACAATTATTCCAATCAGCTTACTGCATACTATGCACACCCTGAATTCAGTCTCCTGGAGCAGCGGTCCCCAACCAGTGGTCCGTAGACCACTGATGGCCCACCAGAAAAAGTTGGTGGTCTCCAGGGGTTCTGCCGCAAATCAACATTGTTCACTGGCACAGAAAAAGTGTGGGAAGATTTTTTGTTATCAGTCAAATTGAAATATCAAAAGAAATCTTCTAATGGGGGTACTTTTGCCAGTTATTATGGTCAAAGAGGATTTCCCTAATTTTTTTTTTCTTAAATTAACTCCTGTTATGCCTATGAGACAGAAAGTGAATCTCCCCAATAGAATACATGGCAAAAAGAATAAAAAAATAAAAAATAAAACAACCTTTATATAAATAGTGAAAGTAAAAGAAAATCAAATTTTGGGTTGTCCCCTTAAAATTAATAGAGGGGAAATCTTCCAATGGGGATACTAGTTCCGGTGACCTAGGGGTCCCCAGGGAATTCCCTTAATTTGCAGGGATTTCCTCTCGCTTCCTGTTTGGCTATGGGACAGGAATTGAAATCTTGCTAGACAGTTGCTGTCAATACAAACAATATTCGGCAGCTCTTAAAGATTTGTAAAAATTAAAAAGAAATAGGATTTGAAAACTAGAGGGATAAAACAAGCAAATCACATTCTAAATAGCACTCAAACAAATAAAAATGGGTAAGGCTGTAGTGACTGAAGCTGCTTGAAGTGTAAACTCTAATGCCCTGTACAAACGGTCGAATTTTCCGATGGAAAATGTGCGATCGGAACCATGTTGTCGGAAAATCTGATTGTGTCTGGGCTCCTTCAGACTTTTCAGACGCACAAAGTTTGAGCGCAGGATCTAAAATTTTCCGACAACAAAATCCGATCGCATAAATTCCGATCGTGTGTAGACAATTCCGACAGACAAAATGCCACGTATGCTAAGAATAAACTAAGAGATGAAAGCTATTGGCTACTGGCTCATTTATAGACCCTACGTACGTGTTTGACGTCACCTCGTTCAGAAAGTTTCGGTCAAAATCCGTCTGAAAAAATTCAATGGATTTTGTGGTCGTTATGTCCGACCGTGTGTACATGGCATAACAATGCCAGCTTCTCCTATTTGCTCTTTGGTTTGCTTAATATGCAATTGAAAGAGCTTTATTATACCTGTTTGACAACAGTAAAAAATACCTGTTGATCATAGAAATTCAGAGCTGCCTTGTGCACACTTCTGTGTTGTATCAAAGAGTCGAAATATCTTGGACTACAGAACACTTATTTGATATGTTGTGGAGACTAGGAGAGGTGGAGGGATTCGGTAGTATAATAGCAAAAGACAGCTGGGCAGGGCTGACACTATGGGGTTGATTTACTAAAGGCTGTGCATTTTTCAAGGAAATTGTTACCAGAGCTCAGTGATGGTGGCGGAATTTCACTTTACAAAGAACACCCAATCACATGCAAGGAAAATAAAAAAAAGACAGCATTTTTGCTTGTACATAATTGGATGAAGGAAGCCAGCAGAGCTTCACCCATTCACTAAGTTCTAGGGAAAATCCCTTTGCAAGGCGAACAATGTATTTGCAATACACAAAATGCCGTGTACGGTCAGCTCACAACAGGAATTAAGAGCCAAGTGCATTTCTGGCAGGTATAGGGTGTTTTTTGGTGTTTTGCAGGATCACAGACTAAAGCAAGGCGAAATGTGCACACATTGCAGAGATGTGCTAAAAAATGTTTACTTTTTTTATTTTGCTCTGACATACGTTTTACACTCTCAATATACATGTAAAAGTACTACCTTGTGTTATGCTGTAGAATAGTCACTGATGATTTTTTCTGCTTACCTTTATTAATGGTGTCTTGCCAAAGAAGAACCCAAACAGATAAGCCATTATATCATTACAGATGACGATGGACACTGGAACTAGAAACCTAAGAAAAAGCAAATATAAGGTTAGGCACACAGACTCTATCTTTGTAAACGTTTGCCATTCTTACTTTCCTCCTGCAACTAATGCTCTAATGACAGGTACACCATTGGTTACTAGATGTAGCAATGCAGAGAATATTTAATCTGCCTCTGCCACACTAGTAATAGCTCTAGAAATCTCATTCAAAACTATATACTTTATGTTTCAATGTGTCTAGCAATTCAATTTAGAGATACAGGTAACACAAAACTGTAACTGTGTAGATGGGAGGAGAAAATTTAGAAATCAGATATCCTAGGTTACAGCATTTGTATAGTTTATCTCCTTGGAGCTGACAGTATGCATGCATGCATGCTGCTTCTCAGCGGGTGGGTCTTAATGTCCAGCGACCGCATACATGCAACCCTGTGTAAACGATTTACTGTGCTGACAGCGTGCTCCGTGCACACTCCCGACATGGTAGCCAGCAGGGATTGGTAAGCACCCGACGCAAACATTATGCAAATGTCCAACTCCCAGCATCTGAAACCTCTTAAAGGGTGGGGAGGCACCGGCACTAAAGGGTTAAGCTTAACCATCTATTTTAGTATCAGATTTAATTTGGTAAAAAGAGAAGTGCTTTCACTTTCTGCCATGCAAACCCAGCCATATGATGATTTGCAAACCTAGCCATAGGGAAAACGTTAGAAAGCACAATCAATTCTTTAGGTTAGATAGTGGAAAGACCCTAAAAGAAGAGGTTTTAGGTATCCTGCCTTATTGGCAAGGCATAGAAGGGCTGCATGGTGGAAAGTGTAGTTTAAAGTAAGAGTTATCCTTCAAGGCAGAGGTTCTATCTATAAATGTTTTTACACAACCTTCACTAAGACTTGCACATTTTCAGTCGATTTCCAAGTAAAAAAAAAAAAAAAGGGGGGGTGAATCTTGGGTGAAGGTTGCCTGAATCACATGTAATATAATTCAGAAATAGATAACTTAATATTTGTTCTGTTACTGCAGTCCCAACGTAAGATTTAATTTCAGGGGAACAAATGTGTTGAAATAAAAAAGGTGGCATCAAGGAGGTAGAAATCAACAATAACCAGATTCCATGGTCTACTTAAAACATGAATATTGCGTTTTAAAAAAAAAAAAAATATTATTATAAGCAACTGTTCTGGTTTGTTTTGCTCCAGTTTTTGTTGTTTGAGATTTTTTATTAAACTAGACATGTGGACAAAGTAATGATTGCAGTATGTAGGCGTTTAGCTGTATACATTCTTGTGTTTTATATCGTGTTCATTTTTTTTTCATACATATATTGAACATTATTGTAGTCTATATGCAGTGTTTCAACATCTTCATATCCCTTTAATCTCCGTGTTTACAGTATATAGCCAAAAACTATTTTTGTTTTAGTTTCAGTAAGGAAGGGTTAAAGCCCCAGCCAGTTAAATTTTTTGTGTGTCTGTATCACTAGGGAAATTTCCCTTCACTTCCTGTTCCAGAAATTCCGCAGAAAAGTTAGAAGAAACCTCCCAAATTGAGGGCCTCTTGGACAGTTATCCCTAGAACAGGTCTTCCCCTTGGAAGAAGACAATGGTCACCAGTACAGAGTGGTGAATATTTCCAATGGGTGAACAACAACTACAAAAAAATAAAAATAAATGGACAGATTCTCACCTGTTAAAAAAACAAAAACACCTAAAACTGCCAATCTACAGTAGTTGGAAAACGGATGAATAAAATACTTATTTGAAGCTTGAAATTCATTTATCCAGCTTACTTAAAAAAAATATGTGATGGGAAGGAAGATTTCTACCACCCATGCAAAATGTAGGCTGAAGATCAATAAATGGCCTCCATCTTTACTCATCGAAAAAGTCAAGGGGACTTTATGGATGAATAGCCCCTTAGTGCCAACTGTGTTTCTGTTTGAAGAATCTAAAATGCACTTAAACTGAGCAGACGCCTGGACAGTAAAATGTATAGTCTGCATGTCTCCCTATGCTCAACCTAAACAAAACTGCAGCCTCTGCAAATATATGGTATAGTGTTCACTACAATAAGCAGACCTCATGTCTGTGTTTGTTATTTTAGGATTCTGCAATATCCACAGAATCAAATAACCCAGATTGGTAATACTGCACAGCCAAAATACTTTGACTTTAGAAATCAAGAGACATATTAAAAGGTGTCCGTCATCAACACATAGCACATTTTCTTCAGGGGACAAGTGGTGGATAAAGAAAGGTCAAACACCTTGACATTTTTTGTTTGCCTTGTGAGTCCTATAAGGCTGCAGTCACACTACAGCGTTTTGAGTAGCAGATCTGCGTGTGATTACACAGCGCTGAGGTGTGAATGACAAAACACGGGACAAATCAAGGTGCAAGTCTCCTGCGATTGTCGCGTAATAAAAGGTGATGCAATCACAGGACGCATATCGCTCAACAGTTGCTCCTGAACAATTTTTGTTGCCGCGATTGCAGCACATTTTATCGCGTAACAATCGCGGCAGACCTGCACTGCGATTTAAGGTGTCATTTAAATGAATGCCATCTCAAATGCATTTTGTCATTCACACCTTGGCACTGTCAAATCGTGGGCAGATCCACCTATGATTCAAAACGCTGTAGTGTGAATGCAGCCTTAGGGAGATATTCTGCCACTTCCAGTCTAGGAACCAAAATAGAAAGTGCACATGAAACCCACATTGGTGGGTGGGACCTTCGCTGGGGGATCTCTGCGGAGCGATTTGGGGGTTACACAAAGACAGCTTTTTCTATTGTTTTACTTATTGGGATCTTCCCTGCCTCCTCGACATATGGGCAAACTACATTGTTCGGTATGTTACCTGTGTTATTTACTATGTGTGCTTTTATATAATTTCACCTCAGCTTATCCTTTGAGATATAAAGAGAATACATATACTGTCTAAAGAGAATACATATGATGTGAATATATATGATGTGAATATATACATTTTTTCAATAGACACCAGGCTCTGGATGTTAAAAAAAAACCCTGAAGAAGGGCATCAAGCTGGAAACGTCGGGTTCATCCATTAAGCCTATTTGTGTCTGCATGCACTTTGTAAATATAATCAAATGTATAATTATATTGATATATTCTTTTGTTCCTGTTGACTTAAGTATTTTATTCAATATATGTTTTTTGTAATACCTTTCTCATTTTTGATACAATTTGTTGTTTTTGGCCACTTTTAAAGTCCTACCCACCAATGGGGGTTCCATGTGTTCTCTCTAAAAATCCTGGCATGTGGTGACCTCAAACAAACGATTCCACGGGTCTTGGAATTTTTTTTCAAAATAGAAAGTGAGATGAAAAATCTTCCCAAAATATGGCAAAATCTCATCTTAGAGAGCGTTGTCACCTGAACAGAACAGGTTTCACCTTACTTGCTGTTCCAGTGACAAACAGGGTGCCAAGTCAGAGGGGGTGATTTTTTTTTTCTGGTGGCAATTAAGGCAGCACAAAACTATAAAAGAAGGAAGAAGAAGGAAGGAGGAAGAATAAGGAAGGAGGAAGAAGGAAGAAGAATGAGGAAGAAGGAGGAAGAAGGAGGAAGAAGGAGGAAGAAGGAGGAAGAAGGAAAAAGGAGGAAAAAGGAGGAAAAAGGAGGAAAAAGGAGGAAGAAGGAGGAAGAAGGAAAAAGGAAAAAAGAAGGAGGAAGAAGGCGGGAGAGGAGGAAGAAGGAAAAGAAGGAGGAAGAAGGAAAAAGGAAGAAAGGGAAAAAGGGAAAAAGGGAGAAAAGGGAGAAAAGGGAGAAAAGGGAGAAAAGGGAGAAAAGGGAGAAAGGGGAGAAAGGGGAGAAAGGGGAGAAAGGGGAGAAAGGGGAGAAAGGGGAGAAAGGGGAGAAAGGGGAGAAAGGGGAGAAAGGGGAGAAGGAAGAAGGAAGAAGAAGGAAGGAGGAAGAAGGAAAAAAAAACTAACAAGAAGTCAAAGCTAGTGATACAGTACACATTTTAGGCAATTCCTAGCAGCTAGCTTTTTTATTTTAATTAAACAACAAAAGAACATAGCAGCTAGTTCTATTTACACGTGACACCTTTCATGAAAAGTTATTCTTTGGTGGGTTGCCTTGGGCTACAGAGTGCCAATGGTTCAACAATACTTCCACAAAAATTGTATTTCTGCAAATCTAGATGAACATCATAAGCTCAAAGATGAAAATAATAACGTGTTACACCAACAGTATAGGAACTGAGCTGATTGCAACTTTGGCCTTAGGCCTTAATTTTAGAACATGGTTATCTGTAAATACAAGCTTGGATGTTAGATTCCTAGTTTTGATTGTGATATCTAGCAAAAAAAAAAAAACACATCACAGTACTGACTAAAATGACTTGCTTACTACTGGTATACACAGCTAAAACACATTTTCCTTATTTTTCGTTCATTTGGGATAAAATAAATTAGTAAAAGCGATAAAGTGAGCAGTAAAGTGGTTTAGTGGTTAGTACTTTTGTGCTGCAACATTGGGATAATTAATTAAAATTCCGGCCAGGACACCGTGGACCTTAGATTGTAAGCTTGAATGGAGGGACTGGTGTACAGTATATAAAGCTCTGGGCAAAATATCAGCGCTATATAAAATTGCTATAATAATAATAATAACAATAATAAAAAAAAAAAAGGATTCCCCGGCCACTACTGCAGAGCAACTGGGACCAGCAGCTCTAATTAGATAACACTTCCTGCTTGGAAAATTTAGCTGTGCAGTAAATGGTTGAATTACTGCAATGAGGATCCAGTTTACAATGGGATAGAACAGGTAGGGACTCCTAATCATAGTATCAAGCTCAAGCAGACAGGGAATTTTAATCAAAACTGAAAATCATGTTTAATATGTCATGGCAGCAAAGGAAAAAAGAACACAAAAGCATGATTATGAATCAATGGAAACACAGCATGCAGCGAATTGATGTGGACCCTTACCAGATCATCCCTTCAAAAAGATTTTGGATGACAAGATGAGACTGAGTGACAGTGATCAGCAAAGACACATGAGTCCATCCAAACTGTTAATGGGAACAACAATACCACAATGAGCACAAGCAAGAACAAAACATATGACTAAAAACATGATCTGTGAATTATACATAGTGGAACAGCAAAATCCTTTGAATTTATTAGGCCAAATTGTAAGTTGGGTTTAAAAAAAAATAGGTATATGTCATTGATCACCAGCAGACAATCCTCAAATGATCCATCTCATGTCCAGTACACATCTACACTACATTTCACACATGTTGTATGGGCTGACCACAGTGTTCAAAACAAACATATATGTAAATTGGGAACATGTGCCTTGTGTGCTATTCTTTCTCTGCCTCCTTCAGTGTGATTGATTTCTTCTTTGCCATTTTAGATTTCATGAAAAATGTCCGTACATGCTGACATACTGTACATATCGGGGAAGGAGAGTAGTATCTACTTCCCTCTATGCATCACATGACTTGCACAGCACATATTAGTTGTTTTACATCTTTTGCCAAACTTGCTACTTTCACAACTGCAATCAACATACTCATGATCTGCAAATGCAGTTAAAACTGGGATTTTACTACTGAATATTTAATGTTTACAATGATGAGATATAACAATCTACAACAGGGTACCTGTATATCGTACAACTAATGTTTTTTTTAAAGTTTGGATAGAATAGGGAAGGGATCTGTATACTGTCAGATTTTTATAGCTGTGTCCCCGCTGGGGAGAGTTCCCATCACTTCTTGCCCTGCTGACCACCAGGGCATGCTCTAAGCTGAGCTTCCCGGTTCCTCTCTAGAGACTGCATTCTTTACATATTCCTGTTGAAAATCCAATAGGGAGCCAGAGATGGTGTCATCAGCCTTCAGCCTTTAGTGGATTCTCCAGAGGAATACAAAACAGAATGTACTCCATAGAAGGGAAAGAAAAAATCTGCTTTGTTTTTATATGTGAAAACAAGGGCTATGCATGAAAAGAAGATTTCTTGTTGGTAGTGATGTCAGATAAGAAAAAAAATCTAAAGATTTACAGATGACGTTTAAAAAAAATAAAGATTAGTCCTAATACACACGACGGCTGTATTCAATTTATGCAGAATCTGCACAATAAGTGGTTTTAACTGCATTTTAATCTATATCGACATATGTACTTATGTTTTTATATGTTAATGTGATTGTAAACCCTCACATATACCCTCTGAAGTGACTGGCCTCAGGTGATAAGAGATTAAACAAAATCCTCCTACATAAGTTGAACAGGTTTAACTACAGCGCTCTTTCCTCTACTTCCATTCAAAGTGCAGAATTTACACAGGATCGCTCATCTCTAAAAAGAAGGGGGTGGAGAGCTGCTGTTACTTCAGTGAGGAGAGCTCAGAGCTGATTGGAGGAAAGGGACACACCTACCTTCACACAGTACACTAACAGAGCTGAGGCTGTCAATCAGCTGGAGCTCCTTCCCCTGTCACCATTTTTCTTTTGGTGTCAGGAAAATTCATCTGAAGTGACTCATGCAGATAGCAGAGGAATGGGGCAGTGGACAGAAATTACACTTACTGCCCTGGATAGACAAGTACACACTATAAAAGGATAGGTTTTGTTCATATTTCATGTCTGAGGTTTACAACCACTGTAAGATGGATACTAGCTTAAGTCAGTCTGTACCGATCTTGCCAAAACTGCTTACAAATTCTTGATATTTACATTTCACCCTGAATGAGTTATTCACAAGCCATCAGCACAGGCACAGAATGACCTTGGCCTTTAGTCATTCTGCACCTGGACTGCCACTATACGCATGACTCGTTTAAAGGCAAGCAGTAACAAATATGTGCAGGCAGCAGTGCAAGCGCAGAATTACCTCACCCGTCAGTCATTTACAACCGTGGCCAAAAGTTTTGAGAATGACACAAATAATAATTTTCACAAAGTCTGCTGCCTTCGTTTTTATGATGGTAATTTGTATATACTCCAGAATGTTACGAAGAGTGATCAGCTGAATTGCAATTAATTTCCATGAAAATTAACTTAATCTCATAAAAAAAAAATAAAAAAAAACTGCATTTGCGAAAAAGGCTTCAGGGCGCCCAAGAAAGTCCAGTAAGCGCCAAGACCGCCTCCTACAAATGATTCTGTTGCTGGATAGGGGCACGACCAGTGCAGAGCTTGCTCAGGAATTGCAGCAGGCAGGTGTGAGTGCATTTGCACGCACAGTGAGAAGACTTTTGGAGGATGGCATGGTGTCAAGAAGGGCAGCAAAGAGGCCACTTCTCCCCAGGAAAAACATCAGGGACAGACCGATATTCTGCAAAAGATTCAGGGATTGGACTGCTGATGACTGGGGTAAAGTAATTTTCTCAGATTAATCCCCTTTCCCATTGTTTGGGGCATCCAGAAAAAACCTTGTCCGGAGAAGAAAAGGTGAGCGCTACCATCAGTACTGTGTCATGCAAACAGTAAAGTATCCTGAGACCATTCACGTGTGGGGTTGCTTCTCAGCCAAGGTGGGCTCACTCACAAATTTGCCTAAGAACACAGCCATGACTAAAGAATGGTACAAAAACATCCTCCGAGAGCAACTTTTCCCAACCATCCAAGAACAGTTTGGTGAGGAACAAAGGCTTTTTTCAGCATGATGGAGCACCTTGCCATAAGGCAAAAGTTATAACCAAGTGGCTTGGGGAAGAAAATATTAAAAACATTTTGGGTCCATGGCCAGGAAACTCCTCAGACCTTAATCCCATTGAGAACTTGTGGTCAATTCTCAAGAGGCGCGTGAAAAAAAAACCCCAAAAAAACCCTCACAAATTCCGACAAACCCCAAGCATGGATTATGCAAGATTGGACTGCCATCAGTCAGGATGTGGCCCAGAAGTTGATTAACAGCATGCCAGGGTGAATTGCAGAGGTCTTGAAAAAGAAGGGAAATATTGACTCTTTGCATAAACTTAATGTAATTGTCAACAAAAAGCCTTTGACATTTATGAAATGCTTGTAATTATACTTCGGTATACTACATTAAAATCTGACAAAAAGGATCTAAAAACACTGAAGCAGCAGACTTTGTGAAAATTTATATTTTTCTGTCATTCTCAAAACTTTTAACTGAAGACTGAAGACAGGTCTTTCTCTACCTGTGCCGCCCCAGACTACACATTATTGATGGTTACATTTTGGCCCCGACCATTCTGAATAAGTCCAGGAATGGACGACACGCAGATACCGTCATCATGCTAGCTACGGACCTCCAATACACAAGGAGAGCGGTGTACTGCTTAATCTGAGGCCGGATGTGTATATTGTTGCAGTGTTTATTCCTATCGCACAGTGAGTATTTTTAATCTGCACTGGTTTTAAATAAATATATCTAGGAGCACTATGTCAGTTTCTTGTCTTTCATATTCATGGTGCATGGCGCTTTCACACAAATAGAGCTTTCAGTTGGTGGCATTTTATAACCGCAGTTTTTATGTTTTTTTTATTATTAATTTTATATAAACGATAAAGATTGGAAACTGTTGAAAAAAAAAAAACCTGATAGTTTCTGCTTTTGATTATATAACATATCCAATAAAATCTAATTTCTGCATAAATTTAGTCCAAAATGTATTTTGCTGCATGTGGCAAGTGGTGCCAGTGATTGGGGCTTATCCTGGCAACACTGCGTTTTTTGCGACACTGGTATAGTTCTGATCATGATCAAGATACTGATCTATACAGACACTATCCTAGTAATGGTGGTGATCAGCGACTTACAGTATAACTGTGATAGTGGGGCGGGCAACATGGAGCCGACACTGGCTGGGAGGGACACTAACTGACACCAATTCAGTGATTGGTGAGAATACTGTACATGGACACTCTACTAATTTCACTGGCTGGGCGACAGGGGTCATCATCAGGAGGGAAATCAAGGAGTTAACTGTGTGCTGATTTTATTCACATTTCTCACATCATTTACATTTGTAGCTTGGTTTCTCTCCTTACAAAAGACCCACAATTAATGATATCCTAGGAGTGTTAAAGATGGGGGTAGGAGTTAGGTGGGGGGGGGGTTCAAGGGGAGGGAGTCGACCCATACCCATACGGGATTGGGTGTGTATCACTGGAATTTGATATTTACATGTCCAATTGTCCAAATGTTAAATAAAGATATATGGGAGCCTTATGGCCTGTACACACGATCCGAATAACATACGAAAAACTGATGTCCGAGGAAGAATCGTGGGTTTTTCGGATCATGTACACTACGTTCGGGCCCATTAGCAGGTGCTTTATCCTTGTTTTTTTTTAGAGGGTTTCTCTCCTTTTCAGTTCTGAACGGTAGGTTAACAAACACACAGATCTGTGCTGTGATTGGCCACAGCCAATCAGCAGGTATACAGCCTAAATGATTGGCTGCCCCCTGTTGACAAACGTCTGCTGTGTTCAATCTTAGTACAGGTCAGCAGGTAGCACGTGCATGCACCCCTCTATACCAGGAAGTACACAGCGACATACAGGCATGTCGCAGTGTCTGGCTGTGCTGCCCGCTAGTAGTAAATGTACCGTTAACAGGCAGTAGGTGGTTATTACTAGGTGAGCGGCTTGATTCAGCACAAGGGTGAAGCAGTGCACAGGGTGTACGCATGTAGGAAGCAGATCACAAGCATTACACTTGAGATGAGATTGGATCAGTTTTCTTTAACTTTTATGATCTTTTGGAACTTTTATCTTTGTTGCACTATATAGGTCTCTATAGTTTTGATGAGATTTGATCACGGATCGGTGTGATTGATTGAGCCATTTAGTGCTCTATTATTATTATGATAGTGATTGATGCATTTTAATTTTGTGTGCGTTTTTTCTCACTTTGACCAGGAGCACTGCACTAATTTGGGTTATTTGACTATTATACTGTATGCATGTAAACATTTGCAGTAATGCTTCCATTTCTACAGCATAAAAATACGGTCCAAATCAGGCAGTTGAATCCGAATTTCCTTGTTGGTTTACACAGCTAAAGATCACGGATCAAAACAGAGCTGTGTGATGGGGCGTACAGCATTCAGTACTACTGCGAGTAGCATATTGTATGTTTGTGTGCATGAGTCCTTATATTGTGTAGTAGAGATGAGTTTTTTTTATTATAATCTACGGAGCATTTGACATATCTGTACAGCATTGCACTTAACTTTGATAGGCTGAACGTTGTCAGCAGACATCATGCTGATCTAATCTGACACAAAATCAAACAACATGCTAATAAATTTCAGTTACTTATTGAACCCTACAGTTCACGCAACACACAGAAACCGTTACTGTATATGACCTAAGGATAAAGCATAACAGATCTAGAACATGAAATGGTGCATATTCGATAATATTAGATTAGGAAAAGTACAGGACACGCTGATCCGTAGAGGGGAGAGTACTGAATAGATAGCCAAAGAATGCATGAATGTGGAAAGAGGGGCTTGGTTGTGGTACTGTCACAAGAATAAAAGGAGAAGGGAGTTGCACTATGCATCTGTATTATGTGATATGGGCTAGTTAAGAGATAAGAAATAAATAGCATTCAAAGAACATGACTATTGAGTCTGGCATAGAAAATATACCTTGTGGATGTTGAAGTGGCCCTAGCATCAGGTACATTCATTGTTCAGTGTATTCATGCTAAGTAATGTGTAGGTGAAAGCCTATTTTATTTATTAGGTATTTATTTTCTCTCAAAGATCACATTACCCTTCATTATCTCTGCAAAATAAAGGCACTATTCAGGGTGAGCATCTACATTCTAGACCGGGATGCTGGCTCAGAGAGGACACAATTATGTAAATCCTGGTGCAGTTCTTGGCTGTTTTCAAGGTCAGCCCCTGCTGCAGCCTCTCCTTGTAGGTTGCAATCTGATCACTGGAGGAGAGAAAGAAATAGATCTTCTTGCCTGCAGCAGACTGATTACATCATCTCAGCCAAGGTAAAAAAGATCACTGGACTGGAGTTAAAGGAAGGTTTTTTTTAAGGATACAGGATGGAACATTTACTGTGTAGACCAGGGATATGCAATTAGTGGACCTCCAGCTGTTGCAGAACTACAATTCCCACGAGGCATAGCAAGACTCTTAAAGCCACAAACATGACAGCCAGAGGCAGAGGCATGATGGGACTTGTAGTTTAGCAACAGCTGGAGGTCCGCTAATTGCATATCCCTGGTGTAGACGTTTACTTCATAATACATATCAGGAATGTATTTGTGAAGTCACTGAAAGATCCTCTGTTTGATACCACGATTATGAACCATGCTGTTATCAATACAGCTACAAATGGCTACAGTATATAGCTGAGGAATACTTGAACTGCAGTTCATGGACTTTATGGGCACAGCCACAACAAATAAGATAAAATACAAAGCTTTACTGATGCACAATAAAACTTAACTGCATTCAAGTTAAAAGTAACATTCTGCACCAGAAGGCCGGCCATATATGGTTTAGCAGGAACCGGCTGAGATTCAAACTGTTAATGGGCAGGCTGAATGTACCAAGTTGATCGATAATCACTGTCTTCTCCCAGGCTGGGAGAAAACAATGGCCGGCAGGAGGGATTCCTGAAACAACGCAGTCTGTGTTGATGGGGGAATCTTGCAAATTTCTTTCCTGCAACCCGTGGTTCAGGAAAGAAATCTGTGCAGTGTATGGCATGCCTTAGTGTGGTGGTCCAAATAGAGGAGTATAAATACCCCGTAGTGCAATATGCACAGTTGAGTTATAGAATAGGAGTCTAAACTAGTAGAGGGCTCCCCCACCCCTTCACATAAAGCTCAACATGTTTCATGTATTCCACTTCTTCAGGAGCAAGGGGTGCTAACAGAGAAATGCTACAGTAACATCAGCTGGAGGCAATAACCCAGGTACAACGTGCCACACGGGAAACCATAAACAAAGGGACAGGATCCAAATAATGTTAAATATCAGATAAGTGTAATTTATCTAAAAGGGTAGATGTCGGAAGTGACCCTCATAACAAATCCATTAAATTCCAAAAGCACCTGACATATATAACAGCTTGTCCCCTAAAAGCCACAAATAAATTATACAGAAATGGAGGAAGGAAAAGTAGTGACTAAACCAAAAAGGTATTGCGCGAGTCGAAAACGTTCTCCCTGAAGAGTCCCCCACCGAATTCCATTTGTATGTTATCTCATTTGTATTTTATCCTATTTGTATATATTTTTTTGTAATTCCTTTATTTGTATAAAGAGTGATGGAAAATGCAGACATTCCATTTGTATTTTCTCTTATTTGGTGTGGTTGTGCCCATAAACTGCAGTTCA
Source organism: Lithobates pipiens (assembly GCF_037356315.1). Lineage (NCBI taxonomy): Eukaryota > Metazoa > Chordata > Amphibia > Anura > Ranidae > Lithobates > Lithobates pipiens. The sequence continues at coordinate 239,074,217 of NW_027507718.1, forward strand.
AGTATTCCTCAGAGATAACTATATTTATTTTATATATAATTACACACACACACACACACACACACACACACACACACACACACACACACTATATTATATATTTATTTAGGGAGGTGGCACTGCTCTTCGATTAGGGTTAACACGAGTGTCCATTGTACCTCCTCGTTCGGTTAGTTTCTAAAATTAAATGTACGTCATAATTGAAAGAGTAAATACCATTGTATCAGATGCCTTTGTTTTGTTTTACAACCTTTTCAAAGAACACTGACTGGTATATTCATACTGGCGGCTATTAGCACAGGGTCTTTACTTTCTGCCACATTTTATATATCAGGCACTTTATGTAATACAATATAGACATATCAGTGTTCCTAACATTAGCCTGTAGCAATTTCCAGGAAACATACTCCACCCATGGGCATATACCTTAACAGCATACATACATGTTAGGGTTACAGTGTTGTAGTCATTGGTACAGGTTAAAAGTAAAACTATCAAGAGTTTGGCCAATTCAAGTTTGAGCCTGGCACTGTCCCATCCACCTACTAAACCTCCCTATTGGTCTGTGAGGCAGCCATTTACTAGGGTAATAAATAGGACCAGCTGGAGTAAGGACAATATCAATGTTTGCTGATATAAGGTTTCCTTTACTAACCTTAAAGCACTAGGATAAAGATCCTTACTTTCAAAAATATGAATGTAATTTTCAACCAATGAGATCTGAAAACGACAGCCACCTTGCCAAATTTTTAGTTAACTAAAGATTGTTATTCTTGTGTAAAACCTTGTGAATTGAGACTTGTATATCATTTCAGCCACCCAGAACTCTAGATAGGCTGCTAATTTTGATATACAGTTCTCACTAAGGCCCAATTCACATAGGGGGCATTGGGGTGGTGGTAATGAACCCCATTTTCAAAGCCCCCCAACTACCTACAAGAGGACACGGTGGCTGCTAAGATCTGTTCACATTGCCACTACAGTGATTCTTTGCTTTCCGGCATGACAATTTTATTGCTCCATTATGTATTTGCCAAACATAACCATGGAAGTCATTACGCCACAGTGTTTCAATGAAAAAAAAAACGAAAAAAAAATAAAAATAAAAAAGGAATTTAGTAGCCATCACGAATGGGGAACACTTTATATAGGGGCAACAAAGTCCACTGTCCATGTGAAAGTTGGCGCTACCTTCTGATGCGTGTACATTTTATGCTTAGCCGGAATTGTCCAGGTTTATGATAGGTTTACAGTATCAGGGAATCACTGCTGTAATTGTACTGTACGTATATGAAAATATATTAAGAGGAGGATTAATACACACCATGTAAAACTGAAGACGGTACTGCTTCTTCACTAAACTCAACACAAACATGCAGAAACCTGTATGACAGAAAAACAAAAACATGCAAATTAGGCTTAATAACTTTGTGTGCTCATTGAGAGTTAACACATAGGAAGTGGAACACTCAAATTAAATAGACAAAGGGATTAAACATTGCTTGCTACTGAGAATGCCACTGGCACCAAACTCCATATAATAAAGTATAGAAAAACATCTACAAAGGCATATCAAACAGTTATGAATAACATGGGAGACTGCACAAAGTGAAGGGTTAATGGGGTTTCCAGCCTATATTCCGACTCCTCTAGGTGGTAATACTGCTAGGGTTGGGGGGCAGCTACCACTGATCAGAATACCAGAATGATCAGGCTGCCATATGAAACTATGCTCTTTACATCTCCTCTAGTGATAACTGTAATGCTATGTACAGACGATTGGACATTCAAACAACAAAACCGTGGATTTTTTTTCCCCGACGGATGTTGGTTCAAACTTGTCTTGCATACACACAGTCACACAAATGTCGGAAATTCATAATGTCAAGAACACGGTGACGTACAACACGTACGACGTGCCGAGAAAAATTAAGTTCAATAGCCAGTGCGGCTCTTCTGCTCGATTCCGAGCATGTGTGGACTTTTGTGCGTCGGAATTGTATACACATGCTTGGAATTGTGTACACACGCTTCGGAATTTCAGAAAATTTGAGAACCTGCTCTCAAACAGTTGTCGGAAATTCCGACAGCAAATGTCCGATGGACCCTACACACGGTCAGAATTTCCGACAACAAGCTCACATCGACCATTTGTTGTTGGAAAATCCTACCGTGTGTACGGCCCATGAATGTTAAAATTTCGCTTTACTTTCACAGGCTGACAGAGAGTAAAAGTGACTCTCTAAATTATGTGTCAAATGCAAGGCCTATAGGCCATTTCATGTGGCTGTGGCACCCCTCTCTTCTCCATCCTCACCTGATCTCAGCAGTTGGCAGCATAGAGGAACTCCACCAGATCCCGCGCTTCTCTGTGCAGAGGTGGAGAGTCTCGTCTCTGCCCCCAGTGGAGTGAAAGACAGAACTCCTCCTACAGATCCTGTGCAGCTGCAGTACCTCTTCATCTACGCCTCCCCCGGTCTCAGCATTCAGAAGACTGTAGCAGCCGACTCCAGCCCTCCTCCAGACCCTGCACGTTCTGCTTTGCAGCTCTGCTTCCAGCTTCTTCCTGGCAGCAGCACAAGGTAAGGTGTACTGTGATGTAAGAGAGGGTTGGGGACTCCTGACGTCTGATGGTGGGGGGGTGAGCTCTTGACATCAGGTGTAAGGGGTGTGGGGTGCTCTGGACATCTAGTCTTACAGCTACAACCAGCCCTTTGAGGGCAACCATAATGTTGATGCGGCCCACAATGAAATGGAGTTCAACACCCCTGCTCTAAATGGTAACACAGACATCAGTGAAAACCTGACTCTAACCCTTCTCTACTTTATTCAAAACTAAAACTATAAAAGACGTTAGTGGATTTATTGTAAAGAAAAAAAAAAAAAAAGAAAAAGAAAAAAGGGTACTGGGCATGCTATAAAGGACCAAAAATGTTTCTTTAATGTACACAGGATGTGTGTAGTACATCCAGTCCTTCTGCCCGGGTGCCATGCCGCCTCCTCCTCCCCCTATTTGCCAGCAATTTCTGGCTTTGTTTTCACCTCGTGATTTGGCCAGTAACACACCTCCTGTACTGGAGTGCCCCCCATTTTGGACGAAGGGGCAGCTTTGGACAAAAGCATTTGCACTTCTGGGGGAGGGGGGTGATGGGTGTAGTAGCAAATTTAAATACACTTAAAAACTGAAGCCAAACTCCAGTTCACACTTTATAATCAGTTACAACAACAGTTTTTTGTTCTGAATAAAAGTTACCCACTGTAAGCACCTTTGTCAGTGGTAAATGGTTTGTCTAATCCCCTCCAAACTGCTACATTTGCAAGTGAGATGTTCGTTTGAAAAACAACAGACTTACTGTCCAGAACACGAGGTGAAAATAAGAGAAACTAGAAAGTTGCAATAAAATAAATATTTGCTTTTGGCTTTAGTAGCTGTTGCTGGCAACAAAAGTCCATCTTACACAGTGCTTATTAAAAGTAGTAGTACAGCCAAAGCTTGTGCTGTTGTACTTCTTGTGTGGATCACAAACAGTATCTCACAAAAGTGAGTACACTCCTCACATTTTTGTAAATATTTTATTTATCTTTTCATGTAACAACACTGAAGAAATTACACTTTGATACAATGTACAGTAGAGAGTGTACAGCTTGTATAACAGTGTAAATTTGCTGTCCCCTCAAAATAACTCAACACACAGCCATTAATGTCTAAACCGCTGGTAACAAAAGTGAGTACACCTATAAGGGAAAATGTCCAAACTGGACCCAAAGTGTCAATATTTTGTGTGGCCACCATTATTTTCCAGCACTGCCTTAACCCTCTTGGGCATGAAGTTCACCAGAGCTTCCCAGGTTGCCACTAAAGTCCTCTTCCACTCCTCCATGACGACATCACAGAGCCGCTCCTCCACCTTCCGTTTGATGATGTCCCACAAATGCTCAATAGGGTTTAGGTCTGGAGACATGCTTGGCCAGTCCATCACCTTTACCCTCAGCTTCTTTAGCAAGTGGTCGTCTTAGAGGTGTGTTTGGGGTGGTTATGTTGGAATACTGCCCTGCAGCCCAGTCTCCGAAGAGAGGGGATCATGCTCTGCTTCACTATGTCACAGTACATGTTGGTATTCATGGTTCCCTCAATGAGCTGTAGCTCCCAAGTGCCACAGCACTCATGCAGCCCCAGATGACACTCCCACCACCATGCTTGACTGTAGGCAAGACACACTTTTAATTTTATTCCTCACCTGGTTGCCACCACACACGCTTGACACCATCGGAACCAAATACGTTTATCTTGGTCTCATCAGACCACAGGACATGGCTCCAGTAATCCATGTCCTTAGTCTGCTTGCCTTCAGCAAACTGTTTGTGGGCTTTCTTTTACATCATCTTTAGAAGAATCTTCCTTCTGGGACAACAGCCATGCAGATCAATTTGATGCAATGTGCAGCGTATGGTCTGAGCACTGACAGGCTGACCCCCCTTCAACCTCTGCAGCACTCATATGTCTATTTCTCAAAGACAACCTCTGGATATGACGCTGAGCACATGCACTCAACCTTTTTGGCTGACCATGGCGAGGCCTGTTCTGAGTGGAACCTGTCCTGTTAAACTGCTGTATGGTCTTAACCACGGTTTCAGGGTCTTGGCAATCTGCTTATAGCCTAGGTCATCTTTATGTAGAGCAACAATTCTTTTTTTCAGATCCTCAGAGAGTTCTTTGTCATGAAGTGCCATGTTGAACTTCCAGTCACCAGTATGAGAAAGAGAGCAATAACACCAAATTTAACACACCTGCTCCCCATTCACACCTGAGACCTTGAAACACTGACAAGTCCATCTATCTAAACCCTTATTAACTCTTAGTTTACCTTACTTACCTAAATTAACCCCTCCTTCTCTCGTCAACTATTTTCCCGCTGATGTTTTTTATTTCAATTTTGTTAACCATTAATATTTAAAATTCTTTTCTATTTGTTTTGCTGGTTAATTTTTTGTCATTAAAGAAAGCACAAAATTGAAAAAAAAAAAAAAGACATGGTTTAATTTGTAAATAAATTACAATGCTTTGTACCAGGATCATAATTTTGATGCAATTTCAAAATAGACAAGTTATAGGCTTAGAACTATACATTTTATCTACAATAATACAATTTTTTTTAAACACTAGTCACAAAAGAAAATATTTTGTCTAAGGATTGCAGAAAACATTTTTGCAGGACAATATCACAAAAAGAAAGCCTTGTACACGCTTGCATATTAGCATGTAGGCTGGAGTGAATGAGCCTTTTCATCCAAATGTTTGACCACTCTCATAGGCAAAGCTCCTCTACTTGCTGGTAGTGTTAGCGCTTGCCCACCCCTCCTCCTGCCAGTAAGGCAGCCCAATACAGTGATGGACCAATAGTAGTGTGTGTGCGTGTGTGTGTGTGTGTGTGTGTGTGTGTGTGTGTGTGTGTGTGTATGGGGTGAGGGCCTTTAACATAGGAAATAGTGGTGCCTTGTCCAATCAAAACAGCCCAGGCATAGTGGGGGCAATGAAATCTGCTTTCAGTAGAGGTGCGTGCACTTTATACTGGCCAACAATACCATTTAATTTTAAAGTGACATTGCTTTTTGTGTTATTATTTGTGAATTTAAATTCCAGCATATATGCATGCTTTGTCCTCCCTCTAACCCCAAGTTACATTTGCAGGAAATGTCTTCTGTTGTCTTTTATTGTGCACGGTCTCTAAATGCCACTACAGCTACAGGATTTGACAAACCCTACAGGCAGAAAAATATTGAACTCAATTTGCTGTACAGTAGACCTAATGGCTAAGGAAAATACACACACACACACACACACACACACACACACACAGGGGTTGGTTTGCAAAAAGGCAAATAGACTGTGCACTTTGCAAAGTGCAGTTGTACTCTGCATGAGCACTTGCTACAGAGTTTAATGAAGATGAGATCTGGACTCTGCAGGCCAGTCAAGTTCCTCCACCCCAAACTCGCTCATCTGTCTTTATGGACCTTACCTTGTGCACTGGTCTAAATCATTTGGTGGATGGGGGATTATGGTGTGGGGTTGTTTTTTTAAGGGTTGGGCTTGGCCCCTTAGTTCCAGTGAAGGAAAATCTTAAGGCGTCAGCATGCCAAGACATTATAGACAACTTCATGCTCCCAACTTTGTGGGAACAGTTTGGGGATGGCCCCTTCCTGTTCCAACATGACTGCGCACCAGTGAACAAAACAAGGTCCATAAAAGACATGTATGAGCAAGTTTGGGATGAAGGAACTTGACTGGCCTGCATATATCCTGACCTCATCCCGATAGAACACCTTTGTGATGAATTAGAGACTGAGCCAGGCCTGCTCTTCCACATCAGTGCCTAACCTCACAAATGTGCTTCTGGAAGAATGGTCAAACATTCCCATAGACACACTCCTAAACCTTGTGGACGGCCTTCACAGAAGAGTTGAAGCTGGTATAGCTGCAAAGGGTGGGCCAACTCATTATTGATCCCTACAGACTAAGAATGGGGTGCCATTAAAGTTCATGTGTGTGTATATAGGCAGGCTTCACAATACTTTTGAAAATATAGTATATACACTACCTTCCTACATGGCCAAGGAGACATTAGACCTAGGTTTCTGTTAAACATATATATAACATCAGTGCGGCAGATTTCTCTGCAGCAGCTCAGCTATATTGGGTTTTTAATTTTACATAAAAGACGTTAAATGTTCCAAATGGGAAGGTACAAGATATACTGGGTTAGGGTTGCACCAATACTAGTATCAGTGCTGATACCAAGTATTTGCACGCGTACTTGTGCTTGACTCGATACCTGGCAGGAGGCCAGTACACTTGGCGTCCTCAGTGTAGCAGGGGGCCGGGCAGCCTCACAGATGATCGGTGCAGCGGTGGGGGCAGTTACAAGCGCCATTCTCTCTGTATAGCTTTTTTGACAGACACTTATCCTCCTCTCCCTCACGCAGCTGTCAGAGAAATCGGTGCTTGCAACTGGCCCCACCGATCATGCCCAATTGTCCCCTGTGTGCTCCCCGGCTCCCCCCTTGTCCTGGATCTGTCAGGATGGAAAGCGGAGGAAGGAGCCGGTAAATCTGTCATTTATCTGCTACTTCCTTTTCCGAATGCACAGAGTCAGTGATCACTGACTCTGTCCATTCATAACCGAGCATCATAAGTTGTGTTTGCATAGTTTCAAAGTAGGCGAGGTTGAAAAAAAGACACAAGTCTATCAAGTCCAACCTAGGTGTGTGATTTTATGTCAGTATTACATTGTATATCCCTGTATGTTGTGGTCGTTCAGGTGCTTATCTAATCGTTTTTTTAAATTATCAATGCTCCCTGCTAAAACCAATGCCTGTGGAAGAGAATTCCACACCCTAACCGCTCTTACAGTAAAAGAACAAAGGAAGTGCCCCAGGGATTTTATGGGCAAGGGATGAAACCAGATGAGTATGAAACATATGTAAAAAAAATAATACAAAAATGTATTGGTTTACAATCGTACAGTTACATATATTAAATATGAATAAAATCAAAAGCAGATGGTCACGCTACAACAATCTACAGCTCAGTTCTGAATCATAAGGTTGGTCTCATGGTAGGAGGCCGGGAAATTTACATGAGTTCAGAAATCCATCTTGCAGTAAAGAACCCTATACGCAGTTTGAGGTTTAACCTCTTTTCTTCTAATTTTTGCGAATGGCCGTGTGCTCTTATTAAATTTCATTTCACTGAAAACTTTAATCCCTATTGTGGGGTCACCAGTATGGTATTTGTACATACAAATCATATCCCCTCTCAAGCGTCTCCTCTCCAGAGAGAACAAGTTCAGTGCTTGTAACCTTTCCTCATAACCAAGTCCCCCAGTATCTTTATTAGTTTTGTTGCCCTTCTTTGTACTCGCTCCAGTTTCTAGCACATCCTTCCTGAGGACTGGTGCCCCGAACTGGACAACATATTCCAGGTGCGGCCAGACCAGAGTCTTGTAGATGCTGATGATGATCCCTCAGTCTTCTAGTTTTTGAATGCCTTCTCCTTTGCTTTTATATGCATTTTTACGTTGGAGTTAAGCCACCTAGAACTTTTATTAGCACTTTTAAATGCATTTCCCATTGGGATGCACTGGCTAATGCCCTATTTAATATGCTCTAAAAAACATACCAATTTTTCCTCTGTGTTTTTTGTTCCTAAGATTTTATCCCAATTATTATCTTCTAGCAATTATCGTAGTTTAGGGAAGTTGGCTCTTTTGAAATTCAGTGTCTTTGTATTCCCCTTATGTTTCCTATTTGTGTGATTTATACTAAAACTAATTGACCTGTGATCGCCGTTTCCTAAATTGCCTTGTATTTCCACATCCGTGATCAGGCCTGTATTGTTGATAATCAGTAGGTCTATAACGCTTCATTTCTAGTTGGTGCATTTACCATCTGACCCATGAAATTGTCCGGTAAGGAACTGGCGAGCCTTAGATGAATGCACGGTTCCTTCCACCCAGTCTATGTCTGGATAATTAAAATCATTATAATGACACTTCACAGTGTTGCCGCTAATCCAAATTGTGATAGGAGGCCTGTCTCCTCCCTCTGGTTTAGGGGGCCTATAGCATACTCCCAGTATTACTTTCCCCTTAGTTTCCTCCCTTTGTATCACTACCCATAAGGATTCCACCTCCTTATTTGCTCCCTTAGTGATGCCATCTCTCACATTCACTTGTACAACATTTTTGATATACAGGCATACCCCTCCCCCTTTTGTACCCTCTCTATCCCTGCAATATAGGGAATACCCTTGAATGGTTGCCAGCCAATCGTGAGAGCTGTTGAACCAAGTCTCTGTAATTCCTACAAAATCTAAATCCTCCTCGTGCAACAGTAGTTCTAGTTCTCCCATCTTGTCCGCCAGACTCCTGGCATTGGTGCACATGCCACGTAATTTAGACTGGTTGCATATAGGACTTTTTACTATACTTACCTTGGGTTGAGGTGCTTTAGTCAACCTATCACTAATGTCCCCAATACTACCCTCTGGAACATGTTACGTGCTCTCTCTACCTGTGGACCTGCCACCCCCATCGCCTAGTTTAAAAGCCCCTCTAACTTTTCAGCCATCTTCACTCCCAGCAGATCTGCACCTTCCCCATTTAGGTGCAGTCCGTCCCTTCTATAGTGCTGGTAACCAACTGAGAAGTCACCCCAGTTCTCTAGGAACACAAACACCTCCTTTCTACACCAACTCCTGAGCCACTTGTTTACTTCCCTAATCGCCTTCTGCCCTTCTGGTGTGGTTCGAGGTACCGGTAGTATTTCTGAGAATACTACCTTTATGATGCTTCAGTTTGAGAATGGAGAGGAGCCTCTGTCTCTTGTCCATTCATCTTAAGTGCAGCTGAGGCTGCTGAGAAAGAGAATGGGAAATATCTGTCCATAGTCCCTTTCCTTGTCTCAAAGAAGAGATGTTGGCAGCCTGTTTAGTTTTTGGGTTTAGATAAACTTTAGTGTAAAGCTTGGTTCATACTAGCCAACGCCACGATTTTCAGTGCGACTTTGACATGACTGATACTACTTTTAAATTCTCTGCCACTGAAGCCATATCAAAGTCACATCAAAGTAGTGCATGAACCTGTTCTGAAGGCGCAGCGACTTCAGTAGTGACAATTGGAACAGCTCTCATAGAGATAGATGGCAGTTCAAATGTCCTGTGACTTTGGTCTAACAAGTCGGATCCTAAGTCGCAGGAGTGTAAACCAAGTCTAACAAGTAAAATATGCTAACAATGGTTTAGCCTGTGCCAGTTATATGGGACTAGAACTGTAACAATATTTACTTTTATATTGCAGCAATGAGAGACTTCTACTCTGAGGACATACTTGAGCCAAACCCAAAAAAAGAAAATCAATAGATTGACTGTAATACAAACACTTGCTGAGAACTATGTGCTTCATACTGTCCAAACTGCAAGTGTGTGCACGTTAAGTGCTGCGAATGAACAATGTGAAAATGAAAACTGCTGCTAGAATATACAGAGAAACCACTTTAGTTTTAAAAGATAAGCTGCAACTAGAATAATTTAAGCAACTATGTCTGAATAATCATATCTGTGACAGTGGTCACATGATTGCTGTTCCTTCCCGCCCCCCTGTGATATTAAGGGCTTGGCTTTTTTTTTTTCATTTTTTTTTTTTTTAATAACAAACATGTCATACTTACCTGCTCTATGCAGAGGTTTTGCACAGAGCAACCCGGACCCTCCTTTTCTTGGCTCCCCCGCCAGTGCTCCTGGCTCCTTCCTCCTGCCAAGTGCTCCCACAGCAAGCCCTCTCTTTCTCCTCAATGGCTCAGTGGCTGTGATTGACAGCAGCAGAAGCTAATGGCGCCTGCTGCTGTCCCAGCCAATGAGGAGAAAGAGTCCCCAGAGAGTCGAGGCTGGATCGAGATGGGGCTCAGGCGAGTATTAGGAGGGCTGGGGGAGATGCTGCACACAGAAAGCATCTTAAATTTTAATGCATAGAATTGATTAAAAGGTAAAAAGCCTTCTGCCTTTAGAACCACTTTAAGTGCTCTGCGTGTCAGACTTGGGGGGGCCTCTTTTAGTACATGATCATGATAAAGCTTATTATAACTAAATGTATTATGTGCTTAATGTTCAAGTAGAGTGGTCATAAACGTGAGGATTTTAAAACTAGGCATACAGTGCACACATGCATAAGCATACTTACTTTTAGTAAAAACACACACCCTAAAACAATTACTAGATCTAGAGCAGTGGTCTTCAAACTTGTGTCCCTTTGCTTGCCTTTATCCAGCCCTTGAGGCGTTATTCCTGCCACTGACACCCACAATGTGGCACTATTCCTACCAATGATGGGGCATAATACCTTCCACTGACAACATTGGTTACTCCCACTGGGCACAGTCTGGCCCCCCTAAAGACTGAAGGACAGTAAACTAGCCCTTTCTTTAGAATGTGAGGAGACCCCTGATCTAGAGACAGACAGTGGAAGAGAAATCCAAATTTAGACTTCCTGTAAAAATCAAGCTTGGCTCCGCACTTTCATGCATCTCAAGATTATAGTCATGATGTACAGAGTCAATCATACAATCATATTGGCTCTATACCCTGTGATTGCTGAGAACCAATCACAGCCACCATGTGTAAACTAGTAGTGTTTACACACGTTCAGCCCATTCACAATGGGGAAAGCTCCCCTTCTCCAAATGTTTATGAAATATTTTATTGAGGGTCTTGTGGGGGAGGGGGGGTTTAAAAAGGTAAAAGAAATGAAAGGTATATGTAATAAAACCCAAATTCTTTCATTCTGAATGGCACAACAATGCACCTTGCCACCAAAGTGCAAAAGAATGGGCTGCCTTAATGCAATGCTCATTACCGCCCATTAATGCACATGCACTAATGCAGAACAAATTCTGTGCATAAGCTCTAAAAGTCAGTCCTGCAATATAGCCATGCTTTTTGGCAGCCGCTCTAGACATCTAATTAAGACCATTAACATTCTCTTTTCTGCTAGGGGAGGGAGAGAGGCATGGGTCTCAAACTTACCTATAACATAAAGTGCAAATGATATGAAACGGTGATACCGAATGAGGAACTGAAGGGCCTCTTCTCTTTGTACAGATGTAGCAAAATAGTCTGCCAATGTCTCTCCATAGAAAAAATAATTAACACACAAGAGAAAGTACCTGCAAGTGAAGCAAAACTGCTTACAATGAATTATTCATACTTGCATATAAATAAAATTCACTTCACACATAAAATGCCAATTAGAGCTTAAAAGAAAAAAAAAAAAAAAGAAGAAGAATACAGTTATGTGTGTGTATATATATATATATATATATATATATATATATATATATATATATATATATATATATATATATATATATATATATATATATATATATATATATATATATATATATATAAAAAAAAACAATAAAAAAAACCCATCATTAAAAGCATCTCAACACTGTTTTTTTTGTTTTGTTTTTTTAAACAAGCCAACCTGCAATTAAAATTCAATAATGCTTACTAGGGCAGTGACTCCTAATTTTTGCAGGAGACACAGTGGGGTAGATTTATTAAAGCCGAAGCACTCAGAATCTGGTGCAGCTGTGCAAGGTAACCAATCAGCTTCTAAACTCAGCTGGTTTATTTAGGGTCTGGCAATAAAACCTAGAAGCTGATTGGTTTCTATGCAGAAGTGAGCCTGATTTTGCACTCTCCAGCTTTAGTAAATAAACCCCAAATGTGTGTTGGATGCCTCAGTGCCCCGTTTCCATCCACAGGCTGCCAAGGCAATACTGGATGCCAGGTGCCAAGTGAGAGTTAATGTAGAATTGGTTGCGGTGACCTGGAGGAGGTTTCTCCTCGTTTCATGCCCTGATCCAAGCCATTGTTTGTAAATGCATATTTTATTATCCCACTTATTAAAAAGGAGCTTTATCAGCATTATACAGTGAGCTCCGTTTTGCTTTTGTTTTACATGTCACTGTTCCTTTAGGTCTCATTCACCTGGGGCCCACTATAACATACCCTGTACAGGACCTTGTTTACCCACACAGCGATGCACAAGTATTCCATGCATCCTTGTGCAAGTGGTCCTGTTGATGGCAATTGGGACAGAGTAGCTGCACGGACACAACAAATGTGTCTCAATATGACATCCGTGTGGGTGCAGGTGGGTTTCCCATATGCAGACCTTTTGTCATGTAAGATAACTCTTATTTTTATTATCTCACCAGTAAGGCATTTGTGTATTGAAATCATATCCCCTATGAAGCGTCTCTTCTCCAGAGAGAATAAGTTCAGTGCGTGCAACCTTTCCTCAATATCCTCCAGACCCTTTATTAGCTTTGTTGCCCTTCTTTGTTCTCGCTCCATTTCCAGTACATCCTTCCTGAGGACTGGTGACCAGAAAGTCCAGATACACCATGTCTACGGGCTTTCCTTTATCGAGATGGCAGCTCACCTCCTCATAGAAGGTTAATAGATTGGTTTGGCAAGAACAACTCTTCATTAATCCATGCTCCATTACTGCTAATGATACGTTCTCATTACTAAAATCTTGTATATAGTCCCTTATCATCCCCTCGAAGAGTTTACATACTATTGATGTTAGGCTAACTGGTCTGTAATTCCCAGGGATGTATTTTGGGCCCTTTTTAAAAATATTGGTGCTACATTAGCTTTTCTCCAATCAGCTGGTACCATTCCAGTCAGTAAAAATTAGGAACAATGGTCTGGCAATTGCTTGACTGAGTTCCCCAAGTACCCTCAGGTGCAAGCCATCTGGTCCTGGTGATTTATTAATGTTAAGTTTCCCACGTCTAATTTTAATTCTGTCCTCTGTTAACCATGGAAGTGCTTCCTGTGATGTGTCATGAGGATAAACACTGCAGTTTTGGTTACTGAAGCCCCCGATTCCTTCGTGAAGACTGAGGAGAAGAATAAATTCAATACCTTTGCCATCTCCCCATCCTTTGTAACCAGATGTCCTTCCTAATTCTTTATGAGGCGAAAATGGTCTGTCCTCCTTTTTTACTGTTTACATACTTAACCACTTGAGCCCCGGAAGAATTTACCCCCCTTCCTGACCGGAGCACTTTTTGCGATTCGGCACTGCGCCGTTTTAACTGACAGACAATTGCGCAGTCATGCGCCGTGGCACCCAAACAAAATTTACATCCTTTTTTTTCACCACAAATAGAGCTTTCTTTTGGTGGTATTTAATCACCCCTGCGGTTTTTATTTTTTGTGCTATAAACAAAAAAAAGAGCGACAATTTTGAGAAAAAAAAAAAAAACACATTATTTTCAACTTTTTGCCATAATAAATATCCCCAAACATATATAAAAAATATATATTTTTCCTCAGTTTAGGCTGATACGTATTCTTCTACATATTTTTGGTTAAAAAAAAATTGTGATTATTGATTGGTATGCGCAAAAGTTATAGCGTTTACAAAATAAGGGATCGTTTTACGGCATTTTTATTAATATTTTTTTTTTAAATGGCGGCGATCAGCGATTTTTATCGCGACTGCGACATTATGGCGGACACATCGGACATTTTTGACACCACTGTAATTTATACAGCAATCAGTGCTATACAAATGCACCGATTCCTGTGTAAATGACACTGGCAGTGAAGGGGTTTACCACTAGGTGGCAGTGTAGGGGTTAAGTGTGTTCTAGGGGCGTGTTGCTAACTGTGCGGGGCGTGGCTGTGTTTTACAGATCACTGATCTCTGCTCCAATCACAGGGAGCAGAGATCAGTGTCACTGTTGCTAGGCAGAACAGGGAGATGCTTGTTTACTTTAGCATCTCCCCGTTCTTCCTCTCCGTGAGGCGATCGCGGGTACGTTCACGTACGTGATTCTGCCTGTACGTGCCCCTCTGCCGACGTATATCGGTGTGAGGCGGTCGGGAAGCGGTTACAGAATTTCTTGGGATGTTTTTTGCTCTCCTCCGCTATGTGTCTGTCTTTCATGTTCTATCTTAGCCGTCCTTATTGCACCCTTACATTTCTTGTTGCCTTCTTTATAAAGTCTGAATACTGATGATGATCCCTCAACCTTGTATTTTTTTAAGGCCTTCTCCTTTACTTTTATATGCATTTTTACATTAGAGTTAAACCATCCAGGACTTTTGTTCGCTCTTTTAAATGTATTAACCAATAGGATGCATTAGCTAATGCCCTTATTTAATATGCTCTTAAAGAAAACCCATCTCTCCTCCGTGTTCTTTGTTGCTAAGATTTTATCCCAATTTATGCCTTCTAGCAAGGCTCGTAGTTTAGGGAAGTTGGCTCTTTTGTACTCCCCTTATGTTTCATATGTGATTTATGCTGAAGCCAATTGACCTGTGATTGCGGTTACCTAAATTGTCCCGTATTTCCACATGCGTGATCAGGTCTGTATTTTTGGTAATCATTAGATTCAGTAACGCTTTATTTCTAGTTGGTGCGCCTACCATCTGACCCATAAAATTGTCCTGCAAGACATATAGGAACTGGCGAGCCTTAGATGAATGCGTGGTTCCCTCTGCCCAGTCTATGTCTGGATAGTTAAAATCCCCCATTATGATAACACTTCCCATCCTTGCTGCTAATAATGATAATGACGATAGTGATAAGAGATCCGTCTCCCCTTCCTCCCTCAGGTTAGGGGGCCTATAGCATACTCCCAGTATTATTTTCCCCCTAGCTTCATCCCTTTGGAGCTCTAACCATAAGGATTCCACCTCCTCCCTAGCTCCCTTAGTGATGTCATCTCTCACATTCACTTGTACATTATTCTTGATATATAGGCATACCCCTCCCCCTTTTTACCCTCTCTATCCTTGTGATAAAGGGTATACCCTTGGATGTTTGCCAGCCAATCATGAGAGCTGTTGAACCAGGTCTCTGAAATTCCCACAAAATCCAAATCCTCCTGGTACAACAGTATCTCTAGTGAACATGCCTCATAGTTTAGACCAGTCGCATATTATCCTCTTATTGGGTGTTCCGAGATTGCAATTAGAATTTGCTACTAACCTGTTACCTTTATGTGCTTTGATCAACTTACCACTAATGCCCCCAATACTACCCTCTGGAATATGTTCTGCGCTGACTATCTCTACCTCTGAACCCCCCTCCCAAATTGCCTAGTCTTAAGGATCACATACTTTAACATCAGTGCAGTTAAAAAATAAAACACAGCCATGTAATAAAACACATTTACCACTGTGCGTTTTAAAACAATATATACATTTTCTATTACAACTAAGTTTTTCTTTAGAGGAGAAGTCTTGCCTGAGCTTTTTAGGCTGGGCTTCTCCTCTGGGTCAAAGGAGTGCAATTTGTTTTGCACTCCTGTGACCCGCTTTAAGTTCAGTCGAGGCAGCGCATCATCCGGACTTCAGAAGTCTGGATCAGCCAGAAGCCTTGACCGACGGCAGTCTCAGCGAGCTGCTGAGACGGCTGCTCCCCGCCCCTCCACAGCTCAGCACGCCAATGAGCTTGGAGGAGCTGAGCAGGAGAGATGCTGACTGACCGGCAGCATCTCTCTTCTCGGGGAGGGGAGAGAACCCAGCCATCTGTGGTGTTCGGTGGCTCGGTTCTCAGTGAAGAGGCAGCGGGGGACAGCTGCAGCATCGGTGTGATGCTCCATCCACATAGCCAAGTATGAATATAAAAAACAAAAAACAAACCCATACTTCTCTTTTAAGTGTTTAGCAATATGAGATGCTGGTAAGTTCCACGCTGTGTTGGTAACTCTCGGAAGAAAGTTGAACCCAGCCTGAATCCAATTTCTTCCCTTTTTTGCCTCCTAGTAAGTGAAGACAGTGCCAAGTCTCACCCAAACAGAAGAGGAAAAACAGGAATTTCATGTAACTGTTTCAAGTTTCTGTATAAAACATACTGTGCTAGGGCCTATTTTAATCCTGAAATGAAATAAGGGTGCTAGATGAAGCATTCCATTCCTTTAAAGCAGAGTCAATGGCTTAAAACACAAAGCAAAATTTACGGCTCCATCTGCTGAAGAATAAAAGCTGCTGCAATTTAAAAACCAATCACCATACGATAGATAGATAGATACAGTGCCTTGAAAAAGTATTTATACCCCTTGAAATTTTCCACATTTTGTCATATTACAACCAAAAACAAATCTATTTTATTGGGATTTTATGTGATAGACCAAAACAAAGTGGCACATAATTGTGAAGTGGAAGGAAAAAAAAAAAACTATTTTCAATTTTTTTTACAAATACATATGTGAAAAGTTTGGCGTGCATTTGTATTCAGCCCCTCTGATAACCCTAACTAAAATCTAGTGGAACCAATTGCCTTCAGAAGTCACCTAATTAGAAAATAGAGTCTACCTGTGTGTAATTTAATCTCAGTATAAATACACCTGTTCTGTGAAGCCCTCAGAGGTTTGTTAGAGAACCTTAGTGAACAAACAGCATTATGAATGCCAAGGAACACATCAGACAAGTCAGGGATAAAGTTGTGGAGAAGTAGGATTAGGTTCTAAAAACATATCCCAAGCTTTGAAAATCTCATGGAGCACGGTTTAATCCATCACTCAAAAATGGAAAAGAAAAAAAAAAAAAAAAGGAGTATGGCACAATTGCAACCCTACCAAGACATGGCCGTCCACCTAAACTGACAGGCCGGGCAAGGAGAGCATTAATCAAAGAAGCAGCCAAGAGGCCCATGGTAACTCTGGAGGAGCTGCAGACATCAGGTGAGGGAATCTGTAAACAGGACAACTATTGGTCGTGCACTCCACAAATCTGGCCTTCATGGAAGTGTGGCAAGAAGAAATCCATTGTTGAAAGAAAGTCCCATTTCCAGTTTGCGAGAAGCCATGTGGGGGACACAGCAAACATGTGGAAGAAGATACTCTGGTCAAATGAGACCAAAAATGAACTTTTTGGCTTAAAAGCAAAATGCTGCGTGGCAGAAGATTAACACTGCACATCACCCTGAACACACCACCCCCACCATAAAACATAGTGGCGGCAGCATCATGCTGTGAGGATGCTTTTCTTCAGCAGGGACAGGGAAGCTGGTCAGAGTTGATGGGAAGATGGATGGAGCAAAATACAAGGCAATCTTAGAAGAAAATTGGTTACAATCTGCAAAAGACTTGAGACTGGGACAGAGGGTCAACTTCCAGCAGGACAATGCTGTTCACAGACAGACATTCTCCATCCAATCCGACAGAGCTTGGGCAAAAATTTCGCCATCCTGATGTGCAAAGCTGGTAGAGACATCCCCAAAAAGACTTGCAGCTGTAATTGCAGTGAAAGGTGGTTCTACAAAGTATTGAGACTCGGGAGCTGATTACAAATGCACGCCACACTTTTCACATATTTGTAAAATAATTTGAAAGCCATTTATCATTTTCCTTTCACTTCACAATTATGTGTCAGTTTGTGTTGGTCTATCACATAAAATACATTCATGATTTTGGCTGTAACATGAAAAAAAAAAGTGGAAAATTTCAAGGAGTATGAATATTTTTTTAAAGGCTAGATAGACAGATTTCTTTTTTTTTTTTTTTACAGAAAAAAAAAAAAAACTCAGTTTTTGTAATATAATTATGCTGTGTGTCCATTTTGACATGATACATAGTAGAGTATTTATCAGACTACTTACCAGCTCAGAGTTCTGAACCATGGCAACTCATAGGAGCGATATACTCTGTGGCCAATTGAAATTATTTCATGGAAACATTTCACCTGTATAGCAGATACCTGCAACACAGAGACACAAACCGATACATTTTACAAAATTAAACTTCTGGGACTAAGGTCACAATTATCAGGTGAGACTAATGTGAGAAAATTTGTGCTTAAAGTGTTGCTAAACCCAGGATGTGCATTCAATATACCTGGCATCCCACGGTACATGGAAAAATGCAATTATTTTAGTAAATATAAACTGCTAAATACCTTTTCTCATCAGCAGTATATAGCAGTCTTATGACTTCTATCAGTGTTTGGTTAAAGCTTGTAAGAGGAATTTTAATTCTTTCCTGACTGTCCTGTCTCTGTCTTGACAGTGACGATTGGCCCTGTGCTGATCACATGCACCCTCTGAAGAAAAAAAAAAAAAAAAAAAAAGAAAGAAAGAAAAAAAAACGCTCTAGCAATACACAATAAAACTGAGCATGTGCAGCTTGTCTCTAAGGTTTTGTTCTATCAGGAGATGGATCGGGGACTGTGGAAAAGGGGGAGGATTAGAGAAGACAGGATCAAAGAGCCTTTTTACACAATGCAGAGGATAACCCCTTAGGGTCCACAGCATGTATAACAAGCATGCTTTACTGCCTATGCAGACTGATTTTACTGTTCCAAGTTTAGTAACACTTTAAGCCATCAAAGTGATTTAGTCTAACAGTTGTATTGGTTATGAACAATGTTATAAACAGTCAAGAAATACCAAGTCAGAGTTTATATATACACACACACAGATATTTGGCTCTACTGGCCACACACATCGCCCATTGCTTCTTACTAGCATATCAATGCAGCGACCCCTTTCATTCACTACTCTGGCCTGGAAATTCTGGGCTGTGATTTGTATTGAAAATGAACAAGTACAACCTATAATATAGTGCAAAACACCTGGTGTCTGCTCAATAGAAATAAATGGCAGGCCCGTCTACCTTTCATTCTTTTTAAACAGGCTGCAATTTGGGAACAAACCATGGGGGTTGATTTTCAAAAGGCAAATAGACTGCCCTCTGCATGAGTAGTTGCTCCAGCGCTAAGTCAATGAGGTGAAGCTCTGCCGACTCCCATAATCCAATCATGTGCAAGCAAAAAAATTATATTTTTGTACTCACCGTAAAATCCTTTTCTCCAAAATTCATTGACGGACACAGCTCCTTTAATTCTTGACCTCAGGGTTATCACGCCACCTTCAGGAGAGGACTAGGCAGAACATGTAACACATGTAGAATCAGCAAGACTGCACAGCACCGCCCAGGGGGCGGTCCCTCTGGCTATAACCCCTCACCCTGCTTCCTGCAGCTCAGTTAGTCAAAAAGCATTACAAACATAAATAGGAGGGGTGGGTGCTGCGTCCGTCAATGAACTTCAGAGAAAAGGATTTTAAGGCGAGTAGAAAAATCCCATTTTCTCTTTCGTTCATTGACGGACACAGCTCCTTTAATTCTTGACCTTAGGGACGTCCCCAAGCAGTGTAAAAAAACAAACAAACAAAAACAAAAAACAAAACAAATAAAAAACACGAGGGGTGGAAACAGCAAAACCATAACTTCATCCACAACAAAAAAGGAACACCTCAACAGAGGAGTTGCCATCTTAAAAACGGCCGCAGTCAAAACCTGCGGCCAACTTATGCATCAAAAGATGCATTTACAACAAACTAACTTAAAGAAAGTGTAAATTGCAACCTTACACAGCCGCCTGCAAATCCTTGTGGCCAAAGCAAGCATCCGAAGATGCGCTTACGTCAACTTTAATTGAATTTAGTGAAAGTGTGGACGAACGGCCAAGTCGCCGCCTTACACAACTGGGAGAAAGAGTTAACAAGGGAATCTCCCTAATGTTTTCAAATGGCGGTTTCTGAAGCGCCGATTGCACCAGGTTCAGATCCCATAGAGGTAGCGGTGGTCGAACCGGAGGGACTACGCGTCGAACCCCTTGCACAAAAGTACTCACCAATGAGTGAGACGCCAAGGGACATTGGAAAAAGACAGCCAAGGCTGATATCTGTCCCTTGATGGTGCTTAAGGCAAGTTTTTGATCCACTCCTCGCTGCAAAAACAGCAGGATTCTGGAAGCTGAGTATGTGCACAGACGCCACCCCCATCTCCTCACACATGGAGATGAAAGCCTTCCACGTACGATGGTAAATCTTTTGAGAAAATGACTTCCGTGACCTCAGCATAGTGGAAATCACCAGGTCCAACAGACCTCGGTCCCTTAGTACCTGGTTTTCAACAGCCATGCCATTAAATCCAGCGACGGTAAAGCAGGATGAAGTATCGGACCTTGCGATAGAAGGTTTTCTCGCATCGGCAGCCACCAAG
This sequence comes from Lithobates pipiens, assembly GCF_037356315.1. Taxonomy (NCBI): domain Eukaryota; kingdom Metazoa; phylum Chordata; class Amphibia; order Anura; family Ranidae; genus Lithobates; species Lithobates pipiens. The sequence continues at coordinate 239,094,809 of NW_027507718.1, forward strand.
GAACATCCGCCACCAGTCATACTTGGTCGGCGTACCAAGGACGTAGAGGTCAATCTGGGGCAATCAGAATCACCGGAATCCCCTCGGCCTCCACTCTGCACAGCAGACGTGGTAGAAGTTTGAGTGGGGGGGGCATAAATCAGCCAATATTGCCCCCACGGAGCCACCAACGCATCTGATGCATCCGCCCAGAGGTCTCTTGTCCTGGACACAAACCTCTGCACCTTCCGATGCAGCCGAGAGGGCAAGAGGTCCACATCTGGTGTGCCCACTAACTTAGTCAGTCAAAGGAGCCTGAATACATCCGGATGCAACGACCATTCCCCTGGGTCCAGCATCTGACCACTTAGGTAGTCTGCCTGCCAGTTTTCTACGCCCGGAATGTATATGGACCTCCCGTGGCTGCGGCCGAGCTTCTCGATCCTCCTTGATGATTGACATATGCCACTGCCATGGCGTTGTCCAACTGGATCCTGACTGGACACCCCTGTAGCCGCCTGGACCATGTGGAGAGGTATCGTCTGATCGCCCAAAGCTCAAGGACATTGATCGGCAGTTGGGATTCTTCCTGCGATCAGAGGCCCTGGGCTGACTTCACGGTGCAACAACTTTGCCCATTCAGTAAGTGTCTGCGGCACCAAGGCCGTGGCCAGCACCGGTCGTAACGCTGACCCCACTACCATAATCATGGCCACTGCCTCGGCCCTCCTGTCGGCAGGGTCCTTGAAGGCAGGAGTCCCTTCTACAGGAATCGTGGTTACTTTATTTAACCTGGATACCGGGGGGTTAAGGACCAGAGGAGATTTTTGAGATTGTAGATCACAGGATCAAAAATTGCAGAAAAAAAAATAAAAAATGAAAAAATCCCAGGACCAATGGTCTCCTCAGGGAGCCAGGTCCTTCTACACAGGGCAGAAAAAAACTGAGCTGCAGTAAGCAGGGTGAGGGGTTATAGCCAGAGGGACCGCCCCATGGGTGGTGCTGTGCAATCTTGCTGTTTTTACATGTGTTACATATTCTGCCTAGTCCTCTCCTGAAGGTGGCGTGATAACC